>NC_092746.1:71668263-72293263 GCF_047496795.1 Chiloscyllium punctatum
TAGCATCAAATCGGCTACGCAATGTGTTCCTACGATGGCCTTCCTGGGCAATGTTAAAGCCGACGTCCTGTTTCTGCAGGAGTGTGGGATACCGCACCTCAGCAGCTACAGGAGATGGTCGAGCTTGTGGGCCCATGGGCCGTCAGTTTGGTCGGGGGGGCAACGATAGCCACGCCTCCGGCCTGGGTATCCTGTTGCGAGGAAGCAACTTCACCATCTCCGAGGTTAAGGAGGTGGTGGGCGGGCGCCTCCTTGTCGGCCAACATCATGTACAGGAATGCTCCCCTGAGACTGATTAATGTGTACGCCCCAGTGGGTAAGAGTGAACGGTTGGCCGTCCTGCAGCAGCTTCCACTGTTGCTGGCTACGTCCAGGCCGGTCATTCTGGCCGGAGACTTCAACTGTATCATTGATGCAGACCGACATTCCGGGGGGGTGTCAGTAAACTGGACGCCACGTCCAAAGCCCTGATGGACATGGTAAAAGATGCCAAGCTGCACGACGTCTTCAGCACCCCTGCAGATGGAGTGCAGCATGGATACACCTGGTCACGGGCAGATGGGTCTATCCGCTCAAGGATAGATTACCTGTTTGTGTCCCGAACGCTCTCGGTCAGATCCACCGACGTCAAGCCGGTGTTCTTCTCTGACCACTGCCTCCTGCTGGCCGACTGTCACCTACAGGACGAGCAGCGGGCTGGTAAAGGAACGTGGAAGCTGAACACAAAGCTGTTGACCCCTGGAAACATTGAGGAGCTCAAGAGGGATTACGCAGGTTGGAGAACCGTGAAGCCACTCTTTGAGTCCCCAGCGGACTGGTGGGAAACAGTAAAAGGGAACATCAAGAGGTTCTTCATCCTCAAAGGTGTTCAGGAGGCAAGAGAGAGGAGGGGAAAACTGTCCCAGCTCCAGGAAAGTATGCAGAACCTGCTCCTGCTGAAGACAATGGGGGTGGATGTCTCGGAGGACCTCAAGGAGGTGAAGGGCCAGCAAGCCTCGTTCTTTGCTTCGGAGGCCTCCAAGACAATCTTCCGGTCCAGGGTCTGCTCGGTGGAGCAGGACGAGACGTGCTCACGATTCTTCTTCCAGAAGGTGCACAAAGACAGCTCCGTGCTCAGCAGCCTGAAGGAAGAAGTTGGCTCGATAACGTCATCTCAGGCTGACGTCATGAGGATCAGTAAATCCTTCTACGCCATTCTGTATGACGCGAAGCCGACCAACAGCACGGCCTCCCAGTCATTCCTGTCCTCTATCACGGAGGTCTTAGACGACCGAACACGAGAGAGGCTGGACCATCCGCTATCTCTGGACGAGCTGACCAAGGCCCTCAAGTCCTTCGAAAAGAATAAAACTCCCAGAAGTGACGGCTTACCGGTCAAGCTCTATTCCGCTCTGTGGGATTTGATTGGCCAGGACCTGCTGGAGGTGTGTGTCAGTATGCTTCGGGCAGGTATCATGGGTGAATCCATGAGGAAAGGCATCATCACCCTCATCTACAAGCAGAAGGGGGAGAGGGAGGAAATTAGAAATTGGAGACCAATCTCATTGTTGAATGCAGATTACAAAATTCTGTCAAAGGTAATTGCCAACCGGGTCAGGTCTGCTCTGGGGTCGGTGATTCACCCTGACCAAACCTGTGCTGTACCGGGCAGGAAGATCGCTGAGAGTCTCGCACTCCTCAGGGATACAATCGCCTACGTGCAGGACAGAGGGTTGGACACCTGCCTGATCAGCCTGGACCAGGAGAAAGCCTTTGACAGGATATCACACACATATATGAGAGATGTTCTCTCCAAAATGGGCTTTGGGGAGGGAATCTGCAATTGGATCAGACTGCTCTACACCAACATTGTCAGTGCAGTCTCAGTCAATGGGTGGGAATCAGATAGCTTCTCAGTCAGATCTGGAGTCAGGCAGGGCTGCCCTCTCTCTCCTGCCTTGTTTGTGTGCTGCATAGAGCCATTTGCCGAATCCATCAGGAAGGATGTGAGCCTGAGAGGGGTGACTATTCCTGGCAGCAGGGGCCTGCAGGTTAAGGCCTCCCTGTACATGGATGACGTCACCGTTTTCTGCTCGGATCCGCTGTCCATGCGCAGACTCATGTGCATATGTGACCAGTTCGAACGGGCCTCGGGGGCCAAGGTAAACCGAGGCAAGAGCGAGGCCATGCTCTTCGGAAACTGGGCCAACCAATCCTCAATCCCCTTCACCTTCAGGACCGACCACCTGAAGGTGCTGGGTATTTGGTTCGGGGGGGGCTAGGGCGTGTGCCAAGTCTTGGGAGGAGCATATCAGCAAAGTGAGGCAGAAACTGGGCAGATGGAAGCTACGGTCGCTCTCCATCGTGGGAAAAAACCTGGTCATCAGGTGTGAGGCACTGTCATTGCTATTATACATGGCACAGGTCTGGCCTATTCCCAGAACGTGCACCGCTGCAGTCACCCGGGCCATCTTCCAGTTTATATGGAGGTCAAAGATGGACCGGGTCCAAAGGGACTCGCTGTACAATGATCTGGGCAACAGGGGAAAAAATACACCCAATGCCACCCTCACCCTGATGGCCACCTTTGTGTGTGGCTGCATCAAGCTGTGCGTAGATCCCCGGTACGCAAACACCAAGTGTCACTACGTACTGAGGTTCTACCTGTCCCCAGTGTTGCGAAGGATGGGCCTGGCCTCACTGCCTCGGAATGCTCCGAGTAGTTGGACCGTTCCGTATCACCTGTCCTTCGTGGAGAAGTTTATGAAGAAAAACACCTTTGACCACAAGTCCATCAGGAAGTGGTCAGCACGTAGTGTCCTTGAGACCCTTCAGGAAAAGGAGAGGGCGGATCCTATCGAGCGGCTCCCTGAGCAGACTGTCAAAGCCATTTGGCAGAATGCCTCATCGCCAGAACTTTCCAACAAGCACCAAGACATGGCTTGGCTGCTGGTGAGAAGGGCTCTGCCTGTGAGATCCTTTATGCACACCCGGACTCTCAGCCGCACTGCACGCTGCCCTCGAAGC
This sequence comes from Chiloscyllium punctatum, assembly GCF_047496795.1. NCBI lineage: Eukaryota > Metazoa > Chordata > Chondrichthyes > Orectolobiformes > Hemiscylliidae > Chiloscyllium > Chiloscyllium punctatum. The sequence goes on from NC_092746.1 coordinate 71,671,270, forward strand.
GGCTGTGGGGGGGGACGAGACTGTCACACACCTCCTTCTGGAATGTGCCTATGCAGAAGAAGTCTGGAGAGGAATGCAGTGGTGTTTGTCGAGGTTCGTCCCAAGCAGCGCCGTGACGCGGGACTCCGTGCTCTATGGTCTGTTCCCCAGGATGCACACCGAGACGAACATCAACTGTGCCTGGAGGATCATCAACTCGGTGAAGGACGCTCTCTGGGAGGTTCGAAACCTGTTGATCTTCCAGCTGAAGGAGTTGACCCCGACTGAGTGTTGCAGACTGGCACATTCCAAGGTCCAGGACTATGTGTTGAGGGACGCGCTGAAGCTTGGGGCAGCTGCCGCCAAGGCGTGGTGGGGAAAGACCACCGTGTAACATCTGCCTGCCTAAAGAAGAACAGGGGACCCACGCAGTCATTTGGGCTCTGCTGACGCCTCAGCTAAAAATGTAATCGTACAGACCTGTAAATAGGAATGATTACTCTGTTTTCGGTATGCAAACAAATGGAATGTTTAATATGTATGGCATGTCCAGTTGTATAGATCATCAAAGTATTTTATGAATAAAGTATATTTTTGAAATTTAAAAAAATGGTGGCATATAAAAAGACACTTAACTCCCTTGTCCCCACACAACCCCAAACCATACTCAGGCTACTGACTACAATTGGTCCCCGAATGGCTCACCATGTACAACGATTACACAACCTGACCTCTTTTGCCATGTGGTACTGATGATGACCACGTATTTTCCAGGTAAAAACAATGACTGCAGATGCTGGAAACCAGATTCTGGATTAGTGGTGCTAGAAGAACACAGAAGTTCAGGCAGCATCCAAGTAGCTTCGAAATCGGCGTTTCGGGCAAAAGCCATTCATCTTATAACTTTATCAAACATCCTTTGATGCCATGCCACAGTCTCTCCAAATGCAGCAAGATTTAAATAACATTCAGGCTTGGGCTGAAAAGACCACACAAGTGCCAGACAGCGACAAGATAGAATCCAACTAATACTCCTTGACATTCAATGATATCACCAACAATGAATCCCTCACTATCAATATGCTGGGGTTACTATTGACCAGAAACTGAACTGGACTAGCCATATAAAAGCTGTGGCTACAAGAGGAGGTCAGAGGCTGGACATTCTGCTGCATGTAACTCAACTCCCAACATCCCAAAGCCTATCCACTAACTAAAATATGCAAGTCAGGGGTGTGATGAAATACTCTCTACATGTCTAGATGAGTGCTGCTCCAACAGTACTCAAAGCTATTAACACCATTCTGGACAAAGCATTCCATTAACACCTTCAGCATTCATTCACTCTGCCACTGACACAGAATGACAGAAGTGTGTACTATCTAGAAGATATACTGCACAAATCTCAAATGTTCTTTAGGTAGCACCTTACAAATACCCTACCACCAAGGACAAGGTCAGCAGACACATGGAAACATCACTATCTGCAAGTTCCCCTCCAAGCCACACACCACCTGACTTGAACAATATGATGCTCCTTCACTGTCCCTGGGTCAAAATCTTGGAACACGTTTCCTTGCAGCACTATGGATTTACCTAAACCATCTGGTCTGCATGGTCCCCAAAAAAACAGCTTACTACCACCTTTGAAAGGCAATTAAGGATGGACAATAAAGGCTAGCCGAGCCAGTGACACGTACTCTGTGAATGAATAAAAAGTGGTCACTTACATTAGTGTTTGGAGTCAGTTGTTAAGATTTTGTGACAAGCTGGAATCCACAGCTAGAATCTTCTTCCAGGCTGGGGAGGAAGACATCCCACCACTCCTGGCAAGCAAGAAAACCTGCAGGATGTATCTTTGAACTGCATTGTTGTTCCTTCACTGTCACTGGCTCAAAATCCTGAAACTCACTCTCAAAAATACTGTGGATTTGCCTACACCACATGAACTGCTGTAGTTCAAGAATGTAGCTCACTACCACCTTCAAGGGCAATCATGGAACAGCAATAAATGCTTCTAACCAACAACAGATATATATAGTGAATTGTTTTTACAAAAGACACTAGATACTCTTGTAATCGTGCAGATAATATACATTTTCAGACAACCACCACTGGAAGTGTGTTGTACGAGCTTGTTGGATTCTTGATCACCATAACATCAAATCATTGTCATCATCCTGCTTTTAGATTTAGGCTCATTTTGTTTCATATAGTAAAGAACAAATTAGTTAGTTTAATAAGGATCTGTTGCCTTAAAAAAATACAGTACATTGGATGATTGCAATCAGGTACAAGTTATACTCATATGACAGACACTGTTACTGAAACTACAAGGATCAACCTTCTTTAAGATCCAGAACTGTCTATCTTACCACACTAAAGTCCCTATAACAGCATCAGATGGGATAGAATTTAATACAAACTTCAGTATTAACGCTTTCAGGACCAGTTCCTTGTACAATCGATACTTACCAGTGTCGATTTTTTATACTTCACCCTGACCTGAAATTGAGTCAACTGATTGGAGGGGCACTTCCGGCCCATTCATTACATGTAATAGTATATGGGCCATGTTGGTATCACATTTATGATTTGCACTTTAATTGGGTACACTGCGGTTTTTGACATGAATAAAAATGGTGCACACTTCTGTCCCTACTGTCAGGAACTGCAAAGTTCTGATTAAAGTCCACCCCACAATAATAAAGATGACAAAGAATAGGTTGGTGGTTGCCTGCCATGCAAAACAATTTCGAATCAAACTTACATCAATTAAATAATCGAAGCCATTATTTTAGGAAATTAATCACACTGAGAAGACACTAATCAATCTTTTCTTTTCTCCAGAACTTTCTGAGGTGTTGTGGCACATGGTGCTACACAATGGCTTCACTGGCTTAAGCTCTGTTGGACTCACAATCACCTTTGCTGTTTTTGCTGTTCTAAGTGTGGCCATTCTACTCATCATGGAAGGTCTTTCTGCATTTCTGCATGCTCTACGTCTACACTGGTGAGCATATAGGAGCACATGCGAGGTGTGAAAAGTGATTAAAGAGACCTGGCCTAGAAAATACATTACATATTGCTTCCTGTTATTGTGAACAATTTTATTGCACAATGTAAGTTTGTTTGATCAGACACAAAAGTTATATTTTATCATTGCAGAAAAAAATTCAATTTCAATAATTAATTCCTGCAAATTAATTTGGAGAGAGATTTAATTACTTTATTTTGGTAGAGTATATGAATAAATAATTTTAATGTCAATTAATTAACAAAACACTTGTTCTACAACTTGGACTTTAGTAAAAAGCTTGCAGAATAAGTTGACTGCAGCAGATATTCCAGATTTAAATCATTATTGTCTATTAAGATTTACAAATGTCATGAATTTCCTGTAAGAATCACACTTCATAATCATATTCAATATGTCTGGACTATCTATAAGGCTTGCTGTCATTCTTGAAAACATCCTAAGGTAAGTTATTCTATAGTAACAGGAATTGCTGGAAAAGCTCAACAGGTCTGGCAGCATCTGTGGAGAGAAATCAGAGTTAACATTTCAGGTCCAGTGACGCTTCCTCAGAATTGGTGGTAGCTAGGAAACAGTTGGTTTTTATGCAGAAGATAGGGTGAGGCGAGGTGGTAAGGAGTAAATGATAAATGGAGATAGAGTCCAAAGTGAGAGAAGAACAGTTAGACAGACAAAGGAGTCAATAACAATTAGCCTGAGAGAATAAATACATAGATAGAAAAATACAGTGCAGTACAGGCCCTTTGGCCCTCGATGTTGCGCCGATCGAAGCCCACCTAACCTACACTAGCCCACTATCCTCCATATGCCTATCCAATGCCCGTTTAAATGCCCATAAAGAGGGAGAGTCCACCACTGCTACTGGCAGGGCATTCCATGAACTCACGACTCGCTGAGTAAAGAATCTACCCCTAACATCTGTCCTGTACCTACCACCCCTTAATTTAAAGCTATGCCCCCTCGTAATAGCTGACTCCATACATGGAACAAGGTTCTCATGGTCAACCCTATCTAAACCCCTAATCATCTTGTACACCTCTATCAAGTCACCCCTAAATCTTCTTTTCTCCAATGAAAACAGCCCCAAGTGCCTCAGCCTCTCCTCATACGATCTTCCTACCATACCAGACAACATCCTGGTAAACTTCCTCTGCACCCGTTCCAGTGCCTCCACATCCTTCCTATAGTATGGCGACCAAAACTGCTCGCAATACTCCAGATGCAGCTGCACCAGAGTCTTATACAACTGCAATATGACCTCAGGACTCCGGAACTCAATTCCTCTACGAATAAAAGCCAGTATGCCATATGCCTTCTTCACAGCACTATTTACCTGGGTGGCAACTTTCAGAGATCTGTGTACATGGACACCAAGATCCCTCTGTTCATCCACACTACAAGTATCCAACCATTAGCCCAGTACCCCATCTTCTTGTTACTCTTACCAAAGTGAATCACTTCACACTTACCTACATTGAACTCCATTTGCCACCTTTCTGCCCAGCTCTGCAGCTTATCTATTTCCTGCTGTAACCTGCCACATCCTTCTTCGCTGTCCACCACTCCACCGACTTTCATCTCATCCACAAACTTGCTCACCCAACCTTCTAGCCCCTCCTCCAGGTCATTTATAAAAATGACAAACTGCAATGGTCCCAAACCAGATCCTTGCGGAATACCACTAGTAACTGCACTCCAAGATGAACCTTTACCATCAACTACTACCCTCTGTTTTCTTCCAGCCAGCTAATTCCTAATCCAAACCTCCAACTCACCCTCAATGCCATACCTCCATATTTTTTGCAGTAGCCTACCATGGGGAACCTTATCGAACGCCTTACTAAAATCCATGTACACCACATCTACCGCTTCACCCTTGTCCACCTCCTTAGTCACCTTCTCAAAGAATTCAATAAGGTTTGTGAGGCAAGACCTGCCCTTCACAAAACCATACTGACTATCCTTGATCACATTATTCCTATCCAGATGTTCATAAATCCTATCCCTTACAATTCTCTCTAAGACTTTGCTCACAACAGAAGTCAGACTCACCAGCCTATAGTTACTAGGGTTATCCCTACTCCCCTTCTTGAACAAGGGAACCACATTTGCTATCCTCCAGTCTTCTGGCACTATTCCTGTAGATAACGAGGACATAAAAATCAAGGACAATGGCTCTGCAATCTCCTCCCTTGCTTCCCAGAGAATCCTAGGATAAATACCATCAGGCCCAGGGGACTTATCTATTTTCACCCTTGCCAGAATTTCCAACACCTCTTCCCTACATACCTCAAAGCCGTCCATTCTAATTAATTGTGACTCAATATTCACATCGGCAACAATGTCCTGTTCCTGAGTGAATACTGACGAAAAGTATTCAGTCAGTGTCTCCCCAATCTCTTCAGCCTCCACACGCAACCTCCCACTACTATCCTTGACTGAACCTATTCCTACCCTAGTCATTCTTTTATTCCTGACATACCTATAGAAAGCCTTTGGGTTTTCCCTAATCTTACCAACTAAGGACTTTTCATGTCCCCTCCTTGCTGCTCTTAGCTCTCTCTTCAGATCCTTCCTGGCTACGTTATAACTCTCAATTGCCCCAATTGAACCTTCACGCCTCATCTTTACATAGGCCGCCCTCTTCCCTTTAACAAGGGATTCCAATTCCTTATTAAACTACGGCTCCCTCACATGACACTTTCCTCCCTGCCTGACAGGTACATACTTATCAAGGACACTCAATAGTTGCTCCTTGTACAAGCTCCACATATCAATTGCACCCTTCCCTTGAAGCCTACTTTTCCAAGGAGAAAGTGAGGACTGCAGATGCTGGAGATCAGAGCTGAAAATGTGTTGCTGGAAAAGCGCAGCAGGTCAGGCAGCATCCAAGGAACAGGAGAATCGATGTTTCGGGCATAAGCCCTTCTTCAGATTCCTGAAGAAGGGTTTATGCCCGAAACGTCGATTCTCCTGTCCCTTGGATGCTGCCTGACCTGCTGCGCTTTTCCAGCAACACATTTTCAGCCTACCTTTCCAAGCCAAGCATCCTAAGTCACGCCTCACCGCATCATAATTTCCCTGCCTCCAGCTATAACTCTTGCCCTGCAGTGCACACTTATCCCTCTCCATCACTAGAGTAAAAGTCACCGAATTGTGGTCACTGTCCCCAAAGTGCTCACCTACCTCCAATTCTAACACCTGGCCTGGTTCGTTACCCAAAACAAAATCTAGTATGGCCTCACCTCTTGTTGGCCTGTCTACATATTGTGTCAGGAAACCCTCCTGCACACATTGGACAAACACCGACCCATCTAACGAACTCGAGCTATAGCTTTCCCAGTCAATATCTGGAAAGTTAAAGCCCCCATAACAACCACCCTATTACTTTCACTCATCTCCTGAATCATCCTCGCAATCCTTTCTTCTACGTTTCTAGGACTATTAGGAGGCCTGTAAAAAACTCCTAACAGGGCAACCTCACCTTTCCTATTCCTAACCTCAGCCCAAACTACCTCAGATGGCGAGTCTTCATCCATCGTCCTTTCCACCGCTGTAATACTATCTTTGACAAACAATGCCACACCTCCCCCTCTTTTACCCCCACCTCTGACCCTACTAAAACATTTAAACCCTGGAACCTGCAACAGCCAATCCTGTCCCTGTTCTACCCATTTCTCCATAATAGCCACAACATCGAAATCCCAGGTACCAACCCACGCTACAAGTTCACCTACCTTATTTCGTATACTTCTTGCATTGAAGTATACACACTTCAAGCCACTTTCCTGTTTACAGGCACCCTCCTTTGATATTGATGCCATGTTCCTAACCTCCCTACACTCCAGGTCCTGCACCCTAAAGCTACAGTATAGGTTCCCATGCCCCTGCAGAGTTAGTTTAAACCCCCCCAAAGAGCACTAGCAAACCTCCCCCCAAGGATATTGGTGCCCCTCAGGTTCAGGTGTAGACCATCCTATTTATAGAGGTCCCACCTTCCCCACCTTCCCCAGAATTTCGTCTCCATTGCATCTGTTCTGATAATGCCAACTTCGACAATGGAGCCTCCGAAATGAACACCTTCCTCAACCAAGATTCCTCCAGCACCATATTTGACAGGGCCCCAGCCAGGTCGAACCCACATCCCACACTTTAGCCCTCACCTGCCTCTCTTTCCTCTCATAAGAGTGATGGGGTCTGCCCCAAATCTGCCTCCCAATGATCCAGCTGCTGGCTACTCATCCCTCAAGCACTCTCACCAGTACTACATTACTATCTCAAAGCACCCTGTTTCCACATGCCCAGAACATCACAGTATTGCAAAACTCTACTAACATTTGGTAATTTCAGGATCTCTATCTCCCAATAATCACACATTCCAAACCTCTACCCATATCAGACAATGTCTTATGCCCATAAACCAGCAAACTCTTCACTGGGATCCAACACTTCAGACAAGGACAGGTTATACAGTAATTACAAAATCAAAGGAGCAGATAATAATCAGAAGCACTGATTATGGTTTCTAGGGAAGCACCAGCACAATCAAAATTATTAGCACCGGCATAGTATTTGATAATAAGATGCAATTGCACTTACTCAATCACCACAAATCAGTAATCCTGATAATATGTTTTGTATTACACATCATAAAGCAATGAGTCCTCAAGATCACTATAAAGAATGTCATCGAAAAACTGACTAGTATTTACATACCTTAAAAGCTAGATTTGATGAAGGTGGGGTTATTCTCAACAGCAAAAATTACCTACTCTTTTAAATATTTAATTAAATCTTTCAAAATGTTTGTATTTAACAAGGATTGACACTGTCAGAAGAGTTCTGCTCTACTAATTTTAAAACTTCTCTGCAGAGTCAGTTGTGACAGGGTTGATTTGCAGCTTGGCCACCAAATGTAAAGCTCAAGTTGACAACTGTTTTGCCTACTCAAGTTTTAGTACCATTGATTGATTTCACAGAAACAGCCAGACAACAACACCAGTTTAACACCCATGCAGGAGACTGAAATCTATCCTACAGTTTCCCAGATGATCCTAAGGCATGGCTGTTGCACATTCATGAATGACAATTTTCCAACGGTTCCTTACAGCTCGTCCAGGTTCGATACAGCTCACCTCTAGAAAGGGCAGCTCTCAACAGAGAGCTCATTGAACCTATTTAAGAAGGTAAAGATTTCCAATAATCACTGCCCCCTGACAATACTGGCCTGACCCAGCTCTACCTTTATAATCTGCAAACAGCAGTACAGGCAGTATACTGTGGATCTATTTCATATCAAAGGAGTTACATTAAATTGGTATAAAGTGTTGAGTAGGATATCCCGAGGATCAGTACAGGGACCCCTCATGTATATATAAATGAGACTAAACACATCATTCTGCACTTATGGAATATGAGTATTATTTACAGATCATACAAACACACAGCCTTATAAATTAACTTTGAACAGTTTCAAATTTTTTCTTTGATCGCTTTTTAGAATAATATCATGTCTTCCCTAAACTCTGCCATTGCTACATAATAATTCAGAATGGCTTCTGAGACTTGAGGAGCTGAATGTGTCATTTGTGCACCAATGCAGCTATAATCTAAATTTTCTTTCTACATGCATACTGTCATTGCTACTTTGGACCTAAACTGATTCTTTCCATTTTCTTTATTGTTTTCTTCATTCAGATCCTCACATATCCTTCTGTGTGTATCAGATGTGCGCTAGGTGGAAGCATTCTTGCCTCTGAGTCCGAGGGTTGTAGGTTCAAAGACCCAGTCCTGGACTTGACAAACAAAAATCAATGTTTAGATCCCAATGTCCCAGTTTAGGGCTGAGGGGCTGCTGTACCAGCAGAGACAAAAGTCACAGGACCCAGTGCTGTTTTTAGCCTAGGTCCTCTGCTCCCAATCTGCCACTTAGCGCAACAGGACCCCAGTTACTGCACCCTTATGTACCCAACCCCCTCCTCTCCTCCATTCCAGATCTTGGTCACTAGTGCTGGCCTTCTGTCCATAACAAAAAACTAGTAAAACTGGTAAATGAGATATACTGGACCAACTTGTCTTTCATACTTCAAAGAGGAGGTCCAATATGTTCATTTCCAACTGGCACTGTTCCTGTTTCTGTCTGGGAGATGAGATGTTATATCAATACCACATCTGCCCTCTCAAGTGGACATGAAAGATCCCATTGCACTGTTTTGAAGGAGCGCACACAAGTTATTCCTCTATTTATCCCTTGATTAGCATCACAAAACAAAGCAGATACCTTTCTGGTTATGGGAGCCTGCTGGGTGCAAATTGACTGCCTTGTTTCCAACATTACAATAGTAACTAAAAAGTATTTGGGGATGTCAACTTATCATGAAAGATGCTACGTGACAGTGAGTCTTTTTTCTTCTCCCCATTTTTTCCCCTTGCTGTCACCTAACCGGACAAACTCTCATCTCTTTTAACTCACATACTTTGCTCTGCTGATTTATGAATCAAACTAACATTATTCTTCTGCCTTTGTATTCCTCTGTCACCAGCCCAGGCTTAGATTCACCCGGAAAAGCCCACATTTGCTTTTGCATTACTCCTGTCAAGATACCCATTGATACTTCCTCATGAACAGCAACCACAACTTCTGCAACTTTCTGTCTCAATATCATTCCCCACAGCGTACCTCTTTGTGGTATGCTGTGCCACCCTCCTTCCCATTAGATCCCACAAACCAGTAGAACCTATTTTAAAACCTTACACCTAAATGCACACAGTATTCAGAGTAAAGTTGGTGAGCTGACAGCACAAATAGAGACAATGGCGGGGAATACTGAAACTTGATTGCAGGAAGATCAGAAATAGGAGTTAAAAGGCCAAGGGTACTCAATATTCCGAATGGATAGACAAGAAGGAGCAGAAGGTTAAGTTGATTTATTTATTGGTTACGAATAATATCAAGTTTGCATTAAGAAATAATATTGACACTATCAACCAAATTGTTGAATTAGCCTGGGCGGAAATAAAAAGCAAGGGAAGAAACCCCAATGTAGGAGTAATTTACAGGCCTCCTCCAAACAGTACTTCCAAAGTCGGACGTGGTATAAACCAGGAAACAATGAGGGCTTGTGAGAAGGGCACACCAGTAATTTAGATTGATTTGAACATGCAAATTGATTGGATTAATCAACTTGGCCTCGAAGAAAGGTTCATAGAGTGCATGAGGAATTGTTCCTGAAAGCAACATGTTATGGATTCAACAAGAGAACTAGTTACTTTAGATTTGTTACTCTGTAATGAGGAAGGATTGATAAGTGGTCGTCTGGTTAAGGATCCTCTTGGAAGGAGTGACCACAACATGTTAAGTTTCAAATTCAGTTTGAAAGAGTGAAGACAGAGTTGCATACAAGAGTTTTAGCGTTGGCTAAACTAATTATACAGGCCTGAGGAAGGAGTTGGCCTAAGTGGACTGGGCAAAAATATTGAAGGGCAGAACAGTTCAAGAACAGTGACAAATACTAGAGAGAAACTGAATGCCTCACAATTAAAGTATATTCCTGAGAGGAAGAGGCATTGTAAGAAGGTGGAAAATCATCCATGGCTTAAGAAGGAAGTCAAGGACAACATAAAGGCAAAGACTAGGACATATCATACTGCAAAAGTTAATGGCACTCTGGAGGATTGGGCAAACTTTAAATGTCAGCAAAGAGTAACTGAGAACAAAATCAAATAAGCTAAGGTGAACTGTGAAAGCAAACTAGCAGAAAGCATAAGCCCTGATATCAAAAGCTTCTGTAAGTATAAAAAATGGAAGAGAGTAGTGAAAGTAAATGTTGGCTCTTTAGAGGATGAAAATGGCAAGATAATAATGGGAAACGTGGAAATGGCAGAGACGCTAAACCAATATCTTTTCTCTGTTTTCAGAGTGGAAGGTAATAATTCCTTCCCAAAAACTGCAGTTACTACAAAGGAATTTGGTGAAATATAACTTGGAAGAAGGTATTGAGTAAACTGAAGGGATTAACGGCACTTACATCTCCGAGGCCTGGTAGCCTGCACCATATACTATTAAAGGAAGTGACAGCTTTCGTTTTGGTTTTGTAAAATTCCCCAGATTCTGGAAAGGCACCAGTGGATTGGATACATGCAGATGTGACATCTTTATTCAAAAGAGGATATAGACAAAAAGTGGGAAACTATAGACCAGTAAGTTGCCCTCTGTAGTAGGGAAGTTGCTGATGTCAGTCATAAAGGAGGAGAGAACTGAAAATGTGAAAAAACAAAGCTCAGTTTACCAGTGTCAGCACAGTTTTATGAAGGCAGGTCGTGTTTGACAAACTTGCTGGAGTTCTTTGAGGATGTAACCAGCAAGGTAGATAATTAAGGGGGTTTGGTGGATATGGTATGACAAAGTGCTGTAAAAAAGACTGATCCAGAAGGTCAGATCCCAGGGGGGTTAAGGAAAGCAGATTGGCTTAGATTGAGGATTTCGGATTCTGGATTAGTGGTGCTGGAAGAGCACAGCAGTTCAGGCAGCATCCGAGGAGCAGTAAAATCAACGTTTCGGGCAAAAGCCCTTCATCAGGAATAAAGGCAGAGAGCCTGAAGGGTGGAGAGATAAGATTCTTGTAGAGAGAGGAGGAAAACTTCTTCAAGGCAGGCATCCTTGCAAGAGGATTCGCAGTAGGTTAAAATCAACTAGGTAAAAGCAATGACTGCAGATGCTGGAAACCAGATTCTGGATTAGTGGTGCTAGAAGAGCACAGTAGTTCAGGATTTGCTGACTTTTAGAAAACAGAGGGTCAGAATAAATGGGTCCTTCTCTGGATGGCAAACTGTAACTAGTGGGGTGCCACAGGGACCAGTTCTTGGACTTCAACTATTTATGTTCTATATAAATGATCTGTAAGTAGGGACAGAGTGTAACAAAGCAAACTTCACAGATGACACTAAAATAGGTGGGAAAACAGGCAGTGATGAGGAGGTAAAGAGTTTACAAACATATATTGATAGGCTAGGAAAATTAGCCAGAATCTGGCTAATGGTATTTAATGAGGATAAGTGCAAAGTTATCCATTTTGGCTGGAGAAACAAAAAGGCAAATTATTATTTAAATGGGAAGCAGATTCAAAGTCCAACAGTGCAGAGGGATCTAGGTGCCTCTGTGCATGATTCGCAGGTGTAGCATATAAGAAAGGTTAATGAATTCTGGCATTTATTGCAAAAGGACTGGATTATAGAAGTAACGAAGTGTTGTCAAAATTATATAAGGCATTGGTGAGACCACATCTGGAATATAGTGTCCAGTTCTGGTCTCCTTACTTGAGGAAGGAAGTGATGGCACTGGAGGTAGTTCAGAAGAAGTTCACAAGGTTGATTCCAGGGATGAAAGGGCTTTTATATGAGGAGTGGTTTAATAACTTGGGTTGGTACTCGCTGGAGTTCAGAAAAATAAGGGGGAGGATCTGATTGAGGTGCATAAAATGCTAAAGGGGATTGCTCAAGGTGGATTTGGAACATGTGTTTTCCCCTTTTGGGACACTCTCAACAAAAGGGCATAGATAGAGTGAGAAGTGATAGATTCAAAACGGAGATCAGGAGAAACTACTTCTCTCAGAGGGCTGTGAATCTGTGAAAATCAGTGCTGTGCAGGCAGAATCAATCAACAGATTCAAGAAAGAAGTAAGTATGTTTCTGATGAACAGCAGGATAAAAGGTACGGGAAGCAGGCAGGAAAGTAAAGATGAGACAAGGATAAGATCAGCCATGATCATATTCAATGGCGAAGCAGGCTAGAAGGGTTGAATTGCCAACTCCTGCTCCTATTTCCGATATCCCCATGTATGTGAGATGTCTCTGAAGTGCCATAAAACATTTTGACACATCTTTTCATTTCATAGACATACTACCTAAATGAAATTGTAAATATTAATCCTGATAGTGTTGTTGTAGCTAGAACAGTTGCATTTGAGAAGGTCATTTGGTAACAAGCGTTTTCTGTAGAAAATTGCTACACCAAAGAATAACTTATTTGTGACACTGAATTAAAGCTGAGGGTATAGAAATAACTCTGAACTGCCTTACAAACTCCATCACAATGGGCTGGAGAACAGTGAGTAGCACTGAAATTGCAGGGCAGTACGATAATTACTGATCTTATATCCATTTTGATGCTGTTATCCTTGGGCTGTAGCAACATAAAATAAGTCCAGTAGACATACCCTACTGTATTCCTCTGTATTAGCATATTGATGAGTTAAAAATGTGATAAATTAGTAAAATCTTTGCTTTGGCAATTGATACTACACCTCATAGTTCAGACAAAGGAGGTGAGAAAGTCTAAAAGGAAAGATAGAATTCTTGACTTCGGACCAAGGACAAATCTCTTAGCCTTCAACGGAGCTGTGTTCAGTGATTCAGAGTAATCACATAGAATCTTATCTCTAACTGCAGCAGCATTACTAGTTATAGTGAATGTGACTACCTAAATTAATTTCTGTCACAGATTTCTTTCAGACCAAAGAGAATATAGTTACACTGCACAAATTAAAATTTTCAATTAGTATTGAGGATATGACAGATGTTTCACCATCAAATGTTGGGAGACATTGGACTGTACGACCTTTAGTATCCAAAATCACAAGAGGCGAGTCCTGCCTTCTGCCTTCTTTTACGACATTGACTTTTTTGTATTGCAATGAAACGAATACACAAATCTCAAACATAAAATCCTCCAGACAACAGCAAATTTCCATTACCTCAACTAGCATGCTTTCACATTTTATCAGTCAGCAAAGCTGCTTGAAACAAAGAGTTAAATGGTTCCTTAGGTAATTCAGTTTTGAATCTGAAAAATAGTTCCTGGCATCTCTTTGTTACCTTACTTATGAGTGAAGGAAGGTCTCAGATCTAATTTGAACCATTGATTCCCAGCCCGAGCATGTTCTCCTCTTAAGCCACATCATCGCTGAAGCTTGTACTGAATTAAACCCTATGTTCACAGATCTCAATGGAAGCAACACAAAAATATATAACTAAAATGAAAGAATAACATCTACAAGCTTTTGTGTTATTGTATAAACAAAAAGAAGTATTTTCTTTCCTTCTCCTTCGAAGTCAGTATGAAAAATGTCAGAAAGCGAAACAGCACCGACGATTGGAAATAGCAGTTATGTAGCTTGAAAGCATTTTCATGATTTTTTTTGTGAAGGACCAGCTAAAGGTCACTGTTCACTTCTACAGCAAACATTTTGTGTTATCCCCTTTTCAGAATATGTACCAACTTCTGTTTTTATTTCTTGCAGGGTGGAATTTCAAAACAAATTTTACAAAGGAGCAGGTTATAAATTCATCCCCTTCTCATTTACAGATATATGTAAAAGATAACTCAGCAACTAACAGATTGCATGACAAATATTTCTTGTTATGTAAGATGTCTCTAGAGATGTAAAATATTTTATGTTTAGTAACATCAAATGTAAACCTATTATTCATTGATAGTGCATAATTCATCAGATGTATTATGAATAAACCATGTAGATTTGTCTTAGTAGAAATTGTAATGCAGACGAATGTTTTAAAACATTAGTCCTCAAAAATATGTTTTATTGTGATTCTCACCAATGTGTCTGTATAATGTATAATAATACAAGCATATTTATTGCAAGTGTCAGCACATACGATTAGTTTAATGAATTGCTGAGTTATTATTTGAGGACTACTGTCTATAGTCACAGATTTTATGGTATTCTGGCATTCTGCTTCATTGTAGTAGCAGGAGAGTTACATGAACAAAATCTTGCATTTCTAAAAGCTTTTCATGTCCAAGAAACACTTGAAAGTGCAACAGGGAGTTAGGAGGGCTAAAGGGGGCTATGAAATAGCCCTGACCATCAGGGTTAAGGAGAATCCAAAGGCATTTTATACAAAAATAAGGAGGAAGAGGGTAGCGAAGGAAAGAGTAGGCCCACTCAAGGATAAAGAAGGGAGGTTATGTGTGGAACCAGAGGAAATTGGGGAGATCTTTAATGAGTACATTGCATCGGTATTCACCAAAGAAAAGGACATGAAAGATGTTGAGGTTAGGGAAAGGTGTGTGAATACTCTCGGGCAGATCTTGAAATCTTGAAATACATTCAGGTAGACAAGTCCCCACGACTTGACGAGATCTATCCCAGGATACAGTGGGAGGCAAGGGAGGAAATAGCTAGGGCCTTAACAGGTACCATTGCATACTCTTTGGCCTCAATGAGGCTCCAAAGGACAGGAGAATGGCCATTGTTGTTCCTTTGTTTAAGAAGGGGAACAGAGATAATTCAAATAACTACAGGCTGGTTGAGCCTAATACTAGAGGTGGGAAAGCTGTTGGAAAGATATTGAGAGACAGGATTTATTCACATTTGGAAGTGAATTGACTTGTTAGTGATAGGGCTGCATGGATTTGTGTGGGGAAAGTCATATCTCACCAACTTGATTGAGTTTTTTAAGAAAGTGACAAGAATGATTGATGAGGGAAGGGCAGTGGCTATTGTCTACATGGATTTTAGTAAGGCATTTGATAAGGTATCCCATGGCAGGGTGGTACACAAGGTACAGTCTCATGGGATCCAGGGTGATCTGGCTAGATGGATACAAAACTGGCTTGGTCATAGAAGACAGATATTAGTGGTGGAAGGGTGCTTTTCAGAAGAGATCAGTAACTATTTAGTGGTCTTCTGGGACCTTTGTTGTCTGTAATATACATAAAAGATCTGGAGGAAAATGTGGTCTGATTAGTAAGTTTGCGGATTACACCAAAATTGGCAGAGTTGCAGGAGGATTGTCAAAGGATGCAGCAGGATATACATAGATTTCAGATTTGGACAGAGAAATGACAGGTGGAGTTTAATTCAGACAAATATAAGGTGATGCATTTTGAAAGGTTAAATTCAGGTGTGAATTATACAATAAATGGCAGAACCTTTAGGAACATTGACATCTGGCATACAAGACATCTGGCATACAGGTTGACAGATCCCTGAAAATGGCAACACAGCTGGATAAGGTGGTCAAGAAGGCATACAGCATGTTTGCCTTCATTGGCCGGGGCATCAAACATAAAAATTGACATGTTATGTTACAGCTGTACAGAACTGTAGTTGGGCCATTTTTGAAATATTGTGTGCAGTTCAGGTCACCACACGAGCAGAAGGCTGTGGATGCTTTCGAGAGGGTACAGAGAAGGTTTACCAGGAATTTGCCTGGTTGGGAAGGTTTTAGGTATGAGGAGAGGTTGGATAACTTGGATTGTTTTCACTGGAAAGACAAAGGCTGAGGGATGACCTGATAGAGATCTACAAAATTATGAGAGGCATGGATAAGGTGGATAATCAAAGGATTTTTCCCAGAGTGGAAAGGTCGACTATAAGAGAGCATAGGTTCAAGGTGAGAGGGGAAAAGTTTTGGGGAGAAGTGGAGAGAAAACTTTTCACACAGTGGGTGGTGGGTGCCTGGAAACAGGCACGTTAACAACATTTAAGGCATATCTTGATAGATACACGAACATGAGGTGACCAGATGGATAGAAACTGCACATGGGCAGTAAGCAGTGGGTCTAAATAAGGATTTGGATTGGCACAGGATTGGTGGGCCAAAGGGACTGGTCCTGTGCTGTATTGTGTTGCATTGTATTGTTTTACATAGAATTATACATTTATCCAACTGTTATGGTCCCAAATGATGTTATTATTGGACAAGTCAAATCCCAGTCTAAAATCTGGTTTGATAGATCATATTCTTTAAAATATTTTTTGAAAGTTCTAGGCTTTTGCTGAAACGCAATTGTGCAATGTCACATGTTTGGTTTCCAAAATAAAATCGGGGCTTATTACACAGAAATAAAGTGATGAAATAGAACAAATCAAGTTATTTATACACAAAACTATGTGAAAGATGTTGAAACACATGGCAAAACAAAATTCCATCTATCCCAAAACCATCTCTTTACAGCATTCAAATGCCAGAGGAAGTGTTCCCTTCTCTATTACATCTATAAGTTTAATTTAACTGTTTTTTTCGATTTCTGGTCTCAAAAGTATGAGAGTTTGATAGCCTTTTTCTTGATTGTTCACAGAAACAAGCTTCAAATAACCCCTACAGGTTTCTTCTGGGTGGCATGATGGCACAGTGGCTAGCACTGTGCCTCACAAGCCGGGGTTCAATTCTCTGGGTGACTGTGTGAAGTTTGCACATTCTCCTTGTGTCTGTAAAGGCTTCTGCAGTGTGCTCCGCTTTCCTCCCACAGTCCAAAGATGTACAGGTTAGGTGGATTAAGAATGATAACTGTTGGGTTACAGAGATAGGGAAAGGTGGGACTGGAATAGGATGCTCTTTGGAGGATTGGTGCAGACCATCTGCACTGTAGGGATTCTATGATTCTGGTTTGGAATTTCCAAACAAAAACCCTTTCGACCAAGATAACCAATTTTATGACTATTCTGAATGAACGCCTTTCTCCAGAAGAAACTGTCCTTAATCTCACCCCAGCCAGGTCTTCTATGTACTGCAAAAAAGCACTTTTCAAACTTAAGGCTTTTCCTAAGTAAAATTCAATTCTTAGTTCTCCTAAACCAAATGTAAGCTAATGATTTTCAATGTTTGCTTTCTTCGATCATAAAACTCTCCCAACATAAATTCACATTATCAATTGAGGGGGACTCCAGTCAACCAATCTGACATATAGTGGCTTAAAATCATGTCTCCAGAAATACTGACAAGATCATTATTAAACCCTTTCACACACAGAGGCCAAAAGTCACATGCCACTAGATCAAAATATAAATTGTAATAAACTGCATTAATATAAATAAATCAGACCACAAGGATGAATGAAAATATATCTTTAAGAGGCAGTTCTATTACACATCATAAATTCTCAACACTATTTCTACGTTATCTTAACAGTGATAACACATTGACATTAAACATACCATGAGTTACACAGCAATCATATTTTAAATAAGTCCAAGGGCAGCATAGCACTCAGTTTCTTTCAAATGCTTTCAATAAAGTATCCGCTATAATATTTCCTTTTCCAGGCACATGAATGGTTTTCAAATTATAAGGTTAGAGATTTAAGGTCTGAAGAATTACAAGTTCTTATACCCATAATTTTTCCAAAAAAAGTCAAAGGAATGTGATCTGTATAAACACTAGCATCTTCTGCATTGTTAATGAAGTAGAGTTCAAAATTACATGTAACCAGCACATTTCGTTGACATGTGATCAGTTTTTGTTTAGAATTAACTGACAGCCTTTTTGATCCCCATCTCATCAACTTATAATAATGTCACTAGGATCAACAGTGTGTTGAATGGCTTATCATAATGTGGGGCAGCTAAAACCTATGTGGTTTTCAGTGCAGTTTTTAAATTGTCAAAGTTACTCTGACATTCTTGGATCCATTCAAATTTTCTGACTTTCTTCAACGAATTCTTTAAAGGGGACCCAATAGTGTTGAAGATCGGAACAAACCTTTGATAAAATCCAACCCACTCAGATCCACAGCAATGTGGTTGATTCTTAGTGGCTTTCTGAAGCGGCCTAACAAGCCATTTGGTTGCATCAAGTGTTAGAAGGGAAAGGAGAAAAGGAATGAAACTGACATACCACCTGACTAAAGCACCAGAAATGATGACAGCAAACATAGACCTGTCAACCCTGCAAAGTTTCCCTTAACAACATCTGGGATTAGTACCAAAACTGGGAGAGCTGTTTCATAGACTAGTCGAGCAACAGCCACACAAAGTAGCACTCATGGAATCATATCTTACACACAATATCCCTGACAACACCATCACCATCCCTGGGTATGCCCTGTCCCATCAGTATGACAGAAGCAGCAGCAGTGTACAATCAGGAAGGAGTTGCTCTAGGAGCCTTAAACATTGACTCTGGAACCTATGAAGTCTCATCACATCAGTCAGACATGGGCAACCATAAGACACAGAAGCAGAAGGAGGCCATTCAGCCAATCAGGTCTGCTGCACCATTCAATGAGATTGTAGTTGAGTGGATAATCCTTACATCCACTTTCCTGCCTTATCCCCATAGCCTTTGATTCCTGTTGTGATGAAAATCTGTCTACCTCAGTCCTGAATATACTTAATTACCCATTCTCAAAAGGCCCATGTGGGAAAGAATTCCACAGATTCACAATTGCTGAATAAAGAAATTCCTCCTCAACTGTGTTCATTTTGGAAGGGAGGTTAAATAAAAAGTATTATTTAAATAGAGAAAAAGAACAGGAAACTGCAACACAAGAGATTTGAAATACTCATACATGAAAGGCAGAAAGCCATTGGAATGTTGGCCTTTATTTCAAAGGGGTTGATGTATATGAGTAGAGAAGTCTGTAGGGCTGCTGGTGAGACCACATTTGGAGTATTGAGCAGTTTTGATCCCCTTATTTAAGGAAAGATATTATTTCATTGAAGGCAGTTCAGAGAAGATTCACTAGGATGATCCTTGATATGAAACAACTGCCTTGTGAGCAAAAGGTAAACAGATTTAAACTCTACTCAGTGGAGTTTAGAAGATTGAGAGGTGATATCATAGACGAGTATGCCACCACCATCACGGACTTCACGAGCAAATGCATGGAGGACTGCAGACCAAAGAAGTCAATGTGAGTGTTCCCCAATCATAAACCTTGGATCAACCAGATAATCCACTCCCTACTGAAGACCAGATGGGCAGTATTCAAATCAGAAGACTCAGACCAATACAGGAAATCTAGATATCACATCAGCAAAGCTATTAGGGATCCAAGAGGCAGTATTGGACCATGTTAGCGGCCCAAACCGACCAAACAGACTCCCACCACCTATGGCAAGGCCTAAACAACATTAGCGGATACAAAATGAAGCAGAGCACGATAGCAGACAAAGACACATCCCTCCCTGATGCGGTCAATGCTTTCTATGTTCAGTTTGAGCACAGCCAGCAGGGCGGTAACACCTGCTCTGACAGCTGTGGACACATCTGTTCCCTCAGTCACTGCTGCAGACATCAGATCAGTCTTCCTGGAAGTCAACCCAAGGAAAGCGACATGCCCACACCGTGTTTCCGGCCAAGCACTCAGATCCCGGGTGGACCAATCGGTGAACGTATTCGTCGACATCTTCAAACTCTTCCTCCTACAAGCCAAAGTTCCCTGCTTCAAGAAGACCACCATCATCCCCGTACCTAAGAAAGCACATGCAACATGCCTTAATGACAATTGCCTAGTGGCTCTGACCTCAATAATCATGACATGCTTCGAGAGGCTGGTCATGGCCCACATCAACTTCAGTCTCCCAGCTGGCCTTGATCTCCAACAATTTGCCTATTGATGGAACAGGTCCACAGCGGATGCCATATCCCTAGTCCTGCACTCATCCCTGGAACATCTGGTAAAAACAATGACTGCAGATGCTGGAAACCAGATTCTAGATTAGTGGTGCTGGAAGAGCACAGCAGTTCAGGCAGCATCCAAGGAGCAGTAAAATCGACGTGTCGGGCAAAAGTCCTTCATCAGGAATAAAGGCAGAGAGCCTGAAGCGTGGAGAGATAAGCTAGAGGAGGATGGGGGTGGGGAGAAAGTAGCATAGAGTACAATGGGTGAGTGGGGGAGGGGATAAAATAAAATAATTGATAAAATAAAATAGGGGATGAAGGTAATAGGTCAGGGAGGAGAGAGTGGAGTGGGTAGGTGGAAAAGGAGTTAGGCAGGTAGGACAAATCATGGGGACAGTGCTGAGCTAAAAGTTTGGAACTAGGGTGAGGTGGGGGAAGGGGAAATGAGGAAACTGTTGAAGCCCACATTGATGCCCTGGGGTTGAAGTGTTCCGAGGCGGAAGATGAGGCATTCTTCCTCCATCTACGTAGCCAACAAAGAGACAGGCATAGCTGAGGTCCATACGTGTGCCCATGGCTACCCCTTTGGTCTGGAGGAAGTGGGAGGATTTGAAGGAGAAATTGTTAAGGGTGAGGACCAGTTTGGCCAAACCCACCGACTCCCACAGTTACCTGGATTACACCTCTTCCCACCCTACCTCTTGCAAAAATGCCATCTCATATTCCCAATTCCTCTGCCTCCGCCGTATCTGCTCCCAGGAGAACCAGTTCCACCACAGAACACACCAGATGGCCTCCTTCTTTAGAGACCGCAATTTCCCTTCCCACGTGGTTAAAGATGCCCTACAACGCATCTCGTCCATATCCCGCACCTCCGCCCTCAGACCCCACCTCTACAACCATAACGAGGACAGAACGCCCCTGGTGCTCACCTTCCACCCTACCAATCTTCACATAAACCAAATCATCCACCGACATTTCTTCCACCTCCAAAAAGACCCCACCACCAGGGATATATTTCCCTCCCCACCCCTTTCCGCCTTCCGCAAAGACCGTTCCCTCCGTGACTACCTGGTCAGGTCCACGTCCCCCTACAACCCACCCTCCCATCCTGGCACCTTCCCCTGCCACGGCAGGAACTGCAAAACCTGTGCCCACACCTCCTCCTTCACCTCTATCCAAGGCCTTAAAGGAGCCTTTCACATCCATCAAAGCTTTACCTGCACATCCACTAATATCATTTATTGTATCTGTTGCTCCCGATGCGGTCTCCTCTACATTCGGGAGACTGGGCGCCTCCTAGCAGAGCGATTTAGGGAACATCTCCGGGACACCCGCACCAATCAACCACACCGCCCTGTGGCCCAACATTTCAACTCTCCCTCCCACTCTGCTGAGGACATGGAGGTCCTGGGCCTCCTTCACCGCTGCTCCCTCACCACCAGATGCCTGGAGGAAGAACGCCTCATCTTCCGCCTCGGAACACTTCAACCCAGGGCATCAATGTGGGCTTCAACAGTTTCCTCATTTCCCCTTCCCCCACCTCACCCTAGTTCCAAACTTTCAGCTCAGCACTGTCCCCATGACTTGTCCGGACTTGTCCTACCTGCCTAACTCCTTTTCCACCTATCCACTCCACTCTCTCCTCCCTGACCTATTACCTTCATCCCCTCCTCCACTCACCTATTGTACTCTATGTTACTTTCTCCCCACCCCCACCCTCCTCTAGCTTATCTCTCCACGCTTCAGGCTCTCTGCCTTTATTCCTGATGAAGGGCTTTTGCCCAACACATCGATTTTACTGCTCCTTGGATACTGCCTGAACTGCCGTGCTCTTCTAGCACCACTAATCCAGAGCCTGGAACATCTGGACAATAAGGAGTTGTAGGTCAGACTGCTGCTCATTGACTACAGCTCTGCCTTCAACACCATTATCTCCTGCAGACTGATCTGAAACACCACGACCTTGGTCTCAGCTCTGCCCTCTGCAACTGGATCCTCAGCTTTCTGACCCACAGACTGAAATCAGTGAAGATAGACAACTGCACCTCCTCCACAATAACACTCAATACTGGAGGCTCCGCAAGGATGCAACCTTAACCCCTACTGGACTCCCTGTACACGCATGACTGTGTTGCCAAATTCTAAAAGAACACTATTTACAAGTTCACTGACAATGCCACATAGTAGGACAGATATCTAACAATGACTAGTCAAAACACAGAAGGGATACAGAGGGCTTAGTGACGCAATGAGAACAACCTTTCCCTCTCAACATCAGCAAAAATAAAGAACTGATTACTCAGAAAGACAGGAGGAGAACACACCCCAATCTACATCATTGGAACCAAGGTTGAGAGGATGGAGTGCATCAAGTTCCTCGGAGTGACAATAACTGACAACTTGTCCTAGACTTCTCACATAGATGCAACGGTCAAGAAGGCACAACAATGCCTCTTTTTCCCCAGTTGGCTCAGGAAACTTGACATGTCCATCAGGACCCTCACCCACTTGTACAGATGCCCTATGTACAGATGCATACTGAACAGGTGCACAATGGCCTGGTATGGCAACAGGTCTGCCCAGAACTGTGAGAAACTACAGAAGGTTGCGTGCACAGCCCAGACAGTCATAGAAGCCAACCTTCCATCCATGGACTCCACTTATACAACTGCAGAAAGGCTGCCAACATCAACAAAGACCCATCACACCCTGGTAATGATCTCCTACAATCTCATCCATCAGGCAGAGGATACAGAAGCCTGAACATACACACCAGCAGGTTCAGGAACAGCTTCTTCCCAGCCATTATCAGACTGATGAATGGATTCTCTAACCACAAATAATGTTGATCTTGATAACATTGATCTCACCTAGCACACGCCTTGTGCAATGTAACCTGTATGCCTCTGTCTAAGTCTTTTTGAATTGTACATCCTTGCTTACCACGATATGCCTGTACTGCTCATAAACAAATCTTTTCACTGTACTTTGGGACACATGGCAACAAATCAATCAATCAATCAATCAATCATATAGGATTTTTAAAGGGCTTAGTAGGTTAAATATTGAGAGCATCCTTTCCTTCACGCGAGAGTCTAGGACCAGAGGGCACAATCTCGGAATATAAAGGCACTGAATTTAAGACTGAGATGAGAACAAATTTATTTTGTCAGAGGGTTGTGAGTTTTGGACCACTTGCCACAGGGAATTGTGGGGGTGGAGTCATGATATTAAGGCTGAGATAGATTTTTGATCTGTAGGTGAATCAAGGGTTAGGCTGAATATTTAAAAAATCACCAAGGCCAGTCTTTAGCTAATTTGATTCACTCCATGTGATATCAATAAAGGAGACAGTGGATATTGCAAAGGCCATGGCCCCTGACAATATTCCAACAATTGTACTAAAGATTTGTGCTCCAGAATGTGCTGTGTCCCTAGCCAAGCTGTTCCAGTCCAGCTGCAGTACTAGCATGCAATGCTATGGAATATTGCCTGGCTTTATCCTGTAAACCAAACATAGGAGAAATCCAACTCAATGAGTTACCACCTCTATCAGTCTATGTTCTGTCATCAGCATAATGATGGAAGAAGTCATCAACAGTGTTATTAAACAGCATTTTCTCTCACCAATACCCTGCTCACTGATACTCAGTCTGGGTTCTGCAAGGCCCACCCAGCTCCTGAATTCATTACGGTTTTATTTCAAACATGGACAGAGAACTGAATTCTATGGGTAAGGTGAGATTGCCTGCCTTTGACATCAAGGCCACATTGGATTGAATGTACAAAGACCCCATGCAAAATTAGAATCAAATGAAATCAAAGTCAAAACTCTTTACTGCTTGGAATCATACCTGGAACAAAGGAGAATGATAGTGATTGCTGAAGATCAGCAGAGCTAACAACTCAGGACTGGGCATCCATGAGATACTGGATTAGTGGTGCTGGAAGAGCACAGCAGTTCAGGCAGCATCCAACGAGCAGCGAAATCGACGTTTCGGGCAAAAGCCCTTTTGCCCGAAACGTCGATTTCGCTGCTCGTTGCTTGCTGCCTGAACTGCTGTGCTCTTCCAGCACCACTAATCCAGTATTTGGTTTTCAGCATCTGCAGTCATTGTTTTTACCACATCCATGAGATACTGTAGACTGATGAATGTACTATACTTAGAGGCTTTTGATAATATCTTCCACTGAAGGCTGGTTAGAAAGATTAAAGCATGGGATTGAGATAATATAATGGCTACAAGAGCAGGTCAGAGGTGAGGATATTTGAGCAAGTAACTCACCTCCTGACTCCCCAAAACCTATCCACCATCTACAAAACCACAAATCACAAGGGGTGTGATAGAATACTTCCTACTTACCTGATAGTACGCCTTTCAAGAGATCAAGAAGCTTGACACCATCTAAGTCAAAATAGCCTGCTTAATTGATACCACAAATGTTTACTCCCTCCACCACTGGTGCTCAGTAGCAGCAGTGTGTATTATCTACAAGATATATTGCAGAAATCCACCAATACTCCCCAGAAAACACCTTTAAAATCCACAACTACAACTATCTAGAAAGAAAAAGGCAGCAGGTACATGGGAATTTTCCCCCAAGCCACTCACCATCCTGACTTGGAAATATATATTGTCATTCCTTCAGTGTTGCTGGGTCAGAATTTTAGATCTGTCACTAATAGCATTATGGGATTACCCAAACCAAATGGACTGCTCACCACCACCTTCTCAGGCCAATTAGAAATGGATAACGGCCTCTTTTAAAAAAAAATCACAAAGTTTCATATTTTGGCATAGTCATGGCACAATAAAAATAGCTCTTACACTTTTATAGATACTACTTGGTCTTATCTCTCAGTGTGGCCCAAATAAATCACCTTTGCTTTGGAAAATTCACTTAGTTAAATTTATAACCAAGTAAATATTCTTCACAGATCTAGTTAAAAAACAACCAAATCATCAACCATATAGTGAACCATATAGTTACATCATCCTTCAATTAATCCTTCAATTAGTTTATCGCTTAACCACTGCTGGTACATTTTTCATTCTCAGCATCATGACATAGCATTGATAAAGTCTATCCAGTGTTACAAAAAGCTAAAGTTTTTTTGGTTCTATCAGTCAATGGAGTTTGCTGATATTCTTGTTGCAAATTGATTTTGGTGACAAATCGTCCATGTAATTCAATGCAAACTTCCAATTTAGAAGAGGATATGACTCCTCTTTTGTTATCACATTGATGTAGTGATAGTACAGAATCCTTGGTGACTCATCCAGCTTCAACATTATTACAATTGGTGACCTCCAGCTATTATGATTCATCTCAATAGTGTCTTTGTACATCCCGAACTTAACCTCTTCCTTCACTTGAGCAAATTTCTCTGGACTGAGTATGTAAGGATGTTGTTTTATAGGTAATGCATCCTCAACATTAATATCATGAATAGCCAAAACAAATCCTGACCTATTCTCAAAAATTGATTTCAATGATTCTATAATAGCTTTCATAAGTCACTTCCATATTTTTCTAGAAGATAAAATATGATGCTATCTAACCTTTAACCACAGGCGACTGACTGTGTGGAGTTTGCACATTCTCCCCATGTCTGCGTGGGTTTCCTCCGGGTGCTCCGGTTTCCTCCCACAGTCCAAAGATGTGCAGGTCAGGTGAATTGGCCATGCTAAATTGCCTGTTGTGTTAGGTAAGGGGTAAATGTAGGGGTATGGGTGGGTTGCGCGTCGGTGTGGACTTGTTGGGCCGAAGGGCCTGTTTCCACACTGTAAGTAATCTAATCTAATCTAATGCAGGTACAGTTACAATGTTTAAAAGACATTTGGATAAGTTCACGAATAGGAAAGTTTGGAGGGATATGTACCAAGCACAGGCAGGTGAAACTAGTTTAGTTTTGGAACATGGTCAGCTGGGATTGGTTGGACTGAAGGGTTTGTTTCCATGCTCTATGACTTTATGACACTACCCATGATACATGATCAAAGGCATCCTGAACTCTAAATGGCTTGTTCGTGCATTAACTGATCTTGGTCAATCTCAGATTGACTCAATTCATAATTGTTTTCCTTAAAAGTAATAGTCGTTTTAGTGACATCACTTCCACCCATGTTGCCTATTATCTGTTACAGCCCATGTTGATGTCTCTACTCAGACAATGCAAAATATTTCTACCAATGTTTGCATTCTCTTGAGTATGTTCTGGACTCTAAATATAAGAAGTGACTTGTGAGGATAAGAAAAAAAGTGGAAAGAATGATGATTGGGATAATTTAGAACCCAGCAAACCAATAAAACTAATAACTAAAGGAAATTAAGAATATGAATGCAAGCTAGCAAGTAACCTAAAGGCTGACTGTAAAAGCATCTTTAGATATGTGAATAGGAAAAGATTATCTCAAATGTGAGACCAATAGTCAGAAATTGGAGAACTTATAATGGAGAACAGGAAAATAGTAGAATAATTAAATAGTTAATGTGTGTCCATCAATCTAATTGATTGGCAGCTATCTAAGACAGGCCTTCTTACTAAAAAAAAAGGAGCAAAAGTCTTGCCTTAAAGCAATTCATCCTTTTTCCTGTTTTAAATTCCTGGGGAATCAGTTGTCAGTATCATATAGGATTCCACACTTCAACTTTGAGGCAGTGGCAGGGACCATCCTGATGATCTATCAGGTGAGCAATGACACAATATTCTAAATAAAGGATAACAAAGGTCTCATAAAAAGATATTGGAAGGTTTTTAAAATTTGTTTCAAATATGAAATTTGTAAGATTGCTATGCTTTGGGTCGGTTGTGTTTTTAGAGTAAAATGGAAGAATGATGGGGTCATATGACTTATTCTGAAATTTGACCAACAACAGGTTGGGTGGCTAAGTTGTTAAAGTTTAAGGGGAGGTCCCAGGTTGTTTATTGTGAGGAAGATGCAACATAGTCACTCCTGTAAATAATGTCATGAGCAGTTATGGATGGACTGCTGGTTTCCATGTGCCAGGGTGATGTTAGGAATGTCAGATTTTATAAATAGATATGCTTTAAAGTATCTATTTAATTCCAAGTTAGAATGGAGTTGATTGTCTAGAGGTGAGCCAATTCACATCCCTACCTGGATAAAAAGCCCATATGATTCATCATTACAAGGAAGTGAGAGGAGAAGAATCCATAGGAAACCATCATAGGATCCTGTTGCAGGTTTACCTAAAATATCACCAAATCTCAGAGATATGGTCAATTTGCAAGAATCTGAGAGAAAGAAAGAGAACAGGAAGATAGAAACAACCAATTTGCACCTTAAGCAGAGAAAATGATAACCCTGTCAGTCACTGTGCAAAATGCAGATGGGATAATCAACTTGGATTGAAGAGGGCAGGTTCATGAGATTGTAGATTGGCTTTGCTTAGCTACAGGGAATAATTTCTCAATCATTCCTCATCAAGATAGTCATTATAGGAAATATAAGTTATCTGGCTGGAAAAGGGAAGGATGCAAGTCATTGGAAGCTGAAAATAGCTTTGGACTGATTCCTAGAGGAGGAAGCGTAGACTTCAGGGACAGAGTAAAGGATCAAGATAGGAAGTTGAAGTTGAAGCCCAAGATTAGCCATGATCATATTAAATGATACGGGAGGCTTTATGGGCCATACGGTTTTTTTTGTGCTCCTATTTCTTCAATTCTTGTATTCTTGTAACAACTGCCGAGGGAGACTTTTTGACTGTTTAAAGTTAAATTGAGGGACCTTATCTGCAGCTTAGAATATATGTTGCCTACTGCATTGTGTTTGACCATGTTGGTTTAGTTTGTTATAACAATAAAGATCTTAAACCCTGAAATCTGATCCTTCTGGGCAGTCATTGGGAAATCAAATATCTTTCAAAAGGTTACTGGTGTGTATGGAATTCGTAACATATTTTATATTTAATTACAGTAACAACTCAGCCTATCACTCTATTGCTTTTACAGCAGCTTCATGACACTTTGTTTTATTAATTCATGAGATGCAGGCATTGCTGGCTGGGCTAGTATTAATTATCCAACCCGAGTTGCCGTTGAGAAGGTGCAATAGCTGCCATCTTATATTGCTGCACCAATTTAATGTAGTACACCCAAAATGCTGTTATGGGGGAATTCAAGGTTTTTGATGTAGCAACAGTGAAAGGATGATGATATATTTCCAAGTTAAGATGTTGAGTGGCTTGAAGGGAACTTGTCATGCATCTTCAAAGAGTCATATGCTATAACGTCCAGATATATATCTACAGCTAAACAGTCTTCAGGTACACACCTTTGTATGCATGTTATCCACATGCATAATACTACATTTATCATTATTAATGTAATGTGTTGAGCAGACATAGAGATTTCCTTATGTTTTTTAATCACTAGTAATTACCAACCTTAATCCATTGAGTATGGACATTTTCTTGCTTTCATTCAACACTTGCTTCCATTTTATGCCAAACCTGTGAGGTTGTGCTATGTATGGTGCTACATATTGTTAACTAAACAAGAGACAATCCTTTGATAGAAATAAGCACATTGTAGCAAGCACAATTTGATGTATCTCTTGTATTGTTTTGGTTTTTTTTATGTAATATTCAAGAGGATCTGGACATAAAGGTAGCCAGTCTTGGGCAAAACAATTTGAGAGTTTATTTGGATTTAATAATGGCAACAAGGATGGGGAAGTAACAAGTTATGTCTCTACACCTTCAATCTTTGATGATTTTTTTTCTTGTGATTTAGAACTAGCCTGTCCTTCACTGGCCTGAGATTGCTCAATTATAAGTGCTAATTCTTTCCACTCACCCATCATATTCTTTTCACATTTTACTTTTAAGTAACCTTGCAATTCCCAACTATCCTAAATCTTTTGATCAATAACATTCACATTTCTGTGCCCCCTCTGATTTTCTTGGTTGTAGATATTCAAAAGCAAATATATTTCATCCTCATCCAATTAATTGTGAAAAATAATTTCTTGAAAAGAGGCTTTTCCCTAGTTTGAGGTTAGGTCTTCTTGAGAAGTTGAGACAGGAAACCTCATAACCTTGGATGAGTACTTGAGCTGCCAAAATATTCAAGAATGTGAGTTAAATGCAGGAAAGTGGGTTAGTGTAGGTAGTAGCTTATTTTTGGCAATATAGACTTGATGGGGTGAATGGCCTCTTCTATATTGTATGGTTTTGTGGAGCTCACTGAATTATGACAAAAATGTACATTGACTAGACTGCTTGCAGCTTGACATGTGGGCCTACTGTGATGATTGTTAATTTGCTTTACTATGTACGGCAGTCCATCTAAAATTTTGAGAAAGTGGGGAGGGAAGGCAGGTATGTGTCCATATCTATATTATATTTTTTGCAGTAATTTTATTTGCAGCAAATGAAAGATAGTAGCACTGGAAAAATGGAGTTTATTCATTTCATGAACCTGACAGCATCATTAAATGAAATGCTCAATAAAATATCAGTTACTGTCTGCCAAAAATGTATCTTCATCCCAGCATTATTTGAACATCCATTTCAGGAAACATGTAACAATTTTAGAAAAAAAGATTCATAATTTTTAAGCACTTTGTTCTGCAACTTACACTGAACAATTTAGTGACTGGAAAGATAGCTTAATAGATAGATTTCAAATCTGTTGCTTTTAATACCAGAATGGTTACAAATTGGTTTTGCATTGCCATGAATACATATGTGTTTTCTGTACCCAATCTAACAAAGTCATTGCATTATCATAATCATACAGAACTCCAAACAGAGATTAGGATAACCGCGCAAAACAAATTAGTGGCTGGAGAGGAAAATTGTATCAAGTGAAATATAATGGGATGGAGACAAAGTAGAGTGGAACATTTCTGAAAGGCTGAAAAGACATTTCAAACCATTGGCAGCCTTTTCCAAGTTTAATAAGTAACTCTTTATAAAATTCCAGCACAATTCCCTGCACTTAAACTCTTTGCCTTGGCTAATAAAGGCAATTATCCCTACTTAACCACTTTATCTACCTGTCCTGATATCTTAAGAGACTGACAGACATATACCCTAAGGTCACTTTGAGCCTTCATGCTTATAAAGGTCTAAACACGCATCATGTATTCCCTTGTCTGTTTGTCCTGGTTTGTAGCTTCTTCCATTTTTCAACAGCGGTACTGCAATGGCTGTCTTCCAATCCTCTGGCATCTCTCCTGTTGCCAGAGAGGAATTGACATCTTGGATGACCACAACTTGCAAGTTCCCCTCCAAGCCACTCACTGTCATGACTTGGAAATATATCACTGTTCTTTCTTTATTGCTGGCTCAAAATCTTGCAATTCCCTCCGTCAGGGCATTGTGCATCAACCTGCAACACATGGACTGCAGCGGTTCAAGAAGGCAGCTCATCACCACCTTCTCAAGGGCAACCAGGGACGGGCAATAAATGCTGGCCAGCTGGTGACACTCACGTCCAATGAATGAATAACAATTCACCAGCTACAGTACACAGATTTCAGTAAGATGCCACAGCAATTTTGCTGTCCCTTACCTGAGAACATGGTATAGCAGTGATGCAATCATTCTCTGTGTCTACCCAAATTGTGATAATTGTCTGACCTCTGGAAACTGACTGGAATCAATTCTGTAAATTGACTGAAATAGCAAAACAGAAAGTACAATCCATTACTTCTAAGTTGTAAATAAATTCTTAGACATACCGAATGCAGTTTATGGTATGAACTAGATTAATCATGGACAAAGACATAACTCTAATGTGGATGAACTATTCAAAATAAGTAACTGCTGCATCAAAAAAATAATTGTTTCGTACTGTAAAAGAGAGCCACAATTTATGTTAACATACCAATAACCATGGGTGAAAGGATGAAAAGTGAATTATTTCTGATATAAGATCCTACAAGCCTTAAGAACTATCCACAGGAGAATAACAAGAAAATACTACATCAGGTTTTAGGTGTAATATATGAAAATTGAGTGCACCATGGCACTTAAGAGAGAAAAAAACACCTTCAGACAACCAAGTGATAAAACTATTCAGTCAAACAATACAAGTAAAATCTCATAACTAAATGAACCATAATTTGCTGTGACAGAACATTTAAGTTCTGTCATTAATTTGCACACACATGTTTGAATAGTTTAAGCATTATAAGTTGCTGACATAGCCAGCTGACAATATTATAGCAAGGAAAACAGGGCATGGAGGACTCAAGTAAACAACACACGAGACTATGTGAGACTATGTGTCAATTTAATAATAATTGGGAAGGATTGGGAAATACACAGAGGATGGATGGTAAAAGAAGTGTAAGTTAAATTTATTTTAATTCAGTTAAATCAGGCATAGAAACAGAAATAAAGAGAGGAATAGAAGTATTAACTTAAGGGAGGGAGTAAAAATATTAGAGTTTAAAACAGTTTGCTTAATCCTTGACAACAACTGAAGAAATGAGACTCCACATTTAAAGGGTTGAGCTGTACGAAAAACTAACTAAAAGTCTAAACTTTGAGAAGCTTCACAGAGGGTTTCTTCCATGAGCTGTAGCAAGTGTTCCTTTGAAGTTCTTCCCTGCTCACCTTATTTTGCATGTATAATACCTCTATGGCACTATGCTTACGCTAACATACACTTACAAATGTTGGAAGTGCTCAACACTACTGGGACTTTCTGAGATCTCCACATTTACTTATAGCCCAGCTGTACACCAGGCAAAAGTGAGGACTGCAGATGCTGGAGATCAGAGCCAAGATTAGAGTGGGGCTGGAAAAGCACAAGAGGTCGGGCAGCATCCAAGGAGCAGGAAAATTGACATTTCGAGTAAAAGCCCTTCATCAGCCTTGCGCCAGGTCAATCTCTGCCAATCATGAATCGCCCTTCACAGTACACACAATGGAATGGAAACAAAAAGGAACAGCTTCTGAGTGGCACATAGGTGGCATGGCACCACTTCATTGGAACTAGAAAAAAAAGAGCAGCAATTTATTATCACATGTATTTTTACAAAACAGAAACAGAAAAAAGGTTAATAAGTCGCCATACCATAGAACATAGAATGCAGAACATTACAGCACAGTACAGGCCCTTCGGCCTTCAATTTTGCACCAACCTGTGGAATCAATCTGAAGCCCATCTCACCAACACTATTCCATTTTCATCTGTATGCCTATCCAGCAACCATTTAAATGCCCTTAAAGCTGGCGAGTCTACCACTGTTGCAGGCAGTGCATTCCATGCCCCTACTACTCTCCAAGTAAAGAAACTACCTCTGACATCTATCCTATATCTATCACCCCCCAATTTAAAGCTATGTCCCCTTGTGCTAGCCATCACCATTCGAGGAAAAGGTTCTCACTGTCCAACCTATCTAACCCTCTGATTATCTTATATGTCTCAACTAAGTTGCCTCTCAACCTTTTTCACGCTAACGAAAACAGCCTCAAGTCCCTCAGCCTTTCCTCATAAGACCTTCCCTCCATATTAGGAAATGTCCTATAAATCTTCTCTGAACCCTTTCCAATGCTTCCACATCCTTCCTATAATGCAGTGACCAGAATTGTATACAATATGTCAAATGTGTCCGCACCTGAGTTTTGTACAGCAGAAGCATGATTCCATGGTTCCAAATTCAATCCCTCTACCAATAAAAGCTAACACACCATATGCTTTCTTAACAACCCTATCAACCTGTGTGGCAACATTCAAGGATCTATGTACCTGGACACCGAGATCTCTCTGCTCATCTACACTACCAAGAATCTTACCATTAGCACAGAACTCTGCATTCCTGTTACTCCTTCCAAAGTGAATCACCTCACACTTTTCTGCATTAAACTCCATTTGCCACCTCTCAATCCAGCTCTGCAGCTTATCTATGTCTCTCTGTAACCTACAACATCCTTCGTCAGTATTCACAACTCTACTGACCTTATTGTCATCCACATATTTACTAACCCATCCTTCTATGCCCTCATCCGGGTCATTTATAAAATTACAAACAACAGTGGACCCAAACAGATCTTTGCGGTACCCCACTAGTAACTGAATTCTAGGATGAGCATTTCCCATCAACCACCACCCTCTGTCTTCTTTCAGCTCATCAATTTCTGATCCAAACCGCTAAATCACCTTCAATCCCATGCCTCCATATTTTGTGCAATAGCCTGTAGTGAGGAACCTTTTCAAATGCCTTACTGAAATCCATATACACCACATCAACCCCTTTACTCTCATCCACCTGTTTGGTCACCTTCTCAAAGAACTCAATAAGGTTTGTGAGGCACGACCTACCCTTCACAAAACCATATTGACTATCCCTAATCAACATATTCTTTTCAAGATGATTATAAATCCTATCTCTTATCACCCTTTCCAAAACTTTACCCACGACTGAAGTAAAGCTCACAGGTCTATAATTACCAGGGTTGTCTCTACTCTCCTTCTTGAACAAGGGAACAACATTTGCTATCCTCCAGTCCTCTGGCACTATTCCTGTTGACAATGACAACAAAAAGATCAAAGCCAAAGACTTGGCAATCTCCTCCCTAGTTTCCCAGAGAATCCTCGGATAAATCCCATCAAGAGAAAGTGAGGGCTCTGGAGCTCAGAGTCGATAGCGTGTGATGCTGGAAAAGCACAGCAGGTCATGCAGCATCCGAGGAGCAGGAGAATCGATGTTTCGGGCAGGAGCCCTTCATCAGAAATGAGGCTGGGAACCTCGGGGGTGGAGAGATAAATGCGATGGGGGGTGTGACTAGGGGGAAGGTAGCTGAGAGTGCAATAGGTGAGTGGAAGTGGGGGTGAAGGTGATAGGTTGGAGAGGAGGGTGGAATGGATAGATGGGAAGGAAGATTGACCAGTGGGACAGATCATGGAGATGATGCTGAGCTGGAAGATTGGGACTGGGGTAAGGTGGGGGGGAGGGGAAATGAGGAAACTGGTGAAGTCCACATTGATGCCTTGGGGTTGAAGGGGTCCTGAGGCGGAAGATGAGGTGTTTTATTTAGAAAAATACAGCGCAGTACAGGCCCTTCGGCCCTCGATGTTGTGCCGACCGAAGCCTACCTAACCTACACTAGCCCAATAACCTCCATATGCTTATCCAATGCCCGCTTGAATGACCATAAAGAGGGAGAGTCCACCACTGATACTGGCAGGGCATTCCATGAACTCACAATCCGCTGAGTAAAGAATCTACCCCTAACATCTGTCCTATACCAACCTCCCCTTAATTTAAAGCTGTGTCCCCTCGTAACAGCTGACTCCATACGCGGAAAAAGGTTCTCACTGTCAACCCTATCTAAACCCCTAATCATCTTGTACACCTCTATCAAATCGCCCCTAAACCTTCTTTTCTCCAATGAGAACAGCCCCAAGTGCCTCAGCCTCTCCTCCAGGCGTCGGGTGATCAGGGGGTGGCAATGGAGGAGGCCCAGGACCTGCATGTCCTCAGCAAAATGGGAGGGGGAGTTGAAATGTTCGGCCACAGGGTGGTGGGATTGATTGGTGCGGGTGTTGCGGGTGTCCCGGAGATGTTCTCTGAAGCGCTCGGCCAGGAGACATCCAGTCTTCCCAATGTAGAGGAGACCGCAGCGGGAGCGACAGATACAATAAATGATATTGGTGGATGTGCAGGTAAAACTTTGATGGATGTGGAAGGCTCCTTTAGGGCCTTGGATGGAGGTGAGGGAGGAGGTGTGGGTGCAGGTTTTGTAATTCCTGTGGTGGCAGGGCAAGGTGCCAGGAGGGGACGGTGGGTTGTTAGGGGGCGTGGACCTGACCAGGTAGTCACAGAGAAAATGGTCTTTGCAGAAAGCAGATAGGGGTGGGGAGGGAAATATATCCCTGATGGTGGGGTCAGTTTGTAGGTGGCAGTAATGTTGGTGGATGATGCGATTTATGAGGAGGTTGGTGGGGTGGAAGGTGAGGACCAGGGGATTCTGTCCTTGTTGCTGTTGGAGGGGTGGGGTTTGAGGGTGGAGGTGCGGGAAATGGATGAGATACGTTGGAGGGCATCTTCAACCATGTGGAAGGAGAAATTTCCGTCTTTAAAGAAGGAGGCCATCTGGTGTGTTCTGTGGTGGAACTGGTCTTCCTGGGAGCAGATACGGCAGAGGTGTAGTAATTGGGAATATGGGATAGTATTTTTGCAGGAGGAGGTGTAATCCAGGTAGCTGTGGGAGTTGGTGGGTTTGTAAACTGTCAGTGTTGAGTCGGTCATCATTGATGGAGATGGAGAGGTCCAGGAAGGGGAGGGAGGGGTCAGAAATGGTCCAGGTGAATTTAAGGTTGGGGTGGAATGTGTTGGTGAAGTTGATGAACTGTTCGACTTGCTCATGGGGGCACGAGGTGGCGCCGATGCAGTCATCAATGTAGCGGAGAAAAAGGTGGGGAATGGTACCGACAAAAAGACAGGCATAGCTGGGGCCCATGGCAGGTGCCAGCCCTTTGGTCTGGAGGAAGTGGGAGGATTCGAAGGAGAAATTGTTGAGGGTGAGCCAAACAAATAAACGTGGCAGTGGAAGGGTATTAGTGGGGACGTCAGGAGAAGAAGAAACGGAGGGCTTGGAGGCCCTGGTCATGGGGTATGGAGGTGTAGAGAGACAAGATATCCATAGTGAAGATGAGGTGTTGGGGGCCAGGGAAAGGGAAGTCTTGGAAGGAGGTGGAGGACGTGGGTGCTGTCCAAACGCATGTGGGGAGTTCCTGGACTGCGGGATAGGACAGTATTGAGGTAGGTGTAGATCAATTCATTGGGGCAGGAGCAGGCTGAGACAATGAATTGGCCAGGGTAATCAGGCTTGTGAATCTTGGATAGGAGGGAGAATCGGGCAGTGTGAAGTACCTGAACTATGAGGTTGGAAGTTATGGGTGGGAGATCCCCTGAGGTGATGAGGTTGTGTATGGTCTAGGAGATGATGGTTTGGTGATGAGGGGGGTGAGATCATCGTCGAGTGGGCGGTAGGAGGAGGGAGTGGAGGGCTATGCATTGTGAGGGCGAGAGGTTGGAGTGGGTGAGGTAGTTGGACAGCCCTCCACTCACTCCGCTCCAACCCCAACCTCACCATCAAACCAATGGACAAAGGGAGTGCAGTGGTAGTTTGACGCACTGACCTCTACACCGCTGAAGCCAGGCACCAAATCAAAGATACTTCCTACCGTCCCCTCGACCATGATCTCGTCCCCTCGACCATGACCTCACACCCCCACCCCCCCAATTACCAATACATCATCTCCAGACCATACACAACCTCATCACCTCAGGGGATCTCTCACCCATAGTTTCCAAGCCCATAGTTCGGGAACCCCACACTGCTCAATTCGGGAACCCCATCCCCGAGGCACCCAGCTTCATTCCTGTTGAAGGGCTCCTGCCTGAAACGTCGATTCTCCTACTTCTCGGATGCTGCATGATTTGCTGTGCCTTTCCAGCACCACACACTCTCAACTCTAAATCCTATCAGGCCCAGGAGACATATCTACTTTATACTTTCCAGAATTGCTAACACCTCCTCCTTATGCACCTCAATCCCATCTAGTCTAGTAGCCTAGATTACACAGCACCTAAACTAATGACAGAAGTCATAAGAAGAATAAAAAAAGTAAAAGTACATCACAGTTCAATTAACAAATCCTGGGTTTGGGATAAACTGGAAAACTGGGCTGCACCACCACCATGCAGTGCCGGGCTGAGACTGCCACACCAGGCCGAACCACCATGCAGGGCCAGGCTGAGACTGCCATTCCAGGCCGAGACCACTCTGCCACACCAGGCCGAACCACCATGCAGGGCCAGGCTGAGACTGCCACACCAGGCCGTGCCCGCTCTGCCACACCAGGCCGAACCACCATGCAGGGCCAGGCTGAGAGTGCCACACCAGGCCGAGACCACTCTGCCACACCAGGCCGAACCACCATGCAGGGCCAGGCTGAGACTGCCACACCAGGCCGAGACCACTCTGCCACACCAGGCCCCACCACCACGTAGGGCCAGGCTGAGACTGCCACACCAGGCCCCACCACCACGTAGGGCCGGGCTGAGACTGCCACACCAGGCCGAGACCACTCTGCCACACCAGGCCGAACCACCATGCAGGGCCTGGCTGAGACTGCCACACCAGGCAGAGACCACTCTGCCATACTGTGCCACGGCATCCACACCATGATATACCTGCACACTAGGCCATTGGAAGGCATGAAACCACCTCTGAAGTAAGGATGAGACCTCCATTCCAAGACAAGACATATGCGCTGCGACTAGACCTTTACAGCAGGCTGCTGGAGTACCTGGAAGCTGCTGAAGAAGATCTCCACAACAGGATGAGATCTGCATGCCAAGACAAGAACACCATTCCAGATCAGGATTGCCCTTCCTGGACAAGAGTGCCACTGCAAGTTGGCAGAACATTTCAGAGACATCTCTGGGACACATGCACCAAACAACCCACTGTCCTGTGGCCGAACACTTAAACTCCCCCTCCCACTCCACCAAGGACTTGCAAGGCCTGGATCTCCTCCACTGCCAAATCCTAGCTACTCAACAACTGGAGGAAGAACACCTCATCTTCCACCTTGGGACCCTCCAACCCCATGGAATCAACGTCAATCTCACCAGGTTCCTCATCTCTCCTCCCCCCACCTTATCCCAGATCCAACCCTCCAATTCAGCACCACCCTCTTGAACTGTCCTACCTGTCCATCTTCCTTCCCACCTCTCTGCTCCAATCCAACATATCACCATCACCCCACCTTCATCTATCTATTGCATTCCTCGCTACCTTTCCCCCAGGCCCAGCCCCTCTCATTTACCTCTCACAGCCCATTTGGGCTCCCCCCCACATTCCTGATGAAGAGCTTATGCTCGAAATGTCGACTCTCCTGCTCCTCAGATGCTGCCTGAATGGCTGTGTATTTCCAGTGAGACACCTTTTGACTCCCAAAGAGTAGATCCTTGGAAGCAGCCACATACATAAGCATTTAGCACAGCTGTACTGATGACCACTGAGATAGGAAGCTCCCTCACCCCACCCACCAACCCTCCAGGTTGAAAGTCCTGTTCCAGGAGATGACACAATTCTGTGACAGTGTCCTAGGGCAATTCAGTCTGCGGCATAAAAGCACCTAACGGATCACACTGTGAGATGCAGTTTCTGGCTTGCAACACCCAAAATGCTGAGGAGCTGGTGTTTAAATATAGTGTAATTGATGTCAAATTTACAAAGTTCTGACAGTGGAGTTTTGTTTAGGTTTCTTGGCAAAGTGGCAAATGTCTCAACTCATTTGGAATATACCCTTTGGTACATATTTGATCATAAATTTCTGTTACCATTTCTAATTCTGTTTCTCTAGGAACTTTTAGATGTTCACTTGTTACTTCATCCATGCTTTTCCTATACACAATCATTTTTAAAAATTCTTTACCTTTGATGTCAATGGGTTTTGCCCATCATTTGCCTCTCTATCCTGAGGACTCCCTCAATTTGGACCAACTCACTAATATATTCTGTCTTTTTTTGCTACTGAGTCCTTTTCAAAGGATTTTGTTTTACCATTTTGCCTTTTATGCATCCCACTATCTGTTGTTCTCCCTTTTCTTCTATCTGTTGAAGAGGTCACCTTCTGGTGTATTACTTTCATTTTGTAATTTCTTTCCAATTCCAATAGTTCATTGCACATCTCATTCTTTACCCTGTCTACATGCATTCATCATTTTCTTTTCAAATTCATCATATCTATCATCACTCAACAAATTATACCATGTTGGTCATTATATGTTGTATATTTAAATAATATATCCAGTATAGTGCCTTTCTGTTAATTGTGACTTGTCAGGGCACATGCTGTTCAAATTACTGCCCTCGTACTAACATACATACATCAAGAACATACTATAATGCTAACCAGGTGCAAGCTTTGGACACTTCAGCGCTGATAGTCAGTAATGCTATTAATCAAAAAACATCTTTGCTGATTGTACTTGTAGTCTAATAGCAATTTTGACCTCTCATGATTTTTTTAACATTCACAACAGATTTCTGCAAGTTGATCTTCTCAGAGGCCATAACAATGTTCAAGTATTACAGCCAAATTCAAACTTTAAGAATGTATTCCAAGGAGTTTATATATATCTAAAATAGTCAACTTATAAATGTTACTAAACAGGGAAATCTCCTATCCTTCCAATGCAGGTGAGAATGATGCAGTATTGTGTAATTTGTACATTGGCATTTATAATATGATACTTGAGGGGATAAAAGACTTCTCATTTGTAAAATTTTCCATCCTAGATTTCTGATTTTGCTATAAACTAATTGATAGAGATTGGTTGTGATGATTAACCAACAACTTCATTATCATTATATCATACAACTACCAGCAGCGTAGCAACAGATCTAGGTGGATTTTTCTGTCCAACCATTTCTATGTCCCTATGATGTATATATGTAAAGGGAATTGATCTAATCATGGATCTTCTTTGTTTGAAAGGTAATTTAAAACTGATTACTGCACACACAGTTCTAAAATTGTCTGAACTTGCCTCTGAAGAATTTAAAAGCATTTTGAAGAATCTAATGAGCTCTGTCTACAAAATGGAATTAAATAGCCTTTAATGTCACCTCTCTCAGGATTTACAGGCAGCTTGTTAGCACCTGCATTTTGCAAGGACTAAGCTCTGAAATGCATTCTCAATTATTGGTCTGTTGTATTTCTTCGATTTCTGCTACCAATAATTATCTCTTCTCTCTTTCCATGATATGAGGATTGTCATATAAACTGAATGTGAATAAACCAAAATCTCCTCTGCAGAAGATAAAATGGAATTTCTTGAATTCAGTGATTCAGCCCAATTAATTTAATCTTTCTAATATGTAACATTACTTATTAGCCCATTCCAGTATCAAACTGTGTTTTTTAAATAAATCCAGTGTCTTGCTTTTAAAAATCTATCCTTGGAGGTTCCTCCACGTGTTGGTTGCGTATTTCTAAGATTACAAAGGGATCTTGATCAAATTGGTCATTTGGCTGATAATGGCAGATGGAGTTCAACTTGGATAAATGCAAGGCATTGCATTTTGATACAACAAACAAGGCTAGGGCTTATACAATTAATGATAGGCCTTGGGCAGTGTTGTAGAAAAGACGGACCTTCATTGCTCAGTCATTTGAGTTTAGGAAGTCATGTTGAGGTTGTACAGGACATTGATGAGACCTCTTCTAGAATACTGTGTCTAGTTCTGTTTGTGCAGCCATAGGAAGGATATTATTAGGTTGGAGAGGTTCAGAAGAGATTTGCCAGGATGTTGCCAGGTTTGGAAGGTTTGAGTTACAAAAAAAGGCTGATAGGCTGGGACTTTTTTCACAGGAATGTAGGAGGTTGAGAGGTGACATTAAAAGAGTTTACAAAATAATGAGGGATATAGATAGAGCTAATGGCAGTTGTCGTTTCCTTAAGATGGAGGGTTTCAAGACTGCATTTTTCAGGTGAGAGGGGGGAGCTTTACAAAAATACATGAGGGTCAAATTATTTACACAGAGGTTGGTTCACATGTGGAAGGAACCTCCTGAAGAAGTGGTGGATGTGGGTACAATTACGATGTTTAAAAGACATTTGGGTAAGTGGAGAGATATGTGCCAGGAGCAGACAGGTGGGACTAGTTTAGTTTGGGATTGTGTTTGGCATGGACTGGTTGGACTGAAGGGTCTGTTTCCATGCTGCATGTTTCTATGACTCTATGACTCTATGAGGAAACCTTTATCAGATGTCTTACAATTGTCACCTAGAAGTAAAACAATGGTCCCATTTCTATTGTTGTTAATAACACATTGGAAAGTTTGGCCCAGGTTCACTTCTTGTAGTTGATTGGTTTGAAATCTGATTTGACTTAATGAGAGGAGAATTGAATACAAAAGTATGGAAGTCATGCTTCATTTATACAAGGCATTAGACATTGAGAGTGATGTGCACAGTATTTGTCACCATATTTACATCCATTAGGAAGGATGTAAAAAGGTACTGGAGACAGTTCAGGTGGTTTACTAGAGTAGTACCTGGAATGGGTGGATTGTCTTGTGACGAAGAATTGAAAAGGCTCATTTTATGTCTGCTGGAGCTCAGAAGAGTAAGTGGCAACTTAATTAAAACATAAAATCCTGAAGGATTTTGACATGGTAGATGTGGAAGAATTTAAACCCTGGGGGTCACTGCTTAAAAATAAGGGTCACCCATTTAAAAAGATATAAGAAGAACTGGTGGTGGAGGGTTGTTTTTCAGATTGGAGGCCTGAGACCAGTGGAGTGCCACAAGGATCAGTGCTGGTTCCTCTACTTTTTGTCATTTATATAAATGATTTGGATGTTAGCATAAGAGGAATAGTTAGTACATTTGCAGATGACACTAAAATTGAAGGTGTAGTGGGCAGCGAAGAAGGTTATTTCACACGACAATGGGATCTTGATCTGATGGGCCAATGGGCTGAGAAGTGGCAGATGGAGTTTAATTCAGATAAATGTGAGGTGCTGCATTTTGGGAAAGCAAATCTTAGCAGGACTTATATACTTAATGATAAGGTCCTAGGGAGTGTTGCTAAACAAAGAGACCTTGGAGTGCAGGTTCATAGCTCCTTGAAAGTGGAATCGCAGGTAGATAGGATAGTGAAGAAGGCGTTTGGTATGCTTTCTTTTATTGGTCAGAGTATTGAGTACAGGAGTTGGGAGGTCATGTTGCGGCTGTACAGGACATTGGTTAGGCCACTGTTGGAATATTGTGTGCAATTCTGGTCTTCCTATTGGAAAGATATTGTGAAACTTGAAATGTTTCAGAAACAATTTACAGGGATGTTGCCAGTGTTAGAGGATTTGAGCCATAGGGAGAGGCTGAACAGGCTGTGGCTGTTTTCTCTGGAGCATCGGGTGACCTTATAGAGGTTTACAAAATTATGAGGGGCATGGATAGGATAAACAGGCAAAGTCTTTTCCCTGGGATAGGAGTGTCCAGAACTAGAGGGCATAGGTTTAAGATGAGAAGGGAAAGATATAAAAGAGACCTAAGGGGGCAACTTTTTCATGCAAAGGGTGGTGCATGTATGGAATGAGCTGCCTGAGGATGTAGTGGAGGCTAGTACAGTTGCAACATTTAAAAGGCATTTGGATGGGTATGTGAATAGGAAGAGTTTGGAGGGATATGGGCCAGGTGCTGGCAGGTGGGACTAGATTGGGTTGGAATATCTGGTTGGCATGGACGGATTGGACCGAAAGGCCTATTTCCATGCTGTACATCTCTATGACTGTAAGTAGTCAAAAGAACTTTTCTCTCAGAGTGTCATGAGTCTTTAGAACTCTCTTTCTCAAAAGGTAATGGTAACAAAGTCCTTGAATATTTTCAATGTAGAGAAGATAGATTCTTGGTAAGCGGAAAAGCGGGAGATTGTCAGGGATAGGTAGGAATGTGGAATTGAGAGGATAATCAGATCAGTTATGATCTTTATTAAATGGTAAAGCAGGCTGAAGGGACTGTGTGGCCTACTGCTGTTCCTAACATGTTTGTTCGTATAATAACATAGAACACCATTAGTAAATGTACTGAAAACAACAAATGCTGGAGATCACAATGAGTCAGACAGCACCCATGGAGAGGGAGCAAGCTAACGTCATCTAGATTCGAAACTTCCTGATAGTCTTTCCTTGTGTAAAACACATACAACTGGAACTTAACAAAATTTATACCATGAATCATAAATTAAACTAAGCATTATCCTGATGACTGCAGAAAAATGATTTAATGGTATGTTGGAGGTGAATATTTTCAAAATAAATCTGCAAACTTTCACTTTTCTTGAATTATGGGTGGAAATTCCTTCACATTGATGTAGGAAAATTACTGACATATAAAAAGTATATTTATGACATTGCAACACCTGGTGCAGAAGAAATCCACCCAGCTGCCTTAAAACATTACAGAAGTAGCCTGTATGTTTTGAGGTCAAGTAATAGAAAAGGCAATATCAATAGCATCTACTACATCCACTTCAGCCAGGCTCATAGCCATTTTCTTTGCCATTATAAACTTTCACTTTCCAGCACAATGGAAGGCGACAGTGAATGCTGCTGGGACTGTGGTTTTCAGCCTCCACTTTGCTGTATTAGTGAGCCCCAAACACCCAAGCCTCCTTCCTGATAGCCTTTCCAATGAACCCATTCAGCTTGCCCAGATTCCTACCAAATACATGTAT
This sequence comes from Chiloscyllium punctatum, assembly GCF_047496795.1. Lineage (NCBI taxonomy): Eukaryota > Metazoa > Chordata > Chondrichthyes > Orectolobiformes > Hemiscylliidae > Chiloscyllium > Chiloscyllium punctatum. The sequence continues at coordinate 71,714,900 of NC_092746.1, forward strand.
TTGAGCCCGCAACTGCCATTTGCCTCACAGCACTTGATATATGACATGACCTTGCCAGGCGTGTTCTTGCGCTGTTTCTCCTTGAATCCTTGGCTTTCCTAACCATGGATAAATCATCCCTGCCACCATGACCCTGTTCCCAACAACTTTTACCATATTCCCCACTTACAAATACATTTGCCCCCTGTCACAATTATCATTCCCTCCTTCCTCACATTATTCATAATTAGAATCACGTGTCTACTTGCTGTCCACTTTATGTACCCCACCTACTTTTTCCCCTCAATTTCCCTGGACAGATCTGACAGACTGACAGTTGAGCGCCCAAACTAGATAGCCTGGACGCTATGTCCAAACACTCATCAACTGATGCCTGTATATCCCACCGATTCATTAGCTTTAACCCCTGGACTGTTCTCAATCAAGCACAAGACTTACCTTAACCTACTTCCTGAACCTCATGGACACAGGGTCCCTGACCAAGAATACTTGGATTGGTCACTTGACTGTGGTCAATTCCATGACTAGTATCAGAGGCTGCTCTTGGCTTACTGTGCCAGGATCCCCTGACTGACAGCTGCCTCCATGGAGATAGATGAGGACTTAGGTGAATCAGCAGGGTTTATGAAAGTGAAATCAGGCTTGAGTAATTTTCAGAAGTTTCTTTGGGAATGTAATTAGTAGAATAGATAAGGGAGGACCAATAAATGTACTCTGTTTGGATTTCAAAAGGCTTTTGATAAGGTTCCACATAACAGGCTAGTGAGCAAAATTGAAACACAGAGGACTGGTAATATACTGGCATGAAAAATTGAGAATTGGTTGACAGAGTGGAAACAGAATTGGCTGGCAGGTGGTGACTAGTTTTGCATCACAGGGATCAGTTCCTGAATCTATAAAACTATATTATCTAGGTATAATTGATAAATGACTTGGATGAGGGAACCAAATGCAATATGACCAAGTTTGCTGATGACACAAAACTAGGTTGATTGTAAATTGGGAGGAGGATGCATGGAGGTTTCATAGCAATCTAAACAAGTTGAGTGTGTGTGGGCAAACACATGGAAAATGCACTATTACATGGATAAATGTGAAGTTACATACTTTACTGTAAAAAAAACAAAAACGCAGAGTCTGTTTAAATCCTGATTAATTTAGAAAATGAATGTTACAAGGGTATCCTTGTACATCAGCCAATGAAAGTAAATAGGAAGGTACAGTAAGCAATCAAGAATGCAAAAAGCATGTTTGCCTTCACTGTAGGATGATTTGGGTTCACAAGTAGGAATGTCTTACTGTAATTTAACTGTAATTATATTGTTAAGGCTGCACCTGGAGTACTATATGCAGGTTTGGTCTCATTGTCTAAGAAAGAATATACTTGCCATGGAGGTAATTCACTGAAGGTTCACTAGGCTGATACAGGGGTTATCAGGACCATTGATGAGGAGGGATTGATTTGACCGGGCCTGTGAAACATATATTCAATAATAACAGGGCTACACAGACTAGATACAGGGTGGTGTTTCCCCTGTTGGTGGGTCTAGAGGCAGGGCTAACAGAATCAGAATGTGACTTAGGCCATTCAGAACTGAGACCACTCTGAGGGTGGTTAACCTGTGGAATTTGCCACCACAGAATGCTGTGAAGGTTGGGTTATTGAGTATATTTAAGAAAGAAATTGGTAATTTTTTTTAGATCTAAAGTTAAAGTGTACATGTGGTGTTAAAATAGAGGATTAACCATGGTCATATTGAATTAGTTGAAGGACCAAAAGCTTTATTCCTGCTCCTATTGTCTTTATCTATGCTATCCATCCACACATCTGAGAAGATCAACGTTCCAGGAGTGCTAATTCCATCATTCCTGTCAAAGTAGGAAGGAGTAGGATGAATGGGCAGCCACAGGTGCAGTGACAATGCCACGAATTAGAATTCTAGAAACCAAAACTAATTCTTTCGGGACATGTGTTCAAATCTGGCATGGCAGTAGTAAAATTTGAATTCAATAAAAATCTGGAATTAAAAATTAGTTTAATGAGAACATGTAATGATTGTCAACTGCTGTAAAAACACATCCAATTCGCTAATGCCTTATAAGGAAAAAGATCTGTCCTCTATGTGACTTCAGACGCCTCTGAAATGGCCTAACAAACCATTTTGTTCAAGTTCAATTAGGAATGGGCAACTGATGCTAGCCTTGCCAGCAATGCCCATATCTCATGTATGAAAAATAAATATGTGGATTTGTCACGATAGCTGGATTCCTGATTAACTATGAACTGCATGCACAGGGCCTGGTGTGTCCATTATGTCAACAGTAAGAAGAACAGCAACCATAAGGATTACCATTCCATCAATAAGCAATTGGTGCGTGATCATATACAATGCATCATGTCTGTGAATGCCTGCTATCTTGGCAGTAGCACAATGCCTTCATTTTAGACAGTTTGCCATTCCCACTGCCCTTGCTCCTCAATTCTATTGCAGAGTGTGTCTCAGCAATAAAGGCTACTAATCACTAAATTGGCCATCTCCAACTCCACTTACCATTTATTCTTTTATCCACCAGCCACCAACCTTCCCCACCCCAAAATGCCACGATCCCCTATCTTCATCAAATACGCCACCTTCATTTCAGTCTTATATATTAATATCTTCTGTTAGTCAAAATTGGGGCAGGAGCATGGTGACATATTACACTTTACACTATTTATTTGTTAAATACATGTGATAATAAATCATTCAATTCAAATTTCCTAGCCACTACCAGTTCTAAAGTAGGGTCACTGGACCTGAAAAGTCAATTCTGCTTTCTTCATAGAAACTGCCAGCTCTGCTGAGTTTCTCCAGCAATTTCTGATTTTGTTTTTGATTTCCAGCATTCGTGGTTATTTGTTTTATTTAGTACTTAATTCCCAATGACCAAATATAAAGGAAATGCATAACAAGACTTGGAGTTTTAAGGTTTTTGTTGTAATAAAAACCAATAAAAGCAACATTTGTAAAACATTACCTAAAAAATAACTAATGCTGTAAACTCCATTTTTTTTAAAAATTCATTCAAGATAAGTAGGCATCATTGGTTATGCCAGCATTTATTGCCTATCCTTTATTGTCCAGAGGACAGTTCAGAGTCAACCACATTGCTGTGGGTCTGAAGTCACATTTAGACCTGACAAGGTAAGGATGACAGATTTTCTTCCCTAAAAGATATTGGTGAGCCAGATGGATTTTATGATAATCAACAGCGGTTACATGATTGCCATTAGGCTAGCTTCCAATTCAAGACTTTTATTGCATATGAATGTCCACATCTTCCAGGGTGTGATGAAAGGCCAAACCTACATACCAAGAACATTAACCTGATGTTATGGATTACGAGTCCATGTTGACTCTTATTAACGCTCTAATACTTCTGATAACCCTACCCAGCAGACAGACATATATATCATGCAAATAAAGCCTTTCTTGCCAAATTCTGCCTAATTGCTCACAGAGCATTTGAATGCTTCAAATCTGCTGACCACACTGGCTGCATTGTTTTGTCTCTCATTAGACACTCTCTTTTTCACTTTTCTGTCCAAAAGCTTAGAAACTAGAAGTCTATCCATAGATTAGATTAGATTAGATTACTTACAGTGTGGAAACAGGCCCTTCGGCCCAACAAGTCCACACCGCCCCGCCGAAGCGTAACCCACCCATACCCCTACATCTACATCTACCCCTTACCTAACACTACGGGCAATTTAGCATGACCAATTCACCTGACCTGCACATCTTTGTGACTGTGGGAGGAAACCGGAGCATCCGGAGGAAACCCACGCAGACACGGGGAGAACGTGCAAACTCCACACAGTCAGTCGCCTGAGGCGGGAATTGAACCCGGGTCTCTGGCGCTGTGAGGCAGCAGTGCTAACCACTGTGCCACCATGCCGCCCAGAATAGTTAAACCAATTGCTTTTTCTTGCCTTTGTTTTCAGCTGTGAGAATTTTGCACCTCAATTTGAGCTCCACCTGTTAACTAAGCCATCCAGAGTATTTGTTGGGCAGAAATCTCAGATAATCTCATAACCCTCTTCTATACTCTATTTTACCTTTAATTAAAAAAATTGTCCCTAAACTAATCATCTTGTAAAGCCACTCATTCATAACACAGGACATCAGCAGAAAGAAGATAAATTAAAAGAAACCTAAATAGCATCAACCCATAACTGTGAGGACAACTAATTGATGGAATGCCTCAGGAAAAAACTTTTTAAAAATCATGCCTCTGAAATTCCCTAAGTTCTTCCATTATCACAAAAATGCTGAGGCAAACAATATACCATTTGAGTCAAGAGACCCAGGCATTATCCTAAAATACCATGTCAGAGCACTGGATGACTACATTTTGCTTGTAAAGGTACCAGAACAGTGCCTACTAACTAGTTGAGAAGCATGTTGGTGTGGCAGTATGCCATACTGACAGAGAGAAGGATCCGAAAGGAATGGAAACATAGGGTTCTTTACTTCCGCAGTGATTTAACAGGATATTTTACAATTAACCAATCCCTCCTCAGATCACTTACCTTTTTTAATTCATTCATGGGAAGCTTGCTTGTCTGACATGGCCAGCACATATTTTCGCTCACTAACTACCTTTTTAGAATGTAATGTGTTATGGACCAGGCCCAACCACTTAAAACATTTTTAAGCAGGTAGCCCAGACCATAACTTTACTATTTGTTTCAAGTAAGTATACAGTGGATATTCCCGGAGTGAATTAGCTGGTCCGACTGCCAAGTTTTAAACAAACAGAATTTATTTACAAAATTACAGAATGAAACACAACAAACCGAAAATAGAATACCCGAATAATTTATCCTATCTGAACCCGACAGGTTATCCCAATTTAATGATGCTGTTACAAAATACTTGCAACTGTCCCGAAAAACAGACCCCTTAGCACAAAGAGTAAAAATGATACAAAAGCTTACAGGGTACGAAGTCAGAAGGGCAGAAGGAGGGAGAGCACTTCCAGTTTCAACTGTGACCCTGACTCAACTAACCCCCGAACTGGACTGCCCTGCGCAGCAAGAGAGCTGGCCACGCCCACTTGATTGTGCAGTTTTTTTAAGACATGAAAACCTTAGGCCAGGCATTATCTGTTAGGGGCAAACAAAAAGGGCCCCAATAAACATTTCAAACACAGCCTAGTTGGAGCCTGGCCAATTACCCCCTCTCTGAAAAAAGCTCAAGGGCACAGTAACTTTGAGAAAGGACCAGCTTCGTGACCGATGGTATAAGTAATTTCTTGAACTGCTCAGTACATCTTAATTAGATGCATGAAGAGTGCTCTTAGGGAGGGAGTGCCAGGCCCTTGATCCAATGACAGTTAATGAATGGTGATATTTTAACAAAAGAGCCTGCTGCTCTAGTCCAGCTAGGTGATAGAGGTTATGAATTTTGTCAATAGAGGTTTGGTGAGTTTCTGCAATGCATCTTGTAGATATCACACACTGCTGCTACTGTACCCAAGTGGTGAAGGGAGTGACCAGTTGCCCATTCTTAACTTATGCCTTTTTGACAGTGGACAAGCTTTGGTGAGTCAGGAAATTAGTGACCTGCCACAAACGTTGCAGTTAATAATTTGTATTTGTAGTCACATCATTGATGTGGCTGAACTAGTTAAGTTTCTGGTCAATTATGGCCGCATGATATTGATGCTAGGGTATTCAGTGATAGTGATGCTGTTGAATGTCAAGGGGAAATGGTTAGGTTCTTTCATATTCGAGATGGTCATTGCCTGGCATTTGTCATTGATGAAGCAACTGAAGATCATTCAGCAAAGGATAGTACCCTGAGCAACACCTGCAATGATATGTTGGGACTGACATGATTGGCCTTCAACTATATTGGGTGTGACTCCAACAAATGCAAGTTATCTCTTGATCTTCACTGACTTCAATTTTAATTCCTTGATGCCACACCTTAGTGACATCTTGATGTCAAAGGTAGTCACTCTCAATTCATCTCTAGAAGACAGTTCTTTTAATCTGTAACCAGGCTATAATGAGATCTAGAGCCAAGTGATCCCAATGGAACACCAATTTAGCATAAGTGAGCACATTATTGTGGATTAAGTGCCATTTGATATCACTGTCAATTACGCCAATCGTTACTTTACTGATGACTGAGAGTAGACTGAAAAGAGAATAATTTACCAGATTAAATTTCTTCCACTTTTCTGTGGGCTTAATTTACCTGAGCAATTTGTCACATTTTCAGGTAGATGACCCTCATGTATCTATACTGAAGCACCTTGACTAGCAACCAGTTCTGGAGCACAATTCTTCTCCACTACAGCAGAGATATTGTTGGGCACCTATAGTTTTGCTGTGACCAATCGTTCATTCATTTCTTGATATATTTGTCATGAGAACAGCTGTGCTACCTTTCTTAGGACATCAGCAGAAGTCATGATAAGGTATTTAAGTGGAATTTACAGGAAAGCCTACAAACTACTCCAAGCACAATTTTTTCACAAAGGTTTGCTCAATCCCGATTCCAACATCTGCACAGAAATGAGCTCTTTAAAATAGGGGTAAACTTCAAGTGACACAAGGATCCAGCCCTTTGGTCCATTCACAAGTTCACCAGCATTCTTTCCTGTCTTTAATAGGGGATCCAAGTAGATGCTATTTTATAAAGAATGATATCTAATAAGTAATATGTAGTTTAAAGTGCATAGAACAGCTGGTATTGCCGCTCATGTTTCTCAGTGTTATTTATACATAACAGCTTGTGACTTGAGATTTGGATTAACAGATCCAATTGCACCCTTAAGTTTAGCCTGTAATTTGAATGACACCCAAGGAAGATCACAACCCACCTGAACTAATTTCCAGAAATATATTTGAATTTCAGCTTCCAGTTTTGCAGCTTACTTACAACCATGATTGTTTTCCACATTGCTCACAGAAAACTCCTGAATTCAATCTAAATAGCACATCTGAACTGTAAATTAAAAATAATATGTTTTCCCACAAGTTACTGAATATCACCACCCTTTACCTTCTGGAATTATAGCAGTCCTTCCCATTTCCCTACTTTGTACATTTACAGATTGCAAATTGTCTATCAGGTAATGAGGTTTGGAAGACATAGACAAAAACAATCTGGGCATAATTTAACCTTAATGTCAAAAGCAGTCATTCTTATCCCACCTCTGAAATGCAGCTCTTTGTCAATGTTTGGATCAAGGCTGTAATGAAGTGAGGAGCCAAGTGGCCCCACTAGAATTCAAAAGGAGCATGAGTGAACAGGTTATTCCTTTGCAAGTGCTATTTGATAGAACAGTTGATAACCCATTCCGTCACTTCACTAATTGAAAGTAGATTGATAGAGCTGATATGATAATTGAGTCAGAGCTTAGATTTGATCCATTGGTCATGTAATTGTTTAACCTATCTATTTCATGCTGCTTCCATTATTTGTTGTGCAAGCAATCCTGTGTTGTAACTTTACTGAATCAATACTTTATTTTTAGATAATAATAATGCTGCTCCTTCTGCAGTCTTCATTGAACTAGGTTGGTTTCCCTGGCTTGATTGGGGTGGTAGAATGGGGGGAAATACTACACATGAGGATTTGGTTGAAAACAAATCTGAAAATGCTGATGGTGTACAGCGCTGTATAATACAGTTTTGAGTTTTTATATCTGTCGCACTTAGCACGATGGTATGCCATGCAACACAATGGAAGACATATTTCATGTGAAGATGAGATACATTTGTAATAAGTAAATTGGTGAGGATGGGGTCAAGTAGACATTTCCCATTTCTCCTTTGTTGGTTCCCTCATCGCTTACCATAGAACCAATCTAACAACCAAGTTCCTTTAGAACATGGCCAGCTCAATCAGAAGTGATGCTACCAAGTTACTTTTGATAAACTTAGAAATCCCCAAGCCAGAGTACACTCTGCTGTCATGCTACTCTCAGTGGTTCCTCCAAGTAGTGTTTAACATAGAAGAGTATTGATTCATCAACCAAGGGAGTAGTGGCAATAGGTGGTAATCATCAGGTCCAGAAAAAATGATGAGAGCAATTTCCTCCCAACTGTATACCAGGGAGCTGCCATGACTGGTGGGACTGTCATACCAAAGGGATACTCAGGAATGGTTATGGTGGTGTTTGGGACATTATACAGTACAAGGTATCACTCCATGACTATGATTATGCCAGGCTGTTGTTCCAATAGTCTGTGGAACAACTCTTCCAATTTTGCTACAAATCCCATGTAATTCTAAGGATGACTTTGTAGTGTTAGCAGAGCTGTGGTAGGCTGAGTTCTTAGGGGTCTTAGATAGCATAGAGGTAGGAATATCAACCATTGGCATTCCCATCCAAGACTTTATTCTGATGGATGAGGGGAGACGGCAGAGTTTAGGTAGGACACTACCCAGCCTTCCCATCTTCAAGGTCATCAACACCAGGAGCAAAGTATTATGTGCCTCGCATCTTTTATGTCATAACTGTGATTTATGTATGTCTTTTTAACATCATTTATTTTAAATTTGGGTTCCAGATATATGGATTTTCTGAATGCCTGTACTTAATGAAACTTGTAAATATCTCTGTAACCATGATAAACTTTTTTAAAAACAGATTGACATTGGTAGCACTAATGGTAAAATCTCCCACCCACAGCTTCCAACCTCATAGTCCGGGAACACCGCACTGCCCGGTTCTACCTCCTTCCCAAGATCCACAAACCTGACCACCCTGGCCGACCCAATACCTCAGCCTGCTCCTGCCCCACCGAACTCATCTCTATCTACCTCGATACTGTTCTATCCCCCCTAGTCCAGGAACTCCCCTCATACATTCGAGACACCACCCATGCCCTCCACCTCCTCCAAGACTTCCATTTCCCCGGCCCCCAACGCCTCATATTCACTACGGATATCAAATCCCTCTACATCTCCATCCGCCATGACCAGGGCCGCCAAGCCCTCCATTTCTTCCTCTCCCGACATCCCTAACAGTACCCTTCCACCAACACCCTCATTCGTTTGGCCAACCTGGTCCTCACCCTTAACAATTTCTCCTTCAAATCCTCCCACTTCCTCCAGACCAAAGGGGTAGCCATGGACACCTGTGTGGGCCCCAGCTATGCCTGTCTCTTTGTTGGCTACGTAGAACAGTCGACCTGCCGTAATTACACCGGCACCACTCCCCACCTCTTCCTCCGCTACATTGATGACTGCATTGGCGCCACCTCGTGCTCCCGCGAGGAGGTTGAGCAATTCATCAACTTCACCAACACATTCCACCCTGACCTTAAATTTACCTGGACCATCTCTGACACCTCCCTCCTCTTCCTGGAACTCTCCATCTCCATTAATGACAACCAACTTGACACCAATATTTTTTACAAACCCACCAACTCCCACAGCTACCTGGATAACATCTCTTCCCACTCTACCTCCTACAAACATGACATCCCATATTCCCAATTCCTCCGCCTCTGCCGTAGCTGCTCCCAGGAGGACCAGTTCCACCACAGAACACACCAGATGGCCTCCTTCTTTAGAGACCGCAATTTCCCTTCCCACGTGGTTAAAGATGCCCTCCAATGCATCTCGTCTACATCCCGTACCTCCGCCTTCAGACCCCACCCCTCCAACCATAACAAGGACAGAAAGCTCCTGGTGCTCACCTTCCACCCTACCAACCTTCACATAAACCAAATCATCCACCGACATTTCTGCCACCTCCAAACAGACCCCACCACCAGGGATATATTTCCCTCCCCACCCCTTTCTGCCTTCCGCAAAGACTGGTCCCTCTGTGACTACCTGGTCAGGTCCACGCACCCCCTACAACCCACCCTCCCATCCTGACACCTTCCCCTGCCACTGCAGGAATTGAAAAACCTGTGCCCACACCTCCTCCCTCACCTCCATCCAAGGCCCTAAAGGAGTCTTCCACATCCATCAAAGTTTCACCTGCACATTCAACAATATTGCTCCCAATGTGGTCTCCTCTACATTGGGGAGACTGGACACCTCCTAGCAGAGCACCTTAGGGAACATCTCTGGGGACCCACACCAATCAACCAAACCGCCCTGTGGCCCAACATTTCAACTCCCCCTCCCACTCTGCCGAAGACATGGAGGTCCTGGGCCTCCTTCACCACCACTCCCTCACCACCAGACGCCCAGAGGAAGAACGCCTCATCTTCCGCCTCGGTACACTTCAACCCCAGGGCATCAATATGGACTTCAACAGTTTCCTCATTTCCCCTTCCCCTACCTCACCCTAGTTCCAAACTTTCAGCTCAGCACTGTCCCCATAACTTGTCCGGACTTGTCCTACCTGCCTAACTCCTTTTCCACCTATCCACTCCACTCTCTCCTCCCTGACCTATCACCTTCACCCCCTCCCCCACTCACCTATTGTACTCTATGTTACTTTCTCCCCACCCCCACCCTCCTCTAGCTTATCTCTCCACGCTTCAGGCTCTCTGCCTTTATTCCTGATGAAGGGCTTTTGCCCGAAACGTCGATTTTACTGCTCCTTGGATGCTGCCTGAACTGCCATGCTCTTCCAGCACCACTAATCTAGAATCTGGTTTCCAGCATCTGCAGTCATTGTTTTTACCAGATGTTCCAGGGATGAGTGCAGGACTAGGGATATGGCAGCCGCTGTGGACCTGTTCCATCAGTAGGCAAATTGTCGGAGATCAAGGCCAGCTGGGAGACTGAAGTTGATGTGGGCCATGACCAGCCTCTCGAAGCACGTCATGATTATTGAGGTCAGAGCCACTAGGCAATTGTCATTAAGGCTTCAAGTAACACCTTCATGGTCTTATCCTAATGCTTGTGGTTTGGGACTATGACTGACTCCAAATTCTAAGATAATTTAGTTTCGCTGTTTTCTTTTAGGAGCATTGCTCTACACATCCAAGGACTTCATAGAACTGCCAAAAACAAAATAAAACTAAAATAAAGTCTGACCTTTGAAGTTATGGTTTGTAGTGTCTCTAGCTCTATGCCAGGAGATTGGGTTCAAGTCCCACCTACTCCAGAGGTGGTAAATAACATCTCTGAATAGCTGATGAGGAAATATATATATTAAAAAAACTGAGAAATTTCTAACACATTTTAAAGCACATGGGTTTACTTTGCTTAGTTGTAAAACATCCTAATTTAAACAAAAAGCCATTAGTGCTACCAATTTCTGGATTAGAGTGGTGCTGGAAAAGCACAGCAGTTCAGGCAGCATCTGAGGAGCAGTAAATCGACGTTTCGAGCAAAAGGCCTTCATCAGGAATACAGGCAAAATGCCTGAAGGGTGGAGAGATAAATGAGAGGAGGGTGGGGGTGAGGAGAAAGTAGCATAGAGTACAATAGGTGAATGGGGGTGGGGATGAAGGTGATAGATCGGGGAGGAGGGTGGGGGGAGGTAGCAAAGAGTACAATAGGTGGATGGGGGTGGGATGAAGGTGATAGGTCAGAGAGGAGGGTGGAGGATAGGTGGAAAGGAAGATAGGCAGGTAGGTCAGGTCATGCGGACAGTGCTAAGCTGGAAGTTTGGAACTGGGGTAGGAGGTGGGGCGAGGGGAAATGAGGAAATGAGGTGGCGAACAACCTAGATGGCCTTTTTCAAAGACCGCAATTTCCCCTCAGACGTGGTTGACGATGCTCTCCACCGCATCTCCTCCACTTCCTGCTCCTCCGCCCTTGAACCCGCCCCTCCAATCGCCACCAGGACAGAACCCCACTAGTCCTCGCCTACCACCCCACCAACCTCCAGATACATCGGATCATCCTTCGTCATTTCCGCCACCTCCAAACGGACCCCACCAACAAGGATATATTTCCCTCCCCACCCCTATCAGCGTTCTGGAAAGACCACTCCCTCCGCGACTCCCTTGTCAGATCCACACCCCCCCACCAACCCAATCTCCACTCCCGGCACCTTCCCCTGCAACTGCAAAAAATGCAAAACTTGCGCCCACACCTCCCCCCCTCACTTCCCTCCAAGGCCCCAAGGGATCCTTCAATATCCATCAGAAATTCACCTGCACCTCCACACACATCATTTTCTGCATCCGCTGCACCCGATGTGGCCTCCTATACATTGGGGAGATAGGCCGCCTACTTGTGAAACATTTCAGAGAACACCTCTGGGACACCCGCACCAACCAACCCAACCACCCCGTGGCTGAACACTTTAACTCCCCCTCCCACTCCACCAAGGACATGCAAGTCCTTGGCATCCTCCATCACCAGACCATGGCAACACAACGCCTGGAGGAAGAGCGACTCATCTTCCGCCTAGGAACCCTCCAGCCACAAGGAATGAATGCAGATTTCTCCAGCTTCCTCATTTCCCCTCCCCCCACCTTTTCTCAGTCCCAGCCCTCAGACTCAGCACCGCTTTCTTGACCTGCAATCTTCTTCCCGACCTCTCCGCCCCCCACCCCCTCTCCGGCCTATCACCCTCACCATAACCTCCTTCTACCAATCGCATTCCCAACGCCCCTCCCCCAAGTCTCTCCTCCCTACCTTTTATCTTAGCCTGCTTGGCACACCCTCCTCAGTCCTGAAGAAGGGCTTATGCCCGACATGTCAATTCTCCTTCTCCTTCTCCTTTGATGCTGCCTGACCTGCTGCGCTTTTCCAGCAACACATTTTTAAGCTCTGTTCATGTATCTGTCAAGATGCACCTTAAACATTGCTATCATTTTTAATACCTCATTTGGCAGTGCATTCCAGGCACTTGCCATTCCCTATTTAAAAACTTGACTCTCACATATTTTTATATTTTCCCTCTCTTAACATTAACCTATGTCCCCTGGTAATTGACAGTTCTACCCTGAGAAGAAGACTCTGACTATCCAATCTATCCATGCCTCACATTATTTTGTAAACCCCTATCAGGTCACCCCTCAGCCTCCAATGTTCAAGTGAAAACAAACCAAGTTAGTCCAATCTATCCTCATAGCTAATACCCTCCAAACCAGCCAACATCCTGATAAACCATTTCTATATCCTCTCCAAAGCCTCCAAATCCTTCTGATAGTGTGGCAACCAGAACTATACACAATATTGTAAATGTGACCTCAAAAAGTTCTACAACATGACTTGCCAATTTTTACTCTGTGCCCTGGCAGATGATTGAAAGCATGCCATATGTCTTCTTGACCATCTTATCCACTTCCACTGCACTGTCAGAGAACTGTCGAGCTTTACACCTAGATCTCTTCTCAGTGTTTGACCATTTAATGTATATTTCCCTCCTGCATTAAAACTTCCAAAATTCATTATTGCACATTTGTCTGAATTAAATTCTATCTGCCATTTCTCTGCCCAAGTCTCCAGCCTATCTATATCTGGTATCTTCTGGCAATCCTCCTCACTGTCTGCATCTCCCCCAACCTTCGTTGTCATCTGCAAACTTGTATGTACATCTTTAGTAACCACCATCCACATGGCTTGAAACTCCAGCACCAGCCCACTACTTACCTTTCTTCACTTCTCCAATTGCCTTGAATCTGTACTCTCATCCCAACATCAGTTTCATGCCAGCTCCCCCTACCACACACAAAACCTAAATAGAGCCAAATTATTGACATTTTTAAGCTGGTATGCCTGATCACACCAAAGGGTCCCAACTGAACTGGAAAGTAAATAATCCCCACTTTGGCTTCTGCCTCCATGTTGGTTGGTCCTTTAATTTTCCATAGAGAGGATCTTGATGTAGGCTTTGCCTCCAGCAGTGTATTTTACCTGAAGAAGCAAAGGTTATGTTACACCCTCAAGAGAAGAAACTAGGCATGGATCTTGAAAAACCCAACAAATATTTATTACAGCTCATTATTATATACAAATATTATATTCACAGGCATAGAAGTATCTTGGCTTCAAAGATAGTGGACTACAGCAGAAAGCAGAACGCTTCTAATACGTGTCATGCTTCAACTGATTTCCAGTTAAGATGAAATATATGATTTGTATACCCTTAGGTCACATGATATGTCACAGTGATGATATCATGAGCATTTCTCTTCAATAATTATATAAAACCATGTTTACAAGATTAACACTACAAGTTTCAATATAATGATCTGGAAGTTTGACAACTTGGCCTCATCTCATTATTATCTAGCCATCTGGAAAGATACGTTATTCTCTGTTGCACTTGGCTGATAACTTGGTCATCTTACTGCTGGTTGCTGTCACTCAACTTCATCACACAATCAACATCATCGGAACGTTCATCTTTATGCACGATTGATTGACCTGAGCTGGCTTCTGTTCCTTCCCAATGTGGTAACATGATCAGTAAGAATTTCATATGAGCTCAACTGGTTGCATATTTTAGAAACGTTGGTATCAAATAATGTTCAGATTTGGATTTCTAACTCTCATTATCTGCTCAGTGCATATTTCTGGTAGTTATTTATTTATTTATTCATCATGTATGTCTTTCATTCTGCTTTGTCTTTGAAGAAGAATGAATCACATAATTATTATGATGCAGAAGGATGTCATTTGACCCATTGTGCCTGCATTGGTTCTATTAACTAGTCTGGCTCTGTTATCTCGTGTCAGTTCACTTTTTCTCTCCAGGGAGTACAGTCGCAGCTTCTTCGAATCTATTTATTGATTAAGTTTGTCATACCCGGAACTGTTCTAGTACATTGCTTCAGCATTCTCTCCAATGCATTCATAACTGTGCTCACAACTGTATACAACAATCCAGCTGCGGTCTAACAAATGTCTTGTACAAGTTCACTTCCTTGTTCTTATATTCTACAATATAGATGAGTAATTTTTACTGTTCTTTCTACCTGTCTTGCCATCTTCAATATTCTGTGCACATATACACTCAAGTCCCTCTGCTCCTGTACCCCCTTTAGAATTTTACCCCACATTTTTTATTACCTTTTAGCGTTCTTTTGACAAAGTGCACCACCTCACATTTCACTGCATTGAACTTCATTTACTATCTATCCATCCTTTCCTGCAATTTGTCAATGCCATTTTGGAATTCCAAACTATCCTCCTATCGTTTATAATTCTTCCACCATTATGGCTAGACAATTGGTTGCTGGGATAAGACGGGGAAAAGTCGACATTTCCCTATCGAGCATAAGTTGTTCCGAACACAATATCCCCTTTTCTACTGGTGTTATATGAAAATGCAACAGCACAATGTGTAAATCTTGTTTTGTTATTTCACACATAATGATCACTGGTTTGACAGTACATCCCATTTGTTCAGCTAGACAGATGGTAGGGTAACAGTATGATATGGGTCATTCCTTAATTAGTAGACATGCATTTAAATGGTTTGCTAGGGTAAGGCAATCCATTGTCAAATTCTGTCTGTTTCAGGATGCTGAATAAATTGAAAATGTGGTCATTGTGTCACACTTGTTGTGTTGCTAAATTATTAAATGATGTAAGATCTAGAAAAGTAATCCATCATAAGAATGTAATCTTCTCCATGCAACATGAATGGGTTTTTTACTACTTTCATCCAAGGAGAGGATGGAATATTATGTAGACGTAGAAGCTGTCACTGCTGTTAGGGTGGATACGTTTAGCATGTTTCACAGAAGTTCACAAGTTATTGAATATCCTGATGCATCCCAGGTCAGTTCACAGATTTACATACTAGCCGGTTTGTGCATTCAAAACCACACAACATATACAATATGGAACATGAAGTCCCTATATGAACAGTAGTTATGAATCTTATGAGTTGTGACTATAATGAGACCTCTGTATACTGTTTGTCTTGCCGCTAATATCAACCAGGTAGAAGACTTTGGTAATTCAAGATGATCTGACACATTGATGCTGCAATGTGATTTTGCCAATACACAAATTTGATGATCTGCTATACACAGTGAAACAGTCTTTTGTGAGTTGTACCATGAAGCACCACTTTTTTGGTACATATCCTTCAGCATGCGTAGTAGCAATACGTTGGCACCAACTCCTGTGTTGAATTTAGCTTTTAATATGCATGGTCATGTATTGTCAGAACCTATATTAATTGTTGGAAACATTTCTGATTGCCTTATACCAGTGATGTGGTATATGAGGCTAACAATATGAGACAAAGTTAAAAATCACATACCAGGTTATAGTCCAACAGGTTCATTTGGAATCATCAGCTTTTGAAGCGCTGCTTTTTCAACAGGTGGTGCTTCAACAGACACTTCAAAAGCTGGTGCTTCCAAATAAACCTATTGGACTATAACCTGGTGGTGCATGATTTTTAACTTTGTCCACCCAGTCTAATGCTGGCACCTCCAAAACAGAACAATATGTGAAGCTGTGGCATTTCTGAAATGTGTCTTTTAGATGACGAACTCTGAACCTCATTGATGTGTTTGTTTTTGTGAACCGTTTCAAAACTTTGCTTGATGGCAGTACTGTGGTGTTATGCTTTCCTGTTTGTCATGTGTTTTATTCTGGGGTCTGGCTTGACCTTAGGAACCAGATTTCTGCACATGCTTTACAGATATCCAGGAGAGCTTGTCAGTTTTTGGGTAGGTGTCAAAAACCACATCTGTGTTGGATTTTATTGGTTTGGTGGAATTTGCTGACTATCACAAGTGTTTGAGGTAAAAACAATGACTGCAGATGCTGGAACCCAGATTCTGGATTAGTGGTGCTGGAAGAGCACAGCAGTCCAGGCAGCAATCAAGTAGCTTCGAAATCGACGTTTCGGGCAAAAGCCCTTCATCAGGAATAAAGGCAGTGAGCCTGAAGCATGGAGAGATAAGCTAGAGGAGGGTGGGGGTGGGGAGAAAGTAGCATAGAGTACAATGGGTGAGTGGGAGAGGGGATGAAGGTGATAGGTCAGGGAGGAGAGGGTGGAGTGGATAGGTGGAAAAGGAGATAGGCAGGTAGGACAAGTCCGGACAAGTCATGTGGACAGTTACTGAGCTGGAAGTTTAGAACTAGGGTGAGGTGGGGGAAGGGGAAATGAGGAAACTGTTGAAGTCCACATTTCGCCGAACTGGTCCTCACACTTAACAATTTCTACTTTGAATCCTCCTACTTCCTCCAGACCAAAGGGGTAGCCATGGGCACATGTATGGGCCCCAGCTATGGCTGTCTCTTTGTTAGCTATGTAGAGCAGTTGATCTTCCGTAATTATACCGGCACCACTCCCCACCTCTTCCTCCGCTACATTAATGACTGCATTGGCACCACCTCATGCTCCCGCGAGGAGGTCGAGCAATTCATCAACTTCACCAACACATTCCACCCTGACCTTAAATTTACCTGGACCATCTCTGACACCTCCCTCCCCTTCCTGGACCTCTCCATCTCCACTAATGACGACCGACTTGACACTGACATTTTTTACAAACCCACCGACTCCCACAGCTACCTGGATTACACCTCTTCCCACCCTACCTCTTGCAAAAATGCCATCCCGTATTCCCAATTCCTCCGCCTCCGCCGGATCTGCTCCCAAGAGGACCAGTTCCACCACAGAACACACCAGATGGCCTCCTTCTTTAGAGACCGCAATTTCCCTTCCCACGTGGTTAAAGATGCCCTCCAACGCATCTCGTCTACATCCCGCACCTCCGCCCTCAGACCCCACCCCTCCAATCGTAACAAGGACAGAACGCCCCTGGTGCTCACCTTCCACCCTACCAACCTTTGCATAAACCAAATCATCCGCCGACATTTCCGCCACCTCCAAACAGACCCCACCACCAGGGATATATTTCCCTCCCCACCCCTTTCCGCCTTCCGCAAAGACCGTTCCCTCTGCGACTACCTGGTCAGGTCCACGCCCCCAAACAACCCACCCTCCCATCCTGGCACTTTCCCCTGCCACCGCAGGAACTATAAAACCTGTGCCCACGCCTCCTCCCTCACCTCTATCCAAGGCCCTAAAGGAGCCTTCCACATCCATCAAAGTTTTACTTGCACATCCACTAATTTCATTTATTGTATCCGTTGCTCCCGATGCGGTCTCCTCTACATTGGGGAAACTGGGCGCCTCCTAGCAGAGCGCTTTGGGAACATCTCTGGGACACCCGCACCAATCAACCACACCGCCCCGTGGCCCAACATTTCAACTCTCCCTCCCACTCTGCCGAGGACATGGAGGTCCTGGGCCTCCTTCACCGCCGCTCCCTCACCACCAAATGCCTGGAGGAAGAACGCCTCATCTTCCGCCTCGGAACACTTCAACCCCAGGGTATCAATGTGTACTTCAACAGTTTCCTCATTTCCCCTTCCCCCACCTCACCCTAGTTCTAAACTTCCAGCTCAGTAACTGTCCACATGACTTGTCCGGACTTGTCCTACCTGCCTATCTCCTTTTCCACCTATCCACTCCACCCTCTCCTCCCTGACCTATCACCTTCATCCCCTCCCCCACTCACCCATTGTACTCTATGCTACTTTCTCCCTACCCCCACCCTCCTCTAGCTTATCTCTCCACGCTTCAAGCTAACTGCCTTTATTCCTGATGAAGGGCTTTTGCCCGAAACGTCGATTTCGAAGCTACTTGGATGCTGCCTGAACTGCTGTGCTCTTCCAGCACCACTCATCCAGTATCACAAGTGTTTGCTGCACTTAAAGCATGCAATTGTTCTGGCCTGAAACTATGGCTTCATGTTTGCAGCCATCAAGTAATTTGTCAATTAAAAAGGCCTTTTACTTATCCAGAAGATTATTCCTATAGATATTAAATGTCATAGAGTTGGTGACAAACTCAATGAGCCCCTCTGACAATTCCTCTTTGGAAAAGTCGCACTGACACCTTCTGCTGCAGCATATTGTGGCAAAGACTATTGGAGTTGCTGTCTGCATGTCTTGAGTTAAAGATTGTTAAAACTGAAGGTAATTCTTATCTGGAGCTGATCTTCACAATCTTCTCCGAACTTTTCCAGACATTTCTGAACATCCATGGAAGGACCCCATATACTAATTCTGCAGATTCTCTTCTTGCCAATTGCAAGCAAGATTTTTTCAGGATCTTCTATCACTTGATCCATAAAATGGAACTGCATGTTGCCTTTTACAACTGTAATTCAGCAAAGGTGTCACTAGATATCATGTTTAAATGTTGATTTGGAGATGCCGGTGTTGGACTGGGGTGTACAAAGTTAAAAATCACACAGCACCAGGTTATGGTCCAACAGGTTTAATTGGAAACACACTAGCTTTCGGAGCGTCGCTCTTTCATCGAGCACCTGATGTTGTGTGATTTTTAACTATGTTTGAGTAAATGTGTGTTTTCTCTTTGCAGATCATCCTTTTAAGATGTGGCATTTATTTCTTTCACTTGTTTTGCTTCTCTCTACTTTTTATTTTTCCCTTTTTCATTCCTGTTTCCATTCTTTTCCTCTGTTGTTGCTATACTTAATTTAGCCATAGTCATAGAGATGTACAGCATGGAAACAGATCATTCAGTCCAAAATGTTCATGCCAACCAGATATCCTAAATTAATCTCATCCCATTTGCCAGCACTTGGTCCATATCCCTCCAAACCCCTCCTATTCATACACCTATTCAGATGTCTTTTAAATGTTGTAATTGTACTAGCCTCCACTATTTAAACTGGCAGCTCATTCCATATACACATCATTTTTTGTGTGAAAAAGTTGACCCTTATGTCCCTTCCCTTTGAAGGCTATTGTTTTAAGAACTGCAGGTTTATGGTTTAAGAATTACTTGCTTGTAGTAGCAGGCTTTTGCCTCTTAGTGATGATCATGCCAAATAAGAAGTAATGGTATCACATGGCTTTTTTTTAATCTTCAAGCCAGTTTGAAGAAAATGGCAGAACCAAACAAGGTGTGGACACAATTGGGAATTTTTAATGTAGTAAAATGCGTTTTAGTGTTTTTTTAAGCTGCATTTGCTCTTAGAAGTGCATTGGAGCTGTGTTATCACGGCCATTTAACTAGCATTTATTTATTTGGAACAGCAGGCCCTTTGGATTTTTTTTTAAAGTATTGACTGAATGAAAGAATCCCTAGTGTGTAAACAGGCCCTTCAGCCCAATGTCCACACCAACCCTCTGAAGAGAAACCCACCCAGACCCATTCTCCTACCCTAATTTCTCTATATTTACCCCGAATGCACCTCATTTACATATCCCTGAATCCTATGGGCAATTTAGCTTGACCAATTCACCTAACCTGCACATCTTTGGACTATGGGAGGAAACTGAAGCACCAGGAGGAAACCCGCGCAGACACAGGGAGAATGTGTAAATTCCACATAGACAGTCGCCCCAGGCAGGAATCAACCCCAGGATCCTGGTGCTGTGAGGCAGCAGTGCTAACCACTGACTGCTTCAGAACAGGTCTGTATCATTTAATTATGCTTAAAGTTGTAACTAGCCCTTTTATTTTTAAGTAAGACAGTCTTAGATATTTCTTGTATCATGAAGGAACATATTTTTGTCAAACACAAATTAGCTGTGTCCTACTTGGTCACTGCTCTATCTACAGATCTGAAAAGCTGTTTGTACTCACAGAAATGGACGCTACTGATTGGTAATCTGGACAATGTCTAGAGCGATTATCCAGCTGATTTTCAATTAGTTTTTCTGAATATCAACCACCAAGATCTTAAAGTCTTTTTTAAGTCTTTTCTCAAGTACAGAAGTGCCTGGACTACATTAAATTGTTAGATTATAGCATATAGCAAATGCTTCAAGTAGGGTGTCATACCTCAATTGATGCCATTTAAAATGCACTTGGCAAACTGCAGAGCCAATGTTTCAGATGTAGGTTACACTGGAGGTGGTGACTTCTTCACCTCCTAATGCTGCCTGCTGTGTTCTTCCAGATTCCTGCCTGTCTACCTAAGCCAGTATTTATTGCCTCTCTTGAGATCCAGTGTGCGTCAGGTCAAGCATAATGTATTGGTATAGAATGGCACGGAGGGGGTCAGGATGTGGAGGGCAGTCTCTTTCCTGAAGTGCATTAGTGAACTAGTTAATTTTTCACAACACAAGGACTGGGTATGAATAATAATTTAAATTAGCTGGAGGCTGCATTTTAGGCAGCCATTGCATTCCAACATTGGGACAATAAGTTTCAATTTCACTGGGAATGTAATTAATTAATTTCACATCCACGAGTTGATAAAAGTCCTTAAAGCTTTTTCTGTATAACTCCAATTAAAGGCAGTCAGACTGGACAATGGGTCTATATTTGGAATTAGCAATTGCCATCTCCTCAGAGGATATTCAAGGATGTTTGCAATTTTTATAGCAATTCATATTGAATGGAAATATCTGTCTAATCACATTGACATTTGATTTATGACTAACCTCAGCTATATGGTTACCTTTTGTAACTCGCTCTATTTGCTCTATATTTAATTACTGGTCATCAAGATTGTTATATCTCTTAAACATCCAAGGCTGTGTTGGACAATTCCCAATCCTCAGTGACATTAGTCACGTTTTCCTTTGTATCCATCTGCATCTTCTATGAAGGCTACGATGAAAGATGTCTGGGCCCAATACTTAATTTTAATAACTTCAATCTTTTTGGCAACTATTGAAATTATAAATTGCAGTGTTGAGCTCACAATATGCTGAAAATTGGCATGTGACTTTGACAATTCCTGTTGGCTGTGTATTGTTTGCTTTTGGGCTTGGAAATTTGAGTTCAATTAGAACAATCAGGTAAGGAAATGCCATGTTATTCGAAAATGCTTTAATTAAACAGAAGATAACCAGGATCACCTCCTCTGTGACACAAAAACGAAAATTGCTTGAAAGGCTCAGCAGGTCTGGCTGCATCAGTGGATTGAAATCATAGTTAATGTCTCGGGTCCAGTGACCCTTCCTCAGAACTCATCAAAAAGTCTTTCTATAGTTTTTATTTCACTTTTGCACATAGGCAAAATTTGTCTAGTCATCTAATCTGCCTTTTATAGTTCTAAACTATGGGAGAATATAAACATTTGAGCCGTAGTGGAAAGTGTTAAAATGGCAGTAATACCTAGAAATTAGTACGCAGTGAGTGAGTTCTTTCGAATTTAGCCAGGATTGAAAACATGTTGATTTTGTTAACCTGTGGTTGCCTGGTGAATTCACACCATACATCAGGTATGAATCAGTCAAAAGGTCATTAAGACCCCACACACCCTCACTCAAACTCTTCTCGCTCCTGACATCTGGCAGAAGATACAATCTCTCACGGCTAGACTGTGCAAGCCATCAGGGTCCTTAACACAGTGTAATCGGATTCTTTCCAATCTGAAATTCTTTCTTATCACTGCTAGAAAAATGTTGATTATTCAAGATTCATCTGTTATACTGTAATTTGCGTGTTTTGCAATTCTTATGCACTTTATGCTGTGTACGATTGTGAAGTTTGTGCTGTCCATATAACACCCTCGGTACTGGATGAAGACTGACTCGTTTTTACTGTATCAGTTGAACATGGCAGAAATGACAAATAAAAGCTACTCTATTCTAACCTGGTTGGAATCAGGCCTGTATCAATATTTCTAGGATGGTCTTACGAGTTGGAGAATCTATTTACCCCTCAATGTGGCCACCACTGGTAATTCCATGATTTTAGGCAGTGGCAGACACATACATTTCCTCATTCCACTGAAGACTCAATTATTCATGCATTGATCACTCAAAGTTCAGTAGGGTAGGTGAATTCGTGACATTTAAGCAGTTATTCCAGGAAATGACTGTAAGGGATTGAATTTAGTTTATTTCTATCATTTTGTGTTTGTGCAAATTGAGAGCACACATTAACATTTAATGTGGATGGCTGAAAGAACAAAATGGGGAAATATAAATACGACAGAAGTACAGCAGGAAGTTGTCTTCAGATCATCACTGCATTTTGAGCATTTGACAGGAATTTGCCTGGTAAGAATTTATGTAAATAAATGATAACAGTAATGCATGCTCACTTCCTATTTCCTATACTTCATTTTAAGAATAACTCAATGAAATTGTTCACACCATTTTTAACTGTTTCCAATTGCAATGGACCTTGAGTATAAAGTGAGACTCTATAAAGTTATCAGATGTCCTTTAGTCAGTCAGATGGAGTTTTTACGTCAATTGTTTAATAGTCATCAATACTAACATTAGCTGTTCATTTCAGATTTATTAATTCAATTTTAGTTCCTTCAGTTGCTATGGTGGGGATTTGAAACTCGTTCACAAAATGTTTGCCTGGGCCTCTAGGTTGCTATTCCACTATATTACCAGTGCACCATATTTGCATCCTATTATGTTCCTCTCACATTCAACACTTACTCTCAGTTTAAAAATTACTTCAGTTTTTGCTGCATAGGGTAATCAGTACCTGAAAAGGGTTAACTGGCATCATGAGATAAGCTCTACCATTAGACTGTTCCCAGGAAGAGCTAACCATTGTGTTTCTAAGGTGCAGGTTTAGTATTAGACTCCATACAGCTAAACAGTCCAGCCTGAGGTCTTACAAGAGCCTCTCATGTAACTCCAATTGAAGTACATTAGGTACAGTTTGAGTAGACTTAAGCACTATGGAATAAACTTACGTAGAAGAATAAACTTCTTTCTGCCAAAGGCGTTACGTGGACATCCTTCCTTAAGTAGTTTCAATACCTCAGATTACATAATAATAGCACAGAGGCCCGTATCCACCAAGTCACCCTTTATTTACAAGTGCACAGTACATGGGCTCTGACCAGCAAGCACAAAGCCAGTCCCTAGACTGAGGAGACCTTCTGATTCTGTTTATTTATTTTTTTATATTTCTTTCTCAGAGTGAAAAGAACTTCTGACACTCCTGTTTTTACTTTTTCTTCTTACCCCCCACACTACTGCCTACCTGTGGTAGTGCTTATTTTTCCCCAATTTTCCTGTTTATTTTAAATATATTTTATTAAACAATTCACAGTTTACAAAACAATTAACATTAACAGCTGTATACAGAGAAACAGCAATTTTACAAGGGAGAGGAGCAGCAAAGCCAGGCCCCAAACCCTAACGTTCAACCAGTTTTCAGGGAAATGAGGAATCTCAAATCCCAGTTTCAATCATTACAAAACAGTAACAATGATATTTGCACATACAAGACAGTCCAATTACATAAGAAACAGTGCATACAATACAGACCCCCCTGAAACCCAACAAGACCCCCCACACCCCCACTCTAAGGCAGCCCACCCCTACGCACCTTCCAGCTTCGGTCCACCCTATGCCCCTTCCAGTTCTCAGTCCGCCCTGACACACTTTTCGACCACCTCTAGGACAGCCCGTCCCCTTCTCCAGGGACGACAGCGTGCAAGGCAGCCCACAAGCCTTCTGGATCTCAGCCTGTCCCTACACGCCTTCTGGCTCTCGGCTGCTCTGACACACCTTCAGACCACCTCTAGGACAGCCCATCCCAATTACCCCTTCTCGGGACAACAGCACTCAGAACAGTCTACCCACCTTGTGGCTCTCAGGGGGACCCGCATCAGGGTGGCCTACCCACCCTCCAGCTTTCGGGACAGCCTACCAATCTTCAGGTTCACAGGATGGCCTACCTACCCTCCGGCTGTCAGCATGACAGTTTTCTGGACAACCTATGAGCTTCCCAGCTCACATGAAGGCCATCCAGACCCAGAGACACACAAGACAGTGCAGGTGATAAGAGTTAATAATCAACAAACAGAGTAATTTCTGGTACACAGAGTCCATTACCATAAACAGTTGTCTTCAAAATATAGAGTCCATTCCCATGATCTGAGTCCACTCCAGTATATAAATTGCATTGTCAGAAATGGAGTCCGTTGTGAAAGACAGAGTCCACAACAGAGGGCAGAGTCCACTCCCGAAGGCAGCAAATGCACACCCCATAGCACACAGGTGTTCAGTTTCCACAGAGTCCTGGCTCATCCTTAGAGAACCAGGCCCACTCACAGGAACACAGTACATTATAAAGGTGCAGCCAACTCAAAGGGATTTGGTCTACTCCTGAAGGCAAGGTCTTCTCCCAAATTCCACGATACAGCAGGTGCTTACCTCCCAGCACACACACATGTTCAGTCTTTGCAGAGGCCTAGTCCAAGGGTCAGGCCTAACCACAGGATCAGCTCATCTGGTAAAATGTATTTTCTCACAAGGGCTCAATCCAAACACCAAAATCAGTGAAGACACATATATAAAAAAAACTAGAGTCCAAGGGCTAAGCCCTACCACAAAATCAACATTGTCCTTTTCTCAAAAGTTAAACAGACAAGAGTAACACACAGGCTGTAACCAGCTAGGGAAACAGCAATCCCCTAATGAGAACTGAGTTACACCTGAAACACATTGTGATTAGATTAGATTATTTACAGTGTGGAAACAGGCCCTTCGGCCCAACAAGTCCACACTGCCCCGCCGAAGCGCAACCCACCCATACCCCTACATCTACCCCTTACCTAACACTACGGGCAATTTAGCATGGCCAATTTACCTGATCTGCACATCTTTGGACTGTGGGAGGAAACCGGAGCACCCGGAGGAAACCCACACAGACACAGGGAGAATGTGCAAACTCCACACAGTCAGTCACCTGAGGCGGGAATTGAACCCGGGTCTCTGGTGCTGTGAGGCAGCAGTGCTAACCACTGTGCCACCGTGCCGCCCAGTGTGTGCATCAGAAGTTTAGAAATCATTCCTCACTAAAGGAATACCAGTTAGCTGGCTAAATAATTCAACCAGTTCAGGAATCAGGTTTCCCCCAGAAAAAAGCAGAAACCAACTGCACCAGTAACACACTGACTGTGGCCCAGCCAGCACAGAGTCAGTCCCCTAAATTGGGAAGACTCTAAATCTCCTGTTTATATCAGTCAGCCAGGGCTTTCCTTTTTTTTAAAATCTTTTTGTCCTTTTATTTAAATTTAACCCCACACTACCACCTAACTGCGGTACTGCTTATTTTTTTCCCCAGCACCCATGTTGTGTGTGCAGGTGTGAGACACAGTGAAAGACACAAGGTGCACGAATCTTTATTCAGTTTCCACCACCAGGAAGCAAAGAAACACCCGAATGGCCAGTGACAAGCAGTGCCCTTCACATCAAAGTGCAATGCTGTGTGATCAAACAGTGAATGGGGAGGGTAGGGATTAAATCAAAATAGAATTGGAGGGGGAAACAATGCACTCCACTCCCTGTGGTGCCCACCTCTCCCTGAACAACTCCAGGGTGTTGGTGGACGCCACATGCTCCTTCTCCAGAGACACCCGGGCTCTAACATAACCGCGGAAGAGGGGCAGGCAGTCAGCCCTAACGGCCCCCTCCACGGCCCGCTGCCTGGACCTGTTGATGGCCAGTTTGGCCAGGCCCAGGAGCAGACCCACGAGGAGGTCTTCGGACCTGCCCTCCCTCCTCCGTACCGGGTGCCCAAAGATCAGGAGCGTGGGACTGAAGTGCAACCGAAAGCAGAGAAGGAGGTTTTTGAGAAAATCAAGGAGTGCAAATGCCTACACCCAACACCCAATATACACATGGTTCACAGACTCTACAGCGCCACAGAACAGGGAGTTGGGCTGGGGGTCCATGAACCACCGCAATCTGCGGTTGCAGGGGACTGCTGCGTGCAGCATCCACCACCCCAGATCTCCGAGAGAAAGTGGGAGGACCCCTGCGTAGAGAGCCCTCCACTGGGGATCTCCACCACCCGGGGGCAAATGGGCACACCAAGGCGTGTCCAGTCGGTGGATGAGGGAGGAGAGGTGGACGGTCGATACAGGACCCACCTTTTCATGTCCTTAAAAGGGACAAAACTAAAATTCCAGAGGCGGCTCAGGTTGTGGGGCACAGGTTAGCCAGGGCTTTCCTGATTGTTCCAGGTTAACAACCCCAAGCAAGGGTCTCACAATCAATGAGATCCACCTGGCCCTGATTCCAATCACTACAGATTAATAATACAAAAGTTTGTTGGCTATAAATCTAACCATAGCATTTCAGGTGATAACATTCGCACAATATATGCCAGTCATATTCTTTCCCCAGTGGTAATTTTCTGATTCTGGTCTCTTGACTTGCATGAGCTTGATGTCAGCAAGGGATTGCTACAAAATTAAAATGCTCCATAACTCTAGTTTATAAGGATGTTGCTAAGGTTGCAGGATTTAAGCATAGCGAGAGGCTGAATAGGCTGGGGCTGTTTTCCCTGGAGCATCAGAGGCTGAGGTGACCTTATAGAGGTTTATAAAATCATGACGGGCATGGATAATGTAAATAGACAAAGTCTTTTCCCTGAGGTGGAGAAGTCCAGAATTAGAGGGCATAGGTTTAGGGTGAGGGGAAAGATTTAAAAGGGACAAAAAGGGCAACTTGTTCGCACAGAGGGTGGCGCGTGTATGGAATGAGCTTCCAGAAAAAGTTGTGGAGGCTAATACAATTACAACATTTAAAAGGCATCTAGGTGGATCTATGAATAGGAAGAGTTTGGAGGGATATGGAGCAAGTGCTGGCACATAGGACTAGAATAATTTAGGATATCTGGTCAGCATGGATGAGTTGGACTGAAGGGTCTGTTTCCATGCTGTACATCTCTATGACTCTATGACTGTACAACATTGCCATATCAAAACATGTAGCCCATTAGGCTTATAAAGTAATAAGTACCTGATACTATATTCTTCCAGTTCAAGAAATCTGAGCACTGCATTCTGTCATGCTCACAAAAGGTATTGTTTTGTATCTCTGGAAAGGATACACCAAGTTCGAAGTGTATTTTTAACCATTTGTACCTCAGCAGTGTCGGTAAACGAAAATATTTCTGTCCTATTATTTCATGATTTCTAAACTTTTTATTTAAGGAAAAATATGGTATGTTGCACTTTTGTGAGGTTTAAATATAGAATATTGTCATAGTATAATTTTATCTGCATGTTTTCGTAAGCTTTTTAGCTTCGAAGTGACAAACATTCTGTGACAACCTAAAATTCTAAAGCAGATTTTCATCAAGTCCTCTATTTTTCCTCTTATGAGATCATGTATGATAGAAAATAGAGAAGTGGCAGAGAAGCTAAATCAATGCTTTCAACTGAATTTCCCATTTTTCGCCAAAAAGTGTTTTGTCGGGTTATATTCATGGCTCAGAATGACTTTCCTCAAGCAATCCTCATCTCATTAATTATACATCTGGACTCTTCTTGTGGATTCACACAGCAAAAGAAGCAGAAGTGTTTACTACTGCTGTGAATCTCTGGTGTTCATACATTAGTATAATATTTTTAAAGTCCAGCTGCACATTACAAGCCTTATATTGTGTTCTGAGAACCTGGTCCAGGAAGGAAAGCTGACAACCCATTTCACTAACAGGGACCTGAAGGTACTGGTAGATAGGTGGTGAAAAGGAGGGCTGTACTTTATCCTACCAAGCATTATAGGGTCAGCCCTGGACCACGATAGCAGTCCAGTTCAGTGCTCTGACATAGATTTTTAAAAAAGAGATGCACAACAGTGCAAGCAAAGTGTCAATGATCCTATGTGCAAAGGTAAGTCCCAACATGTTCTCTCTGTTACCCCACACTCCACACAAATCTCACCAAGAATGACAGGCTAGAATTTTCACCACATATGTATCATGTCCACTCAACAACTCTCATTCATTTCATCTTCCAAAACAACTAACCCTTGCTGCCATCTCTGCTTCATCCTCATTCACTGGACATACCTCACCACCTCTCCTATTCGCGAACCTCCCTCCATTGAATATTTTTCCATTTACTTTCATCATACTCAGTTCCTTTCTCTGTCTCATTACAAGAAACTTTGGCCCACAACTGGGCTGGAAGGGCAAAGACCAGCATGTGGGGTGGAAGTGGCAAATTTGCTTCCTTGCTTCCCTCCACCTGTGCAGGAGTCCATGGACTGGAATCAGGCAAGCCATTGTCTGAGGATGAGGGTGCCCCGCTAACTGAACATAGTCATCCTTCGCCCCATAAAGGATTGCTCCACTTTGATTTTCACAGATTTTTTTTTTGCATGCAGTGTGTTTGCCATGTAGGCTGTAACTTTGGTGTTTGCCATGTGTGTATGCTGTAAGTTTGACATTGACGTTGTCAGTGTTATACAGCAACATGTCCACCCTTTGACTGTTCAGATATCCCTCTGTTGTTAAATTGCCAAAAAATCAATGTAAGCCAAAGAAACTGCCTGCAATTGAGGACAAAGTGAGTAAGAGCTATAGGATTTTTCCTATGTAGATGTAGGAGTTGCACGTATCCCTATGCACAAAACAGGGAACTACAAACCTGTTAGCCTAACTTCAGTCATAAGGAAAATATTACAATATGTTATAAAGGATGTGATACTGGATATTTTAAAAATAACTATTTGATTGGACAGAGTCATTATGGATTTATGCAGGGAAATCACATTTCACAAACATGATAGTTTTTCATAGAGTTAGAGTCATAGAGTTATATAGAAACAAATCCTTTGGTCCAATTCGCTGACCAGACATCCCAATATGGCCTAGTCCCATTTGCCAGCATTTGGCCCAAATCCCTCTAAACCCTTCCTATTCATACACTCAATCAGATACCTCTCAAGTTTAACAACATCCTGCCAATAATTGGGCTATCAGAACTGTATGTAGTGTTCTAAACATGGCCTCACCATGTCCTGTACAGCCGCAACATGACCTCCCAACCTCTATACTCAATGAACTGACCAATGAAGGCAAGCATGCCAAATGTCTTTTTCACCACCCTGTCTCCCTGAGACCCCAATTTCAAGGAGCTATGTACCCGCAAACCTGCGTCCATTTGTTCGGCACCACTCCCCAGAGACCCACCATTAAAGTGATAGGTCCTGTCCTGATTTGCCTTACCAAAATGCAACAGCTCACATTTATCTAAATTTAACTCCATCTGCCTCTCCTCAGCCCATCGGCCCATCTGATCAATGTCCCATTATACTCAGAGATCATCTTCTGCACTGTCCACTACACCACCTATTTTGGTCATCCTCAAACTTATTAACCATACCTCCTATAGTCACATCCAAATAGTTTATATAAATTAGAAAAAGGAGACCCAGCACCAATCCTTACAGCACATCCCTGATCACAGGCCTCCAGTATGAAAAGCAACTCTTGTACCACCTCCCTCTGTTCCCTAACTTGAAACCCATTTTGTATCCAGTTGGCTAGCTCCCTCTGGAATCCATATGATCTAATCTTGATAACCAATATACCACTAGGAACCTAGTTGAATGATTCACAGCACCAGGGACTTGGGTTCAATTCCAGCCTCGGGCGACTGTCTGTGTGGAGTTTACACATTCTCCCCGTGTCTGTATGTGTTTTCTCCAGGTGCTCCGGTTTCCTCCCACAGTCCAAAGATGTGCAGGTGAGGTGAATTGGCCATGCTAAAGTTGCTTTGCTCCCATTAACATCTAGCATTTAACCCCAACATTTGCAGCTTCACATCTCAAGAAGCCTCACCGGCTGGCCGGATTCCTGAAGTCGCAGTTTGATTTCCCGCACAATACTTTGGAGGAAGATTTCTGGTGAGATTAAAGAGACTGGCAAGTTTAGAAGAATAAGAGACAAAATTCTTAAAGGGATAGACAAAACTGATGCTGAAAGGATTTTTCTCTAGCGTGGGGTCTAGAATCAGGGACACAGTCTCAATAAAAGCCAAGCTATAGCACTATAATGAGCAGGAACTTCACTATTCAGAGAAAAGCAAAATAACTGTGGATGCTGGAAATTTGAAACATAAACAGAAGTTGCTGGAGAAACACAGCAGGTCTGGCAGAATCTATGGAGAGAAAGCAGAGTTAACATTTCAAGTCCAGTGACCCTTCTTCAGAACTGATGATAGCTGGGCTCCATCTCAACCTCTCATGTACCCCCTCCTTCCCACTCCTTGTCTTCAACATATATACTACCTTTTCCTAATTACCATCACTTGCCATCCAACAGGAGAACAGGGTCAAGAAGGGTTGCATGGCTCACTCCTGGTCCTATGTTCAAAAGTCCACTGTGAGTCTGAAACAAAAACTGACATTGCTGGAAAAACTCAGCAGGTCTGGCAACATCTGCAGAGAAGACAGAGTCTGGTGATTCTTCATTAGATATTTGGTCATTATCAAGTTGCTCACTGTGAAAGCAGCCTGTATTCAAAATTTTTTTTAGATTCCCTACAGTGTGGAAACAGGCCGTTTGGCCCAAGTCCACACCAGCCCTTCAAAATGAAACCACCCAGACTCATTTTCCTCTGACTAATGCACCTAACACTTAGCAATTTAGCATAGCCAATTAACCTCCACTGCACTATGGGCAGGGGGCAGATACAGGAAGAATATGCAAACTCCACACCACCATTCTCACCTGTGGTGAGGGGTGAGAATCGAACCCGCATCCCTAGCTCTGTGAGGCAGCAGCGATAACCACTAAACCACACTCAACAGCCTATTACTCACTGCCAACAAGTACGTCAACTGTAAAGTGTATTCCCTGTGAAATGCTAGGCTTTGCCCTTATTCTTTGTATTACAGCCCTGTCCATATTCTCTAATTAACCTATTCAGAAACGTTACTACAGGCCTCCAAAATGAGATTTAAACCCAGGCCTGTTGGCTCACAGCCCCGCTGATATGAGAACCCTGGTGGACAAACAGTTACCCAATTCTCTAACAATAACTACTGGCTCTCAATCAGTATTGGAAACGCGAGTTGATAATAATTCCATCGTCGTCCTCAGGGTGCTGTATGTAATTAGGGAGCCCTTCAAACTGAGATCAGATAACTCGGTATCGGTAGCCACTGAACATGCTCCAGCTAGTGCAGTATTAATTTTCTCTACTCGTTGAACAACATGGTATTCCATTGCTTTTTGTCTCACTAGTCATTGTGTATCTTAATTTCAACAACGTTGCATCTTGAAATAAAAATATTTTTAAAAGTTGTTTTCTTATAATAAGCCGACGCCTCTCGCCAGCGAAACTGTTAAGACAACCGAACCGTCAATCACACTGGGGACTACTCGGAGTCTCCATGAATTCCTCTCGGTCACATTCTTTCTGCCTGTAGGTCTGTGCGGGTGAACAAGGCGGCCGATAGCCTCGCAATTCCCGTCGTTCCCACTTCTCACTCCGCTTGCAGGATCCGAGTATAACATTACATCACTCGGCTGAGAATACCCAACCCTTCGAATTCGCACTAAAAACAACATGCTGGATTAGTGGTGCTGGAAGAGCTGGAAAAGCCCTTCATCAGGAATAAAGGCAGAGAGCCTGAAGGGTGGAGAGATAAGCTAGAGGAGGGTGGTGGTGGGGAGAAAGTAGCATAAAGTACAATAGGTGAGGGGGGGAGGGGATGAAGGTGATGGGGGTGGGGGGGGAGAGGGGATGAAGGTGATGGGGTGGGAGTGGTGGATAGGTGGAAAAGAAGATAGGCAGGTAGGACAAGTCATGGGGACAGTGCTGAGCAGGAAGTTTGGAACTGGGGTGAGGTGTGGGAAGGGGAAATGAGGAAACTCTTGAAGTCCACATTGATGCCCTGGGGTTGAAGTGTTCCGAGGCGGAAGTTGAGGTGTTCTTCCTCCAGGCGTCTGGTGGTGAGGGAGCGGCGGTGAAGGAGGCGCAGGACTTCCATGTCCTCGGCAGAGTGTGAGGGGGAGTTGAAAAGTTGGGCCACAGGGCAGTGTGGTTGATTGGTGCAGGTGTCCCGGAGATGTTCCCTAAAGCACTCTATTAGGAGGCGTGCAGCCTCCCCAATATAGAGGAGACCGCATCGGGAGCAACGGATACAATAACTGATATTAGTGGATGTGCAAGTAAAACTTTGATGGATGTGAAAGGCTCCTTTAGGGCCTTGGATGGAGCTGAGGGAGGAGGTGTGGGCGCAGGTTTTACAGTTCCTGCGGTGGCAGGGGAAGGTGTCAGGATGGGAGGGTGGGTTGTAGGGGGGCGTGGACCTGACCAGATAGTCACGGAGGGAACGGTCTTTGCGGAAGGCGGAAAGGGGTGGGAAGGGAAATATATCCCTGGTGGTGGGGTCTGTTTGGAGGTGGAGGAAATGTCGGCGGATGATTTAGTTTATGCGAAGGTTGGTAGGGTGGAAGGTGAGCACCAGGGGCTTTCTATCCTTGTTACAGTTGGAGGGGTGGGGTCTGAGGGCGGAGGTGCGGGATGTGGACGAGATGCGTTGGAGGGCATCTTTAACCATGTGGGAAGGGAAATTGCGGTCTCTAAAGAAGGAGGCCATCTGGTGTGTTCTGTGGTGGAACTGGTCCTCCTGGGAGCAGATACGGCGGAGGCGGAGGAATTGGGAATACGGGATGGCATTTTTGCAAGAGGTAGTGTGGGAAGAGGTGTAATCCAGGTAGCTGTGGGAGTCGGTGGGTTTGTAAAAAACGTCAGTGTCAAGTCGGTCGTCATTAATATAGATGGAGAGGTCCAGGAAGGGGAGGGAGGTGTCAGAGATGGTCCAGGTAAATTTAAGGTCAGGGTGGAATGTGTTGGTGAAGTTGATGAATTGCTCAACCTCCTCATGAGAGCACGAGGTGGTGCCAATGCAATCATCAATGTGACTAAAAACAACATGCTCACCTCCAGCAGTCTCTGTGGGCTACTTTCACATAAGCAAAGCTGTCAATTTTAAAAATCCTCACTCACAGTGTTTGCTCAAATGCAATAAAATACAACTTAAAAAACTCGTGAAAAGAAAGTGGATTACAAAAACATTATTGTATGCAGATGACTTTATTTAATGGTGTTAGCAGGAACATGATAGGAAAGTTTCCATTGATTCCTGATTTTATGGATTGGCAGCCCTTTGTCAAAACAATACTTATGAATCCAAATCATGCTGCAATGTCGAGAACTTAGAGTAACAGTTTTAGGGCTGTTGCATATACACATATCTCAGTTCCCAAAATCATGCACAAGTTCCCAGTCTGCTGAACCTCAATTGATTCAATGAATTAGACTATATCCCCATCTAGTGAATATATCGAGTAAGGCAGAATAACGTTTTTATTTCAGCAATGCCCAATATTTTGATCAAAGCTGCCACCAATTCTCGACTTCAGCAGAAGTTTCTAAATGAACAGAAGATTAGGTATTACTACAATAACAAAACAACCTGAATATCTGGTTTGTTACAAGTTACAAACTTATATTGTTATAGCACTTCAGATGGTATGGTACATCATGACCACAAAATTACATGCGCAAAAACTAAACTAGCTATTATTTTCCTTACAATTTTCATTATTTCCTGTCACTATTGTAAAAGTTTTAGGTGAACTTGGGGCATTCCGGGAAGGGGTGCGCCGAGGAAGGTACCGCCGGTAACCCTGGGGGTGGGGTCGCCGGGGGTTTGAGGCCAGTTGGCGGTGCTGGACCAGCCCCATTCTCTCGGTGGGGGAGGGGTCGGTGACCGAGGGCGACCTCCCGGAGGAGGGTTTGGGATCAGTGGTGGACACTGGGGACGACGCGGAGTCTGTCTGCAGCGACATTTCCGAGTCCCAGGTGCGCCCTGGCGACGTATTTTTTCCGCCAGGTGCGTAACCTCAACTATGACACACAGCTCCTGTTCGTCGACCGTGACGGTTTGGAGGTCGCCCTCAAGACGCTGCCTGTCTTTTACCAGGACCTGATCACTGTCTGGAACATAGTCGAATCGCACCGCACCTACCCTCTGGCAGGAGTAGCGGCTGTCGTCAAGAAGCCGTTGCTCAGGAATCCGCACCTCCGTACTCGCGGGTTCGAGTGGCTGTCGGAGGGGAGGGCCATGGCGGCAAGGGTGACCAGGGTCGGGGACGTGCTGGGTTCCGGGGGCCTGGGCTGGACGCTGCCACAGGACATAGCGAGCAGGGCAACGGTAGACGTCCGGTATGTGGCCACTGCCATCCGACGCCTTAAAATGGCGGTGCTCGGACCTGACTAGTGCACCAGTTGGAGGACGCTCAGGTGTGCAGTGGGATCCCGTCCGCGCTCACCCCAGCCCAGACGGAATTTCACATTGGCCCCAAGGTCCCATACTTCCAGCGGGAGCCCATGCCCCACAACCTGAGCCGCCTCCGGAATTTTAATTTTGTTCCCTTTCAGGAGGTAAAAAGGTGGGACCTATATAGACTGCTGCTGCACACCATCCACCTCTTCTCCCTCATCCACCGTCCGGACACGCCTTGGCGTGCCCATTTGCCACCGGGCGGTGGGGATCCCCAGTGGAGGGCTCTCTATGCGGGAGTCCTCCCCCTTTCTCTCGGGGATCTGGGGTGGAGGGTGCTGCACGCAGCAGTCCCCTGCAACCGCAGATTGCGGTGGTTCACGGACTCCCAGCCCAACTGCTTGTTCTGTGGCGCTGTGGAGTCCGCGGACCACGTATATATTGGGTGTGGGCGTTTGCACTCCCTTTTTGATTTTCTCAAAAACCTTCTCCTCTGCTTTTGGTTGCACTTCAGTCCCACGCTCCTGATCTTCGGGCACCCGGTACGGAGGAGGGAGGGCAGGTCCGAAGACCTCCTCGTGGGTCTGCTCCTGGGCCTGGCCAAACTGGCCATCAACAGGTCCAGGCAGCGGGCCGTGGAGGGGGTCGTTAGGGCTGACTGCCTGCCCCTCTTCCGGGGTTACGTTAGAGCCCGGGTGTCCTTGGAGAAGGAGCACGCGGTGTCCACCAACACCCTGGAGTTGTTCAGGGAGAGGTGGGCACCGCAGGGAGTGGAGTGCATCATTTCTCCCTCCAACTCTATTTTGATTTAGTCCCTACCCTCCCCTTCACTGTTTTTGATCACACAGCACTGCCCTGTGATTTGAAGGGCAGTGCTTGTCACTGGCCACTCGGGTGTTTTTCATATCTTCCTGGTGGTGGAAATTGAATAAAGATTCGTGCACTTTGTGTCTTTCACTGTGTTTTACACCTGCGCGCACACACACCATGGGTGCTGGGGAATAAAAATAAGCACTACTGCACTTAGGCAGTAGTGTGGGGGTTAAGAAAAAAAAAGAAAAAGAAAAAAAAATAAAAATAAATATACAAAAAAAAAATAGACTGCTGCTGCACACCATCCACCTCTTCTCCCTCATCCACCATCCAGAAACGCCTTGGCGTGCCCATTTGCCACTGGGCGGTGGGGATCCCCAGTGGAGGGCTCTCTACGCAGGAGTCCTCCCACTTTCGGGGATCTGGGGTGGAGGGTGCTGCACCCAGCGGTCCCCTGCAACCGCAGATTGCGGTGGTTCACGGACTCCCAGCCCAACTGCTTGTTCTGTGGCACTGTGGAGCCCGTGGACCATGTATATATTGGGTGTGGGCATTTGCACTCCCTTTTTGATTTTCTTAAAACCCTCCTCCTCTGCTTTTGGTTGCACTTCAGTCCCACGCTCCTGATCTTCGGGCACCCGGTACGGAGGAGGGAGGGCAGGTCTGAAGACCTCCTCGTGGGTCTGCTCCTGGGCCTGGCCAAACTGGCCATCAACGGGTCCAGGCAGCGGGCCGTGGAGGGGGTCGTTAGGGCCGACTGCCTGCCCCTCTTCTGCGGATACGTTAGAGCCCGGGTGTCCTTGGAGAAAGAACACGCGGTGTCCACCAACACCCTGGAATTGTTCAGGGAGCAGTGGGCACCGCAGGGAGTAGAGTGCATTATTTCCCCCTCCAACTCTATTTTGATTTAGTCCCTACCCTCCCCTTCACTATTTGATCACACAGCATTGCCCTTTGATGTGAAGGCCACTGCTTGTCACTGGCCACTCTGTTTTCCTATCTTCCTGGTGGTGGAAATTGAATAAAGATTCATACACCTTGTGTATCTCACTGTGTCTCACACCTGCACACACAAAAAATAAAAAAAAACAAAAAGTTTTAGGCGATGGCCTTATGGTATTATCTCAAGATAGTTCATTAGAAACTCAGCTGGGGAACAGGTTTGAATGCCACCATGAGAGATGATAGAATTTTAATTCAATAAAAACAAATCTGGAATTAAGAATCTACTGACTACCACTGTCAACTACTGTTGATTGTCAGAAAAACTAATCTGACTCATTAATGTTCTTCAGAGAAGGAAGTCTGCCATCCCTCCTGGGTCTGGCTATATGTGACTCCAGATCAACAGCAATGTGGTTGACTCACAGCTACTCTCCGAAAACCTAGCAAGTTGTTCAGTTATATCAATTGCTACAAAATCTCAACAAAGAAACAAAATCAGACAGACTATCTGCCATTGGCCAGAAAAAGACAACAGCAAAAACATCCCTGTCGATACTGCAAAGTCCTCCTTATTAACATCTGGGGGCTCTTGTCAAAACTAGCAGAGCTGTCTCACAAACTAGTCAAGCAATAGCCTGACTTTGTCTGTGACGTACGATTCTATGAGCATGAATATGTCCCAGACACCACATCAGCATCCCTGCACATATCCTGTTCCACCGACAGAACAAACCCAAAGATGGCAGCACAGTGGTATACAATTGAGAAGCAATTTGTCCTACGAATCCTCAATATTGTCTCCAGATCTCACGAAATTTCATGGCTTCAGGTTAACCATGAGTAGTAAAACCTGCTGATTACCATGTACCAGCCCCTCTCGACTGATGAATTACTACAATTCATATTGAACAACACTTAGAGGAAGCACCAAGGCAAAATGTACTCAGGGTGGGAGATTTCAATGTCCACCAACAGCTCTACTGATTAAACCGGCTGGGTCCTAAAGGACATAGCTGTTAGACTGTATGTGGGGCAGGTGGTGAGGGAGAAAACAATAGGGAAGTACATACTTGACCTCATCCTTACCAATCTTTCAGCTACAGATGTATCTGTCAATGACATCATCGGTAAAAGAGATCACTGCACAATCCTGTGGAGACAAAGTTCCACTTTCACATTGAGAATATGTTCATCACTGTGGCGCTATCACCATATTAAATGGGGCAGACTTCAAACAGATCTAGCAATTCAATCCATGAGACATTGTGGCCATCAACAGCAGCAGAATTGTATTCCAGCACAATGTGCAACCGTGTGGCCCAGCATATACCCCACTTAACCTGTAAGGGGATCAAGCCTGGTTCATTGGAGAGTGCAGGAGGCATGCCAGCAGCAGCAACAGGCATACCTAAGGTGTCAGTCAAATAGGACTACTTGTGTGCCAAACAGCATAAGGAGCGAGTGATAGACAGAGCTAAGCAATCCATAACCAATTAATCAGATCTAAACTCTGCAGATCTGTTGTACCCAGATATAAATGGTGGTAGACAATTAAACAACTCACCAGGGGAAGAGACTCCACAAATATTCCTATTCTCAATGATGGAACAGTTCAGCATACCAGTGAAAAAGATAAGACTGAATCATTTGCAACAATCTTCAGCCAGAAGTGCTGAGTGGATGATCTATCTCAGCCTTCTTCAGTGGCCCCAGCATCACAGACCCCAGTCTTCAGCCAATCCAATTCACTCCATGTGATATTAAGAACTGGTTGGTACCATGGGTGCTGGGGAAAAGATAAGCACTACCGCACTTAGGCGGTAGTGTGGGGGTTAAATTTTTTAAAAAAACAAAAAAAAAGGAACTGGTTGGAGGCAGCAGATATTCAACAGGCTCTTACAAGATTCCAGCAATACTACTGAAGACTTGGGCTCCAAAACTTGCCGCTCCCCTACCCAAACTTTTCTAGTACAGTTTCAACACTGGCACTTACCCATCAATGTGGAAAGTTGATTATGTGTATCCTGAACACAAAAAGCATAACAAATCTAACCCAGCCAATTACTGCCCCAATTACACTCAATCATCCATAAAGTCATGTAGGTGCCATCAACAATACTATCAAGCGGCACCTGCTCAGTAATAACTGCTCACTGGTGTTCAGTTTGGATTCCACCAGCACCACTCAGTTCCTGATTGCATTACAGGCTTGGTTCAAAGATGGACAAAAGTGCTGAATTCCAGAGGTGAGATGAGAGTGACAGCCCTTGACATCGAGGCCACATTTGACTGACCAGCTCTGAATCCCCACTGTTAACATCCTGGGGTGGTTACCATTGACTAGAAACTCAACTGGACTTGTCATATAAACAATTGCTACAAGACCAGATCAGAGGCTAGCAATACAGCAGCGACTAACCCTCACCTTCTGACTCCTCAAAGCATGTCCACCATCTACTAGGCACAAATCAAAGTGTGATGGAATACTCCTCACTTACCTGGATGGGTATAGCTCCAACAACTCTCAAGGAGTTCGACAAAACCCAGGACGAAGTAGCCTGCTTGATTGGTACCAGATTCATAATCATCACTTCGTCCATCACCAATCAGTATCAGCTATGTATTTACAGATATACTGCAGAAATTCACCAAAGATCCATAGATAACACCTTCCAAACCCACAATCACTTCCATCTAGAAGGGCAAGAGCAGCAGACACATGGGAACATCATGTATCAGCATCTGAAAACCTAAATTACTTGAAGTTCTAACAGTCTAGTTGAGATGAAGATGAACAAGGGCAAGGGAGCGAAAGGATTACAGCATTCTCCTCATGTGTCGGGTGCACCCACAGCCGCTGCTCCAACTCCTACAGTGGCATCTTTGAACCCGGTGGAGCAGCAGCGTTTATTCACGGAGTGTGTTACTCCTAGAAAAAAATTGGAACAGCGCTGGAGCCGATCTCTGCCATGTTGAAAAAACATGAGCAGGAGATCCAGAGATTGGATCGATGCATGGAAGCAGTCGAGCAAAGGACCATGACAGAGAACTCGGAGGGATGGTTCCGAACACTGGAAGGCCAGGTTCGGGCCCTACTGGGTCGGGTTGACAAGAACTGAGGTTGGAGGAAAAACTTACTGGTCGTTGGTTTCCGGAGTGTGAGGAGGGCGAGAATCTGGCTGGATTCTTGGAGCAGTGGCTCCCGAAGTTTCTAGGGCTGGAGATCAAGTTGGCCCGGAGAGTGTAGAGCGGGCCCACCGGATCATGATTCACAGGTTGGATCAGGGCCCCTGCCCATTACTCGTGCGACTCCAGCAGTATAAAGAGAAGCAGCTAATAATAGAAATCTCCAGAAGACTGGAAAGAGATCCACATGCCCTGGTGTATAAAGTTTTTCCAAAACTTCTCTGGGGCCATAATTAAGGAGAGGAAATATTTTAATGAGGTTAAGAAGAAATTAAGAGACTTGAATATTCAATATTTTTTGAGGTACCTGGCAGTACTGCATTTTAATCATGGAGGATCTGTTTATAATTTTGACTCGGCAGAGAAAGCAAACGTATTTTTGAACTCTCTGAAATAAATGACTTGGGCCGGGTGTGGGGGAGATAATTGCGGACAATGGTACTTGTTTTCTTTCTTTCTTTGTTCTTTTCCCTTTCATGGTTTTTGGTCCTATAGGCTTGGCATTCCTTTGGTGTAAAACTTTGTTTGTTTAATAGTTCATCGTTTCGTAATTATCTGTTATCGCATTGCACTTTTTTTCTAGACGAGGGGTGCTTATTTGTTTTTTGTATAGACGTATGGGGTTGAGGTATGGAGGGGGAGGGGTTGACATCCATTGTTAACTTCCATGAATGTAAATAACATGTTTTCTTTGTGCATTGTTTAGGTTTGGGCGTGGCCTTAGCTGGAAGGAACCAAAATGGCTGTCAGGTTTGGAATGAATACCCCTTTGGGCGAGGGGGGAGATCTCTAGTGATTTGTGGGTATTTGTTTATTCGTTCAAGTTAAGTTGTGGGTGGCATGGTGGCTCGGTGGTTAGCACTGTTGCCTCACAGCGCCAGAGACCCGGGTTCAATTCCCACCTCAGGCGACTCCGAGTGGAGTTTGCACGTTCTCCCAGTGTCTGCGTGGCTATCCTCCGGGTGCTTTGGTTTCCTCCCACAATCCAAAAATGTGTAGATTGGGTGAATTGGCCATGCTAATTGTCCGTAGTGTTAGGTGAAGGGGTAAATGTCTGGGTGGGTTGCATTTCGGCGGGTCGGTGTGGAGCCGAAGGGCCTGTTTCCACGCTGTAAGTAAGCTAATCTTAAGCATAGTGGTTAGTTTTATTAGTGTTTGAAGAGATAACATTTAGATTTTAAAAATCCGTGTTTTCCACTCGCCACACATTGAATAAGCTTCTTCCCCTCGAGGGTTGCGGTGGGGAGGTCTTGGCTAATGATCTGTTCAGATGGTGTACCTGGAATGTAAGAGGGAGCTATTCCCCCATTGAAAGAAAGAAGATCCTCTCTAACCTTAATAAGGCAAGGGTTGACATTGCTCTGCTGCAGAAGATGCACTTAACTAATGGGGAACATTTGAAGTTACAGGAGGGGAGATACGATAGGGTATTCTTCTCCTCCTTCAACTCTAAAAGTAGAGAGTTGACCATTACTGGTACAAAGGAACCTCCCATTTCAGATAATATATCAAATCAAGGCTAAACACAGGTGGTTCATTATTCTCAAGGCCTTAATACATGGAGAAGAGTATGGCATCCTGAAAATTTATTGTCCCCCAGTGCACCCCCTTAATTTTTAATTTATGCATTCTCCAACTTAATTAATTGAAGTGCACCACATGATCATAGGAGGAAACTTTAATCATCTCATGGACTACGGGGTAGACAGTTTGCCCAGGGGTCTGTCAGATACACCCCTGCAATCTAGACAGCTACAAGAGGCAATAAGGCATTTCCAAAGTGGCAAAGCACGCGGCCCAGAGAGTTTCTGAGTGGGTTTTACAAGGAGATCATAAACATGTTGGCTGAGCTATGTCTGGGACGTATAGTCATTCATACACCAGGACTGCCTTCTGCCCTCCCTTTGGGAGGCAAATATCTCCCACGTTTTAAAGAAAGGGAAAGACCCCGAGGATTGCACCTCGTACAGACCGAGAACACAGAACATAGAAAAGTACAGCACAGAACAAGTCCTTCAGCCCACTATGTTGTGCCAAGGAATAATTCTAATTTAAAATAAAATAACCTAATCTACACACCCATCAATTCACTGCTGTCCATGTGCTTGTCCAGCAGTCGCTTAAATGTCCCTAATAACTCTGCTTCCACCACCACCGCTGGTAACGCATTCCATGCATTCACAACTCTCTGCATAAAGAACCTTCCTCTGATGTCTCCTCTATAACTTCCCCCTAATATCTTAAAATTATGACTCCTCATGGCAGTCAGTCCTGCCCTGGGGAAAGGTCTCTGGCTATCGACTCTACCCATGCCTCTCATTATCTTGTACATCTCGATCAAATCACTTCTCTTCCTCCTTCTCTCCAGAGAGAAAAGTCCGAGCTTAGTCAACCACTCTTCATAAGACAAGCCCCCCAGTCCAGACAGTATCCTGGTAAACCTTCTTTGCACCCTCTCCAAAGACTCCACATCCTTTCTATAATAGACCAGTACTGGATACAATATTCCAAGTGTAGTCTCACAAGGGATTTGTAGAGCTGCAGCAAAACCTCGTGGCTCTTAAATTCGATCCCCCTGTTCATGAAAGCCAAAATACCATATATTTTCTTAACAACCCAATCCACCTGGGTGGCAACTTTGAGGGATCTAAGCACTTGAACACCAAGATCCCGCTGTTCCTCCACACTGCCAAGAATCCTGTCTTTAATCCTATATTCAGCATTCAAGTTCAAACTTCCAAAATGCATCACTTTGCATTTATCCAGGTTGAACTCCATCTCCCATTTCTCAGCACAGCTCTGCATCCTGTGTACATCACATTGCAGCCTGCAATAGCCCTCAATAATATCAATGGCATGTCAAAGCTTTGTGTCATTGGCAAATTTACTAACCCACCGCTCAACCTCCTGATCCAAGTCATTTTTAAAAACTACAAAGAACAGAGGCCCAAGAACAGAGCCCTGCAGGATCCCACTCACCACTGACCTCCAGGTAGAATACTTCCCATCTACAATCACTCTCTGCCTTCTGTCAGCCAGCCAATTCTGAATCCAGATAGCCAAATCTCCCTATATCCCATACTTCCTGACTTTATGAATGAGTCTACCATGGGGAACCTTATCAAATGCCTTGCTGAAGTCCATATACACCACATCCACTGCCCAGCCTTTGTGAACCTGTCCTGTCACCTCCTCAAAGAACTCAATAAGATTTATGAGGCATGACTTGCCCTTCACAAACCCATGCTGACTGCCTTTAATCATGCAATGCTGTTCTAAATAGTCATAAATTCTATGCCTCAGAATTCTTTCCAAAATCTTGCTGACCACAGACGCAAGACTGACTGGTTTGTAATTACCAGGGATTTTGCTATTATCCTTTTTGAAAAGAGGAACAACATTCACCTCCCTCCAATCCTCTGGTACAACCCTCATGGAGAGTGAGGAAACAGAGATCTTCACCAGCAGCTTAGCAGCCTCCTTTCAAGCTTCCTGGAGTAGCCTAGGATAAATCTGATCGGGCCCAGGGCACTTAGCAATCTTAATGTTTGCCAAAAGTTCCAGCACATCAACTTCCTCAATTTTGATCTGTTCAAGCGTGTTTCCCAGCTCCTCAAAGTTCTCATTCACAACAAGGTCCTTTTTGTTAGTGAAAACTGAGGCAAAAAACTCATTTAGGGCTTCCCCTATTTGCTCAGACTCCACGCACAAGATCCCTACGCTATCCCTGATTGGCCCTATCTTCTCCCTGATCATTCTCTTATTCCTCAAGTATGTTTAAAATGCCTCTGGATTCTCCCTAATCCTTCTTGCCAAGCCTTTTTTGTGTCTCCTCATGGCTCTCCTTAGTCCATTTTTGAGCTCCTTTCTAGCAAGCCTGTAATCCTGTAAAGCTGTGCTAGATCCTTGCTTCCTCCACCTTTCATAAGCTGCCTTCTTACTTTTGACAAGAAGCTCCTTTGTTCTCGTCATCCAAGGCTCCTTAATCTTACCCCTTCTTGCCTGTCTCAGAGGAACAAATTTATGCGTCACTCACAACAACTGCTGCTTAAACAGTTTCCACATGTCTGTTGTGCCCTTTCTGTGAAACAATTGATCCCAATTTGTACTTCCCAACTCCTGTCTTACAGCATCATAATTTCTTTTTCCCCAAATAAATATCTTCCCTTGGTAACTGCTCCTTTCCCTCTCCAAGGCTATGGTAAATGTGAGGCAGTTGTGGTCACTGTCATCAAAGTGTACTCCCACCGTGTGATCTGACACCTGTCCTGCCCCATTGGCAAACAACAAATCCAAAATGATCACTCCCCTTGTTGGCCCTGGGGTTTGAAAAGGTACTGCCCGTTATTATAAAACAGGCGGGTTTTATCAAGGTTCATAGCTCTTCCAATAATATGAGGAGGGTATTGAACATAATGCAATTATGTCAGTAGAGATTGATTCCGAGCTTGGTGGTCTCCTTGGATGCAGAAAAAGCATTTGATCGGGTGGAGTGGTCATATCTCTTTGGTGTTCCAGATTGTTTTAGTCTAGGGGGGAGACGGTTTTCGCTAGGTGGTTGGCAGTCTAATATAGTGATCCCAAGGCGGTGGCTATCACGAACGGTGTTAAATCGGATAATTTTAGTATTGGGAGAGGCAGCCGACAGGGGTGTCTTCTCCCGCCGCTGCTATTTACCTTGGTAATTCAGCTGTTGGCAAAGGCCTCCCGAAAGGACCCTGAAATAGTGGCACCAAAGGTAGGAATGGAGGAGCACAAAATCACTCTTTACATTGATGATGTCCTTCTGTTTCTGACTAACCCAGAAAAGTCCATACTCTGGCTAATACAAAAAAATTAAACCATTCAGCAGTTTTTTGGGATACAGGACTAACTTTACAAAGTCTGA
This sequence comes from Chiloscyllium punctatum, assembly GCF_047496795.1. Lineage (NCBI taxonomy): Eukaryota > Metazoa > Chordata > Chondrichthyes > Orectolobiformes > Hemiscylliidae > Chiloscyllium > Chiloscyllium punctatum. The sequence continues at coordinate 71,759,642 of NC_092746.1, forward strand.
AGCCATGTCCTTAGAGGGATTGGTGGGAATGCCTGAGCTGGAGAATGGAATGCAGTTTCCCTCTGGTGGTCGCGAAAAGGTTTTCTCTACCTGGGAATTTTTATTACCTCCGTCTTCCACCAGCTGTGTAGAGCTAACTTTGTGCAATTGTTTGATAGGATAAAACAGGACCTGCAGTGATGGGAGGGGCTACCAATATCATGGTTAGGCTGAATAGCCTTGATTAAAATGAATGTCTTGGCTATTATACCCTACGAAGATGCTCCTGTTGTTGCCCCCCATTCAGGTGATATGAGGGTTTATTGGCTGCCTTGGGTCCTTTATTTGATGCCATAAGCACCATCAAATTAAATTTACTGAGCTGCAACTCCCGCAGGGTATTGTGGGGGGGAGGGGGGGGAGGTGGATCTCCCAGATTTGAAGAGATACAAAATAGGCACCCTATTGTCATACGTGAGTGACTGGGTGCGTAAGGATTCGAGGTCGATATGGCTTGATGTCAAGGCTCTGCAGGCAAGGTGTCCCCTTGTTAATTTACTGTTTATGGATAAGGTGAAATCCATGGCTGAGCATTGTAAGAACACAATTATCTTAAATACAGTGAAAGCATGGAGAATAATGTGGCAGGGTGGGGACAATTTGCTTAAGATCTCGCCGTTCACCCCCTTAATGGGAGCCCCAGGATTTAGGCTGGGGTCAATGGACTCTGGCTTCAAAGAATGAGAGAGCAAGGGAATCTCCTGCTTGGGAGACTTGTTTGAGGGAGAGGTCTTGATATCTTTAATCAATTAAGTCAGAAATGTGGGCTACCTGGTAGGGTACCTCTTACGAATCTTTCAGGTTAGGGATTACATACAGAGGAGGACTATGCTTTTGGCTCAGCCCTACAAGTTGGACATAGAGAGGAGAATGCTCCAGTGTGCGGACGCTCTCTTGGTCAGTACCCTATAGCATTTACAGAGAGGCAGCATCTTAGGAGATATGGAGAGACTCCATGGAATCTGGAATCTGGAATCAGGAACTAGGAGAAGAAATTTCATCGGAAACATGAGAGAATATATGTGAGAATGTGAAGAAAATCTCAATATGCAATAAAGCACAAGCTATGCAATTGAAGATCCTTCACAGAGCCCATATGGCACTAGAGAGGTTAGCAAAGTTAAGAAAGGATCTTCTCCAGGATGTCCTAAATGTAAAATCAGCACCGGCCCCCTTACACATTGCTTCTGGTCATGTTGCAAGGTTTGTGGATACTGGAGTGTCATAGTGAATGAGTTGGAGAAGATCCTGGGAATTTAAGTTAAGGCAGACCCGATATCCATTCTCTGGGGCTGCTGAATCTGCTCTCTCTGGCTGAACACAGGAAGAGGTTATTTAATATTCTTACACACTGTGCAAGGAAAAACATTCTAATGAACTGGACATCAGAAAAACCCCTTATAGGGGCGGCACAGACTCGTGATGGAGCACCATCCCCAAGACTATCTTACAAATATGATGCACCATAGAACAGAGCAAGTTTAAAAGACGTGGCAGCCTGTTTTAAATTACATAGACATGGATTTGTTGGCAATACTGACTAGGGCCTTTGTGTAGTTATAGGGGCTGGGTTTGATAGTCCGGGGGCTCTGGGGGGAGGAGGATTGGTAAATACAGATATAATAATTGTTGCTCGAGTGGATAGGAAATTCAGTGGAGGTGCAGCCAGTGGAGTTATGTACTGTAATGTAATTTAATTTTAATTTCACTTCATATACTTTGATTTTAATTTATTTTGAATTAAGTATGAGACGACTGTATCCTGAAGAGTAGTAGGTAGTTTATTGCTAATATTAATGTAATATAATAATGTTGTATTATCTCTATTCTTCTGTATCCTTGTATTTTTATATGTTTTTGTAAAATAATAAAAAATTTTCCAATAAAAAAAAATTGTCCAGAGGCTATGGGTGTCACTAGCTAGGTCAACATTTATTGATCCATCACCAAATGCCCTGGAGAAAGCAAGCTGCCTTCTTAAACTACTGAAATCCATGGGGTATAGGGACATGCACAGAACTTTTGGAAAAGGAGCTTCATGATTTTGACTCAATGATACAGAAGAAACCACGATATAGTTCTAAGAAAGAATGGTGAGTAGTTTGGAAGGAACCTGTAGTCTATGGTGGTGTTCCCATAGATCTATTGCCCTTGTCCCTCTCAAAGGTAACATTCACAGGTTTGGAAAGTGCTGTTGGAGGAGCCTTGGTGAGTTATTGCAGTGCATCTTCTTGATGATACAAGCAGCTGCCTCTCTGCATCGATGGTGAAGGTCCAAGATTGAAGATGGTGAATGTGGTGCAAATCAACCAGGTTGCTTTGTTCTCGATGGTGTGAAGTTTCTTGAGTATTGTTCGAACTCTAGGCAAGTGGAGACTATTTCATTACACTCTTGACTTGTGTCTTGTGAATATGGACATGCATTGGAAAGACAGAAATTGAGTTACTCACCATGCAATTTCAACTCTCTGGCTCTCTCACATGGCCACAGTATTTATCCAATTCAGTTTATGTTCAATGGTAAACCCTGGGATATTGGCAAACAGAACAATAGGACAACAACAGGAAGCTTAGTCATGCTATTCACTTTATATCTGGACAAATAGTTATGTCTGTTAGTTTAGAGCATATTTTGTGAAAAAAAAAACTTAAAACAAAAGCAACTAACAAACAATTTTCTTTTAATATCCAATAAAATCATAAGAATACAAGAACTAGGAGGAATATGCAATTAGATCTCTTCAGCCCTTTGATATAATCATAACTGATCTCATCTCCACTTTTCTGCTCACTCCCAATAACCTTTCAACCTATTACAAATCTGTATATCTCCTCCTTAAATTTATTCAATGTCCTGGCATCCACCACATTTCTGGAGTAATGAGTTCCACAGATTCACGGCCTTTTGAGAGAAATAATTTCTCCTCATCTCTGTTTTAAATCTGCTACCCCTTATCCTAAAACTATGATTTCTCATCCTAAATTGCCCCACAGGGCAAACATCCTCCCTACATTTCCTTTCTCAATCCCTTTAAGCATTTTATGTACCTCAATTAGATCTATTTTCATTCTTCTAAACTCGAGAAAGTATAGTACAGGCCTAAACTCCTCAATGCCCATTCATAACACAAACCTCTCACCTCTTGAATCAATCAAGTGAATCCCTTCAGAACTTCCTCCAAACTGATGAAACAATACAGAAATTCTGGCCTGAACCTTGCATTTTTTGGCTCAATGCCAGTTTCATCATGGAGGGTTTCAACCCACAAAGCCTTGTGAGATGCCTCATCATAGCTTGCCAAACCCACCTTATTAACAAGTGACTACATCCCTATAATGTCCCTCCACGCAATTCTAGCCAAATTGTACCATTCTATATACCCAGAGTGACTCAACACTACCAGGATGTGCCAGAACAGACTAGCATCCCTAGCATCAGTGCTATCTTTAAATTAGAGTTTTTCTTACAATTATTAAGGAATTTGTTAGAGAAAACACAGAGAAGATGGTTGGAATTAGATAGTGTCTAATAGAGATAGGTGGTGAGACAGGGAGCAGTAACATTGTGTGGAAGGCACTGTTTCAGAGAACTGATCCTGGAAATTCCGGTGTATACTTTTCAAGTGTAACAAAGAGAGTTGATGAGGGTTACGCTGTTGCTGTAGCATACATGGATTTCCAAGAGGCATTCAAAACAGTATCTTACAACAGGATTGTGAGAAAAAAGCTCCAACTCCTGAAATAAGTGGGACAAAATTGTTTGAGGAAGAGGAAACAAATAATCAATTTTTAAGAGCATTTTTTTCAAACTGGGGGCAGCTTTCTGTGGAGCTACCCAGGGATCAATTTTGGGAGCCTTACTTCTCCTACTTAGAGTTAAAGTCATAGAGGTCTACAACTCAAGAAAAGGCCTCTCAAACCATGAGGACTGCATTAGACAAAAATAAACACCTAACTACTTTGGTCCCATTTTTTAAGCACTTGTTCCATTGCCTTGGCATTGCAAGTGTACATTGAAATCCTATTTTGAATGTTCTAAGGGTTTCTGCCTTTACCACTTTTACGGGCAGTGAGTTCCAGATTCCTACCACCCTTTAACCAAAAATAGGTTTCTCACATAGCATAACATAAGGATAGAAGGACTTAAGAATTAGAAGCAGGAGGAGGCAATTCAACCCCTTGAACCTGTTCCATTATTCAATACAATCATGGCTGATCTCATCTCTGAATCAACTCCACTTTCTATAACCCTTCAAATCAATTACAATTAAAATTCTGTCTGTCTATCTCCTCAAATTTACTCTATGTCCAAGTATCCACTCCACTCTGTGGTAGTGAATTCCACAGATTCATAATCCTTTAAGAGAAGTAATTTCTCCTCAGCTGTTTTAAATTTGCTAACCCTTATCCTAAAATTATGATCGCTCATTCTAGATTGCTCAACATGAGGAAACATCCTTACTACATCGACTTTGTCAATACCATTTAGCATCTTCCATACCTCAATTAGATCTTTCACATCCTTCTAAAGCTCTTGCTGTTCATCTTAAATCTTGTTCCTTACCCTAAATCTATATAAGGGAAAGATTTTCTTTCCATCTACTTTGCTATGCCCCATAATTTTATGCATGCAATCCTGTCCCCTTCAGTCTCATGTGCTCCAAGGAAAACAATACCAGGCTATCTAATCTCTCTTCAAAATTCTCCAGCCCAGGCAACATCCTGGCAATTCTCCTCTACACCTTCTCCAGTGCAATCACATCCCTCCTACAATTCCAGAGCTGCATCAGCCGTGGACTACCCAACATTTTGTACAGTTCCAACATCACCAACCTACTCTTAAACTCTATGCCTTGGCTAATAGGCAAGGATCCTTCTTATGCCTTTTTAACCACTTTATCTACCTGGAGCACAACTTTAAAATCCACTGGATCAGACCATTCCCATCATATATTCCCTTTCCTTATTTATTAATGATCTAGAGTTGGGAGACAATTTTCAAGTTTGTGGATGATACAAAACTTGGAAGCATTGTAAATTGTAAGGAGGACAATATAATACTACAAAATAACATTGACAGGTGGAGTGGGGACGTAGATGGCTGATGAAGTTCAAGGCAGAGACATTTGATAAAATCCCAGATAAGAGACTGTTAACTAAGTAGAAGCCCACAGAATTTAGGGCAAGTTACAGACAAGGCTGGGAAATTGGTTTAGTGGGAGGCAACAGAAAATAGGGGTAATGGGTAGGTATTAAAATTGGCAGAATGTGACTAGTGGTGTCCTACAAGGATCTGTGTTAGGGTTTCAGTTATTCACATTAGTTGGTAAGCACTTGGATAATGACAATAGAAAATCATATCAAAATTTGCTGATATCACAAAGTTAGGTGGCTTTACAATTTTGTACTATCATCTACATTGCCCACAAAGGCACATTGATAGACTAGGTGAATGATCACATATGCAGCACATGGAGTTCAATGTAAGCAAGTGTGAGGTTGTCTGCTTTGGACCAAAAAAAAAGATATTCAAGGTACTCTCTCGATGGTAAGAAGTTAAATACAGTGGATATCAAAAAACACTTCAGGGTTCAGGTAGATCTTCAAACTTCCATGAATTGGTGCAGGAAATAATCAAGAAGCCTAACGGGATGCTGTCCTTTATATCAAGAGGACTGGAGTATAAGGATGCAGAAGTTATGCTATAGTTGTAGAAACAGTAGTTAGACCCCACTTGGAGTACGGGAGAGCAAATCTGGGCACCAACCTTAGGAAGGATATACTTGGAGGAAGTACACTGTTAGGTTTACAAGAATGATACTGGACTTTAGGGAGTAAGTTATGGGGACATATTATACAAATTAGGCATGTTGTCTAGGGAATTTATAAAGTTAAGAGGTGTTCTATCAAGGTCTTCAAGATATTAACAGGAAAAGAAAGGTTAGATAACAATAAACTATTTCCACTGGGTGGGGATTCTCGATCCATGGGGCATAGTTCGAGAATTAGGGCCAATCTGTTCAGAAGAGATGTTAGGAAACACTTCTACAGACAAAGAGTGGTAAAGGTTTGAAACTCTCTTCCATAAAAGCAGTTGATGCAAGATCAGTTGTTAATTTAAATCAAAGAAAGTTGAATTTTCATTAAGCAATGGTATTAAGGGATACAGGCCAAATGGCAAGTACATGGAGTTAGGGCACAGATCTGCCATGATCTCAGTGAACAGGCTTGAGTGGGCTTAATGGTCTACTCCTGTTCCTATGCTCCCAAACAAGTGAGGTCTTTTCTACCAAAATGTATCACATGAGATACAGTATAAAACAAAGGGTAATATTCTAAAAGGGGCACAAGAGCAGAGAGACTTGGGCATATATATGCATAAATTGCTAATGATGGCAAGACATTGGCTTGACAGAGTAAATGCTGAGAGGATGCTTTCCCTCATAGGAGAGTCTACAACCAGAAGGCCTAATCTCAGAATAAAAGGGATGCCAATGTAAGAGAGATGAGGAGGAATTTCTTCTCTCAAAGGGTTGTGAGCCTTTGGAATGCCTTTCCACAGAGAGTTCTAGAGGCAGAGTCCTTCTGCATGATTAAGGCTGAAATAGATGGATTCTTGATCAGTCAGGGAATCAAGGGCTACAGGAAAATGGCAAGGAAGTAGATGTGAGGAATGTCGTTCATGGTGAGCCTGTTAAATGGCAAACAAGCTTGAAAGGCCAAATGGCCCACTCCTGTTGCTATTTCTTATGGTCTTATAGGTAGAGCAAGCAGTTAATAAAGCATATACTATCTGTGGTTTTGTTAAAAAGGACATAGAATAAGGCATTAGCTGGACCTCAGCTAGAGCAGTGTTCCCTGTCATTTCCTTCCAGGTGCATTGGCCTCCAAGGTCCATGCACAACAATGACCAGCTGCAGGTGTATACATGCACAACTTAGAGGAAACACTGACTTGGAGATTAGTGTACAGTTCAGCACACCACTCTTTAAGAAGCATGTGTATGATGTGGAAACATTGGACAGAAAGCAGAAGAGGTTTACAAGAATGTTTCAAGAGGAACGCAACTTCAGATATGAAGATGGATTGACAAACATGTAACTGTTTTCCTTGGAAAGGAGAAGTCTGAGAGGAAATTTGATAGAAGTTTTCAAAATTATTAGGAGACTGGATGAGCACATATGTAAAAAAAGTCACTCCCTTACAAATGGATCAAGAACTATAGGATACAGATACAAGATAATTTACAAAAGAAGCATGGTTTGGGAAGAAAGCTTCATGTAACAAGTAGTTATGATGCAAAACTGTTGGGAACTGTAGTGGAAGCAGGTTCAGTTGAGACATTTGAGACGGCATGACGATTATTTACTTCGAAAGAATGTTCAGACTTATGGGGAAAAGGCAGGAGAACTATGATCCATCAAACTCAATCAGAGAGACCAATGCTGATGGCTGAATGGCTTCCTTCTGGACAGTAACAATGTTGTTCTACTGATGTGGATGCAGTAAGGCTGGAAAGCTAATTGAGCTATTTAAAAGGTGTCAGGGTAGGCAACATCCTCGGGCTCCTGAGCCTGTCTGCTCCCCAGCACTAGGCTGGCTGCATTCATCTTTATCCTTTCTTCTTTTCTCTTTCATTTACATCTCTCACTGCGATTGGCAGTGAGGGCAGGAGCAGGGAGCCCAAGGTGGACAGCAGTGAGGTGGGGGGGGGGTGGCAGGCAGTCCAGGGTGGCCAGCAGTGAGAAGGGGAGGAGCAATTTAGGGTGGACGGCAGTGAGAGAGGGAGAAGGCAGCACAGGGAGGACAGCATTGAGAGAGGGAGAAGGCAGCTCAGGGTGAATGGCAGTGAGAGAGGGAGAAGGCAGCTCAGGGTGGATGGCAGTGAGAGGGGGAGCAGGCAGCTCAGGGTGGATGGCAGTGAGAGGGGGAGCAGACAGCCCAGGATGGATGGCAGTGGGAGAGGGAGCAGGCAACCCAGAGTGGACGGCAGCGAGATGGGGAGCAGGCAGCCCAGGGTGGACGGCAGTGAGAGAGGGAGCAGGCAGCTCCGGGTGGACGGCAGCGAGATGGGGAGCAGGCAGCCTAGGGTGGACGGCAGCGAGAGAGGGATCCAGCAGCTCAGAGTGGGCCGGCCATGAGAGGGCGAGCAGGCAGCCCAGGGTGGGCCGGTAGTGAGAGAGGGAGCAGGCAGCCAGAGTGGGCCGGCTGTGGCAGGTGGAGCAGGCAGCCCAGAGTGGGCCGGCTGTGAGAGGGGGAGCAGGCAGCTTAGGGTAGGCTGGTAGTGAGAGAGGGAGCAGACAGTCCAAAGTGGGCCGGCCGTGAGAGAGGAAACGGGCAGCCGAGGGTGGGCCGGCCATGAGAGAGGGAGCAGGCAGCCCAGGGTGGTTCAGCAGTGAGAGAGGGAGCAGGCAGCCCAGAGTGGTTCAGCAGTGAGAGAGGGAGCAGGCAGCCCAGGGTGGTTCAGCAGTGAGAGAGGGAGCAGGCAGCCCAGAGTGGGCCAGCCGTGAGAGGGGGAGCTGGCAGCCCAGAGTGGGCCAGCCGTGAGAGGGGGAGCTGGCAGCCCAGAGTGGGCCGACAGGGAGAGGAAGAGAATGCAGTCCAGGGTGGGCTGGCAGTAAGAGGGAGAGAAGGCAGCCCAGGGTAGACGGCAGTGAGTGAGAGGGAGAGAATGCAGTACAGGGTGGCTAGCAGTGAGAGGGGGAAGAGAAGGCAGCCCAGGGTGGATGGCAGTGAGAGGAAGAGAATGCAGCCCAGGTTGACAAGCAGGGAGAGAGGGAGAGAAGACAGCCCAGGGTGGCCAGCAGTGAGAGGGGGAGAGAAGACTGCCCAGGGTGACCAGCAGTGAGAGAGGGAGAGAAGACAGCCCAGGGCAGCCAGCAGGGAGAGAGGGAGAGAAGGCAGCCCAGGGTGACCAGCAGTGAGAGAGGGAGAGAAGACAGCCCAGGGCAGTCAGCAGTGAGAGAGGGAGCAGGCAGTTCAGGGTGAATGGCAGTGAGAGAGGGAGCAGGCAGCTCAGGGTGGATGGCAGTGAGAGAGGGAGCAGGTAACTCAGGGTGGATGGCAGTGAGAGAGGGAGCAGGTAACTCAGGGTGGATGGCAGTGAGAGAGGGAGCAGGTAACTCAGGGTGGACGGCAGTGAAAAGGGGAGCAGGTAGCTCAGGGTGGATGGCAGTGAGAGAGGGAGCAGGCAGCTCAGGGTGGATGGCAGTGAGAGAGGGAGCAGGTAACTCAGGGTGGACGGCAGTGAGAGAGGGAGCAGGTAACTCAGGGTGGACGGCAGTGAGAGAGGGAGCAGGTAACTCAGGGTGGACGGCAGTGAGAGAGGGAGCAGGTAACTCAGGGTGGACGGCAGTGAGAGGGGGAGCAGGCAGCTCAGGGTGGATGGCAGTGAGAGAGGGAGCAGGTAACTCGGTGGACGGCAGTGAGAGAGGGAGCAGGTAACTCGGTGGACGGCAGTGAGAGAGGGAGCAGGCAGCTCAGGGTGGATGGCAGTGAAAGAGGGAGCAGGTAACTCAGGGTGGACGGCAGTGAGAGAGGGAGAAGGCAGCACAGGGTGGATGGCAGTGAGAGAGGGAGCAGGTAACTCAGGGTGGATGGCAGTGAGAGAGGGAGCAGGTAACTCAGGGTGGATGGCAGTGAGAGAGGGAGCAGGCAGCTCAGAAGGTTTAGAAGGGGCAAGGTCAAACCCAGAGTGGGTCAGCCCTGTGAGGAATGCGAGCCCAGCATAGCCAAGCACTTATGTGCTGTGGTATTGACCTGTTAAGTGTTTCTTTGTTTTTCTACCTTTCACAAAGAAGGACTGTATTGTTAATTTTTTAAAAAATTCATTTTCCTTATTTTACTGTTTGTACCTAAGATTCATTACTTTGTTCCTAAGGTGGAGCCATAAGTGGCAACTTGTAAACTTTTCGCAGTGCTCATGTAAGTACATGTGACAATAAATCTAATTCAATTCAAGGGATATTGGTATCTCATTTACATATAAATAAATGGAATTTAACATTACCTTATGAATTAAACAGGCAGCACATGGAAAGCAGAGATTCTTTGATGCTCAACCATTCATGTGAGTGGTGTTTTGTAAGTACTGTCTCAGGTCTTGAGACCAGCTATTGTAACCAAACTCCCACTGGCGTGGAAGCAATCATGCCAAAGGGAAGAGGAGGTCATTGCAATCACTAAACAGCAGGGCAGTCCAGAAGAGCTGAGAAATAACTTGCAAAGATATTTGGCTCGAAGCAAGGTAAGCAAAGGGGCAGTAGTTTATGTGCCAGGTAGCTCGAGAAAGTCTGGTTGCCACTAGATTTCATTCTGTGCAAGGGCAGCAATCAGTAACGGGGGGAATTTAACCATGTATTACTACCTAATCCTCCCCAACCTCAGAGCAGAGGAAGAGCAGCACAGAGGGAAAGGGACCAAGTGCCAACAAGTGTGTAGCCTGTGGCTGAACAGGCTATAGAAGAATACCAAGGAGCATGACAGACGAAGCACAATCATAGACAGAGAATACTATGTCTTTGAGTTTTAGAGACATGGATTATCCTTAGCTATCAGTGTGCCACTACCAAGGAAGATTGCAGCCATCAAGGAAAGCTGTTACCAACCTGTGTATGTTGCTGTGGGATGACTGATAACCCATAGCCCCTTGACAGGCACCAGTACCAGTGATGCTGAAAGTCATCACTGAATTGAATATCTATGCATCAGGTATTTTTCATGCATCCATTGAGACTTGTATGAATACATGAACAAGAAACAAGAGTAGGCCATTCTACCCTTCCAGCCCACTCCACCATTCAATAAGATCACGCTGATCTAATTTAACATCAACTCTACATTCCTGCTACCCCTGATAACCTTTCAAGCCCTGGGTAATCAAGAATCACCTCCATCTTTAAAATATGCAAAGATTCTGCATCCACTGCCTTTTGAGGAAGAGAATTTCAAAGACTCAATCTTCTGAGAGAAAAATTTTTTCAACTGTTTTAAATGGAAATCCCTAACTTTTAAACTATGACCCGCTAATTCTAGATTCTCCCACAACAGGAAAGATCCTTTTCACGTCCACTCAATCAAGTTCACTAACGATCTTATATATTTCAATTAAGTCACCTCTAACTCTTCTAAACCTTAGATGATACAGACCAAGCCTATCTAACCTTTCGTCAAAGCAAACCAGGTAGTAGTCTAGTAAACCTTCTTTGAACTGATTCCAATGCTTTAATATCCTGTATGCTGACCAGTTTTGCTTTAGATTAGATAACATTACATTACAGTGTGGAAACAGGCCCTTCGGCCCAACAAGTCCACACCGACCCGCCGAAGCGCAACCCACACATACCCCTACATTTACCCCTTACCTAACACTACGGGCAATTTAGCATGGCCAATTCACCTGACCTGCACAACTTTGGACTGTGGGAGGAAACCGGAGCACCCGGAGGAAACCCACGCAGACACGGTGAGAACATGCAAACTCTACACAGTCAGTCGCCTAAGGTGGGAATTGAACCCGGGTATCTGGCGCTGTGAGGCAGTAGTGCGAACCACTGTGCCACCGTGCCGCCCACTATACACATTACTCTAGATGTACTCTTATCAATGCCCTGTATAACTGAAACATGACAGCCCTGTTCTTGTAATCAATTCCCCTCTCAATAGAACAGTACATACTACTAGCTTTTATGATCACGCGCTATACCTGCATACTAACCTTCTGTGGTTTACAACTAGGACACACAAAAATCTCTGCACCTCAGAGTTCTCCAACTTCTCACCATTTAGATGGTATGCTTCTTTCTGCCAAAATGGATCATTTCAAACCTTCCCTAATTGAATTCCATTTGTCAGATGTTTCCCTGTATACTTAACCTATTTATAATCACTGTGCATTTTTCTTATGTCCTCTTCATAATTTACTATCATTGGTGTCATCAGCAACACAGCAACCGTACTTTGGTCCTTTCATCCAAGTTATTTATATCAATTGTAAAAGTTGAGGCCTCAGCATTGATCCTCTAGCACACCACTCATCACCAGACAATGACCCATTTATACTCACTTTCTGTTTCCAGAATGCCAAACAATCTTTTATCCATGCAAGTGTGTTGCATCCTATACCATGGGCTTTTATTTTACATAATAACTTTTGACATGGCACATCATCAAATGCCTTCTGGAAATCCACAAACTTCCCTTTCTCCAGGCCAAAGCCTCTAGATCCCTTAAAGATCCCTTAAAGACGTCCAATGAATTGGTTAAGCATGACTTCCCTTTCACAAAATCACCTTGACTGCTAGATTACCTTGGACTTTTTAAAAGTGCCCTACTACATCATCTTCAATAATAACTTCTAACTTCTAACATGCAAAGCTAACTGACTCATAGTTATCTACTTTCTGTCTTCCTCCTTTTTGAATAATGGAATTATGTTCATAGCTTTCCAACCTAATGAAACTATCCTCAAACTTTGGGAATTTTGGAAAATTGAAACCAATGCAGCAACTATCTCACGAGCCAGTTCTTTTACGGTCCGAGAATGAAGTCCATCAGGACTCGAATACCTACAGTTTCAACATTATGTTCAATATCACTTCCCCGGTGATTTACAATTTTCATGATTTCCTCCTTCACTTGCATTTCCCGATTTACAGCTTTTTCTGGAATGTTACCTGCATCCTCTACAGCAAAGATTAATTCACCTTCCATCTCTTTATGTTCTGTTACTAATTCCCCAGACTCACCCTGTCAGACCAATGTTCATCTTATTAACTCATTTCCTATTTAAATATCAATAAAAATTCTTTCCATCTATTTTCATGCTTCTAGCTAGCTTTCTCCTGCACTTTAATTTGTCACTCCTAATTAATCTTTTGGGAATCTGTCCAGTTTGTTATATCCTGTCCAATTTTCGGATGTCACCTACCTGTCTGCATTTTTCTGATTTCATTTTGATACTATCTAATTTTTTAAAGTTAAATACAGATAATGAATCATTCTCTTGAAATTCTTCTTTCCCATTGGAATATATCTAATCTGTGTATACAGAATCATTGCCTTAACTATCTGCCACTGCAACTGTATTGACCTGTCCTTTAGTACATTTGCTAGTTTACTTCAGCTAGCTCTGTTTTCATGTCCTCAGAATAAAATTCATTCATATTGTTATTTAAAGATTAATTAATGACCTCATAGCAAAGGTGGACCTATCTAAAGAACAAAGAAAATTACAGCACAGGAACAGGCCCTTCGGCCCTCCAAACCTGCACCGATCCAGATCCTCTATCTAAACCTGTCACTTATTTTCTAAGGATCTGTATCTCTCTGCTTCCTGCCCATTCATCTATCTGTCTAGATACATCTTAAATGATGCTATCGTGCCCACCTCTACCACCTCCGCTGGCAACATGTTCCAGGCACCCACCGCCCTCTGCATAAAGAACTTTTCATGCATATCTCCCTTAAACTTTTCCCCTCTCACTTTGAATTCGTGACCCCTAGTAATTGAAACCCCCACTCTGGGAAAAAGCTTCTTGTTGTGGTTCTATTCGCCAAGCTGGGAATTTGCCTTGCAAACGTTTTGTCCCCTGTCTAGGTGACATCCTCAGTGCTTGGGAGCCTCCTGTGAAGCGCTTCTGTGCTGTTTTTTCCGGTATTTATAGTGGCCTGTCTCTGCCGCTTCCGGTTGTCAGTTCGAGCTGTCCACTGCAGTGGCCGGTATATTGGGTCCAGGTCGATGTGTTTGTTGATAGAGTCTGTGGATGAGTGCCATGCCTCTAGGAATTCCCTGGCTGTTCTCTGTTTGGCTTGCCCTATAATGGTAGTGTTGTCCCAGTCGAATTCATGTTGCTTGTCATCTGTGTGTGTGGCTACTAAGGATAGCTGGTCGTGTCGTTTCGTGGCTAGTTGGTGTTCATGTATACGGATCGTTAACTGTCTTCCTGTTTGTCCGATGTAGTGTTTTCTGCAGTCCTCGCATGGGAGTGTATCCTGATGAAGGGCTTATGCCCGAAAAGTCAATTCTCCTGCTCCTGCTTGACCTGCTGCGCTTTTCCAGCACCACACTCTTGACTACGATCGCCAGCATCTGCAGTCCTCGCTTTCTCCAAATGTGGCCGAACCAAAGTCTTATATAACTGTAACATGACCTGCCAATTCAATACCCCATTCGATGAAGGAAAGCATGCTGTAGGCCTTCTTGACCACTCTGTCAACACGTGTTGCCACCTTCAGGATACAATGGACCTGAACATCCAGATCTCTCCGTACATCAATTTTCCCCAGGACTTTTCCATTTACTGTAGTTTGCTCTTGAATTGGATCTTCCAAAATGCATCACCTCACATTTGCCTGGATTGAACTCCATCTGCCATTTCTTCACTCAACTCTCTAATCTTTCTATATTCTGCTGTATTCGCTGACAGTTCCCTTCACTTTCTACTCCTCCACCAATCTGCAAATTTGCTAATCAGACCACCTAATACCTTCCTCCAGATCATTTATGTATATCACAAATAAAAGTGGTCCCAGCATGGATCCCTGTGGAACAGCGCTGGTCACAGTTCTCCATTTTGAAAAAACCCTTTCCATTACTACTCTGTCTCCTATTGCCCAGCCAGTTCTTTATCCATCTAGCTAGTACACCCTAGACCCCATGCGAGTTCACTCTCTCTATCAGCCTACTATAAATCCATGTATATGACATCTACAGCCCTTCCTTCATCAATCAATCATCTTTGTCACTTCCTCAAAATATTCTATTAAGTTGGTAAGACATGACTTTCTCTGAACAAAACCATGTTGCCTATCACTGATAAGCCCATTTTCTTCCAAATAGAATAGATCCTAACACTCGGTATCTTCTCCAGCAGCTTCCCTACCACTGACGTCAGGCTCATCTGTCTATAATTACCTGGATTATCCCTGTTACCCTTCTTAAACAAGGCGACAACATCAATTCTCCATCATCCAGGACCTCGCCTGTGTCCAAGGATGCTGCAAAAATATCTGTTAAGGCCCCAGCTATTTCCTCTCTCACTTCCCTTAGTAACCTGGGAACATCCAAAGTAGTTTCTGCCATATTGTGAACCTCATGAGAAAAGCATCCCAAACATTGTGATTTCTGAAAGGAATTCAACAATCTTACATGGATGTGGATCATTAAGGACTCGTGAAATCAAGTTACACAATCGCTGACTGGAAAAAGAATTTGACCTGAGACTATGATTGATTTCACAGTGTTCCCCAATGTTGATGCCAAAGTAGTTAATAGAATTGCCAAAACTAATTGGAGGGAAAGAATTTAAAAACCTGGCTGCAAACAAGGTGGAGAAGTTGCTTATGTCAGAACTCTCCACAGATGTATTGGAAGAGCTAATGAAATCACATGAAAGCAAAGAATAAAAGGAAAGAGAGCCAAGGAAGGCTCAAATTATGCCCAAGGTGATGGCAGATGTTAAAAAATCAGCAGAAAAATTGAACAAAAAGAGGAAACAGACTATGATAAAAATATTGAAAACTGTTTTTTCTAGTGTTGACACCACTACTGCTCTCTGCTAGCATTTTACAAAATGCAAAAGTAAATGACAAAGCAAACAGAATTTTCTTTTTATCTCCTGCCACATGAGGATCATATCTCATCCACCCTCTCCATTAAACTCACCTGAGATGGTGGTAGACCACAACAAATCAGACAAAGAATTGAAGATAAATGGTAACAAACTATGTTACAAACATGAAAAGCAACATTGTCCTTTGCAAAGTGATTGAAAAAAAATAAAATGCTGGAGAAACTTAGCAGGCCTTGCAGCATCTGCAGAAAGGGAAATAGAGTTAATTTTTCTGAGTTCAGTGACCCTTCATCAGAAGTGACAGCAGCTGGGACAGCATGGTATTTATGCTGATGATGGTGGGGTGGGGTGGGGTGTGGAAGGAGTAAATTGAGTACATGGAAACAATGCTGACTGAGAAAATAAAGGAGAGGCAAATAAAGGTATTCCTGATGATAAGCCAAGAGGGAGACAAATGAGAGGTAGGATACTAACAATAAGCATGAATGGTAAAAAGTGGTTTGGCTCACAGCACAGCCAAACCACTTTTGTAGGGCCCAGGATATGGGGTGGGTAATAAATGTGGAGGAGAGTGTTCACATTCTGACTTGTTACTCAATGTTGGGTCCTGAATGCATTAAGATACTGGGCAGTGGGATTGGTTGGTGCAGGTGTCCCAGAGATGTTCTCTGAAACAATCCGCAAGTAGTCGTCCTGTCTCCCCGATGTAGAGGGGACCACATCAGGTGCAACGGATACAGTAGATGACATTGGTCCCTGTACACATCCATCTGGCATGATGAAAGCCTCCAAGCCCTCCATTTCTTCCTCTCACGCTGTCCAAACTGGTACCCTTCCATCAACACCTTCATCTGCCTGGCCGAACAGGTTCTGCTCCTGAACAACTTCTCCTTCCCATCCTCCCACTTCCTCTAAACCAAAGAGGTAGCCAGGGCACCCGCATGGGACCCAGCTATGTCTGCTCTTTTGTCGGGTATGTAGAACAGTCCATCTTCCACAGTTACACTGGCACCACACCCCCCACCTATTCCTTCGCTATATCAATGGCTGTATCAGCACAATAATTTGGGATTATAGTTGGCAGGGACTGCTTGGACCAAAGGATCTGTTTCCATGCTGTATGACTATTCAGGGGTCTATAATATAATCCCAATAGGGTGATCATCCCTTTCTCATTTCTCAGTTCCACCCAAATAACTTCCCTGGATGTATATCCAGGAATGTTCTCCCTCAGTACAGCTGTAATGCTATCCCTTATCAAAGACACCACTCCCCCTCCCCTCTTGCCTCCTGTAGCATATGTATCCTGGAACATTAAGCTGCCAGTCCTGCCCATCCCTGAGCCATATTACTTTGTAATTTGTTCTGACTCAAAGGTAGAAGACAGAGGATGGTGGTGGAGGGTTGTTTTTCAGACTGGAGGCCTGTGACCAATGGAGTACCACAAGGATCGGTGCTAGGTCCTCTACTTTTCGTCATTTATATAAATGATTTGTATGCAAGCATAAGAGGTATAGTTAGTAAGTTTGCAGATGACACCAAAATTGGAGGTGTCGTGGACAGCGAAGAAGGCTACCTCGGATTACAACAGGATCTTGATCAGACGGGCCAATGGGCTGAGAAGTAGCAGATGGAGTTTAATTCAGATAAATGCAAGGTGCTGCATTTTGGGAAAGCAAATCTTAGCAGGACTTATACACTTAATGGTAAAGTCCTAGGGAGTGTTGCTAAACAAAGAGACCTTGAAAAGTTCATAGGTTCTTGAAAGTAGAGTCACAGGTAGATAGGAGAGTGAAAAAGGCGTTTGGTATGCTTTCCTTTATTGGTCAGAGTATTGAGAACAGGAGTTGGGAGGTCATGTTGCGGCTGTTGGTTAGGCCACTGTTGGAATATTGAGTGGAATTCTGGTCTCCTTCCTATCGGAAAGATGTTGTGAAACTTGAAAGGGTTCAGAAAAGATTTACAAGGATGTTGCCAGGGTTGGAGGATTTGAGCTATAGGGAGAGGCTGAACAGGCTGGGGCTGTTTTCCCTGGAGCGTCGAAGGCTGAGGGGTGACCTTATAGAGGTTTGCAAAATTATGAGGGGCATGGATGGGATAAATAGACAAAGTCTTTTCCCTGGGGTCAGGGAGTCCAGAACTAGAGGTCATAGGTTTATGGTGAGAGGGGAAACATATAGGAGAGACCCAAGGGGCAACGTTTTCATGCAGAGGGTGGTACATGTATGGAATGAGCTGCCAGAGGAAGTGATGGAGGCTGGTACAATTGCAACATTTAAAAGGCATTTGGATGGGTATATGAATAGGGAAGGGTTTGGAGGGATATGGGCCGGGTGTTGGCAGGTGGGACTAGATTGGGTTGGGATATCTGGTAGGCATGGACGTGTTGGACCGAAGGGTCTGTTTCCATGCTGTACATCTCTATGACTCTATAACTTGTCCAGCAAGCCCCTCAGTTCAATGGCAGTTCGGTATGGGTAGTAAATGTTGACCCAGCCATTGGTACGAGTCTCAGGTTATGGCTTCATCTGAAAGGGAGTAATCTCACAGTACTCTCTCTAATTTCTACACTAACTAACTGTCAATTTAGATTGCGTTCAAGTTCTGAAGAGACTTTTAAATCCAGAAATTCCTGGTTCAGCCAACAGTGCCATTAGTAATTCAATTCAAAGCAGCATTACTCAACATTCGTATGCTGTAAAACTTAAATGCACCTTTAATATTTCACCCCTATAACCTATTATCCCTTTTATCAAAACAGCACTGTCGACTTTATCCAAATCTTTAGTCCATATCAAGCTGTCCAAAGTCTGATCCTACAGCCAATGTGGACTCTGAGCTCTGACAAAGAAAACTGAAACAGTGATAATTTCTACTTGTTCCCTTTTTGCTGATTTGCCTCTTCAAAAGTACACGGACCTGAAACTTTAGAGAGGATTGTTTTTAGTATGTTGCCTCACAGAGAAAATGAATCCAATACCTGCACTCAAAATCTCTTGGATCAGCAAAGAACTTCGAAATTGAATGGAAACATAACATTAACTTAAAGACTTACATTTTATAAGTAGGCTCTGATTAAACTAACAGGAACAGTAATTTTGGATATGATTATTCTCTGACCTAGTGTTAATCTCTTTATCAGAAACTGATACTGTTTTCCCCCTCTTTAACCAACACCTTCCCTATACCGGACCACTCACTCTCTGTCCTCTCCCCTTATCCTAATGTTGAGACACTCACCCCTCCCCTGTCTTCACAAGTCGCCGCTCCACCCCGCCCTGTCGCCGCCTTCTCCTCCGGCTCCACCCCGCCCTGTCGTCGCCGCCTCCTCCTCCGGCTCCACCCCGCCCTGTCGCCGTTGCCTCCTTCTCCTTCTCGCTTTCTCTGTGTGTGAGAGATTGTGTGCAAATGGCGCCTATTGAGGCCAGCAAGACCCGGAGACGGGCCACTCACTTACCGGCCTTGGCGCAGAGTAAGTGTCCGGGCGGCAGGGAGGCTGAGCGGCGCCAGGCGGCCGGAGAGGAGGACGAAGAGGAGAACAATCTGTGGTAAGGACCGGTGCTGGCAGGGCCTCGCCCCCTCGGAGTCGCGCCTCCCTGTGTGTGTGTGTGCCCACTCCCCGGGCCGGCCGCCTGGACTGACTGACTGACTGTCTGTCCTCTTACAGGTCATCCATCCTGAGTGAGGTGTCCACCCGCTCCCGCTCCAAGCTGCCGTCCGGGAAAGCCGTGCTGGTGACGGGTAAGTCAACACGGACCCCTTTGTGTTCCCCTCTGGGCTGGTGGTGGTGGTGGTGGTGGTGGTGGTGGTGGGGGGGAACTATTGCGGCAGCCATCGCCTCGGAGTCTGCTTCCCTCAGCCCTGTGTTTCGGCCATGCCCCCCCCGATCCTGGGGAGAAACCCTGAACCTGTCGCCCTCCTCTCCGCCCGTTCCGGAATGGCGGCCGTTATTCTCCACAACAAAAGCCTTTAGCGCCTTGCCCGCTGTTGCTGGTTTCCCCGGGCGGGCGGACCGGCTGCCCTTTGCCCCGGTGGCCGTTACCACCCCCTGGGTCAGCCGAGCCCATTATCATCCCGCCGTCTCCGGGCCTGGCGTTGCCATGGGAGACCAAGCTGGTGGGCACAGGGCCGGCCCCAGGCATCTTCCACTTCTCTTTTCAGCTTTCATTAACTCAGGGGGGTTTGTTTCATTGATTCGATTGCTGCATAAAAGGGTTTGTAGAATAAAACGTAATATTTGTGTTTTCATTTTTGGTAACTGCTGCCTGTCTTGTGATTTTTTTAAAAGTCAATGGCTGTTACTGTTTGAACTGGAATCCTCAGGCAAGGATATTTGGAATTAGTTTTTTTTCGACCTACTCATGACTGGTCTTTGCGTTTAGTCTTCTCAGCAGTTTAGCGTGGAAGGAAGAAGAAACTGAAATGCTATTATTCAAAATGGGGAACAAACAAAATATAATCCCTACATGGCATTACATCATTAACATTGGAAATTCTTGAACTAAAAAGCATGAAACAGTACTGTATGCCACAGGAGCCCAATTGAGTCTTTATCTACTCTTTTTCAAAGGCTATCCAGTTAGTCTTATTTCTATCTTTTCCTCAGCTCTCAATGTTATAATTTCTCACCACCTGTTATTTGATTTTTTACCCCTTTTATTTACTCATACCTTTCACAACTGAAAACCCTGAGTTAATCTCTATAATGTATGAACAGCTTTTGCTATTTCAGTTTGCCTTTGTAAAAACATTTAGTAGGAAAACTGCCATGTTTAACTGAAATGAATTCTGTGTAAAAGATAGAGGGTGCTGAATTCTTAAAATGTATTAGATATAACTTTAACTTAGTAGAAATTGCTTTGTAAAAGATGGAGCGGTGTGAATTGGGTTTTAGGACCACCAATTTAAGTAGGTTTAAAGATCTCACATAGCACAACAGAGAGGTTGTGCTGGAACTCTGCTTCGGCTATAGTACTATTTACAGTCTTGTCCACTGAATTGCCGATACGGTGTGATCAATTTAGGGTGTAAAAGAGATAGATTAGATTAGATTACTTACAGCGTGGAAACAGGCCCTTCGGCCCAACAAGTCCACACCGCCCCGCCGAAGCGTAACCCAACCATACCCCTACATCTACATCTACATCTACCCCTTACCTAACACTACGGGCAATTTAGCATGGCCAATTCACCTGACCTGCACATCTTTGGACTGTGGGAGGAAACCGGAGCACCCGGAGGAAACCCACGCAGACACAGGGAGAATGTGCAAACTCCACACAGTCAGTCGCCTGAGGCGGGAATTGAACCCGGGTCTCCGGCGCTGTGAGGCAGCAGTGCTAACCACTGTGCCACCGTGCCGCCCACTATCTTTTGAGGGTGTTTCCAGGAATGGAAGTTTGCAGGTGACACCAGAATTGGAGGTGTTGTGGGATGTTATTAGATGGATCAGTGTGCCAAGGAGTGGCAGATATAGTTTAATCTAGATAAATGTGAGCTGTTGTATTTTGGAAAGACAAATACAGGGCAGGATTAATACACAATGGTAAGATCCTGAGGATTGTTGCTGTAAAAATACCTTGCAGTGCAGGTTCATAGTTCCTTGAGAGTGGAGTCACAGGTCAATAGGATAGTGAAGAAGACATTTAGTATACTTTCCTTTGTTGGTCAGAGCATTGAGTATAGGAATTGGGAGGTCATGTTTCGGCTGTACAGGACATTGGATGGGCCATTTCTGGAATATTGTGAGCAATTCTGGTATTTCTGTTAGAGGAACGATGTTTTGAAACTTGAAAGGGTTCAGAAAAAAATTATAAGGATGTTGCCAGGGTTGGAGGGTTTGAGTAATAGAGAGAGGCTGAATAGACTGGGGCTGTTTTCCCTGGAGTGTCTGAGGCTGAGGAATGACCTTCGAGGTTTATAAAATCATACTAATCTAGTCCTGTTTGTCAGCAGTTGGCCCAAGCTACTTGGATGCTGCCTAAACTGCTGTGCTCTTCCAGCACCACGAATCCAATCTCTGTAAACCCTTCCTACTCATATACCCATCCACTTGTCTTTTACAGAGGAATTTTGATTATTCAAATGAGATGGGCGGGCACTATTCCGTTTGGAAACTGATTATTCGGTTAATTGATTCAGTGCTCGGAGTTTTCTATTAAGTCCACTCCCCATTCAGGAGACTAGGTAGCCGCATACCATGCACGAGCCCCTGACCCCCATTCAACATTGCATGTCCTCCCCTCAACGCCGCCACCTGTCCACCTCCCCCGCCCGCCCCAACCCTGTCCAACACTGCCCCATGTCCGCCCCAATTCCATCCAACACTGCCCCCCATCCATACCCCAATCCTGTCCAACACCATCCCCTGTCCACCCTCTGCCCTTCTCCAGGGCAGCCGGACTGGACACCAACAACAAGCCTGCTGCTGCTGCCTTTTTGTGAGGTGGGGTGGGGGGGGAAGAGAGTCTCCAAATAGCACGCTCACAGGTGCACACGCACATACAACTTTTTATTCCAACTTCCAACTTTTTGACAGGTTCCACCTTTGCCCATACAGAACAATGTTGGAGAGATTATCTGGGGAAGAGGGCTTTAGGGTACGCACCTGTGTAGAACTCCAGGAAAAGTGCGGAGGGCCGAGTCAGAGGGCCAGATGTCAGTCATTTGGAGGCAGTGTCTGGGCTCCCGTCAATGTCCAGGACTGTTCTCGGCAGCATTTCAGTATGAAGAATTTCAGCCCTGAAGAAGGGCTTATGCCCGAAACGTCGATTTTCCTGCTCCTCGGATGCTACCTGGCCAGCTGTATTTTTCCAGCACCACATTTTTCAATTCTGGTCTCCAACATCTGCAGTCCTCACTTTCTCCTAGCTTTTCAGTAATCCAAGTTCACCTTTAATCACTGTAAACAAAAGATACGATCAGTGTTGAAAACACATCTTTGATGTAATGTTTCTATCGCAACCTCGAGATCTCCTTCGGATAATCCAATGTTTGGATAATTGATATTTGGATAACCGAGGTTCCTCTGTAAATAGTGTAATGGTACCAGTCTCCACCATTTCCTCTGGCAGCTCATTTCACACGCATGCACCATCCTCTGCGTGAAAAAGTTGCCCCTTACGTCCCTATTAAATCTTTCCCCGCTCCTGTTCTGGACTACCCCCCCCCGCCTCCCTGTTCTGGACTACCCCACCCCTGTCTACAGTAACCAGGGCATAATTTTAATTTAGTTCCTTCAACAATTAGTTGCTGAGAATTTTCTTCCCACGCAGATGGTGGTATGGTTCTGAAACTTGCTGCCTGAAAAGATAGTAGACATATAAGCCCTCACAATAAAAATTTAAATAAAAATACTTGAATGTAAGCTTGAGGTGCCATTTAAAAAAAACAGGGCTTTGGACCATAATGTATAAGATTTGGAGGAAGTTATTTACTTCTCTTGACTTCTTTGTCATCATGAAATTACCAACATGTTTACTTGACATCCTGTTTTGGAAGCGCAAGAATTTCCCCAATCAAAATTGAGAAGTTTCAAACACCACTCCCAGTCACCTGCTTTATGCATCTCTCTGACCGCAGTTTGAAATTAATCTATTCTGTTCATAATCTTAATGTCATGTTTGATCGAGATAAGCTTCCGATATGTGTCTGACATCACTTGATCGTTTATTTCCACTTTCATAATGTCATTCGACTTCACCCTATCTTGGCTCATATGCTCAGCTCATGCCTTCATCCATGACTTAATTACTTCTAACTTTGACTATTCTAATGCTCCACGGCTGGCCTCCTTTGAATATCCACAATCCTGAGATCATACAGACTCTTCCATGTCCTTACCCCTAATCCCTTTCAACGAATAACCTTTTTTTTTTGCTCACTGACCTTCATTGACGCCTAGTAAAGCAAGGCTTTAATTTTCTAATTTTCATCACTAATACAAATCCCTCCTCAGGCTGTTTTGGCACAGTGGTAGATTCCCTACCTTTGAGTTAGGAGGCCTGGATTCAAGTCCCACCTTCTCCAGAGGTGTGTAATAACATGTTTGAACTGTTTGATTTACAAAAATCTACAAACACTTCCTTGTCCCTGCTCCCTATCTATCTCTATGATCTTCTCCCACCCTGCTGCCCTTGGAGATAACTTCATCCTTCTCATTCTGGCCTTTTCTGCAACCCTTGATTTTAATTATTTTGCTGTTCGTTGTTGTGCCTGTATTTCCTAAATCCCCAGAGTAATCTTGCTGAATGTCCACTTCGGTTTTATTAAATTAATATTTTTCTTAAACCCACTTATTTACGAAGCCCTTGAGCTTCCCCTAACCTCTGTACACCTGAGATCACCCAAAACTCTGCTGTCCATATATCTACTCTAAACCTTGTACATTTTATCACCTTGTTTGTGTGCTAACTGTAATATTGTATTATATATCTACATATCTTATTTTTTTCTTTAACATGTCTACGAACTGTCTTACAATGTTGTAATATCTTAAAGATTTTATTTAAATATAAGCTGTAGTGTTCAAGTGCAGCTTAGGTGGAACTAGAAGGGAAAGCAATATTGAGGTAAAACAATTCTGTAGATAAAGAAGACCTATTTAGGAGTGTACAAGCTCAGGCTTGTATTGGTGATAGGAAAAGGATTTAGCACAACTGTAACATCAGAGTTCTGTGGCATTAAATACTGGAAGGTTTTTATGCAAGTTTCTTCCGAAACTGTGAAAAATGCTCGAGCAAAAGAAAATCAAACTTTCCAAAAATCCTTCCTTTTAAGGTGACAGTGCAATAGGTGAGTATAAAATGGGTAACAGCCAATGGCTGATCAGGAAATGTCACATAGAGTTGTTCTCTTGTTAGAGAGAGATGGCCATTGGTGGCTTATTCTGAGGATGTACATACCTGAAGCAAGGGGCAAGATTGAGAAAGAGGGGCCTTGATATTAACGTCAGCCAGTATTAGACATACACTGTTGGCATAGTTTTATCTCTTGGGTAGATTTTAGAGTCATAGAGATGTACAGCTGGGAAACAGACCCTATGATCCAACCCGTCCATGCCGACCAGATATCCCAACCCAATCTTGTCCCACCTGCCAGCATCTAGCCCATATCCCTCCAAACCCTTCCTAATCGTATACCCATCCAAATGCCTCTTAAATGTTGCAATTGTACCAACCTCCACCACTTCCTCTGGCAGCTCATTTCATACAAGTACCACGCTCTGCAAGAAAAAATTGCCCAGTAGGTCTCTTTTATATGTTTCCCCTCTCAACCTAAACCTATGCCCTCTAGTTCTGGACTCCTCAACCCCAGGGAAAAGACTTTGCCTATTTATCCTATCCATGCCCCTCATAATTTTGTAAACCTCTATAAGATCACCTCTCAGTCTCCGACGCTACAGGGCAAACAGCCCCAGCTTGTTCAACCTCTCCCTATAGCTCAAATCCTCCAACCCTGGCAACATCCTTGTAAATCTTCTGAGCCGTTTCAAGTTTCACAACATTTTGCATGATTCATTTCCAGGAGATATTTAAATTGTGTGCTCATGTCTTTTTTTTACAATCCCTCTGTATTTCCAGGAGAAGATGGATCTGGTAAAACTACTTTAATTGCAAAATTACAAGGAGTTGAGGACTACAAGAAAGGGAGAGGAATAGAGTTTTTGTATCTTGATGTTCACGATGAAGACATTGATGGTGGGTGCCATGTGATGTTTTGGAAAATTTTTTTACATTACTATTGCAACAAGCATTTATTTTTTGAAAGCTCAATTATTAAGGCTTCATACGGAAAAAAATAAATCTAGTGCAAGTTTGTGATCTGGAGACATTCACTAGAGATAAAACCTGAAGCCTTTGGTACAGTCAAGCACTCCAACATGCTCTGACCCTGAATCTTAATTGCCTGGCACATTTCCTTGGTGTCACTATTTAACTATACAAATGTAAAGGCATTTTGCCGGTCTTCTCTTAGCCCACAATGTTACATCTGGAATCTCCATTGGATCTGTCCTTGGCTCCCTTTTCTTCCTTATCAGCATGCTGTGCAGGTTGTCAGTTTGCTCACTGAGCTGGTAGGTTTGTTCTCAAACATTTCGTCACCATGCAAGGTAACATCATCAGTGAGCCTCTGGTGAAGCGCCAGTGTTCTGTCCTGCTTTCTATTTGTGTGTCGTGGTCTGTTAAGGTGTGTGATATCGATTTTGGACCCCATTCACCAATCTCTGAGAAAAAAACCGGAAATTATATCGCCCACCTTAACAGACCAAGACAGATAAATAGCAAGCGGGACAGAACACCAGTGTTTCACCGGAGGTTCACTGATGATGTACCTAGCATGGTGATGAAATGTCAGAGAACAAACCTATCAGCTCAGCGAGTGAACCTTCAACCTGAGCTACAAATCTTCTCAACAATTGCAAACTTGCTGTGCTTTGCCAACATCATTCCCCCACTCTGTCCCCTGACTGTTAATGTGAAGATAATGCAACATAATGTCACCTTGTTTTTTTTAATCAGTGGCATTTCTTGGTGCCATCACTATGGATTATTATTCCAGTTCGCCTATTAGGTGACAGAAAAAAGTTTCAGATTACGACTAGCCATTACGCTTGTTTCTCTGTCATCATATGATATGTTGTCGTTGGGGACTTTTCATGCATCTGCTGTTGTAGTTAGCTAATATTCTTTGATCTTTGTGTTATCAGCTCTGCTGTTTTCAATTCTCTTTGCCATAGGATCCCCACATGCAGTGAGTATCTGCTTATGGATAAGGGGGTGTTGGAGGGAGTAATAGCACCCCTCAGATTGACATGCTAGACATTTGAGTTGGTATTCCTACTCTAGGCATGTCATAAGCAGGTCAGATGAGTGTGCTTAGAAGATAATTGCACGTGGAATGTTAAATGCAAGTGCAAAGAGAAACACATCTGGAAATTGTTCGTAAATTGCAGGATAAATTTACTGAAGTAATCTAAAGCTCTTCTAAAAATCCTAAATATTTAACAACTTTGTTCTGGGAACTTTAGATGAAAGTTAGTGGTGTACATGAATTGGTTGTTTTATTTTCCTATAATGGGATCTTTTATTAACAGACCACACTCGATGCAATGTTTGGATCTTGGATGGTGACACTTACCACAAAGGTCTCCTGAAATTCGCAGTTACGTCAGATAACATAAAAGACACTTTGCTTATGCTAGTGGTGGATATGTCCCGGCCTTGGATGGTCATGGATTCATTACAAAAGTGGACCAATGTTGTTCAAGAGCACATTGACAAACTAAAAATACCACCAGAGGAAATGAGAGAAATGGAGCAGAGCTGTAAGTACCATGGGCATAGATAATGTTATGGCATGTGATAAATTGGTTACTTAAATGTTTCAGATGCTTGATTTGATGCACCAGATTCACTTAAAACTGTTATTTTCTATAGTAATTTGTTTGGCAATATATGCACAGTTGTGGTATCCTGTTCTCCTCCCCATGCCCAAAGAAAGTCAAAAAGTGATCACCATCCTGTAATCTCAGGCTGTTCAAATTTCTATAACCAAGCAATTTGTCTGTTGTCCTAAGTATTGATGCAAGGTGTTCATTCTGGAAAATTGATATAAGTTTAGCAGAAAATTTCAATTTTCTCATGGTATCAACATGGTTATGCAATTTATTTTGAGGAAAGAACCACAAGTTCTGACTTCCTGGAGTTGAAGTCTAGCCTGTTTATAGTGCAATGTCAGTATCTCAATACCTTCAGTGTTTGTGCACTATGCATCAGGAGCCTTTGTAGGTATCATAACAGCAACCAGTAGGGAAGTATGTAATAACTCTGACCTACAAAACAGATTTTAAGAATAAATAATTAGTATCCATATGTTATACGTACTATTCCTACAAGTCTACAGTAATCCATTTTAGATAATGGAGATTGATTTGATGAAGAAAGATTGGACAGGCTGGCCCTATATCCATTGGAATTTAGGCGAATAGAAAGTGATATTATTGAAACAAGTATTGAGACTTGACAAGATGTAAGGAGATGTCTTATGGGAGAAACTTGATCAAGGAGACACACTCTTGATAAGTAAAAGTCTCCTGTTTAAGATGTAGCTGAGTGGAAACCTTTTATCTGAGGATCATGAATATTTAGAATTCTGTTACCCAGAGTCCTTTGGAGGCAGGCTCATTGAATATTTTTAAGGCAGAGACAGATTCTTGATTAATACCGCTCTCAAAGGGTATTATTGGTTTGCAGGACTGTGGAGATGGGCTATGACCTTGTTGAATGGCAGAACATACTAGAGGGCTGAAAAGCCTCCTACTCCTATTGTTATTGGGATAAAAGAACTGAATCTGCATCATTATTTTTGCTAGAAATTTGAATCTTTTAGGTTGTTTAATACCTGAGTGAATTTATTTCCAAAAGGAGTATTTTGCATCAGTATTTACTGTGAAAAATTATCTGGAAGATATAGACTGTAGGGAAATAGATGGTGACGTCTTGCAAAATGTCCAGATTACAGAGGAGGAAGTGCTGGATGACCTGATCCACATAAAGGTGGATAAATCCCCAGGATCTGATCAGATGTACCGAGAACTCTGTGGGAAGCTAGAGAAGTGATTGCTGGGCCTCTTGCTAAGATACTTGTCTCATCGATAGTCACAGGTGAGGTGCCAGAAGACTGGAGGTTGGCTAATGTGGTACCACTGTTTAAGAAGGGTAGTAAGGACAAGCCAGGGAACTATAGACCAGTGAGCCTGACCTCGGTGGTGGGCAAGTTGTTGGAGGGAATCCTGAGGGACAGGGTGTACATGTATTTGGAAAGGCAAGGACTGATTAGGGATAGTCAACTTGGCTTTATGCGTGGGAAATCATGTCTCACAAACTTGATTGAGTTTTTTGAGGAAGTAACAAAGGGGATTGGTGAGGGCAGAGTAGTAGATGTGATCTATATGGACTTCAGTAAGGCGTTCGACAAGGTTCCCCATGGGAGACTGATTAGCAAGGTTAAATCTCATGGAATACAGGGAAAACTATCCATTTGGACACGGAACTGGCTCAAGGTAGAAGACATAGGGTGGTGGTGGAGGGTTGGTTTTTCAGACTGGAGGCCTGTGGCCAGTGAAGTGCCACAAGGATCGGTGCTGGGTCCACCACGATTTGTCATTTTCATAAATGATTTGGATGCGTGCATAAGAGGTACGGTTAGTAAGTTTGCAGATGACACCAAAATTGGAGGTGTAGTGGACAGCGAAGAGGGTTACCTCCGATTACAATGGGATCTGGACCAGATGGGCCAATGGGCTGAGGAGTGACAGATGGAGTTTAATTCAGATACATGCAAGGTGCTGCATTTTGGGAAAGGAAATGCTAGCCGGACTTAGACACCTTAATGGTAAGGTCCTAGGGAGTGTTGCTGAACAAAGAGACCTTGGAGTGCAGGTCCATAGCTCCTTGAAAGCAGAGTCGCAGGTAGATAGGATAGTGAAGAAAGCATTTGGTATGTCTTCCTTTATTGGTCAGAGTCTCGAGTACAGGAGTTGGGAGGTCATTTTGCGGCTATACAGGACATTGGTTAGGCCACTGTTGGAATATTGCATGCAATTCTGGTCTCCTTCCTATCGGAAAGATGTCGTGAAACTTGAAAGGGTTCAGAATAGATTTACAAAGATGTTTCCAGGGTTGGAGGATTTGAGCTATAGGGAGAGGCTGAACAGGCTGGGGCTGTTTTCCCTGGAGTGTCGGAAGCTGAGGGGTGACCTTATAGAGGTTTACAAAATTATGGGGCATGGATATGGTAAATAGGCAAAGTCTTTTCCCTGGGTTCGGGGAGTCCAGAACTAGAGGGCATAGGTTTAGGGTGAGAGGGGAAAGATATGAGACTAATGGGGCAACTGTCTCTCAGAGGGTGGTACGTGTATGGAATGAGCTGCCAGAGGAAGTGGTGAATGCTGGTACAATTGCAACATTTAAAGGCATCTGGATGGGTATATGAATAGGAAGGGTTTGGAGGGATATGGACCGGGTGCTGGCAGGTGGGACTAGTTTGGGTTGGGATATCTGGTCGGCATGGACGAGTTGGACTGAAGGGTCTGTTTCCATTCTGTACATTTCTATGACTCTATGTAATGCTTTTACCAGAGTCCACTTGCCAACCAATCAGCACTTTGGTCTTGGGCAGTATAAATGTTGGTTTTCCCCGTGAATTGGTTTTCATATAAAATGTCCCAATGAGTGCAAGGCAAAAAATTTTAACAGGTTTTTTTTGAGTTGAAGAGAAATGTTTTTTCCTAATGAATATTGTCTGAAGCATCTTAGTTGTCCTGCCCAGTATCTGTCAGACATTTTTTGGTAGTACTGTACTAGGTACTTTGGGAATTCAGCAATGCTCACTGAAATCGTTTTTATTACGCTCTCAACAGAATAAAATGTCATTTGCAAGAAAAGTATTTGCCCAGAAAAATGTCTTTTTTCAAATGAAAGAATGAGTAAATTGGGTCCACGTTTTAAATCAAAATCATAAAGTTTCATTTTGACGTACCAAGATCATAAAATGTAGAAGTCGAAGTAGACCATTCAACTCTGTCCACCATTCAATAAGATCATGGCTGATCTGATAATCCTCGACTCCACTTTCCAGCGTTTTCCTCAGAATCTTTGGTCCTGTTACTGATATAAAAATTTGTCTCTCTTAGCCTTGAATATACTTAATGACCAGCCCCTCAGCCCTGTGCAAAATTAAGTATGCATCACATAGAGAATGCACTTCAGTATAATTTTCTAATGGAGTTCAACTCCATAGCCCTGAGCACAGAAATCTCGGCTGAGGCAATCTGTTGGAATCAGGTAAAATATTTGACCCCTTGCATGGATATACATGATCCCACTGCACTATTATGAAGAGGAGCAGGGAATTACTTCTCTTTTCCTGGCCAATGCTCCTACCTCTGTCAGTATCACAAAAACAAGATAATTTGATCCATTACCATGTTGCTGTTTGTAGCAGCTTGCTATGTGCAAATATTATGGTGTTTTCTATATCACATTGATGACTATACTGCAAAGCCACTTTATTGGGTGTAGAGTACTTTGGGATATCCTGAGTTCATAAGAGGTACTGTATAAAAGCTATTCTTTCTGTTCTTGGGTGATGTTCATTGACATGTGATGTGGTTCCCTTGTTGCCATGATCAAAGGGTTTTCAAAAGCAGAAAAAAGTGATCTTATTGCATTTAACAAATGAATCTCCGATGTGCTTCATAACTCTTGAAGCACTTGATGCTGTGGCCAGGTATATTTATCCTTGCGATCCCTGTGGGAAAATAATTTGTGAATATTAGCTAAAGTAAAGTTCAGCTTTGATACATGTATGAAGAATGGCTATTTGGATAAGTTGAATTTCAAGCTATAGGAATTTGTAAGATCATATCTTAGCAAGATTGTTCAGGAAAGTCGGGTTGGAGGGCAAACATGACCTTAAGACAGAATGAGCCTCTGCTTTCTTTCCAATGTTTTAAATAGTCATTGTATATTATTTGATGGTTGTCCGAAATTTTTTTTTGTTTAAATTTTACTGTGTAACTTCTGTTCCTTGAAATAAAAAAACTTGGTCTTGCCACCAGTGCTACATACTGTCAAACATGCATTACTACTACAATAGTAGTAACAACAGCCCTGAATTAATTCTGAAGATGGGAGAGGGCGCACAGTATAATCTTAATTGGTATTCAGTCTCACAGCTGGAAAGCACTCATAATTTAGAAAGCTGTGCAATGTTGTTGAACGGCAACACAATGTTGCATGACTAAGTAGATGAAGTCTCTGTTTTGCTCATGGTGATAAATGAAGTCCAGTTTTTTTCAAGATTTACAGTTCAGCTTTTCTCTTCAAACTCATCTCATGATTTCTGTATTGCAGTTCATCAAGGCCACGGATTCACAAGCTGTCGATAGCCCCGAGCAGCAGATTAGACTTCTGAAATTTTTGGCATTAGCTCCAAGTAACGTAGTGTCTTATATTAGGATTCATTGTATCCAAGATCTACAAAGTTATATACAGGGGTTTATTTTCAAGTTTACAAAAGATGGTGTCCATCTGCCTGTGCCCCTCCATCTTCATGCCGTCTCTCCTGTCACCTATGTCTGGAAATCATCCTTCTGTCTCCAAACACCCTGCATTCAGAAATGAAGACTGGATAGCTATAGAATATCTCCAGCAGAAGCATTGTGAACCATGCATTATAGCATTCAATCTCACTAAAATACCCCCCAAGAAAGCATGTAATCATCAAGATAGTAAATGTTTAATGGAAAATGGGAAAACTGGGTATATCTTTTGGTACATATATTTTACTGAGCAAGTGTTGAAGGACCATTAAATCTCTCCAGTTATGTAAAGATTGTTTGCCTTTGTTAAGTAACAGCATTCTCTGGAAATATTAATATGTGAAATGTTAACCTTTATTTAAAAGAAACCACCTTACAAAGATTACAAAATATCTGTTCTTTGTTTTTCTAATTTGATAAATCCTATGGCAATTCAGCTCTCAAATCTAGTGAGTGGGAAACTGCAGTGCATATCATTAAAATTGAACAATTGAAAAATGTATTCATGCATCCCCAGTAGACTGCATTTTTATGCTTTTTTTTATTTACAGTGGTAAAGGAGTTTCAAGAATATGAAGAACCAGAGAGGGAAATGCCAGCTTCTCCACAGCGAAGAAATACTGTGTTGCAAGAAACAGATGAAGAAAGTGTGGTCTTACCTCTAGGTGCCAATACACTTACACATAATCTTGGGATTCCAGTCCTAGTAGTTTGCACAAAGGTTTGTATATGAAATAAGTTTAAATTTGGTACGTATCAATGATCTGCTTGATTGTCTTTTGTTTCTTTATTTAAAACAATCAAGTGACCTGAGGTTAAACATTTGTATAATAAGAATGGCTGTTGGTCTCTGAAGTGTTAATTCAGATAGTTGCTTGCAAAACTTTAGATTTCAGTTGAAAAATTAGTTTGATTTGTACATTTTCTAATGTATTTAGCAATTTCTCAATTTAAGGTTTATTTTATAATTCCCTGGATAAATCTCCAATTTAATAAATGGTTGTCCTACAACAGAACATAGATTTTGAATGATGTCTGTGATGCTTTTCATAGTACTGTGGACACAAAATTACAAGTGAAATACAACATTCTTTTGAATTAAGCAAAACCAGATGCTGGCTTCAAATATTTTCAGTTCAAGTGTAAGATACTAGGGCCATTTACACTAAATGTACTTGATGTTTGGATAGCCTTCTGAAAGTTTACAAGGGAAAAAGAAATCCTTAGCATTCTTTGCGAAGCCAATTTAAAACTGATCCCAATGCATGATCCTAAGTTTTTTTTAATGTTTACCCTGCAAATATGACTAAAATAATTTTAACCAAGTGCATTTTTCAAGAGAACAACTGTGGGAAATAGTTCAAAATCAGAAATCATCCTCTTAAGATGTGATGGTATTTTTTTCTCTCTGTGGTGGCAGCATGGTGACTCTGGTTAGCACTGCAGCCTCACAGCACCAGGGACCTGGATTCCATTCCAGCATTGGGTGACTGTCTGTGTG
This sequence comes from Chiloscyllium punctatum, assembly GCF_047496795.1. NCBI lineage: Eukaryota > Metazoa > Chordata > Chondrichthyes > Orectolobiformes > Hemiscylliidae > Chiloscyllium > Chiloscyllium punctatum. The sequence continues at coordinate 71,792,859 of NC_092746.1, forward strand.
GAGTTTGCACCTTCACCCTGTGTCGTGTGGTTTTTCTCCATGTGCTCTTGTTTCCTTCCACAGTCCAAAAATGTGCAGATTGTGTGGATTGGTCATGCTAAATTACCCATCGTGTCCAGGGATATGCAGGGTAGGTGGGTTAATCATGGGACATACAGAGATAGGATGGCAGGGTGGGTCTGGATGGGATGCTGTTTGGAGGATCAGTGCTGGCTTGATGGGTCAAATGGACTGTTTTCACGCTGGAGGAGTCAATGATAATTTATGGAAATCTCATGACCGGAAAACAGTGGAGGTTAGGTCACTGAATTTATTCAAGGCTGAGTTGGACTGATATTTGATGGACAATAGAATTGAAGGTTAAGCAGGTACACGGGGCAGAGTTGTGAATACATTTAAATCACTCAGGATCTTATCCAATGGTGTACCCCCTAGTCTGAAGTCCTTTGATTTGTGTTTTCATTTTTAACTTTTTAGCAGCTAGCTAAGTAGTTGGATTTTTTATCTCTTTCCAAATAATTGCCAGTAAAAAAGGAGGGAAAGCTACTACAGTTGCATAGTGTGTTGTTCTGTGTTTTTCTGCAGTGTGATGCAATTCACCAACTGGAAAAGGAACACGACTACAGAGATGAACACTTCGACTTCATTCAATCACATATCCGTAGGTTCTGCCTACAGTGTATCCTTTAAACTCTTAACTTGGTACTATAAAGTTGAAGAGGTATTCCCCCCCACAAGTATTTCGTAATCCTTACAGGGAAAACATTTGCTCATTTTTATTCAAAGATTTGCAGTGTGAAGAATTTTGGAAAACTGCTTCCTATTTGAACATGTTGTTAGAGTCAGAGATATACAGAATGGAAACAGAACCTTCGGTCCAACTCGTCAATGCTGACCAGATATCCGAAATTAATCTAGTCCCATTTGTCAGCATTTGGACCATATCTGTCTTAAACTCTTCTTATGCATATACCCAACTAGATGTCTTTTAAATGTACCAGCCTCCACCACTTCCTCTGGCAGCTCATTCCATACATGCACCACTCTCTGCGTGACAAAGTTGCTCCTTGCATCTCTTTTAAATCTTTTCCCCTTTTAACTTCAACCTATGCCCTCTATTTTTGGACCACCAGAGAAAAGACCTTGTCAATTTACCCTATCGATGCCCCTTGTGATTTTATAAATCTCTATAAGATCACCCCTCTGCCTCTGACACTCCAGGGAAAATAGCACCTATTCAGCCTCTCCCTATAGCTCTACCCTCCAAATCTGGCAACATCGTTGTAAATCTTTTCTGAACCCTTTCAAGTTTCGCAACATTCATCCTATAGCAGGGAGACCAGAACTGTACACAGTATTCCAAAAGTGGCCCAACCAATATCCTGTACCGCTGCAACATGGCCTTCCAACTCCTATACTCAATGCACTGACCAATAAAGGAAAGCATACCAAACGACTTCTTCACTGTCTGTGGCTCCACTTTCAAGGAACTATGAACCTGCATTGCAACAACACTCTTCAGGCCCTTACCAATGAGTGTATAAGTCTGCTCTGATTTGCCTTTCCAAAATGCAGCCCTGACATTTATCTGAATTCAACTCCTCGGCCCATTAGCCCATCTGATCAAGGTCCCATTGTACTCTGAAATAACACTCTTGGCTGTCCACTATATGTCCAATTTTGGTGTCATCTGAAAGCTTACTAATCATACCTCCTATGTTTATATCCAAATAATTTATATAAATGACAAACATTAGTGGACCCAACATCGATTGTTGTGGCATGCCACTGGTCACAGCCTTCCCATTTGAAAAGCAACCCTCCACCACCACCCTCTGACTTCTACTTTTGAGCCAGTTCTGTATCCAAATTGCTAGTTCTCAGTGTATTTCATGTAATGTAACCTTGCTTAACTGGTCTACCATGAGGTCCTGTGGAATGCCTCACTGAAGTCCACATAGATCATGTTCAGCACTGCCCTCATCAATCCTCTTTGTTACTTCAAAAAACTCAATCATGTTTGTGAGACAGTATTTTGCATGCAAAAAGCCATGTTGATTATCCCTAATCAGTCCTCGCCTTTCCAAATACATGACAATTCTGTCCCTCAGGATTCTGTCCCAACAACTTGCCCACCACCGATGTCAGGCTCACCAGTCTATAGTTCCCTAGGTTTTCCTAGTAAATAGTAGCACCATGTTAACCAACTCCAGTCTTCTGGCATCTCACTGGTGGCTATCGATGATACAAATATCTCAGCAAGGAGTCCATCGGTCGCTTGCCTAGCTTCGCACAGCGTTCTAGGATACTGATCAGGTCCCAGGGAGTTATCCATCTTTAAGCATTTTAAGATGTTTTCATCTCCACCATCTCTCTAATGTGGACATTTTTCAAGATGTTGCAATTTATTTCCCCACATTTCCTCTCTTCCTTCTCCACAGTAAGCACTGTTACAAAGTGCTCACTTAGTGTCTTCCCCCATCTGTGGTTTCATGGGGCATCGATAGGGTAAATTGACAAGGTCTTTTCTCTGGTGGTCCAAAAATAGAGGGCATAGGTTGAAGTTAAAAGGGGAAAAGATTTAAAAGAGATGCAAGGAGCAACTTTGTCACGCAGAGAGTGGCCTTGCTGATCTTTACAGCACCCTGTTCTCTCCCTCCTTAACCTTTTAATCTTGATGAATTTTTAGAATCCCTTTAGATTCTTCTTAACCCTATTTGCCAAAGCTGTCTGATGTTCCCTTTTTGCCCTCCTGATTTCCCTCTTAAGTATACTCCTGCTACGTTTATACTCTTCTTGGGAATTGCCCGATCTCTCCTGTCTGTACCTGCCATAAGCTTGCTTCCTTATTCTTGACCAAAACCTTGATTTCTCTAGTCATCCAGATTTCCCTATCCCTGCCAGCCTTGCCTTTCAGTCCAACAGGAACATACTGTCTCTGGACTTGGGTTATTCTTGTTTTTGAAGGCTTCCCATTTTCCAGCCATCCCATTACCTGTTTACATCCACTCCAACTTTAGAAAGTTCTTGCCTAATATGTCAAAATTGGCCTTCGTCTAATTTAGACCTCTAACTTTTAGATCTGGTCTATCCTTTTCTATCAGTATTTTAAAACTAACAGAATTATGGTCACTGGCCCTAAAGTGCTCCCCCACTGACACCTCAGTCACCTGCCCTGCTTTATTTTCCAATAGTAGGTTAGGTGTTGCACCCTCTGTAGTAGGTACATCAACATACTGAATCAGAAAATTTTTTTGTTCGCACTTAACAAATTCCTCTCCAACCAAGTCACTAATCCTGTGGCAGTCCCAGTCTATGTTTGGAAAGTTACAGTCCCCTACCATGACCACCCTGTTACAGAGGGACCTCAGTTATCTGAATTTCAGATTAATCAAACAAGATTGCAAGGTCCCGAAGCTTGGTTAAACTGTGTTATCCAGAATTCAATTATCCGACATTTGATTATCCAAACAAAATACTCCCTGCCTGTGTCGTTTGGATAATCGAGGTTCCTCTGTGTTCTTCCAGATAACAGATCTCCTTACAAATTTATTTCTCAATTTCCTACTGACTATTGGGGGTTGTCTGTAGTACAATCCCAATAAGGTGGTCATCCCTTTCTTATTTCTCAGTTCCACTGAAATAATGTCCCTGGATAAAATTATCTTCTGGGTCAACTGTATACACATTATGCAGACAGAGGTGGACTTTTCTTCTTCGTAAACCATGATAGAAATTAGCAAATTATCGTCACATTTGATCATTCTCCATTTTTAAAGAAAACTGAAAGTTCTCAGGCATCATAACATTAAAATTTATTTGATGGGGGAATCCAAGATGGCAGCGATTTAGGAAGATCGCGTTGCAGAGCTCCGCACCACATTGCAAACAGGACAAAGTCCCAGCCTGTCCTACCCAGTCCACTGCGAAATCCTGGGACTCTGGAAAGGTTGTGGATACCCAGAAAACTGTCAGAAAGCAACTTTTCTTGGTTGTCCCCCTCCAGGGATGCCAGATATGTACAAGGCCAGGCCTGCAGCCCAGTCTGCAGGATCCTCAGATTTGATTTCTTACCATGTCCTAGTGAAGGAGCTTGGAAAATCTCGCGAGATGTTGGGCAAGTAGATAGAGGAGAAGCTGGCCCCGATCTCTATCATGCTGCAGAAATATGAACAGCAGCTGGGAGACCTGGAGAAAAGGACGGATGAGGTAGAACACAGAGTGGTGGAAGCTGATACCGGTTCCAAGCCCAGGAGGTGCAAGTCCGAAATTTACTTGACCAAGTTGATGACATCGAGAACAGGGGCAGGAGAAAAAATATTTGGATCGTTGGTCCACCAGAGCAAAGGAAGGTGAGCGGCTGGTAGAATTTCTTGAGGACTGGTTGCTGAACTTCCTTAACTTGGAGGCTGGAATGAGAGGCTTGAAGATTGAGAGGGATCACTGGGTCACAGCACAAAGGTCAGGCCTGAACCAACATCCTCGTCCTGTCTTGATGCAGTTTCATCATTATAGAGATAAGGAGAGCTTCATGGAAGCTTCTAGAATCCAGGGGAAGAATCTGAAAGCCGATGAGGGCTTTAAGATCATGTTCTTCCAGGACTTCTCAACAGTGGTAATCCAGAAAAGAAAATCCTATGATGGTGTCAAGAGAAGACTGAGGGAGCTCAGGATCCAGTACTCTGAGGTATCCAGCAGTGCTTTGGAGACATTAGATGGATCTGTACATCTCTTTGACATGTTGGAGAAGGCTTTGTGGCCAAAGTAACTTAATCTGAACAATTTATTTAGTACAAATAGTAGTGTTGTTTGGGTGAGTCCCTCCTTTAAAAAGAAGAGGGAGTCCTGTTGGGGCTTTCTTTTCATTTTTTATTATTGGTAATAATCTGGTTTAAGCCAATGTTCAGGGGATGTTGGGGTGTGCACTTTCAATTTCCCAGTTAAGTTATGCCAACGGATGTCTGGGGTACTTATCCATTATTTTTTGTTCACATTGTTATTTCGTTGTGTATTTTCTTTCTTTTCTGCTTGTATTTGTGGTGTGGCTCTAGCTAAGAGGACTGAAAATGGTTGGGATGGCTAAATGCCTACTTACGGCTCAGGTATTTTTATGCCCTGGCTGCAGTATTGGCAGTAGTATGGGAGTTAGGTTCTGGGATGTGTAGTTGCCCCTTTGGGCAGGGGGTGAGTTCCCCTATTCAGCGCCATTGGCACTTTCTTTGTTGGCTTGTTTTATTGTTTTTTAGGTTTGTTAACTGTGGTGGTTTTAGTTTATGTAGTTTTTATGTTCAGTGGATCTTGTGACACAAAGGCTAGGCGATTTGTCATCAGAATTCCTCCCCTCTGGAATCTAAATGTTACTGCATAAGGTTATGGCTAATGACTTGATTAAATGGTGTTCCTGGAACAACAAGGGGAGTCACTCACCAATTAAGAGGAAGAAGGTACTTTCAAGTCTTAGAAAGGAAAAAGTGGATATTGCTTTATTATAGGAGACACACCTGAATGATAGGGAGCATTTGAAATTATAGCAGAAAGGCTTTGATCGGGTTTACTTTTCATCTTTTAATACCAGAAGTAGGGGAGTGGCTATATTGGTTAGAAGGAATCTTCCCTTTAAGTTACTGGAGTGTGTTAAAGACATACACAGGTTTGTAATACGCAAAGCCCTGATAAGCAGGAAAGAATATGGTGTTTTAAATGTTTATTGCCCTCCGGCCCATCCCCTCAAATGTTTGGTAGATGCATTCTCCAAATTGATCAGTCTTGAGTCCCAGTATATTATTTTAGGGGGAGATTTTAACTATCTCATGGATCCCACAGTAGACAGGTTGCCCAAAGGCCCCCCAATTTAGTCTGCACAAACTAAACAATTAGTGGATTGTGTGTGGAGTTAGGGTTGGTGAGTGTCTGGAGGCGTCTCCACCCTACAGGTAGGGAATTTACGATTTTTTTCAATCCACACAGATGTCACGCCAGGATTGATTTTTGTTTTTTTTTACCCCAGTGGTAACCCTAGACTTGGCATCTTGTATGATTGGTAATGTTACCATCTCCGATCATGCTCCAGTGTACCTGTTGGTTAAGATTAAGGACACTATAGTGGCCCAAGGCACTGGCGAATGGATCCCTTTATCCTCAAGGATAATAGGTTTGTGGAATAGTTCTCTAAGGAGTTTAGGGCATTCCTTCTCTGCCAGTCCGAAGTGGCAGATGAGCAAGCAGCAACATCTCCTCGAAGCACGGTTGAAGGAAGCCAAAAAGGCTTCCTTTGACAGGCTCTTGTTGGTCAAGCTACAGAGGATTATGGCGCTGTGGTCTACATTGAATTCCGTGCTCACGCAGACAACTACAAAGGAGATTATTTTTGCCAAACAAAGGTTTTATGTGAGCATGGTGACAAACTGGGCAAGTACCTAGCATATCTCAACAGGAAAAAGAGTGCCTCTCAAGCAATTACGTCAATTAGAGAAGGGTCTGGGAACCTAACGTGTGATTTGAAAAAGATTAATGTGACATTCCAGAGATTTTACTAAGTTATACCAATCTGAGGGTTATGAGGAGGATCAGGTCAAGATGGAGTCCTTTTTCAAGGATCTGGAGCTCCTGGATGTGACCCCCGAATAAGTCTTTTCTCAATGCCCCCTTATCAGAGCAAGAGGTGCAGGAGGCTGTGAAGCAGCTTTAGGGTGGAAAGGCACCCGGTCCCGACGGACTTCACAGCGAGTTCTATAAGGGATTAATAAACATATTGTCAAGCCCGATGCTCAACATATTCAATGACTCATGCAGTCATAATAGTCTCCTGCCATCTCTGAGAGGCCAATATTTCGCTTTTCCTTAAAAAGGGAAGGTCCCAGAGGACTGTGCTTTTAACAGGCCCGTTTCACTCTTAAATGTGGACTTTAAAATCCTCTCTAAGACTCTTGCGTTAAGACTGGAGACTGTTAGCTTCTATAGGTAAAGAGGACCAGACGGGCTTCTTAAAGGGCTGCAGATTCTCTGATAATATTAGGAGGCTGCTTAATGTAATTCAAACATGTCAGCAACCGTCAATACAGGGATTGGTGATTTCTGTGGATGCAGAGAAGGCATTTGATCGAGTTGAGTGGCCATACCTTTTTTATACTCTGGAGTGGTGTGGTTTGATTTGGATGTAGCCTTTTTAAGATGGGTAAAGGTTCTGTACAGTGACCCCCTCACTGTTGTCATCACCAGTGGGGTGTGATCAAGCAATTTTGACATTTTTAGGGGTAGGCGCCAGTGCTGCCCCTTTGACCACTGCTTTTTACATTGGTCAAAGAACCATTGACAGAGGCAATTCATAGGCATCTTAATATATTGGTTCCACAAGTGAGGTCAAAATTACATAAGACTTCATTGTTCGTGTACGATGTCCTTTTTGTTTTGTCAAATCCAGCAGTTTCGGTGCCTCACCTGAGAGTGCATCAGCTTGTTTGGCACCTTTTCGGGGTGTAAGATTAATTTTGCAAAATCAGAGGCTGTATCTATGGGTGATCTTACAAAGGTGCTAGGGCTTGAGGGCAAATATCGATTCCCATTTAAGTAGTCACGGGGGTTTTATGTATGTGGGCATATTCATCACTCCAGTTCTTGATCGATTGTTGAAAGCCAATTTTATTCAATTATTTGACAAAATCAAACAAGACCTTCAAAGATGGGAGGTGCTTCCAGTCTCTCGGTTAGGTTGGATAGCGCACGGATGCTCCCCCTGATTTTCAATAGGCAAACATTCAGGAGACTAAACAATTGGTTCAGTTATTTTGTTTGGCATTGTTAGCAGCCCCTTATTAGGTTAGCTAAACTGTAATTGCCTCACAGACTATGGGGGAGTGGATCTCCTGGACATTAAAGACCATCAACTAAGCTCGCTTTTATCTTACATGAGTGATTGGGCTTGTGGGCACCCTCTTTCAATATGGTTAGATATCAAAACCTCTCTGGCAAAGTGAGCCCTTACTAGCTTACTGTTCTTGGACAAAATGAAGACAGTTAAGGAATATTGCCCAAACCTAATAGTTATTGATACTGTTAAAGCAGGGAGAGCAGTTCAGCAGAAGGAAGGTAATATTGACAAAACATCTTCTCTTACACCTATAGTGAGGATCTAAAATTTGAATTTAGGCTGTATTTTAGATCCTCAATAGTGGGTATGCTGGGTTTTCAACTAGGGATGATTGATTCAGGATTTAAACAATGCCAGTTAGGGGTGTGTTTTGCATCGGTGATTTATTTGATGGAGAGGCACAATGATGTCCTTTGATCAGTTAGCACAGAAATATGAGCTATGTAGCAGGGACCTCGTTCATTTTTTTCTTCCAAGTTAGGGATTTTATTCAAAAAAATCTACACTTTTGACTGATCCCTGCAAATCCAACATAGGAGGGTGCTTCGTGCTAAGAGTACACTTTCTGTCAGCACTTGATATCATAATTTAGGGGTCGTCTCCACAGATGAGTTCAATCAACTCTGCAGGGTGTGGGAGAGAGAACTGGGTGTTGAAGTCACCTCAGAGGCATGGAAGGATATTTGGGAGAATGCAAGAAAAACATCAATTGGTAATAGGACCCATGCTTTACAGTTGAAGATTCTCCACAGGGTCCACATGGCTCCGGATCGTTTGTCAAAATTTAAACCAGGGTATCTTTAACGTGTCCCAAGTGTAAGTTTGGTACGGGCACTCTTACCCATTATCTCTGGTCCTGTGGTAGGCTTTAAATATACAGGACCACTGTGGCGAGTGCAACAGAGGGGATTTTGGGTGTAAGGATGGAGACGGACCCGATTTGTTCTCTTGATCTGTCCTGTGTGTTCCCTGTAGATGTGCATAAGAAAAAAGTTTTTAACATCCTCATTTTCTGTGCAAGAAAGAATATCTTGTTAGATTGGGTATCTGAAAATCCCCCAGGCCTGTCAAGTTGGTTGAAGATTGTTATGGAGCATATCCCCTTGGATTTTCTCTCAAGTATGGGAAGCCACAAAGCTGAGAATTTCTATAAAATGTAACAACCCTTTTTGGAATATCTGGACACAGATTTGTCCACCACACTAATAAGGGCTTTTAAATAACCATACAATTGTGCTTTACGCATCCAATATCCAGAGAGGGAGAATTGCGAATGTATGAATATGTGAAAATTAATGCCCTCGATATTAGAGAATTAGTGTTTTGTTTGGCTGAGCTCTATTAATTATTACTTTATTGTTAGTTATTTATTTAGTTAAGTAGTTCGTTGGATTTTTTCATCTATATGTTTATACATATATATTTGTACATGAGGGTGGTTTGGGTTTTCACATTTTATTGGTGTTCTTTCTTTGTATTGTTTTGAATAGTGTTGTTTTCTATTGTAATATTACAAAATCTATTTTTCAATAAAAATTTTTAAAATGTTATTTGTCATTTATGAAGATTGTCTAAATGTATCTAATTTGATTTGATTTCAGCAGATGAGGGAAGCAAGGTGCGTTTGCTGTTGGATCACCTGCTTGGGATGTTGGTACCATTGTCTAGATTAGATAGCGAATTACACATTGGTATTGTGGCAACATTGAGGGAATGTCCAAGTTACACTGGTACATGACATGATTGTGGTAGTACAAAACTTTACTATCCATCTCCATGGTCATGGAGATCAAGGGGAGGGGTGACTTGTTGAAGTATACTTGCTGAGTTCTTGCAGGGACTACTTCCTGCTACTTGTTAGATTAAGTTTGATTATTGCACAGATCTGCTGTACACTGGCTTTATCTAGTTAATCTGGATTATGAGAGGTTCTGAACACTTGAATTATTGGCAATTAGCTGAGGAACTCCTGTCTATATGTTAGGACTGCAGTAATTATGTTCCAGAGTCACAACTGTCTTCCTTTGTGTCAGATATGATTCCAGCTACTGGAAGGCACCATGACCCTGCTCTGATTTTAGCTGTGCTGTATTAGGTATGCCTGTTGTACTTGATACTTAAGTGTAACTTATTATTGTAATACTAAACTGTTTTCCTATTGCTAATCACTACAATTAATTGGATTTGTTCTGATATCTTCCTTAATGCTCACGTTTTAGATGGGGCAGCACTTATTTATACTTCAATAAAAGAAAATAAAAATATTGATTTAATGTATAAGTACCTTGTCCATAAGTTATATGGATTTCCTTTTCATTCACCGGTACTAGTTGTGGAAAAAGATGCAGTATTTATGTAAGTTTCACATTGGGTTTAAAATACAGTAAACTTTCTTTTTATAACTTGTTAATAATCAAAATTTGTTTGGAAGCTTAGTTTTATTTCTAGGTTTTTAAAAATACTTGTCCTCTTTCGCTCGAGTAGTAATTTAAATAAGCTACTCTGTTTAATTCTGTCCAAAGCAATTGAAACACAGTTTGGTTGTGATCTATGTTTCCCCTTTGGTTTGCATACATGTAATTCTCTATTTCAATGTGCTGCTGTAAAATGAGTAGGATTGGCACCTTTGCGTAATGCTGGCTGCCAGGAAACTGTTCAGACTTGCCAATCAAGGGCAGCACAGGAGTACAAAGGTAACTGTTCACTAATGACTAGAGAAGAGAAAGCTTTCAAAAACAAAAGTCAAGACTTCTTTTTTCCTCAGTACACTTCCATCCCTCACCATTATTTGTTTCATGTGTCATCCTTCACTCCTTAATTGTCTTTATAGACAAACAGCTTTTTTTAAATTCATTTGCGGAAAGAGGGTCTCATTGACTCGGCCAGATTTTATTGCCCAGAGGGCCCTTAAGAGTCGACCACATTGCTAAGGGTTTAGAGTCCCAAGTAGGCCAGAACAGGTAAGGATGGCAGTTTCCTTCCCTAAAGGACATTAGTGAACCGGATGGGTTTTTATGTAAATCAACAATGGATTCATAATGACCCATTTACATATTTTGGGATGATACAGGTGGCATGGTGACTCATTGGTTAGCACTGCAGCCTCACCGTGCCAGCGATCCAGATTCAATCCCATCCTTGGGCAGCTGTATGTTTGTAGTTTACACATTCTCCCCATGTTGGCATGGGTTTTCTCCAGATACTTTGGTTTCCACCCATAATCCAAAGATGTTTAGGTGGATTAGCCATACAAAATTGCCCATTGTGTCCAGGAATATGTAGAAGTGCAAAATACAGTGTGAGGGATGGTGCAGGTTTGGGTGGGATGTTCTTCAGAGAGTCCATGTGGACTCAATGGGTCAAATGGCCTAATTCCACGCCATAGGGGTTCTACGGTTCTGTATCAGTTTTCCCTGTCTAGATTTTCCAAAATAACATGAGTTTTGAGTATTATCATAGAATCATGCAGCGCAAAAGAGCCCTTCGGCACATTTAGTCAGCATGAAGACACGAGAAACACCTGATCTTCAGTCTAATCCCATTTACCAGCACTTGGCCCATAGCCTTGAATGTTATGACATGTGCTCATGTATTTTTTTTTCCATAGAGACCATCCCATTGCGATGGTTGGCATTAGGTTCCTGGTGTTGCTAATTTTATTGTAAATGCTTAATTGTTTAAATTTCACTCAGTTCTATAATTAGCTTGAATTGCCCCTCAAATTTGGGGAACAATTAATTGTTGCTGAAGTAAATCAGCATCAAATTGTTGATTTAATGGTTGCTGCAACATTTTGTTGAAGAGAAAAAAATCGAAGTATTGTAGCTTGAATTTCACACTGCTGTTGACCTTTATTAACAGATATGCTGTAAGCACTGTCTGCCTAATATTTGGGTTATGGGTCTTTTTTTTTAATGCTTTTATTTCTTGAAATCAAATGTTTTTTCTATAGTCCAGCAGGATGGGACAATGAAAAGAAAATAGGAATTTTGCATGAAAATTTCCAGTCTTTAAAAGCTGATGACAAATTTGAAGATGGCATTACGAAGCCTCCAGTAAGAAAGGTAACCTCAATCTCCTGATAATATCTGAATTGTGCTGACAGACATGTAGATAATCCCCAATGTTGCTGGTATGTATATACTTAACCTCAAATGTTATGATTAAGCCATACCAACAATACCAAGTGACTAATTAGAAAACCATCTTACAGTGAACTAATATTGCAAAAGTATTATCATTCAAATTAAATTACAAATCTGACTAATGCTTGCAATTGCTTCGTCAATTACATTCCAGACTTTTAGTAGTTTAGTACTCAGTTTCCACTTGCAAAAGATTGCACTGAAAGCAATTATTTACTAACTGCTTTGTCCAACTATAAGCTGTTGTAATTGTATTTCCAAATGATCATGCCCATCCTGATCTACTAATTTCACTAAGATTGAAATAGCTTGTAGACGAGGAATTGTTGTGCTTCACACTCCAAGATATTGCATAACGTCTCCTAATTCAATAATCGAGACACATTTTGGAGTATTGTCGGCTATAATTTTTGGCAATCTTTTCCTTGCAGGTAGTACATGAGAAGGAAATTTTATCAGAAGATGATCAAGTGTTTCTTATGAAACAGCAGGTTAAAATATTTCATATTTCCTATTTATATATCAATTATTGTAATTTCTTTCAGAGGATTCTGAAGAAGTCATATTGCATTCCAAAGTAATAACTGTTTTTCTCTCCAAGTGCTGCTTGACCTGCTAAGTTTCTCCAGCACTTTGTTTATTACTGTAGTTTCTTTACCTTTAAATAGCGTCCTGTTCTTATCAAGAAGAATTTTAGTTCTGGAAAAGCATACTTTCTATCTCACTTTTATTGGTATTCACATTGGGTATTGGTGATCCACACTACAAATGAAGAATGGGGCCTCAATAGTCTCTCAACCATAAACTCTTAGAGCACCCACTACTATCCTTTATGATCTCCAATAGCCCTAAACGTTCTCTAGTCATTATCTCACACGTTATGTATTTATAAAAAAGAAAAGCAGACTTCCTCAAATTTTAATTGCCAACAATGCATTCTACTGTGCTTCACATGAGCATTATAAACACACATGGGGATGTTCGGTTAAATGATTAAAATCTCAATGCAAGAGGTAGGTTTTAAGGAGTGTCTTCAGGAACGTGAGGAAAACAAAATACAAAAGAAAAAGGACTGCAGTGAGGGAATTTCATAGTTTTCAGCCAAGGCAACAAACACAACCATCAGTGGTGGAGAAATTAAAGTTAGACATGATCAAAGACACTAGAATTGGAGTGCTAAGATATAGCAGAATGTGGAACTGGAGAAGCTTACAGACGTCGGGAGGAGTAAATCCATGGAGTGATTTTATAACAATTAGGATTTTCAATTAGGTAACAATCAAATCATTTCTTGACTAGTAGCTGACACAAGTCGGTGAGCACAGGATTAATATGTGAAAGTGTCGTAGCACAAGTTAAGACAATGTTTTGGATAGTACTCAGCGGATTCCTATTAAGAGACAATATAATGTGAAATAGTAGCCACCTTAATATAAGGCAGTATTAGGGGGTGGGTGGGTTTCTGGCAATCGGCAGCCGTTGGGCCCAGATGGCAGTCAGTGACGATATGTCTGGCTAGCTGGGCTGTGGTCAGCAGTGAGGTGGCAGCGCGGGGGAGAGATCAAGCCTCCATGGGGAAGCCCAGTGTGGAGCATCTGCAGGCTCATGACCAAAGAAGGACTGTAGTTCTTTTTTTTCCGCTTTATACCAAGGAGGACTGTAATTTTAACTTTTGACTTATTTCTTTATTTTTCTACTTTGTACCTAAATTTTCATACCTAGGTACCTTTGGTACCTAAGTTGACGCTGGGCATGGTGACTTTGTATACTTTTCCCTGTACACCTGTTCTTGAGAACACATAACAAACTTAATTCTAATTTGACTGCACAGTATAATATTCTAATTTACTGCTTGCTAACTGAAGGAGATATCCCATTAATTCCATGCTGAAACCACAATTTTTAAAATGTATTCCTAGGAAACAACAAGCAGTACTGGTAAGAACCAATACTTAATTATCCGTCCTTAATTGTCCTTTTGAAATGCTAAGTTGGTGCCCTGACTGCTATTGTCCATTTGGTGGATCCACTGCTTTTAGGAAGTTAGGAAAATCTAGGGTTTTGTCTTATCAATGGTGAAGGAAAGGAGATGCTATTCCAAGTTAGGACTATGTGGCTTTGATGGAAACTTGCAGCTAGTGGTGTTCCCTTGTATCCCTTGTAACCAAAACCCTTGACTCAGAATATTACAAGGGGTGGGTGAATTGTGTTTCAAAGATTTGAGTATCAGAGTAATTTCACAATCCTGCAATTCCTACTTGATATGACTACAACTGTCGTGAATGTGAGATGCAAATCAGGTACCCTGCATTGTAAAGGTGTGAAGGAATACTTTCTACTTGCCTGGATGAGTGCAGTTCTAACATTCAAACTATAACAGTATTCATAAAACAGTGTGTTTGATTGGCCAACTATCTCTACCACTGATCCATCTATCTACAAGATGCACTGCAACACTTCAATGATTTTATCTCCCAAAGCTGGAACTTCATTAACCTAAAGCCACAAGGTAATAGCAGGTGTACCTGCAAGTATCTGTGCACATCATGTACTTTCCTGATTTAGAAATATATTGTCATACCTCAACTATCAGTGGGTCAAAATCCTGGTACTCTGTATCTGAATATCCCGAGAGTACCTTTGCCACAAGGTGGTTCAAGAAGGCAGCTTCACCACCACCCTTTTTAACTCTGGGAATAAATGCTGCCAGAGATGGCTATGTCCCATAAATATTTCCTTTAAAAAGTGAAGAACAGAAAGAAATTTTAAAAGGGTGAATGAATTGAGATAGATAGAACCTGCGAGGAGCGTTAACACCGCCTTTGACTGTTTTGGCCAAATGGTCTGATTCAGTTTATATTAGTATGGCTAGAATTAATTGTAGGACATTCAGCCTGCTGAGTCTACTTCACCATTCAGTACTATCATGTACATCAGTACCATTTTGCTGTACAGTCCCCATATCATGTCTTCATTTAAATATGTGAAAATATGTCAGTATTAGTCATTGAGAACGTTTAAGACTGAGCCTCCATAGCTCCCTGGATACAGAATTCCAAAGATTCACCACCCTGTAAGTGAAGGAATTTCTCTTCCTCCTCTTAGCATACCTTGGTTCTTAACTCTACAGTCAGGGGAAAATCTTTTCTGCCTTTTCTGATTCATGTAATAATTTTGTATACTCAATTAGATCACCTCTTTCTTATAAACATCGAGAGTATAGGCCAGTGTATTTAATCTTTCCTCTTAGGACAACCCCTCTGTTCCAGGAGTTAATTTGGTGAACTTTTGCTGACCTGTAGTAAGTTTGTTCATATGTATTGCATGTCTATAACTTAAGGAACTGACTACGGTCCCATGGGACAGGGAGTCATTCAAGGCAGGCAAGGAAATGGGAATGTAATTGTGGTAGAGGACAGTATAATCAGAGGATAGATACTGCTCTCTGCTGATGTGAGCAGAAGCCCCTAGAGGCTGTGTTACTTCCTGGTGCCAAAGTTAAGAACAATTGGCCTATCTCCTCAGAGAGGGAGGAGTGGGATCTAGTAGTCATCATCCACTTTGATATCAACAATATTGGTAGCACTAGAAAGGAAGTGATGCTGAAAGACTTGAACAGTTCGGAGCTAAATTAAAAAGCATATCCCCAAGGCAGTAATCTCTGTATTACTACCTGAGCCATGAGCAAACTGCATAGGGGAAATTCAGTCAAAGATTCAAATGGGTGACTCTGATTAGTATGGGTTGAATGGATTTCAGTTTATGAGGCACTGGTGCAGGTAGAAGAGAAGTAATCTGGTTGCATGGGTTTCATTAAAGCATGCTGGGACGAGTATCGTGGTGAATAACTAAGGCTGTAGAGAGCTTTAAACTGGACGAAGGGAAAGATTGCGGGAGAGGAAACGTAAGTTTACAAAGCAAGAGGATATGGCAGCATTGCAGGGCAACTGTTTGGGCACTGGTACCCAGAGTCAGAAGCAGGGAGGGTAAAATGCTTTTTTAAATAAATAAAAAATTAATGGCTTTTAAATTTGTATTGTATTTGGAACAAAATAGATGGGTTAACTGATTTGATGCCAATGCCATTACAGAGACATGGTTGCAAGGAGATCAAAGCTGGAACTAAATATTCAGAAGTGTGTGACTTTTCGAAAGGGTAATAGGTCAACGTCGGTACAGGATGGAATAAGTACAACAGCAAAAAAATAGCTCCGATATAGCATGCACTCCCTGTCGGGGAATTGAGACAGGGATTCGGTACCCTAATTGGGAGTGCGTGCTATATCTGAGCTCAGCAATTCATCTTTAAGGACTTGTTCAGGACAGCAAGGTGACTCACTGGTTAGCATTACTGCCTCACAGTGCCAGGGTTCCAGTTTCAATTCTAGCCTCATGCGATTGTCTGTGTGAAGTTTGCACATTTCTCCCTTTGTCAACATGGGTTTCCTCCGGGTGCTCCAGTTTCCCCCCTCAGTCCAGATATGTGCAGGTTAGATGGATTAGCCATGGGAAATGCAGTGTTATAGGAATAGGATGGGGGAAGAGTGGGATGCTCTTTGGGGAGTCGGTGTGGACTTGTTGGGCTGACTGGCCTGTTTCCACACTGTAAGGATTGTATGGAAATGATCATTAATTTGTGCAGGTGGGGGTAAGAACTAAAAAGGGAAATAAGACATTTGTACGAACAGTAGGTATATAGGACAGAAAATAAATCAGGAAATAATGAGGACTTGTAACAAAGGCCATATGTTAATTTTGGGTGACTTTGATCTTGTAGATTGGGACAGTTAACTTTCCTGAAGAGAAGTTTTCTAGATAGCGTACTGTCCAATCTCAGTTATCCAAATGTTAGTTATCCAAATTTCGGATTATCCGAACAAGATGTCAAGGTCCTGTAAAAACCGTATCTGTTATCCCAACAATCAGTTATCCAAACAAAATACTCCCCGCCCATCTCGTTCGGATAATCAAGGTTGTTCTGTGTTCAAAATAGATTCCTATGTTTTAAGTCTAACCAAGGATCCAACTGTTTTGGATCTGGTGATATGAGATCAGTATCAGAGTAGAAGATCCCTAAGAAGCAGTGACATAACATGGTAGAATTTGTGATTCAGTTGAGAGGGGGAACTGAGTCAGAAACAACTATTTTGAGTTTATACAAGTTTAATTTCAAAGGGATGGGGGCAGATCTGACTGGAATTGACGGGAAAAGGAGTTCGGCAAATGATTAAGAAACAATTGAAAAGACATTTAAGAAAATAGTGCATGGCTCACAGCAATTCCCTATTGCAGTGAGGAGGAACGATTCTTGTAAGGGGATAAGCCAACCAGGTTAACCAGATAAGTTTTCGTTCCCTTTTTCTCTATCAACGTGGCTGGTTTAAAATATAAACAAGTTAACTGTCAGTCATCTGACTGCAATATGAATGGGAATGGCAATGCCTCCAACAAAGTCCACTTGCCAACCAATCTGCACTTTCCTCTTGTACCATATAAACTAAGAAACTCTTTGTATTTATAAGTATTTTAATCAACCTAGTCAGAGTGTGGTGTGACATACCTCTGGAGCAGGTGTGACTTGAACACTTCACCCCTATAGATGGGGACATTATCCCTACACCATGAGAGCCTTGCTTCCCTTAAGTTTATACACTTTGGAGGAAAAAACATGAGTGAAATATGCTGGAGTAAAGAAACTTTGCTTAAACGAGTTAGTTTATTAACTAGTTACAACAGCTAGAGAGAGATGGTCTATCCCTGTTTAAAACTGGAAGAAACTTTACTTTTTAAACAGTAACTTTTGATTACTAACTACAAATAAAGATTAGACTTCTTCAGAGAGATTGTTCCTTAAGATTCCCTCATTTACCTGACTTGCTGTAGTTAAACAACAGTGAAAGTAAATATTTTATTTTCAACCTTGATTCAATTAAATTGTTTTCCCAACATTAAAACTGTAATCATAATATGTATGTTGTTTTATTTTAGTCTTTCCTAGCAAAACAGCCACCTCTTTCAACCGGAAGGCCACTAGTAAGTAAATGCCTTGACATTATTGTGTTTGTTATCATCTGACTTTTGCGTAGTCCGTATATTTCCTCCACTTCACCCTATGTAGTCCCATTATCACTGGAATACAGTTTATTTGCAGCATATGAAAACTGTGCAACACTTTACTTCCTCCCCAAACAGAATTTAGCCACGTGTTCTTCTGAAGCTGGGTGCCTATTTATCTCCTTATTTTGTTCTGGATATAGGTTTGCTCACTGAGCTGGAAGTTTTGGTTTCTGACGTCGCGTCACCATACTAGGTAACCTCATCAGTGAGCCTCTGGATGAAGCACTAGTGGAAATGCCTGCTTTTTTTTAGATTTCCCTGGGTTGGTGATGTCACTTCCGGTGGTGGTGTCATTTCCTGTTCTTTTTCTTAGGGGATGGTAAATGGGGTCCAAGTAAATGTGTGTGTTGATAGAGATCCAGTTGGAATGCCATGCTTCTAGGAATTCTCGCGTGTGTCTCTGTTTGGCTTGTCCTCACCTGGATGTGTTGTCCCAGTCAAAGTGATGTCCTTCCTCATCTGTATGTAAACATACTAATGAGAGTGAGTCACGTCTTTTTGTGGCTAGTTGGTGTTCATATATCCTGGTGGCTAGTTTTGTGCCTGTTTGTCCAATGTAGTAATTGTTACAGTTCTTGCAAGGTATTTTGTAAATGACATTATTTTTGTTTTTACCTGTATAGGCTCCTTCAAGTTCATTGGCTGCTGTTTTACTGGGTTGGTGTGTTTGTGGACTACCATGATGCCAAGAGGTCTGAGTAGTCTGGCAGTCAAAATTTCAGAGATGCCTTTGATGTAGGGGAGAGTGGCTAGGGTTTCTGGACAAGTTTTGTCTGCTTGTTTGGGTTTGTTGCTGAGAAATCAGTAAACTGTGTTTGTTGGGTACCCATTCTTTTTGAATACACTGTTTAGGGTATTTTCCTCTGCTCTGCATAGTCTACAAAGACTACAAAGAGGTCTTCGTAGACTGGGACAACACATCCATCCTAGGTCAAGCCCCCCACAGTCCAAAGATGCGCAGGTCAAATGAATTGGCCATGCTAAACTACCCATGGTGTTAGGTGCATTGGTCAGGGGTAAATCCTAGGATAGGGAAATGGGTCTGGGTGGGTAACTCTTCAAAGGGTCAGTGTAGACTTGTTGGGCTGAAGGGCCTTTTCCCATACTGTAGGGAATCTAATCAAATCAAAAAGGCGAAGGAAGGTTTAATTGAGAATAAAGAAAAAGAAAGCTTATTAAAAATATTAAATTAAAAGTGGGCGGCACGGTGGCACAGTGATTGGCACTGCTGCCTCACGGTGCCAGAGACCCTGGTTCAATTCCCGCCTCAGGCTGTGTAGAGTTTGCACATTCTCCCATGTCTGCGTGGGTTCCCTCTGGGTGCTCCGGTGTCCTGCCACAGTCCAAAAATGTGCAGGTGAGGTGAATTGCCCCTGGTAAATTGCCCATAGTGTTAGATGCAGGGGTAAATGTAGGGGAATGGGTCTGGGTGGGTGTGCTTCGGCAGGTCGGTGTGGACTTGTTGGGCCAAAGGGCCTGTTTCCACACTAAGTAATCTGAAAAAAGCCAAACAGAGACACACGTGATAATTCCTAGAAGGGGGCAATCCAACTGGAACTCTTATCAACAAGTACATTGACTTGGGTCCCTTTTACCATCCCCTGAGAAAAAGAACAGGAAATGATGTCACCAACCTAGGGAAACCTAAACACATAAATAAAATGCAGGCCATACCACCAGTGCTTCATCCGGAGACTCACGGATATTACCTAATATGGTGACGAAACATCTGAAACCGAACCTTCCAACTCAGCGAACAAACCTACATGCAGAACCTCAACCTGAGCTACAAATCTTCTCAAATTTCACTCTTCTTTTGTATTTGTTTAAAAGCAGTTAAAAATTGTAAGCCATATCAGGTCTGTTTTAATTTTGATTGCTGAACTTGGTTGTTAAACGTCATCATTTAATGTTTGGTGCTCTGAAAATAGGAAGTAAAATAATAACTTGGAATTGTTATATTTTGGTAGCAGTACTAACTTCACAATGACCTTGCGTGATTCAATCCGACTGTCTTGTAGCAAAACGTTAGATTTGAGTTGTTAAACATGACGAGAGATTTGCTAAATTTTGCCTGTTAGTGATTGAGCTGCATTATTCAAGAGTTGTCACTGATTTAATTCCTCTTCTGTATGGAGGTGGATAATGACAGCCAGGTCAATGCACAATGTTGTAACTGATCAACGATTAGAGAGAGTTGAGGGGGGGGGGGGGGGAGCACCAGTCCTCCTTTTGTACAGTGTAAAATAAGAAACCCTTATATTTTTAGATATTTTAATCAACCTGTTCAGAATGTTGTGTTACCAGTCCTTTTAATGTTGAATATCTGTGGATGTAAAAGTTAAGTAATGTCTGTATTGAGCTCAGCTTTAGAGATCCCATTTGATTAAGAAATATTTCGAACCAACATATCAAGACAAATGACAACATGGTTAAGCATCAAAAGGTGACCAGTGTTTCTATAACTTAAGACTGCCAAAGAGTTGGCAACTTTAGGAAAGAGGAGAAGCTTTTGAAAGACTGAACATTAAGAAGGACTGTAAAATTGCACAGGAATATATGACCTATAGTTCTTCAATGTCTGCATTTTATTGCAAATCCTAATTACTTATTTTTGTTCAGGATTCTGCAACAAGAGTTGCTGGAGGTTCTCCAAGAACACCAAGCCGAACTGGAAGTGCCAGCGTTGTTAACGTAACTCCTATTCCAGCAGGAAACAAAAAGATTGATCCCAATATAAAAGGTAGTTGGGAATGATTTTACCTGTTTTCTCATCCATCTTTCCCACTGTCCAGAATGTAGCAGTGCCTTTTTAAGTATAACACCTCCAAATCTGTCTAATTTTTAAAAGGAATTATCATCTTCCATAGTCCAAATGATTTGGGCAAATTATCTAAGTTTGCAGACACAGCTAAATGAAATTTAATAACAGACAAATGTACAGAATTGGAAATGGTAAATGTTCTGTGCTGAAGTAGCTAAAGAGAAAATTGAAATGTCAGGCCTGGTATATTTAACTTTCAATATATCTTGGCACAATGTCCCAGGCCCCCTCGGAAATTGCAGTTCCACCTTCAACCTGCACTCAAGTTGTCTAAAGAAGATATTCAAATTGTGTAATTCTTAATGTAGCATCTGAGGCATGCAGAAATTTTACAACACATGTAAGATGAAGCCTGTATAAAAATGGGCTGAAAGTCAGACTATTACAACTTGAAAATAAAAGAAAAAGCTGTGTGCACTTGGAAGCTGAATTGACTAATTAGAGTGAAGAATTGAGACTACAGCAGAAACAGCAAAAGGTGTATTTTTATTTGTGATCAACTGTTTCTTTTAACCCAGAATGGTTAGGATCTAGAATGCATTGCATTGCATTGAGGGATAGAGGTACAGATCAGATAGCTGTCAAAATGGAATTGAATAAATACTCAAAGGAGAAATAGTTGGTGATGTGGAGAAATCTTTTCTCGATGAAAGAACCAGCACAGGCTCATTGAGCTGAATGGCTTCCTGAGCAGTACTGTTCATGATTCCATAAAGGGAGATGTGCATGGTATAATTTTTTTAAAAAATATTTTGTATTCTTCCCTTTGTATAAAATTCTAGGACATTTCTTTAAATTGAACAACTTTCATCTGTTAAACCCTCATTCCAATGAACAGTTGATTTGCTACTTTAGACTGCTTTGTGCAATTCTGATTCAGTGTAAACTTAGTGTAAGCATAAGAAAGTTTTGAAGTTAACTTAGACTTGTCAATTTTATAACAGTTTTTAAAAGGGTTTTTTGTGTTTTGCATTTCCAGGAGCAGCAAGCGAAGGAGTTTTGGCGAATTTTTTCAACAGTCTTCTAAGCAAAAAGACTGGCTCGCCTGGAGGAAGTGGTAGTAATTTACAGGGCTCTGCAAAGAAAAGTGGTAAGCAATGGATTTTTATTTATTTTATTAAATGTTTAATAACTCGGCTTTACATAGTGTAATAGGTCTCGAAATGCTTTGCAACTGCTATCTCAATTCCTGATTAATTTATAACTAAAACCTTTGCAGCATCATTTGGTATTTTAAGAACTGCATTATGAAGAGGTTACAATCCAAAATAAATTAAGTTAAAATGCAACAAAGCTTGGAATAATAATATGATGGAATCTTTGTGTTAAAAGAATTGGCAAGTTTAGGTTTTTGTAATTTTTTAAAATATGCTCCTTTTTTTTCCCCTTCTTGTTCAGCCACAGTAGCACCATCACTTATTACAGTAGGTCCCCACACCAAACAGATGGGTCTGTATTACCTAAACTCTTTAAAATGTTAAAGATCTCAAAGCCAAGTGCAACTCAGCTTGAACTCGCACACATCTGCTTTGAATAGAGACTGAATGAACCAGGCAACTAATCTCCTGACACAATGTGGGGGCTGATTCTTTTAAAAGTTCTACCGAAGCTCAGTCAATCAAACTTCTTGCTGACAGACTATGTTTCAGTATGGCCTCTAAAAGGAGGCCAAGTCTGCTAGAAATAGCTGTTAAGTGGCATTCTAGAAGAGCTGACTTTGTGTCATTGGCCCCATGTCCTCAAGTCTAAATATCTCACCAACTTGGTCTTTCGGAATATGTTCCCCCTATCCCCGATCTTTATAGCCCCTCCATGCTTCAAGGGTGTAGCTTTCCAAATCCCCACAACATAGTTGACAGACCCATTTCCCACATTAGTTCTGACCTGAAATTGATGATTGATATTTCTTAAATTGGCGCGTTCGTCATATTGATCGTGGTATAGATTAAATTAACTTCAGTAATGACAAAAGCCACCTTAAGTTAGCTAATTCACTGACCACTATACTGCCTAAATGTGTCACCGTCTGGTTAAACTCTGCATTTCACATTAATGAGTGTACACTTGCCACTACCTAAAGTTTCAGGTTGGAATCATTAACAAATTGTCTCTTCTTTAAACATTCCTTGTAATTGTCGCATCTCCTATCACAACCCCACTTTCTTATGTTGTAATCTTTTGATGTAAAAGGGATGTTATTTAGGGTTACATTTCAAATTCTTGACTGCCTAGGCTTTGTCCCTCATTTATCTACATCTTCAATGATTTTTATTTATCCATGGTATGTATTTGTGACTGGTCCAGCATTTTTTTTACTCATCCCTCATTGTCTTGGAGAACATGGTGGTGAGCTGCCTTATGGAACTGTTGCAATGTTTGGGATGTGGAACCATCCATAATGCTTTTGGGAAGGACGTTCAGAATCTTGACCCAGGGACAGTGAAGGAAAGGTGGTGTAGTTCCAAGCCAAGATAGTGTGTGGCTTGGAGGGAACTTAAAGGAGGTGGTGGTCCCATGCATCTGCTGTCCATCGCTTTTTCAAAGTATCAGAGGTTAGGGCTTGGAAGGAGCTATTGGAGGAGCCTTGGTGAGTTACTGCATGCATCTAATAGATGGTATGCACTGCTGCTGAGGAATTTGTAGATGTGAATGTGGTGCAGTCCAACAGCCTGTTTTATCCTGAATGGTGCTCTTTGAATATTGTTGGAGCTTTGCTTCAGGTCAGTCTTCCATCACATTCTGGACTTCTGGCCTATAAATGGCAGGCAGGCCTTTGCAACAGAAGTGCTAGCCTCTGAACTGTTCTTGTAGACGGTATTTATATGGCTGGAACGCACAAGTTTTGGCACAAACCTCTGGATGCTAGTAAGTAGGACTTTGCAGAGTTAGCAGGAATGTATTTGCCATTGTTCAATGCCTGTGTTTAGGCCATTGTTCGATGCCATTCCTTTGTTCAAACCTTGTAGCGGTTTAATATAACAGAGTGGCTTGCTAAACCGTTTCACATGACCATTATCTCTCAACTAGAGGAGGCTAGCAAATGGCCTTTCCTGAAGAACATTACTGAACCAATTGACACTGGTTACACGGTTGCCATTAGACTAGCTTTGAATCCAGATTTTGTGAATTCAAAGTTTACCAGCTTTGCTGGTAGTTTCTGAAACCATGTCCTGAGATCATTAATGTGAGGTTCTCGATTACTAGTCCAGTGACATTTCAAATATGCAACCACCTCCACCTGATGAACTACATTTTGTCTCTAGAAAATTCTTCAGTGTCACACTAATCCCTTTGTATGTTCAGTGCCTGGATCCCTTACATTTTTTTTCTCCCATTGCAAACCAAAGTATATCAAACGACCAACTAACTATTGGCTGACATCAGTCACATTTTCAGTTTTGGCACCTAGGTTTAACTTTAAACTTTGGGTAACATTTCCTGTGATCCCCCTCTCTGATAATTAAACCAACATAATTTCTCTTAAATACAAATCTCCTTTACACAATTTCTAAAGGATGCTCATACTCGCAATGTGTTACTTTGATAAACCAAAGTTGTTCTTTCGTTTTAGTATGGTCAGTTAAAAGTGAAAGACAGTTTACTTCTGGGTGACACCAATGTCCCAATTTTACAAAAGGACAATTTTTTTCAATATGTACCTGCTATACCAAATATTATAAATCCACTCCTACAGAATTAACTATTTCAGAAAATCTGAAAATGCAAGTTTAGCAACTTGACTAAATTTTATTTTGCAGTACACAAAGAAACATGCTTGTAGAAATTTCAACTATTTTTCAGTTCAGCACACAGCTAATTGGGTTTAAAACACTATATGCTGTGCTTGGTTTTTAAAACCAGACTGAGTTATGTGTAGAGTAATATATTTAATTGCCAATAATTTAAAAAACCAAAAAAGTACTGATGATATGTAATAGTGCGTGTAATTAATCCTATTAACTGAACTTTTTACCATCTGTAAGTCCACAACTGGGAAAACTTACAGAGAGCAATAAGACTTTCCTTTATATCCTTCAGAATTATGGTGATATCTCACCAGTAGCATGGGTGTGATGCTACATTAGAGAAAAGCGCTACAGTAAATCCATCCAGTAATTGATTTCACATATTTAAGAATTATTTTCGGGAAATTTCTTCAGAAGCATATGCATGCCCTGACCTCAGATTTCCCAAAGTGCTTTACAGTTTTTGAGGTTTGGTTTTGTTAGTGGGATGTGGCATCTCTCTTTGCCGATTCTTATTACCCCTTGAGAAGGTGATTGAGGGCCACAGCCTTGAACTGCTGCAATCTGTCTGTTAGGGGCACCCACAAAGCACTTCGAGAATGAGTTCTGGGATCTTGACTCAGTGAAGGAATGACAATATATTTCAAAACCAAGATGATGTATGACTCGCACAGGAGCTTGCAGATGGGGGTAAGCAAATGCACCTGTTGCTCTTGCCGTTCTAGTGGTGTAAAGGTCACTGGTTTGGAATGTGTGGGAACCTTGGAGAGTCACTACTTTACTATTTGTAGATAATGCATAGTACTGGCCGCTGCATTACTGGTGGTGGTGTGAATAGAAAAGGTGGTGATCGGAGCTCCATTTAGGAGATCTGCTTTGTCCTGGATGGTGGCACGCATTTTCCTGAATGTTGGAGCTGCACCCATTCAGGCATACAGAGACTAATCTGTCACTCTCCTGGCTCATGTCTTCTGTGGTTGCCAAGCTTGGACAGTCAGGAAGTTAACTAAGTATTGCAGAATTCCCTGGCTCTGGCCAGCTATGTTCATCCCTCTTTGCCTCTTTAACAGAATGTATTGCTTGAGTTATTTCAGAGAGCAGTTAAGAGTCAACCACTTCACTATGGGTCAGGGGTCATGTCAGCATGGCTGGCCGATCCATTAGTGAACCAGATGAGTTTTTTTGACGATGGGATTTATTGTCAAGGTTACCATTATGGAAACAGCTTTCACTTTTGGATTTTATTAATTGAATTTAAATTCCACAAACTGCCATGATGGGATTTGCACTTGTCTGGCAAGCGTTAGCCGGGACCTCTGGATTACTAGTCCAGTGAATTTCTAACTGCAGCAATGCCCACTTTTAAATTAATTTCGACATGGTGTACTGATCACTGGTGTACTGTGGACAACATAACAAATTTGTACACTACACGCTTTCACAAACAGAGTGTGATAATGACAAATAATATTTCCTTTGTAGCTTGCAACGAGGATTAGCCAGGACACCAGGGATAACTTCTGTACTATTCCTTTAAAAGTATCTTGCAGCCTTCTGCATTATCTTTAACCTTCAGCCTTTTATAGGAGAGTTAGAAAAAAACTTTGTATGTTACTGTAGGATTGACTGAAAAGTAAGTGTTGTATCTCAATACCTTAATGTCTCCATATCCATTTGCCCATTCAAAATTTCGTAAAATCCACAATAATCTGATTTTATTTCAAGTTTGAATCAAAATGTCTGCTATACAACCTGATACACAGATACACTAATTTAATGAAAATACACCACATCCACAATACCACCTACCAGTTAATTTGCTGATGCTACAACAAACAGGAGTGCAAAGCAGTACAAACTAAGGATCTTCAATTACAGACACTTTGTTTAATAGCCTGTAATAGATTGCAAATTTTCAGCTCTGTTACGTACGATATCATCATCATCTTTGTGGAGCAATGTGAGTCTTTTTCCCTGATTCAAAAATAACACGAATTCATACAAGACAAACAATGTTGTTTTCCATTGCAAAATCTTCAATGTCAGGACTTTTTAAGGATGAAATGTTTTCTGAATATCAATTCATGATTGTTTCCTCAAAGTAGGCTAAACATTTTCACAATCCAATTATTAGTACATGGAAGGAAAATATCTCAATTTATATAGCACCCTTCATAATTTCAGGAAATCCCAATTTGCTTTGCAGTGAATGTATGACTTTTTGAAGTGTCTATTCTGTAAGTTTCGTCATATCCCCTTTCCCCTACCTCACTCCAGCTCAGCACTGTCCCCATGATTTGTCTTACCTGCCTATCTTCCTTTCCACCTATCCACTCCACCCTCCTCCCTAATCTATAACCTTCATCACCTATTCTACTCTATGCTACTTTCTCCCCACCCCCACCCTCCTCTCATTTATCCCTCCACTGTTCAGGCACTCTGCCTGTATTCCTGATGAAGGGCTTTTGGCAGAACGTCGATTTTACTGCTCCTCGGATGCTGCCTGAACTGTTGTGCTTTTCCAGCACCACTCTAATCTAAACTCTGGTTTCCAGCATCTGTTTTTACCGTGTCTATTCTGTTGTAATGTAGGAAAACGTGGTTACTGCAAACGCTAATAAGAGGCTTGGTTAAACAGATTGTCTTAGCAATGTTGGTTGAGTGGTTAATAATGACCAGGATATTCAGTGACATCACTACATTTCCTGAAATTCTGCCATCGGGTATTTTACATGACCTCAAAAAGGCAGTTACCTCATCCCAAAAACAGCCATCTGTCGTAATTCAAATTGGCCACTTCACTGAGATGACTCCAAAAGCTATATCAAAGAATGCAAAACTGCTTGTAAGAATAATAGTTGCTTCTTAATTTGTGTGACCATATTATTTGTTGTAAATAAACCCCTGGTATTTTTGGCATATTGAACCGTGGAGTGTAACCAACATATCATTGGTTAATGGTTCATTTTACATTTTAAATTTAGACATTGTATGTCTGCACAATGCATTCTTGTTCTAACTTTCTTCTTGTTCTGTGTGTGGTGACAGTTGCTGCAGGTTGTTGGCCCCGTTAAGGTCAGTGTTTTGCTTAAGCTTTGAGCTTTTTGGAATCACTAAGGTTGCACAAATTAGCTTTCTTTCACAGTGGCTGAGCATGTCCATTCTTTTTACTTTATTCCAGTTTGCTTTAAATTTGAATGCCAATTTTGTTTTTTTTTAAAGCCATTGGGCACAAAAGAAACCAGTTATCATCAATTTGCAAACTACTTGGTCTTTATTGTCCGAATTGATTGGTAAAAATGTACATCAGTCAGACCAGCTTTGCAGTTCCAGCTATGATGATTTATAGTTTTTTTTAGAAAAAGCAGTTACAGAAATAACTGATGTCCATTTTAGAATGCATGTAAAAAAATTCAGTCAAGTACAATTTAAATATTTTTGAAAATTTTGGAAAGTGTACTCTGCGCTTAAAATTGACATTGTATTGAACTAAGTTGATGAATACCAATTGAATATCATGAGATAAGTGCAATTTAAAGTGTACATAGTGTCAGTATTGACTCATTTTTACTGCTGGCATATAAAGCACCACTTGAATCTCTCTGTTAATTCATTATGTACCGAGGTCACATCCATTGGTTTATTCTGATAGAATCCCAGGAAATAATAATTCAAACCATCGATATAATGATGTGTAATACAAGTAAAAGTTCCATAAAAGTGTGATTTTAATCATTCAGCTAGTTACCATGCTCAAGAATATTATTACCTAGTTGCTATAGCCAGCAGTTCGGCAACATGAACATTAACTAATTGGAAAACATAACTGAGGGTCTGAAATTCCTGGACACCAAGGTAATACAAATGTGGACAGACCAGGAGTTGGTTGTGACCACAATGTTTGAGGTCTGTGTCCTCCTTAATGTTACAGACTTCTATGAAAAGTGAAGACAGGTATACCTCGCTGTCTATCCCCAGACGTTGCCTTGTGTGTAATGCTCAAAAAGCAGATCGCCCATCTGACATCCATTCGGTAGTTAAACTTTCTCAGCACTATCTATGCATTTGTGATGTCTTATACAGTCTTATCAGGTTCCAGACTTGAAATGTGAGATTCATATGTTCAGACGCTCCTGCAGTTATCAATTATTATTAAATGCCACTGGGAAGGAAACCACTAAGCATTTCTCTTTCTTCTCTCTGTGCCTCCTTTTAACCAAATTGGCTGACTGTATATTGCAGCAAGTTAGTTCCACTGAGGAATAACTACCACATCCCATCCAACTTCAACAATACCACAAAAGTGATACTGTACTGTAGTAGTAATGATTATTGAGTTAGCATCTAGACACAACTGAAATCTTGGTATGATGAGTTATTTAAATGAATCTTTTTTTTGCCCACTTTCTGTCAAAGGCATTTGCACTTTCTGATATTAACTTTGCTATTGACCTGCCTGAACCTCTCTTCCTTAAGCTTTTTTAAAATAATGCATCATAATCATTTCAAGGTTCCACCTGTGCCGACTATTACCTGGAAATTCATGGCACAATCATGTTTTTTATTCTATTTGCTTTCTTTCATGCTGTCAAAATTCAATGCAGAAAGGTGGCCTATGCTGACAACAGATTACACCTCCTCCCACCCTGCCCTCTATAAAAACGCCATCCCATATTCCCAATTCCTCCGCCTCCACCACATCTGTTCCCAGGAGGACCAATTCCACTACCAAAAACTCAAATGGCCTCCTCCTTCAAAGACCGCACTTTCCCCTCCGATATGGTCGACGACACTCTCCACCGCATCTCCTCCACTTCCCGCACCTCCGCCTTTGAACCCCGCCCCTCCAATCGCCACCAGGACAGAACCCCACTGGTCCTCACCTTCCACCCCACCAACCTCTGGATACACCGTATCATCCTCCGTCATTTCCGCCACCTCCAGACAGATCCCAACACCAGGGATATATTTCCCTCTCCACCCCTTTCTACATTCAGGAGAGACCACTCCCTCCGCGACTCCCTCGTCAGGTCCACACCCCCCCCAACAACTCAACCTCCACTCCCGGCACCTTCCCCAGCAACTGCAAGAAGCGCAAAAAAGTGCGACAGGGAGTATGGCGTTAAATGGAAAGATAAGCAGCAGGATAGCATGTGTCCAGGAGGATTTAAAATTGAGGCAGACTGGGAATGCAGAAAAAAGCAAGGATAACTTAGGACATCATATGACTTCCAATATCTGTAATGATAAGAAAGTTAGCATTAAGGCACTTTATGAATGCTACGAGCATTCAGGTAACAAAGCAGATGAACTAATGGCACAGATCATAGTGAATGATTATGATGTGGTAGGCATCACAGAGACTTGGTTACAGGGGGGTCAGGACTGGCAGCTAAACCTCCAAGGATTTTCAACTTATCGAAAAGACAGGGAGGTCAGCAGAGGGGGTGGGGTTGCCTTGTTAGTTAAGAACAAAATTAAATCTATGGCACTGAATGACATAGTGTCAGATGATGTGGAGTCTGTGTGGGTGGAATTGAGGAACCACAAAGGCAAAAAAAACATAATTGGACTAGGTGATTAGAGGGGGTCAATTCAGAACAGAAATACGGAGACATTTCTTCAGCCAGAGAGTGGTGGGCCTGTGGAATTCATTGCCGCAGAGTGCAGTGGAGGCCAGGACACTAAATGTCTTTAAGGCAGAGATTGATAGATTCTTGTTGTCTCGAGGAATTAAGGGCTACGGGGAGAATGCGGGTAAGTGGAGTTGAAATGCCCATCAGCCATGATTGAATGGCGGAGTGGACTCGATGGGCTGAATGGCCTTACTTCCACTCCTAGGTCTTATGGAATGTAGATTTCTCCAGTTTCCTCATTTCCCCTCCCCCCACCTTATCTCAGTCCCAACTCTCAGATTCAGCACCACCCTCTTGACCTGCAATCTTCTTCCCAACCTCTCCGCCCCCACCCCCTCTCCGGCCTATCACCCTCACCCTCACCTCCTTCCACCTATCGTATTCCCAGTGCCTCTTTCCCCCCCCCCCCCCCCCCCAAGTTCCCTCTCGCCCCCCCCCCCCCCCCCCCCGCCGCCTTTTACTACAGCCTGCTTGGCACACCAACTTCATTCCTGAAGATGGGCTTGTGCCCAAAAAGTTGATTCTCCTGCTCCTTGGAAACTGTCTGGCCTGCTGTGTTTTTCCAGCACCGCATCTTGCGACTCTGGTAGATTACATTACAGTGTGGAAACAGGCCCTTCGGCCCAACAAGTCCACACCGACCCGCCGAAGCATAACCCACCCATACCCTTACATTTACCCCTTACCTAACACTACGGGCAATTTAGCATGGCCAATTCACCTGACCTGTACATCTTTGGACTGTGGGAGGAAACCCACGCAGACACTGGAAGAACGTGCAAACTCCACACAGTCGCCTGAGGCGGGAATTGAACCCGGGTCTCTGGCGCTGTGAGGCAGCAGTGCTAACCACTGTGCCACCATGCTGCTCCAGCATCTGCAGTCCTCACATTCTCCAACATAATACTATGGGAAAGATAAAGGTGGTTGAAATTGTTTCTCCTTTCCACTTCATACAGAGGAATAACACTAACCCATCTGTTGGAGTTCAGGACTCGTGAATACGTTAAATAGAGGGTGAATATTTCAGCATTAGCAATACTGCGCTTTGGTGCTGAATGTACAACTGTGAACCTACAACATAGTGACAGTCAAAAAGTCAATCCCAGCCCTTTCTCTGTATGCTTGTTAGCATTTTCTTTACAGATATTTTTCTCCTTTTTAAAATCTATTGTGGTCTTGTTTCTTGTTTCTTCTTAGGTAGTCCAAATCCAAACAATCCATTCATAAAGGAATTAGACTCTTACCTGAACAGGAAGAATGTACAGAGAGGAAGGAAGGAGATTGGAACTAGATGAGTTTCTAATTTGGGAAACCTGGTGCGCAGACAAAAAGCGGAATGGTCTCCTGATTTGTACCAGTTTTAGGATTCACTAAGTTGAGACAATCTCTATGAAACTCTGCATGTTCTTCTGGCATATGGAGAACATTGACATGGCCAAACTTATTTTATCAGGAAAAGTGGATATTGCTGGCTAGCCCAGGATTTATTGTTCATCCGCAATTGCCATGGAGAATGTGGTGCTGAGCTGACCTCTCAAATGCTGTAGTCTACGTGGTGTAGTTACACCTACAGCACTGAATGGCAGCTGCAGACTTTGAACCTCTGCTAGAGAAGAAATGTTAATATAATACCAGTCACGATGTATGACTTGGAGGAGAACATGCAGCTAGCGATGTTCTCATAGATCTGCTCTTGCCCTTTTAGGGGTAGAGATCACTAGTTTGAAAAGTGCTGTCAAACGAGACTTGGTGCATTGCTACAGTGCTTCTTGTAGGTGATGTACACTGTTGCTATTGCTTTGGTGGTAAAGGGAGTGAATGTTGAAGATTAAGGTCAGGGAGCCTTCTGTCTGTGTACACCCATTTGGAAGCCTGTCCTCTCCCTGAGGCCCCGTTTGGAACTGCCCACTTCCTGTACCTCTCTTTGGAACTCCTGCCCACTCCCTGTGACCCCTTTTAAAAATATCTTCTCCTCATGCCCTATACTTCATTACTAGCTGTCAGCAGCAAATGCAGAAGAAGCCTAGGCTGTGATTGGAGGAGCAGATCGTTTTCATCTCCTTAGCTCCTATTTTTGAGAGTGCTTTTTCTCTGGTCACCCCATGAATGGATTTTGGGGATGGATTTGCCCACCTTCCTATGTCTCTTGAGCACTATCGCCATGCATCCAATTTGCTGTCAATTGATATTACTAGAGGTGGGGTGTAAATGAGAAATAATAGATAGCCATGTTAAGATCCTTCAAACCAAGGTATACATTGAACACTTGGTATTGCTGACCTGGGGTCAAATGCAGTGCAACTCTGAAAGGTAAATACTCTCTCTAAATAGTAATGTACAGTAGTTTGTTTCAAACATATTCAGTCCAATCAGAGATGTGTAGTAACTTTCCATTACAGCAGTGTCACAAGTTTATTGCAGATGCATCATTAAACATTGCTTTTATTGTTCAAGTGATATGGTCTGCTAAATCCTATTACCCTGGGAAATGTGGTGGTGAGCTGCTGCCTTGAATTGTTGGGACATCTGAGAAAACAGTTGAGATAACTGTTAGGATGTGAATTCCGGGATGTTGACTCCAGGACAGTGAAAGATGGTAGTGATTTTAGTTCAGGATGGTGTGTGACATGGAGGGGAACTTCGATAGTAGTGTTCCTGTGTGCCTGCTGCTCACATCTTTGCAGGTAGTAGAGGTCCCTGTTGTGTAAGGTGTAGTCAAAGAAGCCTTGGTGATTTGCTGCAGTACACCTTCTAGATGATAGACACCTCTGCCACAGTGCATCAGTGGTGAATGGACGGCCAGTCAAGTGTGCTGCTTTGATCTGGATAGTGTAAACCATCTTCTGCTTTTGGAGCTGCTCATCCAGGCCAGTGGAAAGTATTCTATCACATACCTGACTGATGTCTTGTAGATGATGGGCAGGCTTTGGAAGACGCATGATAAGATGATACTTCCACAATGATGGTACTTCTGCAGAATTACCAAAATCTGATCTGCTTTTGAAGCCCCATCATCTAAATGGCTGGCCCAAATCAGTTTCTAGTTAATGGTAAACCCAAGGATGATCATGAAGGATTTAGCGACTGTAATAGCGTTAAATATGCAATAGTTTGTTTTGTTGCAGTGCTCATTGCCTGGTATTTATAATGAGTTATTTACCGGTCACTTATCAGCCTAAGCCTGAATGTTATCTGGGTTGTGCTGTATTTGCACATTGGATATTTCACTATCTGAAGAGTTACAAATGAAAATTATGTAGTCATCAGCAAGCATTTCCACTTCTGATCTTAGGGAGAAAAGGTCATTGAAAGCAGTTGAAGACGGTTGAGTCTGAGCAGTAACCTAAGGAACTTTGGGAAGTGATGATCTACTGGTATTACCGCTAAAGTGTAAATTCAGATACCCAGGTAATGTTCTAGGGACCTGGGTTCGAATCCAGCCATGCCAGATGGTAGAATTTGAATTCAATAAAAATAAAAATCTGGATTTAAGGGCCTAATAATGACCATGAAACCATTGTTGATTGTCAGACAAATTCATCTTGAGGAACTGTTGCAGTTATGTCCTGGAACTGGAAGTGATTGGTCCCCTTCTTTGTAGAGGACTCTGGTAGTGCAATGTAGTGTCCCTCCCTCTCGACTAGGAGGCCTGGATTCAAGTCACCTCCAAAGGTGTGTAATAACTTCACAGAAGAGATTGATTAGAAAATATCTATTTTCAGGAGTTTGGACTGAGATGACTGAACTCCAAAAAAGGCTATGCCCAGTGTGACTCCAACGAGCAGTTTTGCCCCCATTTCCACAGGCTCCAGTTTTGCTAGGGCTCCTTAATGAAATACCTAGCTAAATCTGCCTCTATGATCAGAACAGTCACCCTCCTCTCCCTTCTTGAGTTCGGCTCTTTTGTCTATATTTAAACTGAGGCTGTAATCTGGGTCAATAGCTGAATATGTCTGGTGGAATCCAAAATGAGCATCTGTGATGAGCTTATTTGTTTATAGGAGAGCATTGTCAACAGTCTTTGTTGATGTACGAACATGAACTGGTAGGACAATAATAGTGTGGATTAGATATGCCCTCCTTATGTACAGGACATACCTGGGCAATTTTCCATATTATTGGGTAGATGCCAGGGTCAATGTGGTTTGGTTTGTTGATGCTATTTCCAGAGTCTAAGTCAATGCCAAGAGGCCTGTCTGGTTTCATTCCTTTCTTTAGTATTTGCATTTGTATATGTCTAAATATTTGTTGATTTTAACTTAAATTATTTCACATCTTGTTTATGCTGCAAAATTGCATCAAAACAAAATTGTATGTATTTTATTTTGCCTTAATGCCTGATGTGTCATTGAATAGGTCTATTTGTGACTGTTTGGAGGTGTGTACGTTGAGTTATGGCCTAGTCTAAAAGACTTCAGTCAGATTTGTGGAGTAACATAGTTTGTGCTTGCTCAATTGACTAACTTCCTTTCTTTTAAAAATAAAAACAACTTGAGTTACTCACCATGTTGTCTTCCCACATACCACTTCCTCTACATCATGTAACACACGATTTTACTTCCTATTCTCTTAACTTGAAATTGGAGATATTTATGAATATTTTATTTGAATAGACTTCCAATTACTAATATTGCAAATCTATCTTGTAGTATTCATGATTCCAATACTATTGTTTACAATCATGAGTCCAGAATCTCTTAATCAATCATGCTGTAGGATTTAAATACATTTCCAAGTAAAACTGTCATGACATTATGAACTCAAGCTGTTCTGAAATAGGTGTGAGGTGAGATCTAATAGATAAGAGGATATCTCACAAATTTGCAATTTTGTAAGTTACTCAATATATTTAATTTTATTTGTAGACAATTATAGACAAAAGCTAGTTTGAGTGGCGTCCCTAATATGTGCTATACCATTGTTCATTGTTTAAATTTCAGTGATCTGAGGGGCAAATTCTTCCTCACAGAGGGTGGTACGTGTATGGAGTGAGCTGCCAGAGGAAATGGAGGCTGGTACAATGAAAACATTTAAAAGGCACCTGGCTGAGTATATGAATAGGAAGCATTTAGAGGGATATGGACCAAATGGTGGTAAATGGGATTAGATTAATTTAGAATATTTGGTCAGCATGGACAGGTTGGACTGAAGGGTCTATTTCCATGCTGTACAACTCAATGACTCTAAATGGGTTTATCCAAAAGATTAGAACCAAACAAATCATCAACTGACAGTTTTTTACTAATTTACTCTATTCCAGAAAATCATTTTCAGTTTGTCAGTTTATTAGGGTGGCACGGTGACTCAGTGGTTAGCATTGCTGCCTCACAGCGCCAGGGTCCCAGATTCAATTCCAGCCTCGGGTTACTGTCTGTGTGGAGTTTGTACATTCTCCCCGTGTCTGCGTGGGTTTCCTCCGGGTGCTCCGGTTTCCTCCCACAGTCCAAAGATGTGCAGGTCAGGTGAATTGGCCATGCTAAATTGTCCATAGTGTTAGGTGCATTAGTCAGAGGGAAATGGGTCTGGGTGGGTTACTCTTTGGAGGGTTGGTGTGGACTGGTTGGGCCGAAGGGCCTGTTTCCACACTGTAGGGAATCTAATCTAATCATCTAATCTTATTTCCTACGTTTCCCTTGAGGTAAAATTGATTTCTTAAACACCAGTTCAATATATTAAAAATGTGATAGTACTCTGCCACTGTTTTTGCTTCACACAATGCTGAGGGATAACAACCCACGATGCACAATTTTTAAAAATTCTGTCGCTCAATTTTTTTTTGTCAAAATGTTGTAATGATCTGGGCCAACTATACTAGCAAGTTCTGGGCGCATGTATTTAGATACCTATCATTATTCATTGAGCTGGTTTTTTTTCGCAAATGAAGTGAATGAATCCAGCTTGGTTGGCTCTCAATTTATCAGGAACTAGGATTTCAATGTGATCCAACTGGAAAATGTAAGCTTTACTTCCTTCTTTGTTTAAAAAAAATCAGAAATTGTTGAATTGTCACTCATCAGTGGTCCTGATTCTGGAATTTGGACTTGAATCATTTAGGAATATTGTGATTTAGCAGCAGTATCTATTGAAGTCTGTTTGCAGTTTGGATAGGTTTTGATTACTTTTTTGGTAGGTTTTTGTCCAATTGAATTTGTATGCAATTGTTTCTTTGGATTCACACAATTTACTTTGGCTCAATTTGACAATAGGGTTATTTATATTTATATTATTTGCAGTGAATTGATTTTAAAATGCAACAAACTTTGAAAAGCATTTTGTAAGTTGTACTGGGTTTCTGTACTCTGTCACATGACATCAACCATCTCTGAAGGAAAGCTGCAGAATGGTAATGTGCATTGTTTTGAGTGGTGCTGTAAGGTCTTGAATCTGACTTCTTATTTCCATAAATTCATGGAGTTTATCTGAATTTGACTCTTGGTTTCTTGAGTTACTTTAAAGGAATGTTTGTTGAGGTTACCAGGGCTGATGCTAGTAATCACCTTAATGGTTCCAGATGCAAAATATGTTCTCCATACTGACTGACCTGCATCTTTCTATTGCATATAGGTTTACTTCTACAAACTATGTCATTCATAACACACTATATCATCAGATGCATAGTTCACTTTGCTCTTCCATCATGTGGTATACTCCTTTTCTTAGTATACTGTAATACAGCATTTGTTATTTAAAGCTTACTTGCTCTTGCCTGCTGCATGTTGGCGGGAAAGTGAGATGCAGTTAAGAGAGGGACACAGTGGTCAGAAAAACAGTAAAGTTACATGCTTTCATCAATGGAAAGTGCTTTTTAGACAAGACCAAACTGAATGGCATTTTGAGAATGTTCATATTGAAAATTTTCAAACAAGTTGTGGGAACATGAGTGCAATGTATACCTCTGACATTGATCAGTGTCATTCTAGTCCTGACTCTGATTTTAACAAACATTTATAGAAGACCAAATACATGAGCAGATCTTCAAAATTGGTGCCTATTTATTCATTTATTGCCATAACGAATATGCTGTTAAATTTGCAGTAGATTGAAATCCAATCTCGTTCTTTTCTGCTGCTTTAAATCTAAAGCAAACAACTTTTTTTTTCAATTTTTAGGCCACAAACCAGTCTTAACAGACGTACAAGCAGAACTGGACAGAATTGCACGTAAACCAGAAGCTGTGTCTCCAGCTCACACATCCATAACAGAAGACAAAGCATCCTGAAGAAAGCAACTTAATACAATGCCTTGTGTTATTGGCTTCGCCTCTCCCTTTTCCTTCAGAAGGTGTACTGAGGATCAAAGGCTGTTTTTGAAGTATACTGGATTACTACATTTTGAGTCTTCAATGAGTTGTTCAATGTATGTAAGGAAACCGTATCGAGAGGAAAATACAATGCCGCAAAAATGATTCTGCTAATGTGTTTTCTGAGAGGAAAAATAATGAGAAGAGCTTAATTATTGGAACTTAAATCTTTGTTCAAATAATGCTAATTTGCAGCCAATGTTGGTGTGTTATCTGTATTTCCCAGGTGTTAATTTGGGAAATGTCCTATACTGATGGTGAATACGGTGCCTGACACACAGTATCGAAACATGTATTGCTGCCCAGAGGCATAGCAGGAATCCAGGCTACATAAACTTTTCAGAAACTTGCGTCCTGAAAATACTGCCTCAAAGATGAATTCTTGGTGGCTCACAAGTATGCAGAACTGAAGTGTTCTTAGAACAGTCTTTAAAATGCTGAACAAAATGGTGCAATGCCTACTTTTGTATACCAATATGTTACTTGTCAATCGCAATGTTAAAATAAATGAAAGGGGGCAGAAATTGCCACCCAAGGACAGTATATTACTTCAACTTGAACACCTTATCATTTGTTCTGGTTGTTAGTATAGTACTTCCTTAACTTAACCCTGTCTGGTTTCTGTATTGTGCTGTTTCTAATTACAGAAAGATGTGTAAGGATAGCAATCCTTCAATAAAGTTGTATTTATTCTCTGCAACAGACTAAAACACTTTGGTGTTTATTTAGAAAATGTACTAGTCCATCAACTGTCACTAAAAGAAAGTGTTTGCCTTTGCACTATCTTCAGCCTACCTTTAGGAGACCACATTCTCATACTGTCATTGCTCCATGAAAAGGATAGCCTCCATACAGATTATTTTCACTCAGCATATATTTTTTTTCTTATCATTAGTTTTTTGTTTGAAGTCCCAAATAGCAGAGGCAAACATTAAATTCTTGCCTTCAATTATGAAGACAGAAGAACTTTGAAAGTTACGTACCCACTACTTCAAATAAATGCTTACCTAATCTGAATTTGTGCACACTGAACCACATAAGCGTGATCTTATTTGTCTCTGGTATTCTGTAGCACATTTGGTAACTGCTTTGCTTTGGTATGAAAATGAGCCGTACAGATCAGTTTCATCTTTGTTTTAATGTCGTTCTCTTTTGTGGCTCTCAACATTTGAATGATGAAGCCTGTTGACACATTGTACTTCTGTCTGCTCACTGAGTGCTGTCCACTTGCCCATATCATGATTTCCCAAAGCCTTTTTATTTTAAAAGAACCCAATTCCCCCGTGAAGGTTACTGTAGAATCTATAGGCATTGCCTTTTAGCAGTCCATTCTAATTTAGTGTCTAATATAAAGTTGTTTGGCAACAAAAAACAAATACCTTAAATCTTTAATTTTTAATTGAACTTTTCTGATAGGAAACTGTTTCTCTTCTTTCACTTCAAAATCATGGAGAAGAGGAGACGGTCAAGAGGAGAACTGACTAAAGGAATAAAAAACGAGCAGTTTGAGAAGAATAATTGGAGAGAAAATGTTCTCACTTTTGAAAGATTGGAGAATGTGAGGCCATCGATTTAAAGTAATGAGTAAAATCAAATGTGAGTCTGTGAGAAACTTTTTCATGCGTGGTTAGAATCTGGAAAGCATTGCCAGAATGTGTAATGAAGGCAGGTTCAATAGAGACATTCAGAAGGGAATTAAATAGTTATTTGGAAAGGAACAATATTACACAAAGTTGGAAATTTGACATTAAGTGCATTATCTGCACAATGTTCATTTACAGCACAGAAAAAGCCTCTTCAGCCCATTGAGTCTGCACTAGTCAAAACTCAGCACCTCATTACTCTAATCCCATTTTCCAACACTTGGCCCATTGCCTTGTACGCTTTGGCATTGCAATTGAACATCTAAATACTAATATTTGAGACTCTTAAGTGGTTAAGATCTATTGGTATCACCTGGTGACAGACTTAATAAAATATATTTAAAAAGAAATTAATTGGATAACATAAGTAGTTCATTTTTTTTTAAATAAAGATGTCATGACAGGTGATGTCATGGCTGTAATGTAAGGGAACTCTAGGATGCCTGTATGATCCAGGGCAAACATGTCTGTAGTATGTTTGAAGGTCATGTAACTTTTACTCATTGAGCTGGAGGCAGAAATTGTGACATCAGGGAGGGGATAGGTATCTGGATATTTTTTTCCAGGAGTTTTAGGTTCTGATTTGATTGGTGCTGACAGGACTCTGCCAGCAGCTGAGGGGACCCAGAGTGCAAGAGTCTGTTTGCAACTGTCCAACCGCTCTGAGGCTTTTACAGCTTGTTCGCGTGAGGGTGAGGGTTGCAGAGTGGATGAGTTTACTGAACTAGACACCATTGAGCCACTCAAAAGGTGGTAGTGACAGGATTTGGGTTAGGGGTAGTAAAAAGAAATAGTGTCAGTATCTTTTTAGACCTCCTTTGCTG
This sequence comes from Chiloscyllium punctatum, assembly GCF_047496795.1. NCBI lineage: Eukaryota > Metazoa > Chordata > Chondrichthyes > Orectolobiformes > Hemiscylliidae > Chiloscyllium > Chiloscyllium punctatum. The sequence continues at coordinate 71,832,964 of NC_092746.1, forward strand.
GATTCTGAATTTATTCCAATCTTCAGAACTTTAAGTACTGCCTCCTTGTATTCTTTTTCTTTCAATTTTATACTCTCTTTAACTTCCTTGGTTAGCGATTACCAGTTTATCCTTCTCAGAATCTATCCTCCTAACTCAGATATATTTTTGACGAGAGTCATGGATTACTCCCTTGAATGCTTTCTTATTTTCTTTCCTACTAATCTATCTGCCCAGTCCACTGTAGTTGACTCTGGCCTTATTAGGCTAGGAACTGTGTTTGGGGCGGCACTGTGTCTCAGTAGCTAGCACTACTACCTCAAGGACCCTGGTTTGATTCTGTCCTTTGGTTTCTGTGTGGGTTTCTTCTCACTGTCCACGGATGTGCAGGTTAGGTGAATTGGTCATGGAAATCCAGGGTTACTGGGGTAGTTGGGGGGCTCTGGGTGGAATGTTCTTCAGAGGGTTAATGTGATCATGATAGGCCAAATGGACTACTTCCACAGTGGAGGGAATCTATGATTCTATACTACAGCAAGTAACTAGCCTCCTGACTCCCCAGTGCCTTCCACTATCTACGAAGGCAGAAGTCCGGAATGTAATGGAATCCTCCCTACTTACGTGGATAGTTGCAACTCCAGCAACACTGAAAGAGCTTTACACTAACAGGGCAAAGCAAATGTTTGATTGGCATTATATCCACTCCCTCCACCACCAATGCTCAGTAGCAGTAGTGTGTACGATGTACAAGATGCACTGCAGAAATTCACCATAGATCCTCAGACAGCACCTTTTGGGATGCTCAAAAAGCCAGAATCCGTATAGACAAGAGTTTTACAGGTTTAAAGAAGATTAGAATCGGGAAAGGACTAGGCCATAGTGAAATTTATAAATCAAGAAGAAATCAGTTTTGAAAGTGAGGTATTGCTCAACTCGGACCCACTTTGGGTCAGCAATTATTAATGAGGGCAGCATGGTGACTCAGTGGTTAGTACTGCCCCACAGTACCAGGGACCTGGGTTCGATTTCAACCTCTGGTAACTGTCTGTGTGGAGTTTGCACATTCTCACTGTGTCTGCATGGGTTTCCTCCCACAGTGCAAGGATGTGCAGGTTAGGTGAATTGGTCTTGCTAAATTGCCCATGGTGTTCAGGGACGTGTAGGGTAGGAGAATGGGTCTGGGTGGATTACTCTTCGGAGCATCGGTGTGAACTTGTTGGGCCAAATGGCCTAATTCCAGACTAGATATTCTATGTCTGGAGAACAGGATGGTACAAGTAAGCAAATAATAGCAGAATCTTTGACCTTGGGTTTACAGGGGTGAGGACATAAGATAACAGTTCTGAAATAGTTCATGTTGCAGTTGAATTAGATCTACCCAACCTAATGATGTTAGTCTTTTGGTGGAAAAACAGTGTTGCATGAGATTCCAATGGTGACAGATAGACATACTCTGCTCCTAATACAGGGTACTCGTAATTGTCCCAAACTAAATATCAATTGTACCTGTTGCTGTCATGCAATAAGCAATATGTTCTATAAAACGAATGCTCCTTTTATACGAGTGCTCATTCCATACACACACCACCCTCTGCGTGAAGAAGTTGCCCCTCAGGTCCCTTCTAAATCTTTCCCCTCTTACCTTGAAACCTATACCCCCCCCCCTAGTTTTGGAATCCTCCACTCAGGGAAAAGACTTTGGCTAATCACCCTAACCATGCCCCTTTTATTTAATGTTTCTTTCAAAAGAGTAGAAAGGATTTGCACAACGATATTTTGATTTAAATCTATGTTTCCTTAGGAATTTAAAATTTTGTTACTTTCTGCCTCAGGGACTTGTACTTTATAGAGTCATAGAGACATACAGCATGGAAACAGACCCTTTGGTCCAACCCGTCCATGCTGACCAGATATCCCAACCCAATCTAGTCCCACCTGCCTGCACCCGGCCCATATCCCCTCCACACCCTTCCTATTAATCTACCCTGTTGGAATATTGCGTGCAATTCTGGTGTCCTTCCTATCGGAAAGATGTTGTGAAACTTGAAAGGATTCAGAAAAGATTTACAAAGATGTTGCCAGGGTTGGAGGATCTGAGCTACAGGGAGAGGCTGAATAGGCTGGGGCTGTTTGCCCTGTAGCGTCGGAGGCTGAGGGGTGACCTTATAGAGGTTTACAAAATTATGAGGGGCATGGATAGGATAAATAGACAAAGTCTTTTCCCTGGGGTCGGGGAGTCCAGAACTAGACAGTATATTCCAACTTTAATTTTAGAGTCGTAGAGATGTATAGCATGGAAACAGACTCTTCGGTCCAAGTCGTCCATGCCGACAAGATATCCCAACCCAATCTAGTCACACCTGCCAGCACACAGCCCTTATCACTCCAAACCTTTCCTATTCATATACCCATCCAAATGCCTTTTAAATGTTGCAATTGTACCAGCCTCCACCAGATCCTCTAGCAGCTCATTCCATACATGTACCACCCTCTGTGAAAAGGTTGCCCCTTAGGCCTCTTTTATATCTTTCCCCCTCACCCTAAACCCATGCCCCTCTAGTTCTGGACTCCCCTACCCTAGGGAAAAGACTTTGCCTATTTACCCTATCCATGCCCCTCATAATTTTGTAAACCTCTATAAGGTCACCCTTCAGTCTCTGACAGTCCAGGCAAAACAGCCCTATCATAGTCAACCTCTCCCTGTAGCTCAAATCCTCCAACCCTGGCAACATCCTTGTAAATCTTTTCTAAATCCTTTCAAGTTTCACAACATCTTTCTGATAGGAAGGAAGCCAGACTTGTACTCAATATTCCAAAAGTGGCCTAACCAATGTCCTGTACAGCCACAACATGACCTCCCAAATCCTGTACTCAATGCTCTGACCAATAAAGGAAAGCATACCAAACGCCTTCCTCACTATACTATCTACCTGCGATTCTACTTTCAAGGAACTATGAACCTGCACTCCAAGGTCTCTTTGTTCAGCAACACTCTCTAGGACCTTACCATTAAGTATAAAGGTCCTGCTAAGATTTGCTTTCCCAAAATGTAGCACCTCACATTTATATAAATTTAAACTCCATATACTACTCCTCATCCCATTGGCCCATCTGATCAAGATCCCGTTGTAATCTGAGGTAACTTTCATCACTGTCCAGTTTTGGTGTCACCTGCAAACGTACTAACCATACCTCTTAATCTCCCATCAAGATCATTTATATAAATGACGAAAAGTAGTGGACCCAGCACCGACCCTTGTGACACTCCACTGGTCACAGGCCTCCAATCTGAAAAACAACCCTCCACCTTTATCTTCCAGCTTTGAGCCAAGTGTCTAGCTTGTATCCAAGTGGCTAGTTCTCCCCATAGTCTCTGAGATTTAACCTTGAATTAAACCAAAGAGTATTGCTGGCATCAAACTACCACAACCACAAGCCACTTGTGGCTGGCAACCAGAAGATATGACAACATCACAAGAAGGTGACAAAATCATTTTATAAGAATGAAACTAGAAAGTAGCTAGAAAGTCATAGCTGACAGTTTTAGTAGCAATTCAGCTGAATTGGAGCAGACTGAAAACAAGAAAAGTTGGAAATCACAGTGGATTAGGCAGCATCGTGGAGAGAGAGCAAGCTAATGTTTTGCGTCTAGATGACTCTTCATCAGCGCTGGTGTAAGTGTGGAGGGGGCAGCATTTATGCAATAGTGAGTCATGCTTACATAGAGACTGGAGGTCTTTTGCAAAACGGTCACCCCAACCTTTCCATAGCGTGTCATTTTAACACAATATCCTGCTCATGTCCTCAGCGTGCTGCCATGCTCCACCGATCACAGCGCAAACTGGAGGAACAAGATCTTACTTTCAGACTAGGCACTTTACAATCTTGTGGACTGAGTACTATATTGAGTTCAACACCTTCAGATTGTGAACTCACTCCAATTTCTTCCCTTTCTTCTAGCTTTACTTTTGTATTCACTGTCATCATGTCCTCTCTCTTCCTTTCCCCCACTCCAGTAGGACCATCTGTTCTTTCCAGTTTGACATTTAGACACACTATTGTTCTGTCATTCTCACTTTCTGATCAGTTAATCTGCACCATTAGCAGTCTTTCTCCTCCTCCCCTCATATCCCATCTGGCATTTAATGATATCATGGTTAAGCCAATAATTCACAATCCCACTTTGCTGCCTTTTCTCCTGCCATTTCTTTACAGATTTAAAACGTGCATTACATCATTGAATTTCTTATCAACACAACCTTTACAGTCCCACAGTTTCGCTAATCTCTGACAGAAGCAATTTCTCCTCCTAAATGCAAAACATCTCTTACTCTGAGATATGCCCTCTGGTTCTAGACTTTCCCACAGGGGGAAGAAACTTCTCTACTCCTATGAACCTTTTGCTTTTGCAGGATTGCCTCTTCTTTTTAACCTCCCAAGGAGTAACGGCCAAACCAACTAGTTAAAACTAATGGGATGGGAACCGGAGCTACAGATCAGGGACGGGGTAGCTGGTGAACAGGCAGATACAGCATGCAGAGAGTCTGTGAGGAAGGATAGACAGTTGATAGGGCAAAGTTGCAGTCAGTGTGATGGGTTGAAGTGTGTCTATTTTAACACAAGAAGTGTCAGGAATAAGGGCGATGAACTTACAGCATGGATCAGTACTTGGAGCTATGATGTTATGGCCATTATGGAGACTTGGATATCACAGGGATGGTTGTTGGATGTTCCAGGGTTTAGATGTTTCAAATAGGATGAGGGGAGGTAAAAGAGGTGAAGGAGTGGCCTTGCTAATCAGGAATAGTATCAGAGCTGCAGAAAGGGAGGTTGTCGAGGGTTGTCTACTGAGTCAGTATGGGCAGACGTCAGAAACGGGAAAAGAACAGTCATTTTATTGGGAGTTTTCTATTGATCTCCCAACAGCAACAGAGACATGGAGGAGCAGACTGGGAGGCAGATTTTGGAAAGGTGCAGAAGTAACAGGGTTGTTGTCATGGGTAATTTCAACCTCCTAATATTGAATAGAACCTGCTGAGTTCAAATTATTTGGATGGAGCAGACTTTGTCAGGTGTATCCAGGAAAGATTCCTTACTCAATATGTAGATAGGCTGACTAGAGGGGAGGTCATATTGGATTTGGTGCTTGGCAACAAACTGGGTCAGGTGTCCGATCTCTCGATGAGAGAACATTACGGTGATAGTGATCACAACTCCCTGACCTTGGAGAGGGATAAGAGCAAACAGTATGGGGAAGTATTTAATTGGGGGAGGGGTAATTAAAATGCTATTGGGCAGGAACTGTGGAGCATAAATTGAGAACAGATATTCTCAGGGAAATGCACGACAGAAATGTGGAGGTTGTTTCGGGAGCACTTGCTGCGAGTGCTGAATAGAATTGTCCCACTAAGGCAAGGAAGGGATGGTAGGGTGAATGAAACTTGGATAACATTTGGTGTGAAACATCTAGTCAAGAGGAAGAAGGAAGCTTACTTAAAGTTGAGAAAGCAAGGGTCAGACAGGGCTCGACAGGGTTACAAGGTATAAAGGACCAGTTCCACCATAGGACACACCAGATGGCCTCCTTCTTTAGAGACCGCAATTTCCCTTCCCACGTGGTTAAAGATGCCCTCCAACGCATCTCGTCCACATCCCGCACCTCCGCCCTCAGACCCCACCCCTCCAACCGTAACAAGGACAGAACGCCCCTGGTGCTCACCTTCCACCCTACCAACCTTCGCATAAACCAAATCATCCACCGACATTTCCGCCACCTCCAAAAAGACCCCACCACCAGGAATATATTTCCCTCCCCACCCCTTTCCGCCTTCCGCAAAGACCGTTCCCTCCGTGACTACCTGGTCAGGTCCACACCCCCCTACGACCCACCCTCCCATTCTGGCACTTTCCCCTGCCACCGCAGGAACTGTAAAACCTGTGCCCACACCTCCTCCCTCACCTCTATCCAAGGCCCTAAAGGATCCTTCCACATCCATCAAAGTTTCACCTGCACATCCACCAATATCATTTATTGTATCCGTTGCTCCCGATGTGGTCTCCTCTACATTGGGGAGACTGGGCGCCTCCTAGCAGAGCGCTTTAGGGAACATCTCCGAGACACCCGCACCAATCAACCAAACCGCCCCGTTGCCCAACATTTCAACTCCCCCTCCCACTCTGCCGAGGACATGGAGGTCCTGGGCCTCCTTCACCGCCGCTCCCTCACCACCAGATGCCTGGAGGAAGAACGCCTCATCTTCCGCCTCGGAATACTTCAACCCCAGGGCATCAATGTGGACTTCAACAATTTCCTCATTTCCCCTTCCCCCACCTCATCCTAGTTTCAAACTTCCAGCTCAGTAACTGTCTCCTTGACTTGTCCGGACTTGTCCGACCTGCCTATCTTCTTTTCCACCTATCCACTCCACCCTCTGCTCCTTGACCTATCACCTTCATCTCCTCCCCCACTCACCCATTGTACTCTATGCTACTCTCTCCCCAACCCCACCCTCCTCTAACTTATCTCTCCACGCTTCAGGCTCACTGCCTTTATTCCTAATGAAGGGCTTTTGCCCGAAACGTCGATTTCGCTGCTCATTGGATGCTGCCTGAACTGCTGTGCTCTTCCAGCACCACTAATCCAGGGTTAGAAGGTAGCCAAGAAGGAACTGAAGAATGGACTTAGGAGAGCGTGTAGAGGGCATGAAAAAGCGTTGGCGGGGAGAATTAAGGAAAACTAAGTAGAATTAAGGGCTGCGTACATTAAGTTACTACATTTTACATTAGGATTAAGTCTCGGCACAACATTGTGGGCTTAGGGCCTGTTCTGTGCTGTACTTTTCTAAGTTCCATGTTCTAAAACCCCAAGGCATTCTACACTTAAGTGAGGAACAAGGGGATGGCCAGAATGAGGGTAGGGCCAATCAGGGATAGTGGAGGGAATTTGTGCCTGGAGTCAAAGGAGGTAGGGGAGGTCCTTAATGAATACTTTGCTTTAGTATTCACGAGTGAGAGGGACCTTGTCGTTTGTGAGGACAGCGTGAAACAGACTGATACACTCGAACAAGTTGATGTTAAGAAGGAGGATGTGTTAGAAATTTTGAAAAACATGAAGAGAGTTAAGTCCCCAGGCCAGACAGGATATATCCAATGTTACTACAGGAAGTGAGGGAAGAGATTGCTGCACCTTTGGCAATGATCTTTCTGTCCTCACTGTCCACTGGAGTAGTACCAGATAATTGGAGGGTGGCAAATGTTATTCCCTTGTTCAAGAAAGGGAATAGGAATAACCCAGGGAATTACAGACCAGTCAGTCTTATGTCTGTGGTGGACAAATTATTGGAGAGGATTCTGAGAGACAGGATTTATGATTATTTGGAAAAGCATAGTTTGATGAGAGATGTTCAGCATGGCTTTGTGAGGGGCAGGTCATGCCTCACAAGCCTTATTGTATTATTTGAGGATGTGATAAAACATATTGATGAAGGTAGAGCAGTGGATGTGGTGTACATGGATTTAGCAAAGCATTTGATATGATTCCCCATCGTAGACTCATTCAGAAAGTAAGGAGGTATGAAATACAGAGAAATTTGGCTGTCTGGGTACAGAATTGGCTGGCCCATAGAAGACAGAGGGTGGTAGTAAATGGATAGTATTAAGCCTGGAGCTCAGTGAAGAGTGGTGTTCTGCAAGGATATGTCTTGGGACTTCTGCTCTTTGTGGTTTTTATAAATGACTTGGATGAGGAAGTGGAAGAGTGGGTTAGTAAGTTTGTTGATGACACAAAAGTTGGTTGAGTGGCAGATAGTATGCAGGGCTGTTGTAGGTTGCAACAGGACATTGATAGAATGCAGAGCTGGGCTGAGAACTGGCAGCTGGAGTTCAACCTGGAAAAGCGTGAAGTCATTCATTTTGGAAGGTCGAATTTGAATGCAGATTACAGGGTTAAAGGCAGGATTCTTGGCAGTGTGGAGGAACAGAGGGATCTTGAGGTCCTCAAAGTTCCCAACCAAGTTGATAGGGTTGTTAAGAAGACTTTTGTGTGCAGCTCTATAAAGCCCTGGTTAGACTACACATGGAATATTGTGTTCAGTTCAAGTCGCCTCATTATAGGACAGATGTGGAAGCTTTAGAGAGTGTGCAGAGGTGATTTACCAGGATGCTGCCTGGACTGGAGGGCAGGTCTTATGAAGAAAGATTGAGGGAAGTAGGGCTTTTCTCATTGGAGTGACGAAGAATAAGAGGTGACTTGATAGAGGTATACAAGACGATCAGAGGCATAGATAGAGTGAATAGCCAGAGACTTTTTCCCAGGGCAGAAATGGCTATCACGGAGGTGACTGGAGGAAAGTTTAGTGGAGATGTCAGAGGTAGGTTCTTTACACAGAGACTGGTGGGTGCATGGAATGTAGTGCCCAGCAGTGGTAGTATAGTCAGATACATTTAAGTGACACTTGGATAGGCACATGGATGACAGTAAAATGAAGGGTATGTAGATTAGTTTGATCTTAAAGTAGGATAAAAGGTCAGCACAACATCAAAGACCAAAGGGCCTCTACTGTGCTGTACTGTTCTATATTCTATGTTCTCACTCAATCTTTCCTCAAAAGAAAATAATTCCATACCAGAATCAACTGTGTGAACTTTCTCTGGACTGCCTCCAATGCCTTTATATTTTCCTGTCAATAAAGGGATTGATATTGTTCACAGTATTCCAAGTGTAATGTAAATGCTTTATAAATAGTTTTGGCAAGACTTCCCTATTTTTACACTATTTCCTTTGAAAATAAAAGGCCAACAGTACATTTGCCTTCCTTATTATCTGCTGAACTTGTACGCTAGCTTTTTGTTATTTATACATGAGGACACTCAAATCCCATTGTGTGCATCTTTCTACAATTTTTCTCTAGGTAATATTCATTGCTCTATTCTGCTTGCCAATGTGCATCTTCTCATGTTTTCCCCCAATATATTCCATCTGCCAAGTTTTTGCCCACTTACCTAACCTGCCTATATCCCTCTGTAGTATCTGTCATCCTCAGATTCCCACCTATTTTGGTGCAAATTTGGCACTAGTATATGTTTTTCTCCTTTTTTTTAAATTAGACAATACAGTTTACAAAACAATTAACATTAACAGCTGTACACAGAGAAACAGCAATTTTACAAGGGAGAGGAGCAGCAAAGCCAGGCCCCAAACCCTATCGTTCAACCAGTTTTCAGGGAAATGAGGACAAACCTCAAATCCCACTTTCAGTCATCACAAAACAGTAACAGTAACAAATAGATATAAGACAGTACAATTAGATAAAAAAAACAGTTTGGCACTAGTATATTCCTTCATTTAAGTCATTAACATATTGTAGTGATAGGAACCAGGTGGGTCTCATTGATGGTGGGTGGAGGTGTGGGATTGAATGGTGGGATCATACCAGCTCTATCTCATCATCACCTCATTCAGTACCCCCACTATTGCTAAATTATCAGAATGCTTGTCTGACATTATGTGCAAACATTTCATCCAATTGAACATTTAAAAGACTGAACCTATTGTTTTGATCCCCAAAATGTAAACCACGTGAAGGCAGTCTCTCGCAACAGGATGACCATGGAGAGGCTCAGAATAGGATAGTATAGTCAACTATGTCAGAGGTCACAGACAAGATGAGAGACATTCTGACTTTAGGCGCATTCCCAATTACAATTGCTAACAATTGGTGCTTTGGAAGCCCTGGAATTTCCTCAGTACATGTCTCTGCCCTGCCACTTTTCTTCCTTCTTTTATTTGCACATGAGACAAAGCTGGTGGAAGGATGAACTGAGCAGAGGATGTAAGTTTGTTTCAGTTTGATTTGGGACGGGCTGGGTGAGTTAGACAAATGCATGGTAGATGCACTATTACGTGGATAAATGTGGGTTATCCATTTGGGAGCAAAATAGGACAGCAGATTATTATTTGAATGGCTATAAGTTCAGAGTCAGGAATATTCAACTAGCACCAGTCACAGAAATGAAGTGTGCAAGTGTACAGGCAATAAATAAGGCAGCCTGTATGTTAACTTTCATAGTGCGAGGATTTGAGTACAGGAACAAGGATGTCTTGTTGCAATTATACAGGGCACTGGTAATGCCACACCTGGAATATTGTGTGCATTGTTGGTCTCCTTATCTGAGAAAGGCTGTTCTTGTTATATAGAGAGTCAAAGAGTCATACAGCACAGAAACAGGCCCTTTAACCCAATTCGTCCAATGATGGCCAGCTTTCCTAAATTGAACTAATCTCATTTGCCTGCATTTGGCCCATATCCCTCTAAACCTTTCCTATCCATCCTGTCCAAATGTATTTTAAATGTTGTAATCGTACCCACATTACCAATTCCTCTGGCAATTCATTCCATACATGCACTACCCTCTTGTGAAAAAGTTGCCCCTCAGGTCACTTTTAAATCGTTTCCCTCTCACCTTAAGCCTACACCCTCTAGTTTGGACTCTTTTGGGGAAAGGAAGTTGTCTATTCACCTTATCTATGCCCCTCATGACTTTATAATGACCAATGAAGGCAGGCATGCCACATTCTGCCTTCTTCACCACCCAGTCTACCTGTGATGCCACTTTCAAGGAGCTACATACCTACACCCCTAGGTGTCTCTGTTCAACAGCACTCCCTAGGGCCTGACCATTAACCGTGCTCGCCCTGCCCTGGGTTTGTCTTACCCAATGCAAAACCTCGCATTTATCTAAATTAAACCCCATTTGCCACTCCTCGGCTCACTAGTTTAGTTGATCAAGATCCTATTGTACTATTTTACAATCTTCTTCACTGTTCACTATAACCACCTGCAAATTGGTGTCATCTGCAAATTTAATAACAATGCCTCCTATATTCTCATCCAAATAGTTTATATAAATAACAAACATAGCAGACCTAGCACCGATCATTGCAGCACATCGCTGGTCTCCAGTCTGAAGAACAATCCCCTACCACCATCCTTTGTATTACTAATATACCAATTTTGTGTCTAATTGGCCAGCTCTTTCTGGATCCCATGCAATCTAACCTTACTAACCAGTCTACCATGCAGTACCTTGATGAAGGCCTTGCTAAAGGCTACATTTACCATCCTGCCTTCATCTATCTTTGTGGTCACTTCTTCAAAAAACTCAATTTCCCATACACAAAACCTTGCTGAGCATCCCTCAACAGTCCTTGCTTTTCCAAATGCATGTAAAGATCCTGTCTCTCAGAATCCCCTCCAATAACTTACCCACTGATGTCTGGCTCACCGGTCTATAGTCCCTGGCTTTTCCTTGTAGCCTTTCTTAAATAATGGCACAACATTAGTCACCTCCAGGCTTCTGGCACTTCACTCCTGGTTGTCAATGATGCAAATATCTCTGATAGGGGTCCTGAACTTCTTTCCTAGCTTTATACAATGTCCTGGGATACAATGTCCTTGATCAGGTCCCAAGGATTTATTTAACTTTGTGTTTTAAGACCTGCAGCACCTCCTCTTCTGTAATGCAAACTCTTTTCAAAACGTCACTAGTGATTTCCCCGAATTCCCCAGCTTCCATGTCTTTCTCCACAGTAAATCCTGACTAGAAATATTCATTTAGGATCTCACCATCTCCTGTGGCTCCACACATAGAAGACGTAATTTTGTTGAGGGGCCCTGTTCCCTCTCTAGTTACTGTTTTGCCCTTAATATAGTTGTAGAATCTCTTTGGATTCTCCTTTACTCTAACTGCCAAAGCTCTGTCATGTTCCTTTTTTGCCCTCATGATTTCTCTCATAAGTGTACTGCTACACACCCTATATTAACCTCAGCAGTCTATACCTAACACATGCCTCCTTCTTTCTCATTATCTCTAGTCATGCACTGTTCCCTACTCCTACTAACCTTGCACTTCACTCTAACAGGAACAAGCTGTTAGAAAATTTCCCATTTGCCAGATATCCCTTTACCTTTGAACAACCTCCCCGAATCAACGTTTGAAAGTTTCTGTCTAATACCATCAAAATTGGCCTTGACCTAATTTAGAGTTTTACTTGTGGACTAGGTCTATCCTTTTCCATAGCTGTTTTAAAATTAATAGAATTATGGACATTGGTCCCAACTGAAGCAAAAGTTTGCCAAATTGATTCCTGCAATGGCAGAATCGACATTTGAGGAGATTAAGTTGTTTAGGATTGTATTCAGTTTAGAAGAAAGGGGGAGGGAATCTCACAAAATTTTAACAGAACTACACAAATTAAATGTAGGAAGGATGTTACCAATGGTGGGGATGTTCAGAACCAGGGGTCATAGTTTAAGAATAAGGGGTAAACCATTTTAGCACTGTGATGAAGAGAAATGTCTTACACATAGTGGTGACCCTGTGGACTTCACTTCCATAGAAACTGGTTGAGGCCAAAACAGGATGTGTCTTCAGGAAGGAGGTAGATATAGCTCTTGGGTCTAAAGGGGTCAAAGGATATGAGAGGAGGGCGAGATTAAGGTATTGAATTCAATGATGAGCCATGATCACATTGAATGGCAGAATAGGCTCAAGGGATCGAATAGTCTACTCATGCTCCTATCGTCTTTGTAAGGCACTTTTTAAAACATTATTTGATAGATATTTTGGTCATCTAAAATAACATGTGGCTCATTGTCATATCTTTTGTTTTTATTGCTCCTGAGATGCTCAATGGGATATTTCATTACATCAAAGGTACATATAAGTTGCTAATGCTGTTGTTAAAATGAAATAGAGTGAAACTAGATGAGATCCTTAAAGGAAGAAGAGGTGTCATGAAGTAAGGGGACAGACAAAAATGACTCAATATTGAATTGCACTTTAACAACACCAGACTGGCAAGTGGTAGAAGATACAATCAAACAGAAAGCTCCAGTTAGTGGGAAGGTGTTACCACCATCAATGAAGTGTCTATCATGAGAAGATAATGAATCATTAGATCATCAAATGATACAGCACAGAAACAGACAATTCAGGTCACTGTGCAATTCTTTTCTCCACAGTCCTGTAAATTCTTTTTTTTTGGATGATGATCAAATTATCCGTTGAAAGTCTCCTTTGGTCACCATAATGTCAAGCAGTTTAGATTAGAGTGGCGCTGGAAAAGCACAGCAGGTCGGGCAGCATCCGAGGAGCAGGAAAATCGACGTTTCAGGCAAAAGCTCTTCATCAGGAACAGAGCTATGAAGAGCTTTTGCCTGAAACATCGATTTTCCTGCTCCTCGGATGCTGCCTGACCTGCTGCGCTTTTCCAGCACCACTCTAATCTAAACTCTGGTTTCCAGCATCTGCAGTCCTCACTTTTGCCTATAATGTCAAGCAGTATCAAGAATTCCAGATGCTAACTCCTCACTGCATGGAAGAGAATTTCCTCGTGTTGCCATTGTATGTTTTTGCCAATCATCCTTAAATCTATGACATCTGGTTCTTGATCCTTCCACTAATGGAACCATTTCACCTTATCAAGTCTATCCAGACTCCCCATAATTTTAAATATCTTGTCAAATCTCCTCTCAACCTTTTCTTGTCCAGCGAAAACAGTCCCAACTTCTCCAATCTCTCTATGTAACCCCAGTTCCTCATGCAGGTGGTTGGAAAATTTCTTCTGCTTTTAATTCCATTTACAAAAATGTGTTTGTTTGAATTTGACCTTTCTCAGTGGTAGGATATCATAATACTTGATTTCTAAATGTTGCTGATAGCTTTGATTTTTTTAAATTCCATGAGGCAAGCCTTAGAATACACAGTGGTAACTGAACTGTTTCTAGTGAGAGGGTTTTGAATCCAGTTCTCTCATTTGAAAGGCTTGCTGAGTCAGAGTCATGGAGATGTACAGCATGGAAATAAACCCTTTGATCCAACTTGTCCATGCCGACCAGATATCTCAACCCAAACTAATCCCACCTGCCAGCACCCAGCCCATATCCCTCCAAACCCTTCATATTCATATACCCATGCAGATGCCTCTTAAATGTTGCAATTGTACCAGTCTCCACCACATCCTCTGGCAGCTCATTCCATGCACGTACCACCCTCTGCGTGAAAATGTTACCCCTTAGGTCTCTTTTATATCTTTCCCCAAGCCCTCTAGTTCTGGACTCCCCCTCCCTAGGGAAAATACTTTGTCTATTTATCCTATCCATGCCCCTCATGATTTCATAAACCTCTATAAGGCCACCCTTCAGTCTCCAATACTCCAGGGAAAACAGCCCGAGCCTAGTCAACCTCTCCCTATACCTCAAATCCTCCAACCCTGGCAACATCCTTGTAAATCTTTTCTGAACCCTTTCAAGTTTCACAACATCTTTCCAGTAGGAGACCAGAATTGCACGCAATATTCCAAACAGTGGCCTAACCAATGTCCTCTACACCTGCAACATGACCTCCCAACTCCTGTATTCAATACTCTGACCAATAAAGGAAAGCATACCAAACCCCTTCTTCACTATCCTATCTTCCTGCAACTCCACTTTCAAGGAGCTATGAACCTGCATTCCAAGGTCTCTTTGTTCAGCAACACTCCCTAGGACCTTACCATTAAGTGTATAAGTCCTGCTAAGGTTTGCTTTCCCAAAATGCAGCACTTCGCATTTATCTAAAATTAAACTCCATCTGCCACTTCTCAGCCCATTGGCTCATCTGATTGAGATCCTGTTGTAACCTGAGGTAACCTTCTTTGCTGTCCACTACATCTCCAATATTGATATCATCTGCAAACTTGCTAACTATACCTCTTATACTTACATCCAAATAATTTATATAAATGATGAAAGTAGTGGACCCAGCACCGATCCTTGTGGCCCTCCACTGGTCACAGGCCTCCAGTCTGAAACACAACCCTCCACCACCACCCTGTCTTCTACCTTTGAGCCAGTTCTGTATCCAAATAATGAGTTCTCCCTTTATTCCATGAGATCTAACCAGTCTCCCATGTGTACTTTGCAATGTTTCCTTTTGATTTCCTTTTGAATCATTAAACACATGCAAATCTGTTTCTCAAAGTTTGGATTTTAAAATGCATTGAATTATGCTTTGCTGCGGTTAAATTTTAAGCATGTTTTTGCACAATAAACTCTTGGGTTGTAAGGGTCTTATTTACCACTGAGTGGGTATTCTGGATGGAGATGCGCAAAGGGACTATGATAGCTGATCCACTGAGAGGCCCGGCTATGGGGGAGGTAAGCTGAATGTGGAGGAGTTTGGCAACCTTAATACCAAAAGGAACACTGGCTGATGGGCAGCAAGAGAGCAGAATCGGGTGTTTGAGGTTGTTACTTCTGAGGAGACAGTGACAAATGTCTAAGAAAGTCTAGAGGGAGAAGGTGAGGACTGCAGATGCTGGAGATAAGAGTTGAGAGTATGGTGCTGGAAAAGCACAGCCAGTCAGACAGCATCCGAGGAGCAGGAGAATCGACATTTCCGGCATAAGCCCTTCATCAGGATGCTTTTCCAGCACCACACTCTCGAATGTCTAGAGGGAAATACACAAAGGTAGTGGGCCTACCTAAGAGGGAGTCAAACCTGAGATTGAGGTAAGAGCATTGAAAGATTGAAGTGGGAATTTGGGATGGCAGAGGGCACACAGGGGGATCAATGAAAGAAGACATGACAACAAGAAGGAAGAATCTGGGAGAGGTAAAAATGGGGAAGTGATGGGCTCAGGACTGGAGACTTGATGGGGATGGTATTTTTTATGATATTGGCACTTATTCAGAGGTAGCTTTTGATATAGAAATAGGTCTGGTAAGGATTAAAGGTGTGAAGACGCAGTAATCGGTTGGAAGGAATGTTTTCAGTTTAGTCAATACTGTAATAATAAAATACACTACAAAAGCACGGTTTTATGAATGAATGAAATGTGAATGCAGTGTTATTAAATATAAACACTTGTGAGTGGGTTAGTAAAGAGTAATGAATGAGTAAATCTAAAGTGTTTGTGAGTGGGTTAGTAAAAAGACCTATAATACAATATCTCACAACAGTGAGAAAAATGTTGGAAATTGTATCTAGAGGTTCCAGAGGTAGGAATAAGGCTGGAGAAATAATGGCAGCAATATTAGAGGTGAAAGTAAGCAGTCCTGAAATTTGGACAAGACTGATAGTTTTAGGATTTGGAGTAGCAGAATTAAAAGAGAGATGAGGAGAAATTACTTCTCTCAAAGGGTTGTGAATCTGTTGAATTTGCTAAGCCAGAGTGTTCCAAATGCTGGAACATTGAATAAATTTGAGGAGGTGATAGATTTTTAATTAGTAATGGGTTGAAGAGTTACGGAGAGTGGCAGAAAAGTGGAGTTGAGGCCAAGATGAGATCAGCCATGATCGTATCAAATAGCAGAGTTAGTTCAAGAGGCTGAACTGCCTGATACTGCTCCTAGTTCTTATGGTTTTATAGACAAAAATAGAAATTGTTGGAAAAACTCAGCAGGTCTTGCAGCATTTGTGGAGAGAGATCAGAGTTAACATTTCAGGTCCAGTGACCCTTCATCAGGACCGAGAACCTTTTTAAGTAAGAGTCACGCCGTTGAAGTTTGAGAACCCCAAAAGTAAAAAGTTCTATTTTACTGACTAGTCATAGTGTTTTGGATTATTGGGAATTTTAGGGTTAAAGAGCCCCTATTAGAGTGATTTATTATATGTTCGAATATGTACCTGTCCTCTGACAGGCTGAGACCAGAAATCTCAGCAGGTGTCTGGCTACCTCCGAACTGTCTGGAACCATTGAGCTTTATGAAGAGATTGACTAGGCTGTTTTTCCTGGAGCTTCGGAGGGTGACCTTATAGATGTTTATAAAATCATGAGGGGCATGGATAGGATAAATAGTCAAGGTCTTTTCCCTGGGGTGGGGGAGTCCAGAACTAGAAGGCATAGGTTTAGGGTGAGAGGAGAAAGATATAAAAGAGACCTAAGAGGCAACTTTTTCACGCAGAGGGTGGTGCGTGTGTGGAATGGGCTGCCAGAGGAAGTGGTGGAGGCTAGTACAATTGCAACATTTAAAAGGCATCTGTAAGGGTATATGAATATGAAGAGTTTGGAGAGATATGGGCCGGGTGCTGGCAGGTGGGACTAGATTGGGTTGGGATATCTGATTGAAATGGACGAGCTGACTGAAGGGTCTGTTTCTGTGCTGCACATCTCTATGACTCTATAACTACACAAAATAATGTTAAAATGGAAAAAAAATTAAAAATGTATATCAAACATTTAAAACTTAACTAAAATTAACTGCTTAGCTGATTAACTGAAAAAAGTAAGCCTCCTCTTCAATAAACTCCTCAAAGAAAAAAAATCTTCTCCACAGCTGACCACGTGTAGGAATCGCCAAATGGAAAACACAACTCCACATTTTTAAAAAAAAGTTATGTTTTCAAAAAAAATTTCCAATAGTTTTAAATTGAGGGGTGATAGATATAGAAAAATGTCAGAGATAGTTTCTTACTCAGACAGTGGTAGGGGTGTGGAACACACTGCCTGCAACAGCAGTAGACTCACCTTCTTTGAGGACATTTAAATAGTCATTGGATATGGATGATAATGGAATAGTGTAGGTTAGGTGGGCTTCAGATTTGTTTCACAGGTTGGCGCAACATTGAGGGCCAAAGGGCCTGTTCTGCGCTGTAATGTTCTATGTTCTAAATGTAAAAAAAAATCCCTTTAAAATGCATATAGTCTTCTGTAACTTCTAAATTTAGAATTTAAAAAAACCCCAGCCATTCATCTTAGATGCTGAAAAGCTCATTTTAAAAAAAGTGAGTTTGAAAAAATTTCAGGATTTTTTATGTTTGATATTTTTGGGTTTTGAATGTCAATGAAACAAAATGAATACAGTTCTTATATTAGTGAAGTATAATAACTATAATAACTTCAATAAAACTGCAAGAAATTTTCTAGCAAAGGAAAAATAATTTCTTAGGTGAGTGGGTCAAAAACTAAAACTCATAGATTATAAATGAACACTTAAGTTGATGGGAAAGTGATGGTGTAGTGGCATTGGCACTGGACTAGTAATCCAGATATCCAGGTTGTATTCTGAGGGCTAAGGTCTGAATTCCAACATAGCAGATACTGGAATCTGAATTCAATAAAGATCTGGAAGAGTGTAACAATGACCATGAAACCATTGTTGATTTTTATAAAGACCCGACTAGTATAAAAGTCCATCTGGTTCTGGGTGATGTTTTGAACTGACAGATGATTCTAAACCAGCAGCAACATGGTTGACTCTTAACTGCCTTCTAATATGGCTAGCAAGCCACTCAGTTGTATCAACCGTGAGAAAGTATCAAAAATAAATAAAATCAGATCAACCACTTGGATCCACCTCATTGGTAACAGCAAATTCAGCCCTGTTGACACTGTAAAATCCTTCTTAACAACAAAATTGTCACATGGATGAGAAGCAACAGCTTGACATGGTCATACAGAATCATACCTTTCAGACATACCTTGTCATAGACGCTACCATTACCATCTCTGAATATAACAGACCCATCAGAGGGGTGGCATGATGATATACAGTCAGGAGGAAATTACCCTGCGAGTCCTCAACATTGACTCCAGAGCCTATGCAGTCTCGTGTCATTAGATTAAATATGTACCATACTCCTCCATGTTGAACACCACTTGTAATGAAGCACTAAAGGTTGCAAGGGTGCAGAATGTGCTCTGACTGGGGGGACTTCAATGTTCATTACCAAGAGTGACTTGCATCACAACTGAACAATCTGGTTAAGTCCAAAATGTCATGAGTCATTGGCATAGTGCACTGGAAATCAGGTCCCGTTATTCCTGGAATAATCACAAAAGTTAAAAATTTTAAAATCACTATAGAATTTCTCAGTTTAATTTGATTTCAGACCCAGGTTGATAGAAAGCATGGACCAGGTTCTGTACTTAACAAGAATTGCCATTTATTACATGTACATCTAGCTACAGGCAAGCAGTTACAAACTGTTGGCATAAAGCACTATAACCTTAAATTATAATTCCCTAATATAGTCCCTTTACAAACACTGAGAGGTAGATGTAATGGCAGACAAAAAAATGATAAGGAACTAAAACTGTAAGGACAGTCCAATAATCTTTGTTCCCAAGTTCTGTTGAATTGGTTCTTGCTGATCTGAAAGTTTTTCATGACTGTCCTTTTCTTGCGCTGGTTTACAAGAGGCATGGGGTGGCTGGTTCACTTGTCTGATTTAACAATTCAAAGTCAAAGTTTAAAGTAACTGCTGAAGATTAAATAGTTATCTTAAATTTTAAAGTGATCGTTGACTGCAGAGTACAGAGATGCAACTTCCATGCTGGTGGATATCAAATCCTTTCTCTTTATCTTGTTCCCAACCATAAGCTATTCAGTTACCTGACAAACTATCATACAGATTAGATTAGATTCCCTACAGTATGGAAACAAGCCCTTCAGCCCAACAAGTCCACATCAACCCTCTGAAGAGTAACCCACCCAGACCCATTCCCCATATTTACCCCTATGGGCAATTTAGCATGACCAATTTACCTAACCTGCACATCTTTGGAATGTGGGAGGAAACCGGAGCATCCAGAAGAAACCCACACAGACACAAGCAGAATGTGCAAACTCCACACAGTCACCCAAAGCAGGAATCGAATCTGGGTAAAAGTGAGGACTGCAGATGCTGGAAACCAGAGTCTAGATCAGTGATGCTGGAAAAGCACAGCAAATCAGGCAGCATCCGAGGAGCAGGAAAATTGAGGTTTCAGGCAAAACCCCTTCATCAGGAATAGAGGCAGGAGCCTTCAGGGTGGAGAAATAAATTGGCGGGGGGGGGGGGGGGGGGGGGAGCTGGGGAGAAGGTAGCAAAGAGTACAATAGGTGAATGGGGGTGGGGATGGAGGAGCAGATAGGTGGGAAGGGAGATTGGCAGGTAGGACAGGTCATGGGGACAGTGCTGAGCTGGAAGGTTGGAACTGCGGTAAGGTGGGGGGAGGGGAAATGAGGAAACTGGTGAAGTCTACATTGAGGCCCTGAGGTTGAAGTGTTCTGAGGCAGAAGATGAGGTGTTCTTCCTCCAGGTGTGGGGTGGTGAGGCAGTGGCAGTGGAGGAGGCCCAGGACCTGCATGTCCTCGGCAGTGTGGGAGAGGGAGTTGAAATGTTGGGCCACATGGCGGTGGGGTTGATTGGTGCGGGTGTCCCGGAGATGTTCCCTGAAGTGCTCTGCGAGGAGGTGTCCAGTCTCCCCAATGTAGAGGAAACCGCATCGGGAGCAACAGATACAATAAATGTCATTGGTGGATGTGCAGGTGAAACTTTGATGGATGTGGAAGGCTCCTTTGGGGCCTTAGATGGAGGTGTGGGCACAGGTTTTGCAATTCCTGCGGTGGCAGGGGAAGGTGCCAGAACGGAAGGGTGGTTTGTTGGGAGGGGGGGGGGGGGGGAGTGGGGGCACGTGGTGTCAGGCAGCAGTGCCTGATTACTACCTCAATGGAATCCATTTAGGTAAAGGGGCAGTTCAGAGAGATCTGGGTGTTCTTGTACACCAGTCAATGAAGGCAAGCATGCAGGTACAGCAGGTAGTGAAGAAGGCTAATAGCATGCTGGCCTTCATAACAAGAGGAATTGAGTATAGAAGCAAAGAGGTGCTTCTGCGGCTGTACAGGGCCCTGGTGAGACCACACCTGGAGTACTGTGTGCAGTTCTGGTCTCCAAATTTGAGGAAAGACATTCTGGCTATTGAGGGAGTGCAGCGTAGGTTCACGAGGTCAATTCCTGGAATGGCGGGATTACCTTACACTGAAAGACTGAAGCGACTGGGCTTGTATACCCTTGAGTTTAGAAGACTGAGAGGGGATCTGATTGAGACATATAAGATTATTAAAGGATTGGACACTCTGGCAGCAGGAAACATGTTTCCGCTGATGGGTGAGTGCCGAACCAGAGGACACAGCTTAAAAATATGGTGTAGACCATTTAGGACAGAAATGAGGAGAAACTTCTTCACCCAGAGAGTGGTGGCTGTGTGGAATGCTCTGCCCCAGAGGGCAGTGGAGGCCCAGTCTCTGGATTCATTTAAGAAAGAGTTGGATAGAGCTCTCAAAGATAGTGGAATCAAGGGTTATGGAGATAAGGCAGGAAGAGAATACTGATTAGGAATGATCAGCCATGATCATATTGAATGGCGGTGCAGGCTCAAAGGGCTGAATGGTATCCCCTACACCTATTGTCTATTGCTAACCACTTGAGCTGCCCCATGTTGGCAGGCAAAACACTTTTGTTAACACCATTTCTCAAGGGCAACTAGGGAGAGGCAATAAATGCTGACCCAGCCAGCGATGCCCTCATCCCACGTGAATTTACAAACAGTCTGAATCAACCTATCTGCAATAATCCCCACTTTCCAGCACTTGACATTTCAAGCGTTCATCCACATACATTTTAAAGGTTGTGAGTTTATCTACCAATGCAATCCTCCCAGGCAGTGCATTCCAAATTGAGGTTATTTTTCCTCAAATTCCTTCTAAACCTCCTACCCTTCACTTCAAAATTATTCCGTGTCATTACTCCCCTTCAACTAAGAGAAACAGCTGCTTCCTTTCCACCCTGTTTATTCCCCTCATAATCTTATGCACCTCAATCAGGTTCTTCTCTACTCTAAATCCTCTCCAGCTTCTTTTTCACGGCTAAACTACTCGATCTCAGGCAACGTCCTGGTGAATTTCCTCTGCGCCGCCTCAGTGAAATGATATCTTCCTATAGTGTGGGGCGATCAAACTGCACATCGTGCTCCAACTGTGGCCTAACCAAACTTCTGTACACCTCCCTGCTTTCATAACATATGCCACGACTTTTTCTCGATTCTTTCTCTCTGTCGGCTGATGCTGTTTAATTATTTCCATTTTCTGTCTGGGTTTTACTACAGTTTCATTACGCAGTGTCAGCCTAGGTACTTTCTGAAAATTTCCAATTTACTGGATTCCCTGAGAGAAATCCACACCAAATCGTCTTCCACTCGTCTGCCCAGGGAATTTCCCCATGCCCCACGTGTCAACCTGGGAAGTGTTGAGGGGAGCTGGGATTTCGAGAAGGTCATCTCGAACTCGAAAGGGTTTTTCTCCCCGTGCAGGTGCTGATTGTAACGGATGAGGTGTAGTGTGGGAAGTCCCAGTAGAAGCCATTCTCCTCCCCCCCCCTTCAATGATGAAAGTGAAACCAGGAAGTGAAGCAGTTGAGTGAGACAGACAGGGTTCGAGCGAGGCGGGGAAGCGCGGTGTGTGATCGGGGCGGCAGCAAGAGAGAGTCAGCCAGGGCTCGTCCCCCTCGGTGAGTGGACAGAGACGGTGTTTATGGTGGTCGGGGGAGCTGTAGGAGCCGAGTTGCTGCAGTGTGGGGAAAGTGTGGCCTTGTGACGCCCTGAGCAAGCGGAGAGAAGGCGGGAGGGACTGGGTGGAGGCGGAGAGGAGAGGAGGGGAGGGGAGGTTGGATCTGAACGTTCTCACCAACATCTCCCCCCTGTTTTCTATTCGCAGATGCGTTCATTTTCACTCCGGGCGACGCGATGCCAGAAGTGATCGGCGGCGCTGAGGGAAAAGCGAGGCTCTCGGAATTTTTGTCTTAAAGCCCACCGATAGGACTTTCCGTGTGACAAAATAAGATCAGCTCCAAGGAGGGGAGGAGGTGAATTTCGGTGTCGCGTTTCCTCCTCTTTCCCTTTTTCTGTTTGGTTTAAAAAAAAACACACAGTCGAAGTTGGCCGACAGGGCAAGTGGGTATTAAAGAGTCAGCGACAGGATGCGGCAGGGACAAGGCAACGGCATGGATGAGGTTTACCAGCGAACCACGGAGCCAATCCAGAACTCCGACTCCTGCTGTAACCTCGGTTACCTCCGCACTCACAAAGGGATCCTCAAACTGCTACAAGTGGTGAGTCTGACCTGTTCAGCTCCTGGCTCTTCTACATGGATGGCAGAATTATTTTGGGCGGGTTAAGAACCCAGGTTGACAAGTCAGTCGAAGTCAGGGCGGGATTGAGGTGCGATCCCGGTTTAAGGAAATCCTGTATATCATTTGTAATTATATTAATTCCGCTTGGATGTGCTCTTGGAGTTTCCTTCACACGGTTTCCTAACAGCCAAACAGGCCTCGCCCAGCGTTTCCCACATTTCTGTCAGTTAAAAGAAAATGTAAATGCTAACGTTGCCATGATTTTGGTGAACGCAGAGAACTGCGGATGCTGGAAATTTGCACCAAAAATAATAAGTTTCCTCCAGCACTTTGTGTTTATTGCTTATGATTTCGATGATGGCTTGCTCACTAGCGTCCTGGAAATGGATCTTCAATTCTTGGAAATTCCAGGACACTCCTAGATGTTGGCAGCCGCAACTGAAGAGGGTCACAAGTTTAAGACAGTGGAAAATAATTATATTCCTTTTACTTTTGCTCTCAGTTTCAAGGAGTCCAGTTCATTGCCAGCATGTGTTAATTGATTACCTGATTTATATTCATCATGCAATGCTACCCTCATTTGAAGGCCAATGTGAAAACGTTTAGTACAGAGTGATGAACAAAACCAGCTTCTTAGATGTAAAAGATTCGAGATGCTTTTAATCTGACAGCAAAGTAGAAGGATTGCATTATGAAGTGGGAAGATTTTGTTGGAAAAGAGGGAATGGAGTCTGGGAGTAGTGAGAGGAAGGAGAGAACAACCATTAAGACAGCACAGACAGTGCTGCCTGAGATATCTAGGCGAGCATAAACATGACAGTTCTTTTAAGAAACCTTCAAGTAATTTTAAGACTGTACTTAAAGTATTTCTCTGGACATAGAATCAGTGGGCTCAACATGTATAATGCTGGCATTACTTTTACATGAAAAAATTACATAACATGGAATTTTTTTTGGAATCAAGTTCTTTGCAATTGACTGAACGTTGTTATATTGAGATGTACATATTAGAAAGTTTTTGCAAATGATCCTTGAACAGTACATGAGCTAGCTTATCTGAGAAAATAGTAATTGACTTCAGTGTGCAGAGGCTGTAGTGACAATAATCATCCTGCAGTTCTGTCATCTGTCATTGGAAAAATATTTGAGCTATTGTAAAGTATATGATAAAGAACATTTAGAAATACATAATCTAATCAAAAAGAGTCAACATGAATTCATGACGAGAAATCATGCCTAGGAAATTTATTCAAATTTATTTGAGGAAGTAAAAAGCTGGATAGATAAAAGGGGTCCAATAGATATAATATATTTGGAGTTTCAAAAGGCATAGGATAAGGTACTGTACCAAAAGCTACTTAATGAGATTTGCGCCCCTGGTATTGTGGCAGTATGTCAGCATGGATAGAGAATTAATTGGTTCACCAATAAAAAACAGAGAGTTAGGATAAACGGGCATTTTCAGGAAGGCAACCTATAACTAGTGGAGTACCACAGGGATTAGTGCTGAGGCCACAATTATAACCATAGCGATGTACAGCATGGAAATAGGCCCTTCGGTCCAACTTGTCCTTGCCAATTGTATCCTAAATTAATCTAGTCCCATAATGATATACTAAAACTGGTCAAAATACTATAAAGAAATAATCCATTTGCTCCACCAAATCTGAGCCATGCTTCTCTCTATAAGAATCACACCGTCTAATTCCATTCACCTATCTGTTCCCAAGCTGTTTAATATTAACTTTTTTCTCAGAACGGATTTTTAAAAAATGTTCTTATGGACAACAATAGGTTTAAGCAAAAAAATTATGTTCTGACCTCACTTTTCTTATAATTATCTTAATTTTGTTCTGTCTTATCCACCTGTGAAAATACTTTCCTTAGCACAATTCTTCATAACCTGCAACTTTTAATCCTTTTAGTTCAAGTGAAAAAGCCAAAGCTTCTAGTCCCATTTGCCAGCATTTGGTCCATACACTTCTATACCCTTCCTATTCATTTACCCATCCAGATGCCTTTTGTAATTGGACTGAGGTGTGTTAACATGTTACAATTCAATTCAAATTCTCTTTATTGCAAAAAGATTCAATTCACACCTGCTGTTCAGTAGCAGTAGACAGTTTCTCATCTCCTCACTTGTGAAGAAAGTTGAATTGATTTAACTCGCAAAAATAAATAATATATAGGCATAATGAATATTTTCCACACCTTTGTCATTTCTAACATTTGTGTGCCATTTAGTTAACAGAAGGAAATGAGAGTAACAGAAAAGAGCTGAAAAATGTGTTGCTGGAAAAGCGCAGCAGGTCAGGCAGCATCCAAGGAACAGGAGAATCGATGTTTCGGGAATAAGCCCTTCTTCAGGAATCCAATTCTGATCTGACCTGACCTGCTGTGCTTTCCAGCAACACATTTTTCAGCTCTGATCTCCAGCATCTGCAGTCCTCACTTTCTCCTAGTAACAGAAAAGACACAGCCTGCAGATTTCAGGATCTTACCAGAGATATGAGGTGATGTTTAAAGAGAGACGTGAAAAGCTTTGGCTTTTTCACTTGAACTGAAAGGATTAAAAGTTGCAGATTATGAAGAATTGTGCTAAGGAAAGTATTTTCACAGGTGGACAAGACAGAACAAAATTAAGAGATATATAAATTAGGTCAGAGCATAATTCTTTGCTTAAACCTATTGTTGTCCATGAGAACTCTTTTTTAAAAATCCATTCTTAAAAAAAAGTTAATATTAAACTGATTGGGGAACAGATAGATAAATGGAATTAGATAGTGTGATTCTTACAAAGAGCAGCATGCCTCAGATTTGGTGGAGCAAATGGATCATTTCTTTATAGTATTTTGACCAGTTTTAGTACATCATTAAAATAGGAATTGTATTCAAGCCTAATATCTATCAAAACTTGCACAAATCATCTCATATTTGTTATTTTACAATATTTTAATTGCATATTCATTAATTTTGATTCATAGAATCTCTGCAGGGTGGATGCAGGCCATTCAGCCCACACTGACCCTCTGAAGAGCAACCCACCCAGACCCACATTCCTGCATTTCCCTGGCTATTCCATCTAACCTGCACATCTTTGGACTGTGGGAGGAAACCCACAGATACACTGGGAGAATGTGCAAACTCTCGCCTGAGGGTGGAATCCAACCCAGGTACCTGGTGCTGTGAGGCAACAGTGCTAACCACTTAGCCACCCCAGAAATAGCTTTCTAGGCAAGACAGACAATCTAACTCTTGCTATGTGGGCAATCTGGATGTGGGTGTAGAAGGATGGGTTAGTAAATATGTGGATGACAATTAGCTAGGCAGAGTTGTGGATAGTGCCTAAAATATTTTGGGTTACAGAGGGACATAGATAAGGTTCAGAGCTGGGCTGAGAAGTGGAAAATGGAGTTTAATGCAGAAAAGTGTGAGGTAGTTCACTTCGGCAGAAGTAACAGGAATGCAGAGAACTGGGTTAATGGTAAAATTCTTGGCAGTGTAGATGAACAGAGAGATCTCTGTGTCCTGGTGCATAAATCCCTGAAGGTTACCACCCAGGTTGAGATGGTTGTAAAGAAGGCATATGATATGTTGCCGTTTATTGGTAGGGGGATTGAATTTCGGAGCCATGAGGTCATGCTTCTGTTGTACAAAACACTGTTGAGGCCGCACCTGGAGTATTGTGTGCAGTTCTGGTCACCAGATTATAGGAAGGATGGAAAGGGTTTAGAGGAGATTTACTAGGATGTTGCCTGGTATGGAGGAAAGGTCTTATGAGAAAAGGCTGAGGGAACTGAGGCTATTTTCATTGAAGAGAAGATGATTGAGAGGTGACTTAATTGAGATGTATAAGATAATCAGAGGGTTAGGTAGGTTGGACAGTGTGAGCCTTTTTCCTCGGATGGTGAAGGCTAACATGAGGGGACATAGCTTTAAATTGAGGGGTGATAGATTTAGGACAGATATCAGGGGTAGTTTCTTTACTGAGAGTGTAGAAGGGGTGTGGAATGGCCTGCCTGCAACAGTAATAGACTTGCCAACGTCAAGGGCATTTTAAATGAGCATTGGACATACATTTGGATAATATTGGAACAGTGTAGGTTAGATGGGCATCAGATTAACTTCACATTTCGGTGCAACATCGAGGGCCGAAGAGTCTGTACTGCGTTGTAACAGTCTATGTTCTATCTGTCTCCTCTGAGCTGAATGTAATTGTTCTGTTATCTATTGAGTTTAGAATCATGAGCGCAAGGAGGCTTTTCAGCCTTCAGTGTTTGCTGGCTCTTAGATTCACCGTAGAATCCCTACAGTATGGAAGCAGGCCATTCTGTCCATCAAGTCTACACTGACCCTCTGAAGAGCATCCAGCAAGACCCACCCCTACCCTATCCCTGTAACCTTGCATTTTCCATGACCAATCCACCTAACCTGCACATCTTTGGACTCTGGGAGGAAGCCCATGGGGAAAATGTGTGAATTCCACACAGACAGTTGACCAAGGGTGGAATCAAACCTGGTTCCCTTGTGCTGTGACGAAGCAGTGCCAACCACTGAGCCACCGTGCCAATCTGTATTCATCTATACTCAAGCTCCTAAAAATATGTTGAACTGATCAAATTGCTCTAGATGTTTATGGAAGTTTTGTAAGCGCTCTGCTGGTCACCTCAGCTGAGTAACAAGTAAATAATTAGTTTATAGTAATTAATACTGAAATGAATAAATAAAAATTGCACCAAATATGAATTTAGAAGTATTTCAACTTGCCCATAAAATTGACCAGTTCTTATTGAATATATTAGGTATTGCTCTCGAGCCTAATCTGTTGAGTCTACAATCTTTAATCACCTGTGAAGTATCTGAGGATTCATAATGGAAATGCAAGCTCTCATGCCTGGCTCCAAGAGTTATTTGTGCTCCCATTTGCAGTTCTGTACAATGTCATGAGAAACCTACTAACTATTATCCTTTTTGATGTTTCTCACTAGTCCTCTATGCTGATGCTGCAAATCGCCTTCCTGTCCAAATTCTTCCAACTCTGATTCAGCGCCATATTTACTTGGGCAATAAGTGCTAGCCAGTCAGCGACTCCCACATCCCACAAGCAAATTTTTTAAAAAAATGTTTTTGATCTACAACGTCCCATTCTCTTCCGCTTGTCCCCTTGACCCTCCAGATCATCTCAAACCTCACTCTAGTTAATGATTTACTTTTTGGGCCACTTTTCAGGGCTTTTGAACTTTGGGTTAAAAACTGATTTCTGTTCCAAAGCCAAAATATACATAGCCGTAAACAATGTTTGTGAACAGGTCACAGGCAAGACTATGTGCTAGAGGTAGGTTAGTGTACAGGTATTTGGTTATGTAGCTGGTCTATCAAGGAAAGAAATAAAGTTATCTCACTATAAGATATACATTTAAATCACTCATAAACTACACTGTATAATTCTTTCACTGGAAATACGTGCTAGGTCAATGGTGTGAATCTTCCATTTGGCCATTTCCCTGAAAATGAATGATAATATTGGAAGGAGTACCCTATTCTTGATTACTTACCAGTCAAGAAATATTGTGGCATGGGGTAGTAAGTGTACATGTAGTAAATGGCTGAATTCGATGAGTATGCTTGGTATTTACTGATTTGCTGAATTAATAAGTAGTGAGAATTTTGAAAACAGTACATAGGACTATGCAGTTCATTGTTCTACATTATTATCTTTCTCTTAAGTCTTTCAACTGGGTTTGTGGGCAACCTAACATTTTTGCATACTGGTAATGAATGGGTAACTCTCACTTGCATAACAAGTAGGATGCATCATCTCACAGTCCAACAATGTGCAGGTTAGGTGGATTGGCCATACTAAATTACCCTCAGTATCCAAGGATGTTGCACAGTGTGTGTGCTATTTGCATGGAAATTTGTCTGCAAATTGTCTGCTCACATATGAGCCAGGGCACAATGGCAGAAAATTGCTTCCTCAATACCATTGTCTATCTTATGCTGGAATTATAACTCGACTGAAAGCACACAGGTTTGTTTTACGTCTACGTAGCTACATACATTGATTAGAGGAAGTTGCAACTGAATAGGTAACTCTTTAATCATACAGTCACAGAGATGTACAGCAAGGAAACAGACCCTTTCGTCCAACTCGTCCATGCCAACCAGTTATCCTAACCTAATCTAGTCCCATTTGCCAGCACGTGGCCTATATCCCTCTAAACCCTTCCTATTCATGAACCCATCCAGATGCCTTTTAAATGTTGTAATTGTACCAGCCTCTGCAATTCCTCTGGCAGCTCATTCCACACACGCACCACCCTTTGCGTGAAAGTGTTGCCCCTTAGGTCCCTTTTAAATTTTTCCCCTGAACCTATGATCTCTAGTTCTGGACTCCCACAACCCAGGGAAAAGACCATGTCTATTTATCCTATCCATGCCCCTCATGATTTATAAACCACTGTAAGGCCACCCCTCAGATTCTGACACCCCTGACTATTCAGCCTTCCTGATAGCTGAAATCCTCCAAACCTGGCGAAATCCTTGTGAATCTTTTCTGAACCCTTTTAAGTTTCACAACATCCATCCTACAGCAGGGAGAACAGAATTGCACACATTATTCCAAAAGTGGCCTAACCCATATCCTGCAACATGACCTCCCATCTCCTATGCTCAATGCTCTGACCACTAAAGGAAAGCATACCAAATGCCTCCTTCACTATCGTATCTACCTGAGACTCCACTTTCTATGAACTATGAACCTGCACTTTTTGTTCAGCAACACTCCCCACAGCCGTACCATGTAAGTTCCTATAAATTCCTCATTGCCTCTAAGTGCTGCTCCAACTGATCCATGCGATCTGCTAGGATTTGCAACCAAGCACTCTTAACTGCAGACGTAATCTTCAATAAATTGGAATTGCTCCCTAATCTCCCACATCTGACCGGAAGAGCACATCACCTACTGAAGGCCATCTTTGCACCTTAACAATCCACAGAAAATAGCACAGTCTTACTGTTCCAGGTTAACTTAGTACCTGTGTTTTATATTTTTAAACTTTAATCAAGAGACAGATCTCAGTAAAACATATTCTACTCGCTATTTTAAAAAAGACAGCAAGGTTAGACTTTAAATTCATGCACTTATCTGCTGCTGTGCTGTGAGCTCTCTCTCACAGGTTCCTCCAAAGTCAGTTGTGAATTTCACTGTTTGTTAATTTTTCTTAAACACACTCCAATGTCCAGAAATACTGAAAGGCAGAAGCTGTGCAGATTCACTGCTGTATCAGACAGCAGTGTAGGCCTCTTTTGCTCTCTCTCTCTCTTGCTCTTGCTCTGTGTGGCCTTTGCACGTTCTCCCCATGTCTACATGGGTTGTCTCAGGGTGCTCCAGTTTTCTCCCACAGTCCAAAGATTTCCTTACTCCTCTGAGTATAAGAGTTGGGATGTCATGTTGAGGTTGGTGTGATCTCTTCTGGAGTACTGTGTCCAGTTCTGGTCGCCCACTTATAGGAAGGATATTATTAAGCAGGAGAGGATTCAGAAGAGATTTTCTAGGATGTTGCCAGGTATGGAAGGTTTGAGTTATAAAGGAAGACTGGCACTTTTTTCACTAGAGTGAAGGAGGGTGAAAGGTGACTTTTTCGAGGCTTATAAAATAATGAGATGCATGGATAGAATTAATGGTAGTTGTCTTTTCCCAAGGATGGGTGATTTCAAGACTAGGGGGTACATTTTTAAAGTGAAGAAGAAAGAGATTTTAAAAAGACATGAGGGCCAAAATGTTTACACAAGAGTGTGATTTGCATGTGGAATGACATCCTGAGGAAGCAGTGAATGTGAGTAAAATTACAACGTTTAAAAGATATTTGGGTAACTATATGAATAGGAATGTTTTGTGGGCATGTGGGCTAAGAGCAGGCAGGTGGGGCTGATTTAGTTTGGGATTACGTTCAGTATGGACATGGTCTACTTCCATGCTGTATGATTCAATTTGCAGATTACATGGATTGGCCATGCTAAATTGCCCACCGTGTTTAGCGATGTGCAGGCTAGTTGAATTAGCCATGGGAAATGTAGGGTTACAGGGATGGGGTGCGTCTGGGTCTGGATGGAATACTCTTTGCAGGGTCAAAGAGTGATCTCTTTGTGATCACAGAGTGATCACAGGCCATTCAGTAATCTGAATGGCCTGCTTCCATGCTGTAGGGATTCTATGATTCTATTCTATAATTCTTTGTGTACAAATGCTTCCTAATATCTGTCCTGAACAGTCTCTATCTAATTTTTAGACTTTGCACCCTAGTTCTAGAATCCATAACCAGTGAAAATAGACTATCTTTTACCTACCCTGTCTTTTTCTGTTGATATCTTGAAGCCTTCAATCAGCTCACCCCATTACTTTTTAAATTCTCAAGACAATGGGCCTAATTTGTATAATCTGTCCCCATAACTTAACCCCAAAAGTCCAGTATCATTCTTGTAAACCGACACTGTATTTCAGCCCTGGACACTATGGGCAATTTAGCATAGCTTATCCACTTCCATAGCCAATTTTTGCTCTATGCAAGGAAACCAGAGCACCCAGTGGAAACCCAAACAAACAAAAGGAGAACATACAAACTCCACACAGACAGTCACCCAAAGATGGAATTGAATCCAGGTACTTGACACTGTGAGTCATCAGTGCTAACCACTGGGCCACCTTACCACCTGCCACTTGTTTACGGTCAATTCTATCTGCCAAAGTTTTGACCATTCACTGCATCTATCAATGTCCCTTTGTAATTCTATGATATCATATGCACTGTCTGCAATGCTGCCTATCTTTGTGTCATTAGCATATTTGGATATATGATCCGCTGTGCATTATCAAAGTTGTTCAAAAATAATATAAATATTTGAGGCCCCAACACAGATTCTTGTGGGGAAACCACTAGTCACATTCAGCTAATTTAAGTACCTGCCATTATCCCTACATTCTCGCAGACAAATCAGTAATTTGTCCTGAATTCAATGGACTTCTGTCTTTGTTAACAGTCTGTTATGTGGATCTTTAATGGTAATCAGACAGTGGCCAAATAATCTGTTTTAGTAATAATGTTGGTAGTTTCATAGATATTCTTAAATAGAATCATACAGCAAGAAAACAGACCATTGGGTCCAACTCATCCATGCCGACCAAGTTTTGCTTGACACTATCAACTGGAATGACTCTACAAGACTTTGGGGAAAATTTGTTGTCCATCAAGCTGCCCACAGTGTATTCAATTGTTTTCATGTGAACAGGTGCTGTATGGTATAATTTGATGATACCAGCTATAGAGTCATACAGCACAGAAACAGACCCTTTGGTCCAACTCATCCACACTAACCAGACATTTCAAACCCATAAACACATAAATAGAAAGTGGGCCTTGCCACCAGTGCTTCATCCAGAGGCTCACTGATGATGTTACCAAGTATGATGATGAAACGTCTGAAAACAAACCTTCCAGCTCGGCAAGCAAACATATATCCAGAATTTCAACCTGAGCTACAAATCTTGGCAAAACTTGCTAATCCCAAAGCCTATCAGTTTTTCCAGGATTTGGCCAATATCTGTGTAAATAGTTCCTATTAATATACTGATCCAGATGCGTTTTAAATGTTGTAAATGCACCTGTCTCCACAACTACGTGTGGCAGTTTAGTTCCATACATGTACCATCTTCTGTATGTAAATGTTACCCCTTAGGCCCTTTTTTAAATCTTTCCCCTGTCACATTAAACCTATGACCTCTAGTTTTGGACTCTCCAGAATGGAATGAACTAGGTTTGGGTCCTTGCCCCCACTTTATTTGGTATTTCCTTCTCCATGCTCCTGATCTTTGAATTCTTGATAGGTATGAAAGGAGTTTATTTGGTCCAATTGCAATCAAAGTCAAAAATACAGCATACCATGATAAATGACTCCTGTCGGCTGAAGATGCCATGCCAGTCATCCACATACAAATGCAGCCATGTTGACTCATGGATTGTCATCTCAATATTTGTATTTTGCTGTAAGCACCACAAAAACTGTGATTATCTGAGAAGGTATTACATTTCTGTCCTTGATTGCTCTGCAATAAAGCCCTCTGAAAATGATTGGCTAGCTCTTTTACCTTGGTACCACAGACTGTCTTTTGATGCAGAACTGTGGGAAAGCAGCTAGCATCTTTGTCAAACTCATGAAATTCATATAGACTGACATCATGCTGACTCTTAGAATCAAGATGTTGGTTTATGAGAATAAGAGCAACATACTATGGATGCTGGGGATCTCAAGTGAAAATGGAACATGGTGGCAGCAAGCATGAAATCAGCTAAGGAGAGGCACCAGTTAACTTTTCAAGTTTAGCATGATTCTTCGGTACTGAAACCAGGTGTAGACACTGTAGGCTTCTGGACTCAACATTTGAGTTTGACAACTTCTGACTATGAATTCAGTCCTCCATTTTATTCCATCCCAACTCCCTCCCCCTCTTTATTTGGTTACCATGAATTTGCTTTCGGCTATTGACTCCTACAATTAACACAGAATCTGATTGTATTTTTCTTAATGATTTCCAGAAGGTATTAGACAGCATGCCACAGTAAAGGATAGTACATTAGATGATGGCACATGGGTTTGAGGTAATCTATTAGCATGGATAGAGAATTGGTTAATAGACAAGAGGCAGGAAGTGTGGATAAAAATAGGCACTTTTAGGTTGGCAGGCTGTAGCTAGTGCGGTGCTACAAGGATCAATGCTGGGGCCTCCATTATTTACACTTTGTATTAATGACAGATGAAGAGATCAAGAGTATTGCATCTAGATTTTCTGTTGTCATTTATATAAATGATTTGGATATAAACATAGGAGGTATAGTTAGTAAGTTTACAGATGACACCAAAATTGGAGGTGTCGTGGACAGTGAAAAAAGTTACCTCGGATTACAGCGAGACCTTGACCAGACGGGCCAATGGGCTGAGGAGTGTCAGATGGAATTTAATTTAGATAAATGTGAGGTGCTGCATTTTGGGAAAGCAAATTTTAGCAGGACTTGTACACTTAATGGTAAGGTCCTAGGGAGTGTTACTGAACCAAGAAACCTTGGAGTGCAAGTTCATAGCTCTTTGAAAGTAGAGTCACAGGTGGATAGGATAGTGAAGAAGGTGTTTGCTATGTTTTCCTTTATTGGTCAAGTATTGAGTACAGGAGTTGGGAAGTCATGCTGCAGCTGTACAGGATATTGGTTCAGCCACTTTTGGAATATTGCGTGCACTTCTGGTCTCCCTCCTATTGGAAGGATGTTGTGAAACTTGAAAGGATTCAGAAAAGATTTCCAAGGATGTTGCCAGGGTTGGAGGATTTAAGCTGTGGGGAGAGGTTGAATTGGCTAGGGCTGTTTTCCTTGGAGGCTCAAAGGCTGAGGGGTGACTTTTTAGAGAGCTTTATAAAATTATGAGGGGCATGGATTGGGTTAATAGACTAAGTCTTTTTTCTGGGGTGGAGGAGTCCAGAACTAGAGGGCATGGGTGAGAGGGGAAAGATATAAAAGGGACTTAAGGGGCAACTTTTTCACAGAGGGTGGTGCATGCGTGGAATGATCTGCCAGAGGAAGTGGCGGAGTCTTGTACAATGACAACATTTAAGAGGCATCTGGATGGGTATATGAATAGAAAGGTTTGGAGGGATATGTGCTGGGTGCTGGCTGGTGGGACTAGATTGTGTTGGGATATCTTGTCAGCATGGACAGGTTGGACTGAAGAGTCTGTTTCCGTGCTGTACATCTCTATGACTCTATGACAGAAGAAAGCTAGGTCAAACTGTAAACTGTAAGGAAGATTCAAAGTGTTTTGCGCAGATTAAGCTGATGGGCAACAAAGTGGCAGATGGAGTATAATGTGGAGAAATGTGTGGGTTGTCACTTTCGTAGTGCTCTAAGGCAAGCAGAATATTTCTTTAAAACATGTGAAATTGTTAAATGTCAATGTTAAGAGGAACTCTGAATTAGTCATACCTAGAATGCAAATAGCTAGCATGCTGGTGTAGCAAACAATTAGAAAGGCAAATGGCACTTTGGCCTTATTACAAGAGGGGTGAAGTATCAGAATGAGGATTATTTGTGACAGTTTACATTAGGCATTGGGCTTTGGTGAGACTGCACCTGGAGTACTGTGTACAGTTTTGGTCCTATAGTTAAGGCAAGATATTCTTGCAATGTAGGTGGTGTCGTAAAGTTTCATGAGAATGGTTTATGGGATAAGAGGATTGTTTTGTGCTGAGTCACTGAGTAGTTTGGGCCTATTTTCTCTGGCAAGTAGAAGAGTGAGTGTGACCTCATTGAAATGTATAAAGCTGTGAAGGGGATTGCTGGAGTAGTCACCAAGAGAATATTCCTGTTAGCTAGGGATTCTAGGTTGTGAATCTTAGGAAATTCCTACCCCAGGAGGTTGTACTTGTTGGTATTGTATATACTGAAGGTGTTTAGCCTCCCTGGAGATCACTGGACAGGGGTGTCAGACAGGAAATCAGACTTCAGGGCAATGGTCTATCGTGATTGTTTTGAATGACAGAGCAAACTCGGGCCATATAGTCTTCTCCTGCTCCTATTTCTTATGTTACCCAATATTTATTTAAATTTATTGTTTCTTTTGTATTGATTCTTGAGGTCAGCCAAAACTGATCTGCACCGTCTTAACTTGGCAGACAGTAGAAAGTGAAGATCCCAGATGCTGGAGATCCGAGTCTAGAGTGTGGTGCTGGAAAAGCACAGAAGGTCAAGCAGCATCTGAGGAGCAGGAGAATTGATGTTTCGGGCAGAAGCCCTTCATCAGGAATGAGCCCTTAACGTGCAGCCAGGCTATTCTCCGATCACCTTGTATTCATTCACCTAAGTTACCTCCTAATCAAGAAATATTTTGCTTTAAAAATTCTCATCCTTGTTTTCAAATCCCTCTATGGCTTTGCCCCTTCCTATCTCAGTAGTCTCCTCCAGTCGCATAATCCTTAAACTGTCTGCAACCCTCTAATACTGGTTCCTTGTCCATCTGAAAATGTCATTGCTCCATGTTGGTGACCATGCCTACAGTTGCCTTTTGGAATCCCCCTCCCTACACTTCCTATCTGACTTCCTTCTGTTCAAACACTCCTTTGAACCTACAATTGATCTGTGTTGATACTTCCTTGCATGTTTCGGTGTTATACTTTGCCTTGTAATGTTGCTTTTTGAAGAATTATGGGATAACATTAAATACAAGTAGTTGGGGCATAAGGATTTAGAGCTGAATATTTAAATATTAATTGTAGCTAAATTGCAGCACTCTGCCCTCTGGGTCAGAATGTTTTCTTAAAGTACTGCATTGATTGTAATGTCTTCTCCATTACAGCAGTGACTGCCCTTCAAAAATTACATAATTAGATGAATGTCCTTTTGGAACACCTTATTGGAATATTCAGGCTGTGCAAATATTCAAGGTTCTTATTTTAATGTTTTTTTCAAAATCAATGAGCACTGAAGAGAAGCTTCACTGCATACAGCAACTTATTCCACAGAATACAGAAAGGAAGCAAAACATATTTTTACTGAACAACTTACCTTTGACCAACACCTTCATTGGTTCATCAAGTTAGTAAGTGAGGCGTACAGATGCCTGATTTCAACTGGATGCTGCCATTGGTGTTAGATCTCATAAGAACATTGATATTGAAGTGTTGTGGAATTTCAAACATTGGGGCACAGATTCATGTTATGGGGTAATCATTTCAGACTGAGATGAGGAAAGCTTCTTCACTCAAATAATTATAGAATCATTGTCCCAGAGGTTTGTGGGTGTGCCGTTACTGATTATATTTATGGCTGGGACTGAAAGATAAACTAATACCAGCAGAAATGTGGAGTTGTAGCTGACAATCAGCAGTGATCATAATGAATGGTGGAGCAGGCTTAATCAGCTCTTTTCCTGATCCCATTTCTTATGTTCTATTAAATGTTACATGAAATAAGGGAAACTGATTCAACTGTAGATCTCCATGAACTCTGTTGCAAATACACGTAGTGCAGCATCACCATTTGCAAGTTCCCTGAGTAACGAATTTTGAAACAGAATACTGCCATTCATTGGATCAAAAGAATCTTTGAACTCTCTTTCACAGCATTAGGTGTACGCACCCTATGTGGATACAAGGGGTTCAAGACAGTTCATCAACACCTTTTCATAGGCAATAAGGCATAGGCAATTAATATTGGCCTTGATAGGGTTATATATATTACACAAATGAATAAATTTAAACAAGTAATTTTCAGCCAAAGGTGAGAGGAAGTGTCGAGCATAATTTCTTTCAGTCCAAAAATGCCAGAATTCACTGTTTATGTTCAAGAATGAATGATTATTACTCGGGCAAAATTGTAGAGGGACAACCAATCTTAGGGAGGGAGGTGTTGGTGGGAAATTGTCAAAGGGAAATTAATTATTTTAAAACAGTAAAGTTTCCTTTGGTTTAATTGTTGGGAAATGTAGTGCAATTTAATACTCAATATTTACATACGTGTTTTGGTAAAAATCCCCAAAACACATGTTTGCTTCATGATCGGAAAGTACATTTGTGAGTCATATGATAGTCAGTGCAAGTCTTTGATACAGTCAGAGGCCTTTGTTGTTTTGCTGAAGTTTAAATGCTTGATTTGCAGGTCCAAAGAAAAGAAATCCCAATGACATAAAACCAAACTAAAGAAATATTCACTTTAATCTATGACCTAAATCAAGATGAAAATTTTCAGACTGAACAAACAATTCTGGTAGCACACTTTGCGTGTGAAGCAGGGATATGAATTTAAAATGATTGTGTAATAGATCTAAACATCTGGTACATAGTTGAATGTTTCCAAAATGCTGTCTCAGGATCTCTGCTTTTTGCTTGGCAATCCTACTGTGCAGAACAATCTGTCCTGTTCCCCTGAAATAGCTAATCACAGTGCTCTGACTTGGTTTGCTATTTTCTTGGTTTTTTTCGTATTTGAGCATACTTCCTTCTTTTAGCTTGATAATGTTGCACATTACAGCTGACATGAATATATTTTAAATTCACTTGCAATCCTTTGAGCTGCAGCTCCACCCCCAGTGCATTCTTTCCAACCACCTGTGTTAGAGGCACCATGTTGGTAACAGCAAGAGCAATGTCAAGATGTGGCAAATCGCCTCCAGCTTCTCAAAGGATAAAGTTAGGATTGTTTAAGATATAAGTTTCACTAAATGATGGAAAATTCAGCCACAAGCTTTCACACTGCAGGCAGCTGCAAGTTCCCTTCCAAGTGACTCACTGTCCCAACTTGGGAATACACCATTATTCCTTCAGTTTCACTGTGTCAAAATCCTGGAATTTCATCACTAATAGTGTAAAATAGTGGATTGTAATGTTCAAGAAGACAGGTTACCAACTTTGTCAAGGCCAACTAGGAACAAATGCTGGCCTGGCCAGCAACACCCACATCCCACAAATTATTTTCTAAAAATGACTAATTTCGTTCCCTCTCCATCATTCTGAGTCTGCTGTGAATGTAAGAGCCATGACATAGCAGGGCACACTTTGTCAGTGATGTGTGATAGGAAAGCTGACTGTAGTAAACTAGGCTCAACTGCTAATGGGTAAACCACAGTAACAGTGTGGGCTGTTTAAAGGTTTTCTTGTAATCAAATACGTCAGTAAGCTTTAAATGTTGGCTTTACATGTGCAGTTGAGAATCATGCTCGACAAATCAGACATGATTGAGCTAAAAGGAGGAAGTGTGCACATATACAAAACAAAAGGAAAAAGGAAATAGCAAACCAAGTCATAAACAGTTACAAAGTGGTACAAAGAAAATAGGTGGTGGCTTCATGACAAAAAACTACAAAAGGTGTCCAATCTGATATCATAAGGTTTTTTTTAATATAATAAATGTGACAAGGGTGAATATGGATTTATTAAAGGCAAATACAGATACTATTATAGTGGATAGGAAAACCTTGAAGGTTTGTTAAATGCATCTATTTCATAGTACAAGGGGACCTAAAAGTAAATTGCATGGAGAAAGCTATTGGATTCAGTACTGGTGTAATGGGGAAAATGATGGGGTTGCTTAGTTTCCACTCACGGACACCAGAGATCCCTTTAAATTCCTGTCCAATTCAAATTAACATTGGGAAAGCTGAAATTCATAGAGGTTCCTTAATTTTTGAATTTCCTTTCTTTGGCACTGATCATAAAATTTAGGCCGACAGCTTGGCTGAATAAAGAGGGTTGTAGGTTTGTAGTTTATAATTAGAATTAAGTTAAAAATAATGTATGTAAGTAGGAACACGAAGTTGTAACATAATAGACTGAATAAGTGGATGGGAATGGCTATGACAGACACACAATTGTTTGCATAACTGTAAGAGATCAAGATGCAAGAAAGACAAATCAAATGGTTTTCTTGACAAGAGTCTTGGAGTTGTACAGAAGCAGAAGTTGTCAGTTTGCTTTCTAAGTATATTCAGCCTTGTATTTATAGTAAACGCGATCTGGCATGTTTTAATAGTGGCTAATTAGCTCAATAACTATTCCACACCCCACCCCACTCGAATTGCATGTTTAGATTCTTGTCCCATTGAGGATTAGTGCATATAATCTAGGCTGATGCTTCAATAGAGGCTTCCTGCCACAAGGATCGATGCTGGATCCAGTACTTTTTGTCATTTATTTAAATGATTTGGATGCGAGCATAAGAGGTACAGTTAGTAAATTTGCAGATTACACCAAAATTGGAGGTGTAGTGGACAGCAAAGAAGGTTACCTCAGATTACAATGGGATGTTGATCAGATGGGCCAATAGGCTGAGAAGTGGCGCATGGAGTTTAATTCAAATAAATGCGAGGTGCTGGATTTTGGGGAAGCAAATCTTAGCAGGACATATACACTTAATGGTAAGGTCCTAGGGAGTGTTGCTGAACAAAGAGACCTTGGAGTACAGGTTGATAGCTCCTTGAATGTGGAGTCGCAGGAAAATAGAATAGTGAGGAAGGCGTTTGGTATGCTTTCCTTTATTGGTCAGAGTATTCAGGGATATCTGGTCGGCATAGACAGGTTGGACTGAAGGGTCTGTTTCCATGCTGTGCATCTCTGTGACTCTAAATTGCTGGAGAAAATGAGCAGATCTGGCTGCATCTGTGGAGAGAAAACCAAATTAATATTTCAGGTCCAGTGACCCTTCTTTGATACTTGTTTTCTGCTCAGTTATGCCTCAAAACATGGCATTTCTCGAAAGAGCACTGACTTCTTTGCACATTTCAACATTCTTCCTGTAATCATTTTTTTGGGAAATGAAGAATAAATATCTAGATTACTATTTGTTGGCATTTTATGAATAGAAGTTGGCTGCTATGTTTGCTTCCAGAGCAGTAGTAATTGCAATTCAGAGTAATTAATCAGGAAATGCTGGAAATACTCAGCAGACTTAATAACATCTCTGAAGAGAGAAACAGTTAGTATTTCAAGTTGATGAACTCTGGAAGATTATCCATCTGAACCATTAAGTCTTTCTTCACACATGGTGCCAGATCTACTGAAATTTTCAGAATTTCTGTTATTATTTCTAATTTCCAACTTCCTCAGCTACTATGCTTTTGGTGACCTGAAAAGCGTAAGGTTTAGTCTTTAGATTACATTGATCAGCGTAGAATGTTAGTTATTTAATACAAATTTATCTTTTTAATGATTAAAACAATTTCAGCGTATGATTAATGTATATACTAACTGCAGGTGCCACAAGACTTTGACATAGATTGCAGGTGCCTGATTGCAGAATTGTCTGTTGAACAATATTCTTTTGGCAACTCCTCCTAATTATTGTCATCTTGTTGCTTTCTTAATCCTGATCATATGTAGTTTTAGTTTAATTTCTGATGCTTTTGTCTTCTTTCATGGGAAGAGAATCAGCTCTAGTTTTCCTTCTATCCCTTCACGTTCCTATATTTTAGAAAGGGCTTTGTGAGATGGGGGGTTGCATTTGCATGTCGGATTGTTAGGTTTTAGCGGGGGTGGGGATTACACGCCACTACTGCAAGGGCTAACATCCCAGTGAATGGAGGTGGGTCTTTCTAAGCTGCCTACCTCAGCATTCACCCATCTCAGTTTCTGGCTTGGTCCAGCTTCATGAGGCAGTGACTTCAACTGCACCCTACTCCTACCACCCCGCATTTAAACTAATGTGGTTGGGTTCTGCCGAAGGTAGGGTGGAGGATTGTGAGATCAAGAAAAAGCCCAACTCTCTCTTCCTGTCTTGAAGGTGATTATCTGTGCCTACCTTTCTGATTTTCAACATATGTCCAAAGTTGTTGGTGAATGACAGGAGATTTTTAGAGATTTGCAGTACTCTTAAGTACTGTCTATTTACCTCATTCTAATTCACGTTTTGATTAATAGTTTACTGCTAATTTAAGTGAGGCGATTATTTTGATTACTACTGGTTTCTTCAATGTCAAATTCCTTAGAATATAATTGTCTCACTATCTCCACTTTGACCTTCCAACTTTTTTCCCCCAGATAATGTCCATTCTATTGTTGTCAAAGATTACCACTATTCAGAAATATATACAAATGCTTACCATTGGATACTACTATCTGCGGCATGTTAACGTATGGCACTTCAATAGCGAGTGTTAATCCCACTTTCCTACCAACAAATATTCAACATTAGTTTTTCATAGCAACTAGTCTCTGTTTCTGTACATCAATTTGCAGCCAGTTCTCAACACTAATCAGAAGAACCATTTGACAGGGTAAATGCTGAGAGGCTATTTCTCCTCATGGGACTGTCTAGGACCAGACAACAGTCTCAGTAAGGGATGCTAACCTAAGACCGAGATGAGGAGGAATTTCTTCTCCTGTGGGTTGAGTGTCTTTGAAACTCCTTGCCATAGAAAGCTGTAAGGACACAGTCATTGTGTCTATATAAGGCTGAGGTAGACAGGCTCTTGATAAGTAGGGAAATCAAGGATTATAGGGAAAGGGCAGGAAAGTGGAGGTGAAGAATGTTGGCTCAGCCATGATAGTTTGGAATGGTAGAGCAGGCTTGAGGGGCCAAATGGCCTACTGGTTTGCTGAAAACAGTTTGCTTAAAAGAGAGGGTATTACTAACCAACTCATTAGACACACCGTCACTTTCATTAATCTCTTTGTCCACAGTAATTTGCACTGCTCATTCA
Source organism: Chiloscyllium punctatum (assembly GCF_047496795.1). Classification (NCBI taxonomy): domain Eukaryota; kingdom Metazoa; phylum Chordata; class Chondrichthyes; order Orectolobiformes; family Hemiscylliidae; genus Chiloscyllium; species Chiloscyllium punctatum. Next base: position 71,875,105 of record NC_092746.1, read on the forward strand.
AAAACACTCCTAGCTAAAGCAATATAACTCTTCTAACTTGTGAATATATCAAAATTTCCAGTTTCTTGTCATCAGTGTCCAGTTTAAATATCATTGTATTTCATTCTAATTTTAGTGCCAAAAAAATCAATATTATAAATATTTTTACTTTTAATTTTTGTCAATGTTTTTATTGTCAACTGTTGCAGAGGAGTTATCCCCAGAGCGCTGGCCCATAGTTCTTCCTGACCCAATATGATGAAACCACATTATTACATTGCCGTGTGATATATCTGATTGTGTGCATGTTGGCTATTGCAATTACAACATTGCAATGACAAAACTTTATGTAAGCTGAGAATGGCTTGCGCTGGACTTTGCTGAAGCACTGCAGCAAGCCTGAGACCGAGATTGGCCAGGGAACTCAGCATTGTGTTGAAGTGCCAGGCAACCGGAAACTCAGGGTCATTTTTGTGGACAGCATGTAGGTATCTGCAAAGCGGTTACCTCGTCTGTGTTCCAACGTAGAGGAGACCATATTGAGAGCAGTGAATGTAGTAGTCCATTTTTCACTTGGGAACCTTGCAGCCTTCACGACTCCATATAAGAGTTCAATAATTTTAGACACCTTCTTTCATGTCCCTCCCCCCAATCCCACACACCAGGCCTTGTCATCACTTGGGTTGCTACCATAACCAACCCGTTGTCGGCTTCTAATAGCCCTCATCAACAACTATTCATTCCCCCATGGCATCTGTTGCCTACCCAACTGCTGTTCTCTTTCTCTGGGTTTCATCTCCACCTTTTCTTTACTGCCCTGCTCACTCCAAACCCAGTTTCAGATTATATTCCACCCTTTCCTTAGCTACAGTCAATTCTGAAGAAGGATCACTGGACCTAAAGTGTTAACTCTGCTTTCTTTCCAAGGATGCTGCCAGATCTGCTGATTTTTTCCAGCAATTTCTGGTTTTGTTTCTGATTTGCAGCTTTTTTTTAAAATTTCCTTCCTCTCTCTCTTTGCTATGTTTGCAATGAACTTGTCAGCTCACCAGGTGGGCTAACGTTGCTGCAACATTCTGTCCAGTTCAAATGCAAATGTCTCTTTCAAAGCAATAGAATGATTGATTCTATTTTATCGCTTGTGCTTTTGTCTTTATGCTCCCAAATTTTAGTGGTACTTTCAGATCATTACAGAAGCTTGTTTGTACCAAGTGGTGAAACTTGAATTCAGGGTCTTATGGTGCAATGGTAGTGGCCTTACCTTTGACCCAGAATTTTAGGATTCGGGTCCCACCTGCCCTGCAGGTGTGTTATAACAGCTCCGAATAGGTTGATTAAAAATAATTACCACTTTGCTCGCCATGAGTCACAACACAGGCAATTCAGTTTACTAAAACAATGTATAGGTCTGTTTTAAGTATAACCTGATATCTACTGAGGAGGCCCATATGTTAGTACTGGTTGAAACACGAGGACTTGTTTTCCAATCCAGAAATGCTTTCACACGCCACTGAACATACTTTTCCACCACCATGTTAATTATTTTTCCTTTTATTCTCTACCACTAAATCAGCTATGTTCCTAAATCAGTGACAAATTTACATGCAAAAGGAATTTTATTTAACTCTATCACTGTGCCATGAGAGCCCTACATGATTTTTATATCTTTAATTACCTGTTCAGGGATCTTATTGCATTCCGCTGGAGCAAGTAGGACTTGATCCTGGGTGTCCTGGCACAAAGATGGGATCACTACTACTGTGCCACAAGAGTCTTGAATGAGTTTTTTTAAACTTATTGAAGCTATTTTTCTAAGCAATCTGTTCAGACATGTCATTACACATCTCTGAGGCAGATGGGATTTGAAAACCAGCCTCCTGGTAGGGATACAACCACAAGAACCAAGGCCTGCATGAGTTTTATTTCATAAATCTGCTGACCAGGTGCACCGGATACAGCTTTCCTCATACTATTAATGAGATTAGCACCCAAATCTATGAAGTGAATTAGAATGAATTGACACTAATGATTGCTCATTTGCCAGTATTATGTTGAGTTAAGGCCTTTTTGGCGCAGTGTGGTATCGCTGTGACTGAGCCAGAAAATCTTGATTCAAGTTCTATCTATCCCAGGTGTGTCATGTAACACTCTGAACAAGTTCATTAAGTATAATTACCAGGATGGGTTTATTTGGACCAGTAAGACAGCTGCGTGTGGATACATCTCTGCATCTTCTGTACAATGGCAGAGTAGCATAACTTGTTTGGTTCTAGGGAAACCACGTTCTGAATGCACACTTGAAATGTCATAAGATTCTAGGTTGCCTGTACTAATAAGCTACATGGAGTTGTGAAACCTCATTCTGTCGTCTCCTAGCAGTTTTTTTTCTCATAGTGTAAATTTGTTCCATCCTCAGTAAATGGATGTGTAGTTACTGGTAATCAGGAGGTTTCCTTGCCCCACATTTTACTTGATGCCCTGAGACTTCACTGGGTCTAGAATCAATGTTGCAGAACCTGGGGCAATGTACTTCCAACAATATATACTATTGTGCTGCCTGTTCTGCTGGATCTGACTTGCCAGTGGGTGGACAGGATAGTGTTGGTGTTGTCTGGCACATAATCAAACACAAAGTAATCATCTGGCTGTTCCTCTCCTGATATTGACCCTAGCCCCAAGGTGGTAGTAAGGACTTTCCAGGGTTGCCAGGACTGAATTTGCTGTTGTTATTTGCTGTCCCATGTTCAATATCAGGTGGACTGTTTGGTTTTATTCTTGTTTTTCAGCTTCTTAGTGGTTAGAAAGGACTGAATGGTTTGCCAGGCCATTTCAGAGGCCACAACATTGCTGTTCATCTGGAGTAACATGTAGGCCAGACCCATGGAAGGATAGTAGATGGATTTTTACAGTAATCAACAGTGGTTTCATGGTCATCATTGCACTTCTAATTCTGATTTTTTTTTTCTGCTTTGAATTCAAATTCTACCATCTGCAGTGAAGAGATATGAGCTCAGGTACCCAGAGCATTACCTGGGTCTCAGGGACAATGTCATCACGTCAAACCAAGGTCACTGACTTTGTCACTGTATTCCCAAATAGAAGAAATAATTATTTACTGCACTAAAATACAGCATTTTAAAAATAATGTCCTACTAACAATCCTCTGAGCTCCCTGTTGTCCAGTGGAAATTGTTCCCTTATTCCTCCCTGTGATGAAAAGTTTTGAAATCTTTCAAATTAGTATATTTAGCTTGTATGGGTTTATTTTGTTTTTATCTATTTTGTGTAGTAAACCTCTGTTTTATTGCTAATACCAAATGTATAGCCTTGCATGTTTATGTTTCAGTGAAAAACCACAATGTTAAATTAGATTTGACTTTGCATTTCATTTATCAAGACATGTTTAATTCTGGGATGTAACCTGTCCAGTAGTAACATGAAGTGGGATCATTAACACTCCTCAATGAAAGTTTCCTATCAGTTATATCATCCTGCCGAATCAATGCTATACACATACTCTTTTTATGGTTTTCATATAATTCCTACCTTGAAAGCAACATGTTCATGGGAAGCAACTTTATTTGCATTTGTGTTCATGTTATTGTACCTGACCTTCAGGTAATGACTTCCAATGGTCTTCATCTTAAATTCATAATTCCTTATTCACCTGGCTTAAGCATAGTGAAAGGGGATTTGCAAAACAGCAATAAACTGTTTGTTACATTAATGTTTTAGACATCAAAGTTCAATAATGCATATTCATTACCAGATGCTTGCCTCGTGTTGTTGAAGATATGCGAGTGTCAAGGTTTCAATATGTTCAGTCAATGTAGGAGCTCAGTAGCAAATGAAGCAGAGCTTGCCAGCCCTAGCCAAGCTGTTCCAGTAAAGCTACAACACTGGCATCTATCCAATGATGTGAAAAATTACTCCGGTATGTCCTGTTTGCAAAAGGCATGACATATTCAACCTGACCAATTATTGCCTCAATCGCCTGGTCTTGGCTATCAGTAAAGTGATGGAAGGGATCGTCAACAATGCTGTCAAGCACCACTAACCCAGCAATAACATGCTTGGGTACCAAAAGGGCCAATCAGCTCTTGATTTTATTACAGCCTTAGTTCACACAAGGGCAAAAGAGATGAATCCAAAGGAAAATGATGGAGACTACCTTTGTTTTTGACAGCAAGATGGCACGGTGGCTCAATGGTTAGCATTGTACCAGGGACCCAGGTTTGATTTCACCCTCTGGGCAACAGTCTATGTGGAGTTTGCACATTCTCCCCATGTCTATGTGCGTTTCCTCCCATGGTCCAAAGATGTGCAGGTCAGGTGTATTGGCCATGCTAAATTGCCCATAGCCTGAACATCCCTGGATACTATGTAGATGAGTCATGGGAAATGCAGGGATGTAGGGATAGCGTTGGGGGGCAGGTCTGGGTGGAATGTTCTTTGGAGAGTTTGTGTGGACTTGATGGGCCGAAAGGCCTGCTTCCACATTTGTAATAGTTCTGTGTAGGCAGTACTTGACCAAGTGTGGCATCAGGGAGTTCTAGCAAAACTGGAAGCAATGAGATTCGAGAGTTAAATTCTCAGTTGTGTGGAGTCATGTGCTGCCCAGCGGAAGATGGTTGTGGTTGTTGAAGGTCAATCGTCACAGCCACAGGACATTTCTGCAGAAAAGTATACATATTTCAGTGAAAGAATGGTTTGGTGATCACCTGAAATTTGGCTAGATTTGGAAATAATTTCTCTAGCTGCTGCTATTTAATCCCTGAAACACTGGGCAAGAAGCTTTATGAGATTCCCACAGGTAGATTATTTTGCCTTTTCCAATTTTTTTTGTTTCACAGTTACTAAATGTTTTCAGTTTCAGTGACAACTCAGTGTTAATGCTATTCAATTTAGAAATAAAAGATTTAATGTATTTAGTGAAGCAGCAGTCTTGGCAAACTGCAAAACAATTACAACATGTTGTCAGAAATATTGGACAATATTCTCACGAGGTATTTTCATCATGTATTACAGAAGAAGAACGGATATCCTTGTGCATGGTGGGGGCACATACCCTGGTTTATCATTAATAGTAATCATGCTAACGCCAAAAACAGGAGAGGGAAAAGTCAAAGTCAGATACAGTTTAATTTTTGGGAGTAGCATCTGTTTATTGTAACAGAAATTGCTTCTTGGAATTTGTGTCTGTGAATAAACAGGAATTCCTGTCCAGTTTTGTGAGCATTTTTTGAACCATCATGTGCAACTTATGAAGTTAGGCAGAAATTAGTAGGTGTGAGGCCTTGTGTTGCCTTTTGAGAAAGCACTGGTCTGGGCAATAAGGTTCATAAAATCTATCTTTACTTCACAATCAGTAAGTGGAGTTAATGTGCCCAACATGGGGATTAGGTACACTACATTCTCTCGCAAATCAGGCAATTCATAGACTAGCATTATCTGAAAACTAGATAATTTTTAATAATCAATATTTTCTCCTTTCAAATAGGTTGTGCTGATAAGTCCATAAACTGTAGGAGCAGAAGTAGGCCACGCACTCCATCAACTCTGCTGTGCTATTTAATTAGATCGTAGCTAATCTGATCATCCCAAATTGCAATTTTCAGCCTTTTTCCCCATAATAGTGATTCCCTTCTTGGTTAGAAACTGTCTATCAGTAATTAACAACCCAGCCTCTGTAGCCCTCTGCAGTAAAGAATTCCACAGATTCACCACCACCTCAGAGAAGAAATTTCTCCTCATTTCTGCCTTATTCTGAGATATTCCCCTTTGGTCCTAGATTCTCCCACAATGGAAAACAACCTTTCAGGCGAACAGCCCCCAAAGAATCTCCTTTGTTTCAATAAGATCACTTCACATTCTTCTAAACTGCAATGAGTACAGGCCCAAACTGCTCAACCTCTCCTCATTAAAAAAAATCCCTCCAGATCTGGGATTAATCTTCTCTGGGTTGCCTCCAATTCCAGTGTTCTTGCCCTAGCTAAAAGGACCAACACTGTACAAAGTATTCCAGTGTGGCCTGATAAATACTTCATAAAGTTTTAGTAAGACTTGCCTATTTTCATATTCCATTTCATTTTGAAATGAAAGCCGATAGTCCATTTGCATCCCATATTGCCTACTAAGCCTGGCTGCTAACTTTTTGTAATTTATGTATGAAGATCTCTAAATCCCTTTGTGTGGCAGCATTCTGCAGTTTGTTCATTTCAATATTGTTCTGCTCTCTATCTCTTACCAAAATGCATGCCGTCACACTTTCTCACATTGTATTCCAGCTACTGAGTTTTTGCCCACTTGCTAAATCTTTGTGACCCTCGTCAGACTCAGCACTTACGTTCCCACCTATTTTGCTTGATTATGTTGAGTTTTTTTTAAATGCTGTGCTGATACATCCTTGATAATAGATGTTAACATTTTCCCAATAACTAATATTAAATCAGCTGGTCTGTAGCCACCTGTTCTATACTTTGAATGAATGTGTGATACTGGCAGTTTTCCAATGCTCCAACATTTTCCAGAAACAAAGAATTCTTGGAAGATAATTACTACTTTGAAGATTACTGGATTCTTGGGAGTAGTAGGGAAGCAGGAGAAGCAAGAAAGAATTATTAAATCCAATGCATGAGAGTGAATTAATATTAGCAGTGACATGGCCATTAACCTAAAGTGCTTTGTAACTATATCACTTGGGTTTCCTGTGCCCCCAGGCCCCAATTCAGTGGATGAATAGTTTCTGATCTAAGTTAGTATGGTTTTTTTTCCACAAAGACTCCAGTTCTGAGATCCAGCATGGCTTCGGTCCTCTGGCTGCTGGATTTGAGGGAATGTACCTGTGTAGGCTGGGATCTCTCTTATCTGGGGAATGAAGTTGAACGTGGTGCTTGATTGTAAATGTTCTAATGGTTGAGTGGTTTCTAATTGGCAAAAAGGCTGTACCTGCTCACCGTGCTACAGTGCAGTTAGTTAATGGTTTTGATCTTCTGGTAATAAGAGCAGTGAATGTAGAGGCACACAAGCACTGTTGCTAGTCAGAAACATTTGGAAGTCCAGACTGTGTTGTTAAAACAGATGTTTAAAATTCTACTGCTGGACTCAGTTGGCTGCCTGGATCATAAAGGAATGTCTCTGACACTGACCTCAGTGTAAACAATTAGGATTTGATGGCCCGACCATGCACAGAAATTTCTCCTGCTGTTAATCAGAGGCAAAGAACCTGGGATGATAGTGATTTACAGCAAGCACTGTATCAGGAAGGAATACAAATTAGTTTAAACCTTAAACAATATTTATCCAGTGCTCCCCACTATCATGATATCACTCAACTTCCTCCACACCCCCGACACAGCTTACCATGTACAAATCCCCCACCACAAAGGAAGCCCGGAATTAGAAGACTTTTTGAAGCTTAGTTGAAATTTTTTTTTACTTAATATTTCTTGGCATGTCTTTTCACTCACAGACCCATGTAACTGTTATAATAATTCTCAAAGTGTGAATGTTCAAGTTGCATTAGCTCCAGCTAATCTGACAATGTCTGTCAGTCTTTGGGTGGAGTTGGTTGAGTTCCGTTCTCATAAGGGGACAGATAAGTATTCTGCACAGCTCTCAAGAGACCTGGGTAATTATGCCTGACTAATAATGTAAGTACTTAGTTTATTGCACAGCAGCAAATAGCTTTAAACTATATCTTGTTATCTATGATGTTCCTCTTCTGTTTAGGTTGACCAGTGGCTTATCCTCTACCACTGATAATCAGACAGACCATAGATGCCCAGGTTTCTTTTATTCACTCTGACATGGGCATCACTGACTGGCCAGTATTTATTACCCATCCCCAGTTGCCCTTGAGAAAGTGGTGGCGTGCTGCATTCTTGAACTACTGCAGTCCACCCATCCACATCCACTCACAATGCTGCTGGGGAGGGAATTGACCCAGCAACAGTGAAAGAAAGCGATATATTTACAAGTCAGGATGGTGAGTGGCTTGGAGGGGAACTTTCTGGTAGTGATGTTCCCATGTATCTGCTGCCCTTGTTCTTCGATACGGAGGTGGCTGTGGGTTTGGAAGGTGCTGTCTAAGGATCTTTAATGAATTTCTGCAGTGCATCTTGTAGATAGTACACACTGCTGTTACTGAGTGTCAGGGTTGGAGGGAGTAGATGGTTGTTGATTTAGTGCCAATCTAGTGGGCTGCTTTATCCTGGATGGTGTCAAGCTTGTTGAGGTATTGTGGGAGCTGCACCCATCCAGGCAAGTGGAAAGTAATCCTGACTTGTACCTTGTAGATGGTGGACATGCTTCATGGAGTCAGGAGAGGAGTTACTCACTGCAGTATTCTTAGCCTCTGACCTGCTCTTGTAGCTGTTATATTTATATGGCAAGTCCAGTTGAATACAGGGAGAACTAGCTACTTGGAAACAGCTGGCTCGATGGTAGGAGATAGAGGATGGTACTGGAAGGTTGCCTTTCAGACTGGAGGCCTGTGATCAGCGGTGTGTCACAAGGATCGGTGCTGGGTCCACTGTATTTGACATTTTTATATAAATGATTTGGATGTGAACATAAGAAGTATAGTTAGTAAGCTTGCAGATGACACCAGTGAAGAAGATTACCTCCGAGTACAATTGGATCTTGATCAGATGGGCCAATGGGCCGAGGAATGGCAGATGGAGTTTAATTTTGATAAATGTGAGGTGCTGCATTTTGGAAAGGCAAATCGGAGCAGGGCATACACACTTAATGGTAAGTTCCTGGATGGTGATACTGAATAAAGAGACCTCGGAGTGTAGGTTCATGGTTCCATGAAAGTGGTGTCATAAGTAGACACTATACTGAAGAAGCCGTTTGGTATGCTTTCCTTTATTGGTCAGAGTATGAAGTATAGGAGCTGGGAGGTCATGTTGCAGCTGTACAGGACATTGGTTAGGCCACTGTTGGAATATTGTGTGCAATTCTGATCTCCCTGCTATAGGAAAGATGTTGTGAAACTTGAAAGGATTCAGAAAAGATTTGCAAGGATGTTGCCAGGTTTGGAGGGTTTGAGCTATTGGGAGAGGCTAAATAGGCTGGGGCTATTTTCCCTGGAGATTTGGAGGCTGAGGGGTGACCTTATAGAGGTTTATAAAATCATGAGGGACATGGAAAGGGTGAATAACCGAGGTGGCTGGGTCCAAAACCAGAGGACATAGGTTTAGGGTGAGAATGGCAAGATTTAAAAGGGATCTAAGGGGCAACTTTTGTTTAACACCGAGGGCGCTGCATGTATGGAATAAACATGCCAGAGGAAGTGGTGGAGCCTGGTACAATTACAACATTTAAACAGTATCTGAGTATGTATATGAATAGGAAGGATTTAGAATATTATGGGCCAAATGCTGGCAAATGGGACCAGATTAATTTAGGTTTTCTGGCTGGCATGGACAAGTTGGACTAAAGGGTGTGTTTCCATGTTGTTCAGCTCTATAACTCTTAAGATAACGTCCTCTTAGGATCTGTCATCTATTAGAACAAACTATTGTGTCTAGACAGCCCCTGAGGCCTGCAATAATGTTCCAAAAAATGCCCATTATCACTGAGGTATTGAGTACAAATATTATAAAGGACCTTTTTAACCCAGCTCAAGAATGATTCTTCTCCCAGGATTGGGGCCTGTTAATGTGAAAGCAGCAGATACTTTTTAGTGCTTAGTGTTGTAGAGAAAGCCAAAGTCACATTTAGTTGAATCTTTTCCAGTTTGTTTTATATAAATTTCATTCATGGTTTTGATCAGCAAATGAGCAGAAGTATAAAGGTGGGGAACAAAGAGAAAGTTCTCTAGGTTAAGTCCTGTGAGAAATGTTGATTCTATTGAATCTACATTCACTGAAGGTTAGAAGAATGAGACTTGATCTTACTGAGAAACCTCAAGATCCTGAATGATCTTTACATAGGATGTTTGTGGAAAATGGACAACAGGGAGGTAATGGCCTAGTGATGTTATCATTAGACCCGGAGACCCAGGTAATGTTCTGGGGACTTGGATTTGATTCTTACTATGGTAGATGGTGGAATTTGAGTTATTTTAATAAATCTGAATCTTATATCTTATGATGACTGTGTGAAACTATTGTCAACATTGTAGGCAACCAGCTGATTCACTCATATCCCCTTTTTAAGGGAAGGAAACTGTTTTCCTTAAATGGTGTGGTCTACATATGACTCCAGTTCCCTAGAAGTGTGTTTGACTCTCAATTGCAGTCTGAAAAGGCCTAGAAAGATTGTCAGTTGTACAAACTACAGAAAAGGAAAGGAAGGAATAAAATTGAACAGATTAGCTGTATTGACTAAGGCACTGGAAATGACCAATGACAAACACAGCTCGGTTGATCTTACATAGGCCAACCTGCTAAGGTCTAGGGGCTGGTGCCATAATTGAGAGCGCTGTCCCATTGACTACTCAAATAGCAACCTGGCATAGTCAAACCAGCACCATGCTATAATAAGCCATACCTTACACACAATGTCTGGATAGCACCATCACTGTTCTGTGGACATCCTGTCCCACCAGAGGTCGGGGGGAGCTACACAAGGAGTCTTTCACATTGACTGCAGATACCATGAGGTCTCATGTCTTTGGGTCAAACATGAGTATTGAAACCTCCTGCAAGTTATCATGTAAAACCAGCTCTTCTCCACCCCTCACCCTCCACGCGTGTGCCCACACGTGCACACGCACTTTCTCTGCTTTAGGTGGGGATCTTCAATGAGTGACTCAGCACCACTGCTGATAAAGTTGGTCAGCTTGTATGAAGATATCTGCTGCAGAAACCAGATTAGTGGCTGTGATAAGGGAACCAACAAGAGGGAAAAACCGGCTCAACCTCTCCTTCAAGCTATGTGCTGCTGATGCATCTATAAATGGCAGCATCAGTGAGAGTGACCACCACGCAGTCCTTGTGAAGACAAAGACTCTCTTCTCATTGAGAATATCTTGCAGTCTGTTGTGTGGCACTGTCTCCGGGCTAAACTTGATAAATTTCAAACAGATGTAGCAACTCAAGTCTGCGTATCCATGAGGTGTGGTAGGCCATCAGCAATAGAATTGTACTCCAACATAATCTGCAACATCTTGGCCAGGTATTTCCCCATTCTGCCATTAAGCTAGGAGATCAATTGTAGTTTAATGAAGAATGCAGGAGGGCCTGGTAGGAGTAGTACCAGAAATGGCACCCACATCCCATGACTGAATTAAAGAAAGTAGTTTCAGAATAGGAGATCATCCATTTAGAGCAGAGATGAGAAGTAACTTCTTCTCTGAGGATCCTCAAGTTATAGAATTCTGTACCCCGTAGAAGTGTGGAGACAGTGTACCATTGAATGTTTTCAGAATGGTGGACAGACTTTTGTACCATAAGGGAATCTAGAATTATGGGACAGGGAGGAACATTAAATTGAGGCCAAGATCAGATCGCCTTAGTGATTGGCAGAGCAGCACTGGCTGACTGATGCAATTCTGCTCCTGTTTCTTATATTCTTATAAAAAGCTGGCAGTACAAGGTAATAATCCTGCACAATGAGGAAAACAATGTAATTTATTCTTAACTAATATAAAAAATGAAAGTACTTTTTAAAAAGAGCAATATTTTAAAGTTCAGGGATATCCATCCAAATTAACTGTAAATAATGCAGAAAATATTTTGGTAGTTGTTTGTCCCACCATTGTGAGGGATGCTGGTAAATGTTTAAATATCAAGGTTGGTGAAGTATAGATGTTTAGAAGTGATATTCCCATGTAGTTTTTCCTAAAAATGTGCATTGACCTCAAACACAATAGCTTCACCTAATGGTCATGTGTTCCTTTTTTTTTGTTTCTTTCTCCAGTCGCCCATGTGGCTGTTGAAATGTGATTAGTTATTAATCATGGCCAGTCTTGGTGACTTTGGAACTATGAGATTCTTGTTCAAATCTATCTAGTGTGATAATGCCCTTCTTAGAGAAGGAAATCTGAAATCTGGTCGACGTGATTCCAGCACCGCGGCAATTCTTTGGTTCTTTAATTGCTCTCTGTTGCCTCAAGGGCAAATGGGGATGCTGGACATGCCAGTGATGCCAATATCCTGCGAGTAAATGAATATAAAAAGATCTGCACCCACACGAAGAACTCTCAGAATGTTTATTTTATTTGTCTTGAGGGAGAATTTTTGCAAACTTGTACATCTAGCATTGATGATGTGTGAAGGGGAAAGTTTAAGGGAGAAGTGTGGGGAAATGTTTTCACACACAGGGTGGTGGGTGCTTGGAACACACTGCCAGTGCAGCTGGTGGAAGAATGCGCATGAGCAATGTTTAAGACATATCTTGACAGACCGATGAACATGAGGTGAACAGAGGGATAGATACTGCGCATTGGCAATATGTAGCGGGTCTCAATAAGGATTAGGAATCGATGCAGGCTTCGTGGGCCAAATGTTCTTACTTGCATTGTATTGTATTGATTTCCCACAAAGAATTTGGATAAAATTCCAAGTTGTAACCATCAGAGAAGAGCTAATCTCAAGAGTGAATAATTCTAAGTTCCTGAGATGGAAGAGGACTTGCCAATCATTAATTTAAGAATAATGAGCAAATTGAAAGCAATATAATTTGTCAGTATCCAGGATCAAGGTGTCAAACTGGACAGCCTAGTACCTAGTGGCTTCATTAACAGTTCTATTTAAACAGTAATGCTTAAAGATACCAGAGCCAAATAGTTTTTGAGAAACAAAATGTTCTAATTAAATGATAAAATAGCGTGCTTCCAATATCTGAAAGTTAATCCATATGGCTCTGTCCTGTGCTCATGTATTCCTAGTAATTTTAAAAATTGGGGTTTAGTCAATGAGTTTGTATCCTTTTTAGCTGTTCCTAAAATCTCGGCAAAATAGAACAAATCTGTTCTGTGATGGGGCAGTGGTCGGGTGGACTGACCACTATCGGTCTGTTTTAAACATTGTTTGGGTGAGGCAAATAGAATTAAGGAGAATCCAAAGGGATTTTACAAATATATTCAGGACAGAAGGGTAACTAGGGAGAGAATAGGGCCCCTCAAAGATCAGCAAGGCAGCCTTTGTCTGAAGACACAGAAAATGGGGGAGATACTAAATGAATATTTTGCATCAGTATTTACTGTGGAAAAGGATATGGAAGATATAGACTGTAGGGAAACAGATAGTGACATCTTGCAAAATGTCCAGTTTACAGAGGAGGAAGTGCTGGATATCTTGATACGGTTAAAAGTGGATAAAACCGCAGGACCTGATCAGGTCTACCCGAGAACTCTGTGGGAAGCTAGAGAAGTGATTGCTGGGCCTGTTGCTGAGATATTTGTATCATCGATAGTCACAGGTGAGGTGCCGCAAGACTGGAGGTTGGCAAACGTGGTAAGAAGGGTAGTAAAGACAAGCCAGGGAACTATAGACCGATTAGCCTGACCTCGGTAGTGGGCAAGTTGTTGGAGAGAATCCTGAGGGACAGGATGTACATGTATTTGGAAAGGCAAGGACTGATTCGGGATAGTCAACATGGCTTTGTGCGTGGGAAATCATGTCTCACAAACTTGATTGAGTTCTTTGAAGAAGTAACAAAGAAGATTGATGAGGGCAGAGCAGTAGATGTGATCTATATGGACTTCAGTAAGGCGTTCAACAAGGTTCCCGATGGGAAACTGATTAAAAAGGTTAAATACAGGGAGAACTAGCCATTTGGATACAGAACTGTCTCAAAGGTAGAAGACAGAGGGTGGTGGTGGTGGAGGGTAGTTTTTCAGACTGGAGGCCTGTGACCAGTGGAATGTCACAAGGATTGGTGCTGGGTCCTCTATTTTTTTGTCATTTACATAAATGATTTGGATGCGAGCATAAGAGGCACAGTTAGTAAGTTTGTAGATGACACTAAAATTGGAGGTGTAGTGGACAGCGAAGAGATTACAACAGAATCTGGACCAGATGGCCCAATGGGTTGAGAAGTGGCAGATGAAATTTAATTCAGATAAATGCGAGGTGCTGTATTTTGGGAAAGCAAATCATAGCAGGACTTACACACTTAATGGTAAGGTCAAGGGAGTGTTGCTGAACAAAGAGACCTTGGAGTGCAAGTTCATAGCTCCTTGAAAGTTGAGTCGCAGGTAGATAGGATAGTGAAGAAGGTGTTTGGTATGCTTTCCTTTATTGGTCCGAGTATTGAGTACAGGAGTTGGGAGGTCATGTTGTGGCTGTACAGGACATTAGTTAGGCCACTGTTGGAATATTGTATGCAATTCTGGTCTCCTTCCTATTGGAAAGATGTTGTGAAACTTGAAAGGGTTCAAAAAAGATTTACAAGGATGTTGCCAGGGTTGGAGGATTTGAGTCACAGGGAGAGGCTGAACAGGTTAGGACTGTTTTCCCTGGAGCATCGGAGGCTGAGGGGTGACCTTATAGAGGTATACAAAATTATGAGGGGCATGGATAGGATAAATAGGCAAAGTCTTTTCCCTGGGGTTAGGGAGTCCAGAACTAGAGGGCATAAGTTTAGGGTGAGAGGGGAAAGATATAAAAGAGACCCAAGGGGCATCGTTTTCACGCAGAGGGTGGTACGTGTATGTAATGAGCTGCCAGAGGATGTGGTGGAAGCTGGTACAATTGCAATATGTAAGAGGCATTTGGATGGGTATATGAATAGGAAGTGTTTGGAGGGATATGGGCCGGGTGCAGGCATGTGGGACTAGATTGGGTTGGGATATCTGGTTGGCATGGACGGGTTAGACCGAAGGGTCTGTTTCCATGCTGTACATCTCTATGACTCTAAGTGCCATGTTCCATAGCTCTCCAGGATTTTGGAATTCCTGCCAGTTTTATCAAGCAAACACGAGTATTCAGGCAAGTGCAAGGTACGGAACTTTGAAGAGAAAAGGATGCTTATTAGTGGAGCTTGCGCTCAACAAAACCTCTGTGTGTACAAATGACCACAAATTCCTGTTGAATTTCCACAGGGTTGAGTGCAGCTGGTGGCTATATGTTGGTGTGACACCAAACTGAAGGGCCAAAACCTGCAGGGTGAGCCCCGCAAAGCACAACCATGTGAATAAGTGAGAAAATTAAGTTTGTGTTTGGATGGGGTTAAGCTTGCGTGAGAAATGTTTGGAAATGTAGGAGGAAGGAAGGAGCTAAGCATTTCCACTGTTTCAGTCACTTGGCAGTGAGTACACTGGAGTGGCAGGCAATGCAATGACTACAAAATACATCTCTTTTCATCACAAACTGAGTATCAAGTTAGCATACATAACAGCTGTAACAGTTTGACGGCTGCAGCTGTAACAAACCGTTGAAACTTTAATGGTGAAACCTACTTAGTAAACAGATTGCACCTCTGAGGTAGGGGAAAGAGAACAGCAACTGAGTACTGTTACTATTATGTGTGCTGTAAAACTATATCATCAGTTCAACTGCATCTGCCCTCACTGTTTCAACTTATTTGCCATTTAAACAAATGGTGATTGTACCAACTTGGTCTTGTAATGCATGTTCAGCTATCTCTCTGTTGTGCAGTATAATTATTGGTCATTTCTAAAAATACAGTTTATCTACCAGAAGGATATTAAATTTTCCTTGTCAGTACTTTGCAGTATTCAGTTTGTGGCTTTCTTTGGACGGTGCTTCTCATTCTCTGCTTTGGTGATTTGCCAATTTAAAGTTTATTGCTGTTGTGTGGTAAGGAGTGGTTGGCCGTGGAACAGGAACTATTACTTTTGCTGCCAGTAAGTCATAGGTGGCCGTCAATGCTTTTCTTTCGCTAATAGCTAGCAATGGGTTTTATGTGACCTGTCATGGCATGAACTGCCTTATTCATCGGAGTATCCCTGCATACATCGCCCGGCAAATGAAGATCTCCCCTGAATAGACGAGGGCAGAATGGGCAGGCAGGGACTGCCAGTGGGGAGGGGGATCTCAGTTCAGCTCATTAGTGAGCAGATTGCAGCAAGTTCAGAGCTAATCTGTCAATTTAGTGTTGGCCTGGAAATTGGCTTCATGCATCCGCCTTGTGGAGTGTGGGGATAGTGAAAGATGCAATCAGGCACTCTACCCACTTGAAGGAACTAACATCTGGAACAGGGGGTGCTGAAAGCACCTCTCTGCCCCCATCTCATGTGCTTTCCCACTTGTAATCATAGAGATGTACAGCACGGAAACAGACCCTTCAGTCCAACCTGTCTGTGCTGACCAGATATCCTGCATAATTCTAGTCCCTTTTGCAAATATTTGTCCCATATCCCTCCAAACCTTTCCTATTCATATACACATAAAGATGCCTTTTAAATGTTGTAATTGTACCAGCCTCCACCACTTCCTCTCGTAGCTCATTCCACACATGCACCACCCTTTCTGTGAAAAAGTTGCCCGTTTGGTCCCTTTCATATCTATCCCCTCTCACCCTAAACCTATGCCCTCTAGTTCTGGACTCCCCCATCATAGGGAAAAGACCTTGTCTATTTATCCTATTTATGCCCCTCATGATTTTATAAACCTCTATAAAGTCACCCCTCAGCCTTCAATGCTCCAGAGAAAACAGCCCCAGCCTATTCAGCCTCTCCTGATAGCTCAAACCCTCCAACCCTGGCAATATCTTTGTAAATCTTTTCTGAACGTTTCACAACCTTACCTTCAATTCTCAGCTATATCGTGCCTTTATGCTCCTGTGGCCTGGGTCTCTGTGATCAAGGGCCCCTGGTGTCTGCAGTGTGCTTGGTGCTGGAGAAATGTGAGCTCTTGGCCACTGTTTTACCAGCAGCCCTCAGCTGGTGGCAGTTCCACTGCTGAAGACCTGGATCATAGGGAAGGCCCATTGGTGACCAGTTAAGAGGCTGACAGGCACTTGAGTCTGTCAGGCTTTCCCACCAAAGTGACGGGGGTTCCCATTGTTTCTCTGACCGTTGGGAAGACCCTTTTAACACAACAAAATCTTGGCCACAGTTGCAGTGCATCATGTTATCGGGTCTTAATAACGTGATCACTTATTTCACACCCTTTGGTTAAAAACCTTCAAAATAACTACCTAACAAACCACCTATTAATTTGAATCTGTTGTGGAATTTGGAATGCTGCAAAGATCATATCAGAAAGAAGGAACTAAGCAATTTATATTTAAAGTTACCCCTAACGTTTATTGTATAGAAACAGCTCTCTGAGCCATCCTGGAATATGCTAGATTTATGCTGCATACCTGTCTCCTCTCACCCGTCTTCATTTCATCCTCTGTACTTTGCACTGAACAAATAACTAGTTAGAGCAGCCAATATCTCAGTTGGGAGCTTGCAGTCAAACACCAGGCAATTATATGGCTGCACATTGCATTTGGGATCAGACCCCTGATGTCGAGATCAAAATGGTGGACCAACCTGCATTGTTGTCAGGAATAGTCATGGGCCAATCTTGCAAACATTGTGTTCAGTCAAGGAAAGTAGGCTGGTTCTAGGTGCTGGATAGTCCATAGAAAACCTTCCAGCATTGAGAGGGTTTTAGCACCTTGGAAAATTATTGCAGGTTTTGTCTGTCATTCTACTGCCCAGAGGCCACCTCCTTTCACTTGCTGTGTTTCACTCACATGGGATGTTTGCCTGCAAACTGCAGAATTCTGGTCAGTGCAGGAGACTGCATGCTGCTTGCAAGTTTGTAGCTATTGTGCCTCTGTCTTGGCTCATTCGAAAACAGCCTGAAGGCTGAAAGTTTTTGGTAGACCAGAGCACTGCACCCTCAAGGTAATATTCCTGCAAGCCTCCACACCCACCCCTAGCAATCTTCGAGAATCCAAAGTAATGGAGCATTGTGTTATTTCAAGTAACTGCTTCCATCTGTATTATGTGACATATGTAAACTACTTTGCAAACTGAATCAGTTAACTGTGGAAGTAGAGAGAGCTTTAAACTGAAGAGAAGGGGGCTGGGCTCCAGTTGGGGAAGATTGAGTAAATATTGAGGATATAAGAAAAGGGTAGCAAGCAGTAAATGGTATGCAGAGCATGGCAGGACGATCCAGTGATGGTAACCCTCTGAGTGAGCCAGTGGTAGGGACAGAATTTACAAGAATAGTAACGAAAAAAAAAATGAATTAAGGGCTCTGTATATGAATGCCCACAGCAGTCACTTTTTTAAAAAAAAAGCTGAATTGTCAGCTCAAATTTAAATGAATAGGTACAACATGCTGATCATTACAAAAGTTTGGCTACAAGGAAAACCAAAGCTGGGATCTGAATACCTGAGGATGCATGACATTTTAGGAGGGACAGATGCTAGACCTTTGATTAAAAAGGGCTATGTACTGTTGTGAAAGACAACCTCAGTTCAAGATGTAGAATCAGTTTGAGGGGAACTACGAAACAGCAAGAAACATGTTTTCAGGAGTTTTTCATAGGAATCCAAGTAGCTATCTAAAGTTCAGTACAATTCAGGAAGTTAGATGCAGATGTAACAAGGGTAATGTCGCAATCATGAAGGATTTCAATTTACATATAGTATGGGTAAAATTAATGTTGTTGCAATGGAACCTGAACTCCCTGCCTCACAGCTCTGTGGGTGAACTACACCATATAGACTCGAGTGGTTCAAGAAGGTAACTCACCATCAATTTCTCAAGGTCAATGAGGAATGGGAACTACATGTTGGCCTGGCACTCTACTTCCATATTGCATGAAGGAATTTAAAAAAAAATGTGAGTGTTTGCATGCCAACTATTTGCAGTCGATAGCAATGATTTAGGTGTGGGGTTTAAATGTAACATCACCAGGTTTGTACATGAGACGACTAGGTGGAAGTGGGAGTTCCAAAGAGGAAATAGAGGTGATTCAGAAGCATTTGGAGAGGCTACATGAGTAAACAGATGTTTGGCAGAAGGGATACAAGGTGATGAAAAGTTACCCACTTTGGTAAGAAAAAGCAGCACAACAAAGTATTCCTTAATGGTCAGAGAGTTATATTGAAATTCAAAGAGACTGGGTATCTTTGTTTTGGGTCACAAAAAATTAGCATGCAGGGATAGCAAGCAAATTAAGAAGGTAAGTAGCATGTTGCCATTGTGACAAGCGCACTTGATTACAGAAACATAGATTTCTTGTTGCAGTTAAACTCTTGCTGAGATCACACTTGGTGTATTGTGTGCAGATTTGGTCTCCTTGCCCAAGAGAGGTTTATACTTGCCATAGAAAGAATGCAATAAGGGTTCAATAAACTAACTTCTGGACAAAGGAATTGTCCTTTGAGGAATGATTAAATAGACAATGCCAATTATTCTCTAGAGTCTAGAAAAATGTGAAGTAATCTCATTCAAACATACAAACGTTTTACAGGGATCAATGGAGTTGATGGAGGAAAGGTGTTTCCCCTGGCTGGTTGGTTGGGGTGGAGGTGGTCTAGAATCAGGTGTACAGTCACAGATTAATGGATAGGCAATTTAGGACTGAGCTGAGGAGGAGTCTTTTCAAGCAGACAATGTTGAATTTATGAAATTGTCTGCCCCAGGGAAATGCGGAAGCTCAGTGGTTGAGTATGTTCAGCACTCAGATCAATAAAGGTTCCATATGTTAAAGGCATCAGAGAACTTGGGGACAGTGTGGGAAAATGATGTAGATCATCAAATATAATCTCGCTGTTTGGCAGAGTGGGCTTGAAGGGCTGAAAGGCCCCCTCCTGCTTCTAATTATGTTTTACTGAACTCCAAGGATGTATTGACCATTTCCTGAAGAAGGGCTTATGCCCGAAACGTTGATTCTCCAGCTCCTTGGATGCTGCCTGACCTGCTGCACTTTTCCAGCAACACATTTTTCAGCATTGTCCAACCAGCCTACCAAATAGATAGGACCTGGACAAGTTGCTATGGCTTCATGTCCTAATGCAGAAGATCCAAACTTTGGGTATATCTGGTGTCCTTTTTAGCTAATTCAGTGCTGTATCACTTTTTGTTTTGGCAGGTTTGCCACTATGAGGTGTATGGAGATCTCTTGCCACATCTTACCAATCTCACCTCATTAATCAGCTTATGTTGTGTCTCAAGTCTGATTTCCACCTAATTTTTGCCACATTCCATTCTAGGAATAAATCACTTCCTGTATTCACTTATATAGTGGAGGAATGGTTGTGGGTCTGGAGCTCTTGTTGGGTGCCGTTATTTGATCAGCCATGATCTCAATGAATGGTGGAGCAAACTGAATGGGTTGAAAGGTCTATTTCCCCTCCTATGTTTTATGGTCTTATGAAGCAGAATATCTAAGCCTTGCTTTTCCTACCTTAAATATGTTTTCTGACCTATAAATGGTGAATTATTTTTCCCTACTGAATACAGACACACAGCAGTATTATTTATGAGGATTGTGTAGTAACATGGCATTCTGCACACTTCTCAAGAAGGCTGACTTTAGAAAAAGACACTTTGTATTTTTTTCCAGTCACTTTGTTTCCTTCACATAATAGTAAATTCATAAACTACCAAAGAAGAGATTGCATTGTAATGAAGGAAAGAGCTTGGATTGGAGCTTACTGTGACCAGTTGCACCATGAGCTAAATTCTGGAGGTTTACAAAATTCTGGTATCAGACCAAAGTCATTGTCAGTTCAGAAACAAAAATTCAAGTGGGTGAGAATTGGACTTAAAGCATTGGAGAACAACAAACCTCTTTATTTCTGTAGTGGGTAGAGGTGATCAGGCTTATTTCAGACCCTTTCAGCCAGATGATAAGAAAATGTTACTTCATGGCCTGGACTTGAGTCAAGGTCCTCGAGGTGAAAGGCCAATGGGCTTATTTGCTGTGGCACCATCTCCTTAACTATTTTGGATTTAAAGTTTATATGGTATTCATGAACTTTACTTAACTAACTTATATTTTAATTCCCTATGCTTACATGTACCACATGGAGTTTTGCTGTGGATAAGGAATACAATGAAGGCATATATCTTTTAGCTTTTCTGGTTCGGCCAAAATTGCAGCACAATGCTGAAAGTTAGCAGGGATTAATTATTAAACACAGTTGTGTGATCTATACAAGGACACAGAGTATGGTCAATAACATGAGAGGTTAGATTATTTGGACAGTGAAATTAATTTTTTACTGCAGACCTTTTTCAGTAGACGCTCCCATAGAATGGCTCTGCTTAAGCCTTGTTGTTATCTCCTCTTAACATTTCTGGTTAATGGTCTTACTGAAACTTTGGGCTTTTTGGGTCATTGGTTAAGATTTGCAAATGCCTGGCTCATTGGCCTCAATATTAATCTTCCCTGCAGTGGAATAGGTGACGGTCGAGCACAGATCAGAGGTCAAAGGCAGTCCAGTGTACAGGCCACAATCTGAACCCAGCGCAATGGATTTGAAGCTATGCAGGTGACCTGCAGTGGAGAGGCAGTGAGCTTCAGTAATGCGCTTAATTTGGGCTCCCACAATGCACAGTTTGGCACTGGGTTTAAAGTTGCTGCCAACCCGGTAGTGGTTTTTCCAACTTTCGGAAGACTGAGTGTAAACCTGCCCAGATGCAGAAAATTGTCAAGGCTTTCAATTTTTTAAAATAGTTTACTGCAATGTTGGTAAACTCTCATATCAGTATCCTGATGCCCTTTTAAGATAAATCAGTATTTGTAGTTTAACTTGAAAGGAGCAGAGCATCGATGTTTTCAAGTTAAGACAGTATAATACTGAATGTACTGAGAGCACTAGGCTGTTGGCTACTGCTTTTTCCCTTATTTACTTTGGCACTGGCATCACTACACTGAAAACTGCATTCACGCTCATGACAAAGTTTGTTGTAAGAAATCCTTTCCCATTTCTTATATACTGGAACAGTTGCATGAGTAGCCTAGTAACATCTGAAGGTGATTTCAGTTTGGCAGATCTTAGTTATATCAAGTCAGTTTTGCTTTAAAAGGTTCTCTGGGATTAGCATTTGAAAGGAATATTCAGCTATAAGGGCTCCAGATTTGTAAGTTTATTTATAGTCCTTTCTCCCCCTTGTAGACACGTCCCTATTGTGTGGTCTGCTGCCTGAGATTTGAAGAACTGACTCTGTATGCCAGATTTTCTGTGAGCTGTGGAATGCTGGGAGATAGAATTAGGCCAATATTTGAAAATCATCTACAACAAAAAGCTTTTGCTTTGAAATGTTGGTTTCTTTTAAGTTGTATGCATTCTTACTGAAGGATAGGTGATACAGCATTCCTAGTTAATCAGGAGAGCAGATGTACACACTCCTGTTCCTTTACCAGCACCACCTCCACCCATTCCTTCCCCTGCTATTTGTGGCCTTTCTCCCCCCTGCTGATAAACTCTACATGCTCAGTTTGTACCTCCATAGTGACTGGCCATCCAGAACTTTATGATTGTGATGGATCATCCTCTGTTTCACGAGCCACAGCCCCCTCCTGTTGGTTTCACCTCTGGCTAGCCTGTTAATGACTGCTGTCGTGTGGGAAATGGTCCAAAAACATGTTCATGACGTTCTGCTATTAATTTTGATGGACCGGCAGCATCCCTGATTTTGCAAGGTTCCTTTGCTGTTTTGTGGTTTTGCCACTTTCCCTTATGCATCTTATTTCAGATTGGGATTAACAATAACTCACTTGGGTTTTCAGTGTGGCTGTTTTTGGGGGATTTAGTATCACATACATGTCATGTCTGATATTTCTCAATGAATTCCAGTTTTGTTGTTAACATATTTCCTGATTTCTGTTAATGTCATGTTTTAGATTTGTTGTGGGGATGCCGGTGTTGGACTGGGGTGAACAAAGTTATAGGCGGCACGGTGGCACAGTGGTTAGCGCTGCTGCCTCACAGCGCCAGAGACCCGGGTTCAATTCCCGCCTCAGGCGACTCTCTGTGTGGAGTTTGCACATTCTCCCCGTGTCTGCGTGGGTTTCCTCCGGGTGCTCCGGTTTCCTCCCACACTCCAAAGATGTGCAGGTCAGGTGAATTGGCCATGCTAAATTGCTCGTAGTGTTAGGTAAGGGGTAGATGTAGGGGTATGGGTGGGTTGCACTTCGGCGGGGCGGTGTGGACTTGTTGGGCCGAAAGGCCTGTTTCCACACTGTAAGTAATCTAATCTAAAAAAAAAGTTTTAAAAAATCACACAACACCAGGTTATAATCTAACAGGTTTATTTGGAAGCAGTAGCTCCTTCAGGTAACTAGTAATGATGGAGCAACGCTCTGAAAGCTAGTACTTCCAAGTAAACCTGTTGGACTACAGTCTGGTGTTGTGTGATTTTTAACTATGTTTTAAATTATCCAGGTATATCTGATGGAAATATCAATAAATTGGAAAAGATTTGTACACTTTCATGAGAGTTAGCACTTGTTTCCCAGTTGCTCACCAATATTTGTTTGGTTTATCTCACTGTTTCTAAAAAAATTCATTTGACCCTTATGCAAGTAAGCTAAACAAGCCATATTTATCTACAGGAATTGAAAATCCTACAGTCAACAAAGTGGGGCTCAACAGGAAAGGATGAGGTGCAGCACATGTTGTCAGGAAGCACTCAAAGGAAGGGAGTTGTGAGCAATACCAGGGTACAAATAAAAAGGGGGAATGAGAATAATAGAACAACACCCCACAAAAAGAGGCACTTCATCCATTTTACTTGTGTCCCCTGTTTGAAGGGTTGATCCAATTAATCTTTTTCTTTCTCTCTCTGTCTCTCATTCTTTCATCCAACCAAACAATTTAAGAATTAAACCAATTCCCTTTTGAATTACTAATGAAATCTGCTTTTACTGATCTTTTTAAGTACTGGCTTCTAGAGCTCATAACAATTCATGTGAAAAGATAGAAATGAGACATTTGTAAAAGTGGGGGGACAAGGGCAAGATGTCTAACGCTGGCATAAGTGGATCTAGTGGTATAGTAGTAGCACTCCTACATGAGCCAAGTGGCCCGGGTTAAAGTCCCACCTGCTCAAGAGGTATGTAATATCTCTGAACAGGTTGATTACAACATAGGAAGGCACAGTATACCCCTCCTCCAGAATATTCACTGATTCGCCACATGAAATGTAACAGACGATCCATCAGTATTATGTTTAAAAAGTATAGGTATGTCTCCTCAAATCAAACCTCACATTTCCAATAAACAATTCATTGTGTCAACGTTTCTCTCAAAACTTTGCTTTCTTACTAGGCTAAATCACCACCACATTCCTCTCATGTCAATATAAACTCCAACTCACTCCAAATAACACAGCACCTAAATTTAAATAGTATTGCTGAGCAATGTTTATTTAACAGGTCCTGACGAGAATTGGAATGTTTTGACTTGTAGTGTAGGGAAAAAAAAGCATCGTTAGTAAAAGTAACCATTGCCTTTACCTCAGTAAAACAAATGTTATGTATTGGGAAGGCATGCAATCTGCAAATTAAAAAGATGGGTTTGTTTGTGGAATGACATTCCTGTTATACAGACTCCAGTGACAACACCAAGACAGATTATGTACCTTTGTACATGGCACGGTGACTCAGTGGTTAGCACTGCTGCCTCACAGCACCAGGCACTCGGGTTTTTGATTCCAGGCTTGGGCTACTGTCTATGTGGAGTTTGCACATTCTCCCTATGTCTGCATGGGTTTCCTCTGGGTGCTCCGGTTTCCTCCCACAGTCCAAAGATGCACAGGTCAAGTGAGTTGGCCAAGTTGGATTGCCCATAGTGTTCAGGGATGTGCAGATTAGATGCATTAGTCGGGGGGGAATGTAGGAGAATGGGTCTGAGTGGGATGCTCTTCAGAACATCGGTTGGATTGTTGGGCCAAATGGCCTGTTTCCACAATGTAGGGATTCTATGAAAGGATATTCTGGCTGTCAACAAAACCTCAGTAGCTATCTCATTTTGCATCAGTTTCATGTTTTACTTTTACTCACTTGCCCCCACCCGCCTCTTCTCCATTGGATTCTGGTTTATTACCAGGTTATTATTCTAATACCTTACTTAATGTTCTTATTCTTCATTGGCTGTGATAGGTTTTATACCATGGATTCTGGTTTCAAATGCAAAGCTAAAATGTTGTGGATGCTAAATCAGAAATTATTTTCAAAAAGCACTGAAAATTCTAAGCAGTTCAAGGAGCATCTGTGAAGAGAGGAAAGAGTTAACAATGTATCTTGATGACCTGCTACCAGAATTGGAAAAGGTTAGAGATGTACCTGGTTCTAAGGAAGCACAAAGTCATGCAAAGGGTACTGAAGGAATGAACATAAATGAGGTTCTAGGCAAGGTTGAAAGCTAGAAGAGATTAAACAACAAAATAAATAGGGGTCCAAGGGAAAAAGAGATGGTGGTGTTACAAGCAAAATGGCTGTCAGGAGGGGACAGCAGAATCATTACTAACAGTTGTCCAAAATATTATAAAATGGAAAGCAAAATAGTTGCAGACATTTCTAAATTCTGTTGAGTCCAGAAGGCTGTCAAATGCAGATCCAAAAGTTGAGGTGCTGTTCCTAAAGCTTGCTTATGTTCACCCTCGTTGTTACTGGCCAAGGATCGAGAAGTCAGAATGTGGGAGTGAGGCAAAGAATTAAAATGTCGTGGCATCATGAATCTTGGAGTCACATTTGCAAATGAAGTGGATCAGCTCTGCAAACTGGACACTCAATCCCTGTTTGGCATCTCTCTATGAAATAGGACACTGCATCGTGAGCAGGGAGTACTGTAGACTATATTTGAAAGAAGTACATGCAATGTGTTGTTTAACCTGGAAAGGTATTCAGGGCCATAAGTGGTAAGAGTGGAGAATGTAAAAGGGAAGCTGTGCACAGGGTGGGGGAGAGGTGGAAGATACTGTTAGGAAGGGGAGGGGTATTGTGGTTGAATGTGGATTGGACTAAGGTGTCAAAAAAAGAACAGTTCCTTTGGAGCACTAAGAGGGGAGGAGAGGATGTGTGTTGCTGGTGTCAGTGGCTTCCACCCTTGCCTGTATATTACTCTTGTAAAGTGTCAGCTCAGTACATAAATGGGCTGAAGCTGTATTTTCTGGCAGGGTCAGTGCTACAGGCAGCCAGCAGCTGGAAGGCTTTTTTCTGGAACACAACACCGGTATAAATAATTCTTAACATGTTCAGGGCCAGCATTTCTCGGAAGGAAAGTAACCTGCCCACACTTTGAGGAAGCCATGATCAGGATTTCCTTTAATTGCTTTCTTCTTGCCACCTAATGATTTAAAGGGATACCCATTTTGTCTGATGACAAGCTCAGATGGAAATAAATGCTGCTTCGCACAGATTAGAGTTGTGAACACGCATTAAACCAGGCCCACATTGAGCGAGTCTGTACCTTTGGGTGAAGGGTAAGAAATGTAAAAATAACTGGGCAAAGAGGACAAATTTTGAGAAATTGGGCATTTCAGAGTTTTAAATGGCTATGTAACGTGATTGATTATGTAGAAACAGTTTTTTAATAAACTGTTTACATTTGCTGTTAGTACTTCACCGTGCTTAACTTTGAATCTGTTTTCATGAGGAAATGATGACGTATCTTTCAGATATTTTTCATTTGCTGATTGTTTATCATTTAAATTAGTAGAGCTCTTTGATAGGGAGGCTGGTTTTCACTGCTATAAACACTGCCTTGAATTGTGGATGATTTGTGTAAATAAAGTGTAACAGCTAAAATTCCAAAGGGAAACAATTAAAACTGAAATTTAAACTATGTTGAGGGTAAATTTTTGGGGATTTTCTACTTTGTTTAAAAAACAGTCCACATGTTGGTGCATCTTTTCACTTTTGTTTTCTGGTGTAATTTTTTCAGAATTTTAGAATTTGATTACAGGAAATCCTAATTGAGTCCAACCCATTGTATGCCAAACCTCCTCAGTAATTAGGCCTAATGTATTCACTTGCTAACCCTCTGTTGAGACTGCAGTGAGGAATCCAGCATGTTGACTGAGAACTGAGTACAAACTGAAATCCATTTGATTTATTACTGTAGTTTGGTTTCCACCTTTGTGCTCCCTGAAGTTCAGCTTGTTTATGGCATGTTAATATGTTCTTCTTAAATAGTTTAATCAGTCTAAAGTGTTGGCTTTTTCCAGTCACTTGGGTGTAGGATTTTATTTAGTTACCCATATCTAATCATCTTTTTGTCTATGAATACGTTCAATGAATATTAATGAGTGGTTTTGATTGGGCTTGCCATTTTGAAGTTTTCATTCTGTTTTTCTATGAAGGACACAAAATTTCTTGTCCATCTACACTTGAGGAATGGCTAACACCTTTGAGTAGAATTTCCATATGGCTTGTTCTGTATCTCGTGCGAGGGTGAGCAGCAACTCAAACCAACTTGAAATGATATTGGAGAGGATCTAGGCATTCAGAAAAAAATAGACAGGATGTTCTGTGCAGATAATACCAGGAACAAGGAGCTAACTTTGAGAGTTACACCCCCTGAATTATTACCCAAGCAACTTTTCAAATTAATGTTAGAATAAGGTTTTCAAGGAAGCTGAAGGAGCAATGTGTCAAAAGGATTCCGGTTCATGGAGCTTTAGTATTGGGGGCATGAAGGAGCTTGCTGGGCGTCGTCACCTGAACCAGGCTGGAGTCAGGGTCTCAGTGGAAAGGATAGCAAGTGTGGTCACAGGAACCCTCCGTTGTTAAGTGGGATTCCAGGGGAAGGTTCGGCTGAAAAGAGTTCTGTAGACAGTAATTTTTTAAAAGGGAAGGGAGCTGAGTCGTGGTGGTTAAGACACAACAGCAAAAGGGAAAATTTAAAAGGTATAAAATAATTAAGCCAGGAGAGAGAGAAATAGAAAATGTACAAGTGAAGCAGAGAACGAATTAGGTTGATTGGTGGCTAGATTGGTGTTTTTATACTTGAAGGTACATGGACTAAAAGGAGCAAATTGGAAAAAAAAAAGTGCTGTTGGAAATTCAGCTGTGCCACTGTTAACCATTACTGAGACATGGCTGAAGGACAGTCCGAAATGTACCAGGTGTCTCACATACCAGGTTATAGGATTCAGAAGAAAGATGGGTAAGATGAAGGAACATGAATTAGTCTTAATTATTGAAATCTCTTCAGTGATGGCAGTGGCAACAAATTAGAATTAAGAACAAGTAAAATATTTAAGACTTCAATGATGGTTGCTTTTTGGCCTTCTGTAAATGTTTAGATTGTACAAATCCAAAGATTAAAAAAACATTTAGAAAAGGTTGGGGAGCTCTTGTCATGCAGTGCTGGCATCACTACCTCTGATCAGAAAGCCTGGGTTCAAGTCCCACCTACTCTAAGTGTGTGTAACATAGAAAAGGTAGAATCATTTAATGGGAAAATTTAACATTCGTATGCTTCTCCCAGTTCATACTAGCATATTTTAAGGTTGTGCATGTCTTGAACGCTGGATAGAGTTTTGCAACAATATGTCTGAGAAGCAGCAAGTGGGTGAACCATATTAGATTTTGAAAGAAATGACACACCACATTTAATTAATAACCTGATGGCACATGAGCATTTATCAAATAGCAATTATAACATTATTGAGTTTAACTTTGGTCTAAAGTTTTGAGTGCTATCAAATTAGGGAATGGAAGCAGATGGAAGTTAAAAATGTCAGTACTGACCATGTATTTGACAGTCTGTGTTAGGCTCATTAACAGCTAAAATACAGCCTTCAGCACAATGAGATGTCAGTTTAAAGGGGATATTCTGAAGTTGCAGATTGTGGTTGAATGTAATTCTGCTGTGGTTGATAGACCAATTTATAACCTTGTGATCTGCCAAATGTCAATCCTCCCCATTGCCTCAAACCAGGGAATCAATTGGGATTGGCCTTCCAGCTTTGAAAGTCCACTTATTACCTGTAATTGGGGCATGGAATTGGCCTTCGTGCCAATTCAATGAGTGCCCATGTCAAAATTCCAGAGTAGGTAAAAACAATGACTGCAGATGCTGGAAACCAGATTCTGGATTAGTGGTGCTGGAAAAGCAGAGCAGTTCAGGCAGCATCCGAGGAACAGTAAAATTGACGTTTCAGACAAAAGCCCTTCATCAGGAATATGAAGGCTTTTGTCCGAAACGTAGATTTTACTGCTCCTCGGATGTTGCCTGAACTGCTCTGCTTTTCCAGCACCACTAATCCAGAAACAAAATTCCAGAGTGACCATTTTCTCCCAAGGATCAGTTTAGGACCATGAAACAGTTTCAGCCCCATTTCCAACCCCATCTGTTTACACCAATGTTTGGAGGCATCAAGGGTTAACTTGTCCACCAGCATTTTTGGTAACTTGAGTATCTGTTCTGTGAAAAGATTAATTGTAAGACCTCTTATGCCATATTGTATGTCAGGTAAATTCACCTGAGCCAGTTCTGCTGCTTGCAGCAATATTTTAACTCCACCCTGAAGTATTATCTTTGTTCTTGTATGGATTATTCTTGTTCATTTAAAGCTACTTAATACTAACTACCAGATTCTTTAATTGCATTTAAAAGGACTATTGTTCCACTTTAATGCAATTGTTTTATTTCTACTTTCTTGGTGGGGGCGGGTACAAACACCATTTGGAATGTGAGTACAATAAAATACAACCAAGTTGGTTGTCACACAAGCAAATTGAACTCGAGCCTTTTGAGAAGACTTTGGTTTTAACAAGACAAGGAGCCACTCCAGCAGTGACTATTTAATGCTGGAGAACTTTGAATGCCTTGTTGACAATGTATCCAAGGAAGGGGACCAACTCTGAGCTGGTCTGAAAATACTTTACAAGATTGACACATCGGAGCCTTGCAACATTACCACACCGCTGTATGGGAGGCAGAGTAAATGCAGAACATTGGACCACAAACACATGGCTGAACCCACCTCTTAAAGTCAGCTGCCAAGCTGAAAGTAGGAACAGCTAAGGAAAGTCGAATGTGCCAATTTCACTGAACTTGCTGGTGACCAGCCAAGTGTAACGTGGCAGCCCAAGATTGAACAAATAATTTGGTGAGGTCTATTCAAAGAAAAGAGCAGAAATTCAAGGAGTTAAAACCATTGTTTGCCCCGCTGTAAGAGTCTATATCCTCTAAAGTTTAAAAAAATTAAAAATCTTTTATTAACTATATATAATTATGATATGCTGACATACAAAATCATTTAGCTTTCTCAATCCCTTCAGCAAGCTCTTCCCTTAAATTGTTTTTGTTGAACTTAGTTAAGATCTCCTCAACCAAAACATGCAACTGATCCCAAATCCAATTTCATTGCCACATAATATTCGAATAATCAACACAGAATCTTGGATCTTTACTTCATGTGGGTGATGGAATTAATCTGCCGTTGGGCCACACAAGTATTTTCTTTCTGGAGTTTTGTGATTTTTAAACAAAGTGATCCACATCAACCTTGTATTGAGATGAGTGCATTGGGATGGGGAAGTTGAGAAGGAAATAGTTGGTACTGAGAAGAGAAGATTGGTGTTGTCCTTTCCCTTCACGATGCTCCTGTAGTAAACTGCAACTTAGTTCTTAGGGGAGCATGGCACAGCCGTGGTCATACTACATCTGATACAATGACCAATGCAAACCTGGCACAGATGTAATGAAATTTTCACACCTCTCACTTAAGGGACTGATGTTGGGAGAGCCTAAAGTGACAGACATTTTCTAAATGAGCTAAAATATGGGCATCAAAGCATTCATTGTGGTGATTTGAATGTATAAAATGTCTTCCATGGAGATCTGTATGAAGAAGTGAATCATGAGTGCCAAAAATGAAACTTTGCCAAAGGTGGGAGACACTGATTGCACTTTGGCAATACACTGGAATTGTATCACATTCACCACCCGTTGCTGCTATTCTGAAACCTTGCCCAGCAATAGTCCTCTCCTGTGTGGCAGCCAACACGATGCAACACATGATCCAAGTGAGTAGCATTTGGAATTCCAGAATATAATCACCTATCACTGTGGGTTAATGCGATTGGTGCTGTTCCCCCTATGATCTGTATAACGCAGCCTTAGTTATTTTTTAATGGTGTTCATAATATTGAAGGCCTAAGCAGAGCAGCCAAGACAGGCACTATTATCAGTGAAAACAGCAGAAGGGTCTGCCCTAATGGCATTGAGGTTAGAGTGATGCTGGAAAAGCACAGCAGGTCAGGCAGCATCCGAAGAGCAGGAAAATCGACATATTGGGCAAAAGCCCTTCAACATTCCTGATGAAGGGCTTTTGCCTGATACGTCAATTTTCCTGCTCCTCGGATGCTGTCTGACCTGCTGTGCTTTTCCAGCATCACTCCAATCTTGACTCTAATCTCCAGCATCTGCAGTCATCACTTTTGCCTAATGGCATTGAGGCTACCTACAGCACATGGTCTGCAGCAGTTCAAGAAGGTGGTTCACCATCACCTTCTCAAGGGCAATAAGAGATGGGCAGTAAATGCTGGCCCAGCACCCATCTTATGAGTGAATTTTAATAAAAGGCAGGATAGTTACATTAGTGCAGACAATGAAATGGATGCAGGCACAGTGAACTGAATGGCCTCATTCTGCACCATAATAATTCTGTGATTTGCTGGTTTATTTAAATAAAACCTGATTAAATTAACTGTTAAACATCATTAATATTCTCTATGGCAGCACCTCTAAGAATCAGAGTCTTAATCGTCTCTGCCCTTTCATACAGTATTAAGTTTGGTTTTGCCCTCAAATTGGTATTTTTTGCAAATTGTCCTGTTAAGTGCAAGATGAAAAGCTTCAACAAAGGCTGTCCTTTTTTTTTCAGCAATCAATTTGAGAATCCTATTGGGAGTTCTTACTCTTGGAAAGTACTCTGTCTCTCCTGTGACAATGGGCTATCAGCATGGTACCACTCAAGGTGGTTCCTGATTTAAAAACTGCATTACTCACATATTTCAACATAAAACCTCGTGATTAGTTGATCTTACATATTTAGGCTAAGCTACAAACACATCTTTAAAATTTAAAAAAAAATGAATTTTTTGCAGCAAGTCTAGCAATTCATATCTGCCTAGCTTCAAAATCAGGTTGTAAATCATAAACTAAAGGAAATATTAAAAGAAGCATAACTTTAATTCGCTGTTGCTGGAAACCATAATGGAGATCTGGATATTTAAATAACATTCAAGAGAATTCTGTGCCGTCAAATTAAAATTCTACATATGTACAGTAGATGGTGCCATATATCCTTCTGTGTGGACCGTTGCGTTTTAAATAATGTTCCGTGTACAAGTTTTTCCCATGTTTGTATGAAAACCACACAGGTCTTGTCCCTATGACCTTTAAGTTGTTTTGGAGTTGGTGTTTTTTTAATCTGGTGGTCAGTTTCTGCTCATGCCAGGTCATTTTAATATCTCTAACCAATGTCCCAGTAACAATATCTGTGCTCATGGTGCATAACCTATCCTTAGCCTCTCCTCAACCAGGGAGACAATAGGTGCAGGAGTAGGCCAGTCTGCCCTTCGAGTCTGCACCACCATTCAATATGATCATGGCTGATCATCCTTAATCAGTAAAAGCAGACATGATCGCAACATTTGAGTTATTTAGACAGACGTGAACAGGCACATAATAGAGGGATATGGACCACGTGCAGGCAGATGGAATTAGTTCAGAATGGCATCATGGTCAGTGCAGATATGTTGGACTGAAAGGCTTGTTCCTCTGCTTTGCTGTTCTGTGTTCTTTTGGATAGATTCTCGTTAGGCAGGAGAATAGAGAGAAATCGGGTATAGATAGGAATGTGGAATTCAAAATACCAACGGACCAGTCATGATCTTATTGAACATAAAGGCTCAGGGGTTCAAATGGTGTACTTCTGCTATTACTTCATATAGCATCCCTATCACTGCACCCCTTTCCAATTCTACCCACCCTCTTAAAATGTTGTCCCTTACTCCTCCCCTTCTCCCCTTCAACACATTATTTGTTGGTCATGTGTTAAACTTGTAATTGCTGGAATTCCTTTTTAAAACCAATGGCTGTCCACCTCACACTCCTCCTCTTAGGCTCTCTTTCAGGCCTATCTCTTTGCAATCTTAGTAATTCATGTATTATTGATAGAGACCTGGAGCAACGGTACCTTTTTGCCTCCTGAATCTGTACATGGTCAGTTCAGGATCAAGGAAGAAAAAGGGGAGAACAGAACAAAGTAAGAACTTAACAAAAGAAACCTTTAATGTGGAACACATGGTTTGGGAATGTGACACTTACTGGCTCTCCAGCCACTTTGATTCTCCAGTTCTTTTTTTTAAACCACATTCTTTGCAAAATGTACAGTTTGGTGTAGCAGTTAAGCATTATTTTGCCAACATTTCAGAGCTTGATCACAGCATCATTTTAGTTCTTACAAGATAATGTGTTTACAAGTTCATTACTTAGTAGAGGTTTGGGTTTGTGCCATGAGCTAATGAAAGATTGAAAGCAAATCAGTTGGACAAGTGGTGTCAGTTTTAATTTAACGATTTAAAATATTCCGTAGAATATTTCTGGATCAAGGGAGTATCGCCAATGGAAAATTGCTAGTAAACCTAAAGAGAACAATGTTTTGCGTTCATATCTTTCTAGATTTCAGTTGATGGAGTTATTAGTTATTGCATGTCTTAAATCATCTTTTTCTATACACTGTCCAGTCAAATGATCAAGCCAGATTAGATAAATGCCTTTTCTTCTATTTTTAGGGGAGAAATTACAATTGATAGAGCTTGCATTTGAATTTTGGGCGTGCTGGGAAAATATTCCTGCATAAGTCATTTTTACATAAACATTAACTTAGCTAATTTCAGTGTTTTCATTCCTTACCTTGAAGTCTCCTGCATGAACAGGTTTGTATGTTGCATTAGACACATGCTGGCAACTATTCATTACCCCATTGCAAACATTCCCCTAAGCTTCTTGGTTTCTGTTTATTCAGATTGAAGTGGATCCTGCAAAACACAGTAATGTTCTCGACAGTAACCTTGGTTGAATACCACTTACAGAGGGTTTGATTACCATTTAGTACTGGGTACATTTTTTTACTCTGTTCTTATTCAACAATTTTCCTGGAATATTAAACATTTTGAATATGTTCAGGAACAGGTAATCATGTAGGTTTGAGAAAAACCACTCTATTGAAACTGAAGCATTGTTAAGCTGTTTGGGCCTTTTGGGACAGGGTACTACAGTGGGTTAACACATGCTTCATGCCTCATCCCTCAGGTTTGTATACAACCTAAGTGGCCATTGCCAGGGCCCCAAACAAAATGAGTTTCTTATTTCTTAACAGGCTCAAAAGTATCCTTTTGGTTTGACACCAAACTGAAATATTAAGATAGAGTCATAAAGATGTACAGCACGGAAACAGACCCTTCAGTCCAACTTGTCCATACTGACCAGATGTCCCATTTACCAGCACTTGACCCACATCCCTCTAAACCCTTCCTATTCATATACCCATCCAGATGTCTTTTAAATATTGTAATTGTGCCAAACTCCACCACTTCCTCTGGCAGCTCATTCCATACACTCACCACCCTCTGCATGAAAAAGTTGTCCCTTAGGCCCCTTTTAAATCTTTCCCCTCTCACACTAAACCTATGCCCTCTAATTCTGGATTCCCCCACCCCAGAGAAGAGATCTTGTCTATTTACCCTAAATATGCCCCTCATTAGTTAGTCTGGAAGTGGAATGAGTCGATTTGTGTGAGATAGTGTATTCTTTCAAAGCTGAAGTTACAGTGTGATAAAGGGGGTAGTTTAACTGTATGTGATCAATACCATCAGTTGAGAAAAGTTTAATATTAACAGTGGCGAAGGCCAACCTGAACTGAATTGTCTTATGTCCACATGAAAACATGATTTACAGGAGGTTTGTCTGAATTTACTTTTTTTGCCTTTTCCCCGAATAGATCCTATCATTTGTGGCCTTTATTCTGGAGGAAATAGTGCAGAACTGCATGCACTGTCATGCGCTTTACTTCTTTGAGTTTGTCAGCTGCAGTGCCTTCTTACTGACTTTCTTCCTGCTGTTCGTACTGATGACATCACTGAAATCCAAATTGAACCGGATCAACTGGACACGAGTGGTAAGTGAAGTTATTTGATTTATTTAAAAATGCTTTGCGTTCTGTTTAGTTTGGCATTCCATGGTGCTGGATATCAAATCCTGTAGTATTTCTATCTAAGCTTCTATTTTAATATTTATTTCCAGAATTGTTCAAATTCAAATTTATCCCAGTACTTACCTAAACAGAGTCAGAAGTCATGCGACACCAGGTTATAATCCAACAGGTTTATTTGAAATCACAAACTTTCAGAGCACTGCTCCTTTGTCATTTCACACTTCTGAAAGCTTGTGATTTCAAAAAAACCTGTTGGACTATAACCTGGTGTTGTGTGATTTCTGACTTTGTCCACCCTAGTCCAACACTGGCACCTCCATATCATGCTTAAACAGTGTTTTGGCTACACTTAGGAAAAAATAAATTTGCTCCTTGTGATATTGAGTAACAACCAAATACTTTTGCTATGCTAGAGGCTATCGCCCACAACAGTATCATAGCTCCAGTGTTGGAGACTGTGGCTACAGCACAGGTACATCTATCCACATACATTCAGTCCACAAGTGACAGACAAATCCACTTTGGCCAATTGTCCCCATCAGTTTACTCTTAGTCATTAGGGAAATATGAGACATGTATGTATATACAAATAGCTTATTCCTATTTTCTGTTTCTGTCTACAACCTTAAACATCTGCTGCCTCCATCATTTACATACGTAGCAGCAGTTTGTACAATCTACAAGGTGGGCTGCACAACTCACCAATGCTCCTCCTGTAGCACCTCCCAAACCTGCAACTGTTATCACCTAGAAGAACACAGGCAACAGGCACATGGGAACACCAACATTTTCAAGTTCCTTCTAAATTTCTCTCAGTCTCTTCCTGGAGCTTCCCTCATCATTGTTATTTCAAAATCCTGCAAGTCCTTACCTCGCAGTACATTGGTTATGTCTACATATACAGGCTGCAGAGATTTATGAAGCCAGCTCAGCACTCCAGGATAATTAGGAATGAAAGTAAATACTAGGTTTGGCAGTGACGTGCATATCTTGTGAACAAATAAAATAAAATGTTGCACTGGTGGAGTAGGAGTAGTTCTGAACAACTCATGGGTTATCCCCTTTGTCTGTGGTACTGTTGTCACTGGATTATGGTTAGCCAGTTTGATTTCAAACTGACTATTTTTTACTATTAAGTAGAACCTAGTAGCTAAAAGTCTGGCATTCCTTTCGTCTCTGGGTTTTATTTTGGCTCTTTCAACCTATTGGTGCTGACCTACAATAAAATATCAAAATTGGAGCAATTCCAGCTCCTCCCCCAGCTGCAAGCACAACCTTGAAAAGTTCAGTGTTATCAATAAAGAAGAAATCCGCTAAAAATAAGATGTGCTACAATAGAGTGAGAAAGATACTGCATTAAATAAACGCACCCTCTGGGTAATACTTTATTAAGGCCACAGAGGAGTTAAATAAATTTACCTTAATACAGATCGATGAAAGGTATGCCACTTCCTCAGCCATGCCTTTGTAATTTTCTTGTGAATTTGTATTTATCAAGAAGTGGTAACCTGTTCCGCAATCATAGGAATAGAACATAGAACAATACAGCACAGAACAGGCCCTTCGGCCCACGATGTTGTGCCGAACTTCTAACCTAGATTAAGCACCCATCCATGTACCTATCCAAATGCCGCTTAAAGGTCGGTGCATCTGGAATGAGGAAATATCAGTGCCCCATCCTTCCACAGGTTCTGTATCGGCCTCTTTCTCAAATACTGAATCCATTCACTTTCCTAGGAAAATGGCCTTTATAGTTTCTTCTTGCCCAAAAGAGTTCATTTAAACAAATCCCTCCTATACTATATCTGTGTAATATTTGTGCCACACAAGTGACCATCCCCAAGACGAGAGAATTCAACCACCGACACCCTGTCCTCTTAACATGCAGTGGCATTACTATTATTGAATCCCCCACAACAACATCCAAGTAAGCCAAAACTTGGATTTACCATTGGGGGGGGGGGTCACCATTGACCAGATACTGAACTGGACTAGCAATATACATACTGTGGCTACAAGAGCAGGTCAGAGGCTTAGATTCCTGCAATAAATATCTCTCCTCCTGACTCTGCAAAGCCTGTCCACCACCTACAAAGCTTAAGTCAGGATTGGAATTTTTCCTACTTCCCTGGATGAGTGTAATTCCAAAAATACTCAAGCCTGTCGCCATCCAGGACAAAACAGCCAGCTTGATTGGTACCACTTTCATAAACATCCATTCCCTCTACCATTTACAGTAGCAGCAGTGTGTTCCATTTCTAAGATGCATTGCAAAGTTCACAATGTTCCTTAGACATTACTTTCAAACCTATGACTGTTATCAACTACAAGGGCAGCAGGCACATGGAAACAACACTAGCAAATTTTCCCCTTAGCCACTCACTATCCTGACTTGGAAGTGTATCACTGTTCCTTCAGTTTTGCTGGAACAAGATCATGGAACTCCCTTCCTAATGGCACCATGAATCTAGGTATAGGATATAGACTGTAGCGATTCACATAGGCAGCTCACCACAATCTTTGCAAGGACAACTAGGGAGGGACAATAAATGCTGGATCAGCCGGGAACGTCCACATCCCATGAGTGAATAAAAAAAGACACCGCTATCTCCTCAAACTATACAGAATACAAATTATGTATTATTTATTTCTTAGTGTTCACTCGGTTTTGGTTTACTTGGAGGCTGTAAGTCTCTATGTATAATGTTTTGGACAGAGGGCAGAAAGGGTTAGTAGTTGTAGCAGATGAGGTGTGAGACTCCCTGGGTAAAGATGCTGTATCCAGTAGTGATGTCCATAGTCCATGAATATTGGTGAGGTTAATGTAATAGAGCCGGAATTTGAGTGGTAACACAGAAAGATTGTGGGTAAGATCATTGACCTTTCCCTGAATTCCTGGGCATTTTGTTTGAACCTGGGACATCACACTGGCCCAGGCTGCTATTTGTTTCCAGGCCAGCTGTCTGCTGCCTCTGGTCTGCTGAGTGAAGAATGGCCTTTTCTTTCAATCACGCCATTCACCAGGGCCTTCAGGTCCCAATCTGGAAAGCAGGGTCCCAGCCTCCCATTCTGAGCCATTTTGGTTCATAAGATGATCATGTTCTTCACTTGTAGCATCTGAAGCGATGTGCAGTTGTGCTTTAAATATGTCAGCTTATGTGAGAAGGGCCTGGCATCATCAGGAATTTATAGAACATTACAGCGCAGTACAGCACCTTCAGCCCTCGATGTTGCGCCACCCTGTGAAATTAATCTGAATCCCACCTAACCTACACTACTCCATTCTTGTCATCATGTCTATTATATGCATGTCTGAGAAGGATGCCAAAGGGGCCAGTTATATAATTAATGACTTGAGATGGAGGGGGGCTAGTATGAGAAAAGTAATTTTGTGAAACTTCCCAAAAATTACACTGTCTAAAAATGGGAAAATGCAGCCCCAAGACTGAGCTTCCTAACAATACAAAATCCAGTCAAGGTTATAAAGTCGAGGCTGCAAAAAAAAATAGACACGTCAAGTGCTAAGATGGCAGACAGGAATAAAATATGGGGAAGCGAGAGCTATTGACGTAAGCTGTAAGAATTAGAAAATTAGTATAATTTTTAAAAGGCCTGAAACTTCTAAATGCTGATGTTGAGAGAGATTTGGGTGTGCTCATTCTTGGAACATATATAAAAAAAATTAGTGTGGAGTTACATCAAGCAAGTAGGAAAGTAAATCCCATTAATCATTGGGATTGAAATACATGATAAAGAAGTCTATCTCAAATTGTACAGGACTTTAGTGTGAAGTAGTGCCCTTAATATTTAAGAATGGATATTACAGTGATACAACAAAGGTTCATTACATTGGTGCCTGGGATGAGGTGGTTGGCCTACATAGTGAATTTGATTACATTTGGGCCTGTTTCACAAGTTAAGAAGAATGAGAGTTGGTGTCATTGAAACATGTTGCTTCAATTCTTCACTTAAAGTTGGAGTGTACCTGAGCAGGTGAAATAACTGTGTGAGTCATGTTAAAATTGAAACTGTGGTACTGGAAAAGCACAGTAGGTCAGTCAGCATCCAAGGAGCGGAAGAATCGACATTTATGCATTAGCCCTTCATCAGGATTCCTGCTCCTCAGATGCTGCCTGACCTGCTGCGCTTTTCCAGCACCACAGTCTCAACTCTGATCTCCAGCATCTGCAGTCCTCACTTTCTCCTGAGTCTTGTTAAAACCAGTTTTGGTTCCTTTGGATGTTTCTCATCTGGAAGAAACAACATACAAGTTAAAATGTTGGACCATACATGTGCAGCACCATCTATAGATGCAGCTTAGATAACTTGCCAAATACAATACTTTGTATTTCTTTTTTATTAGCAATGTATCATTTCATCAACACATTGTAACCTGTTCTAAAACGTTACTCACCCACAGTACAGTACTTTAGATTAATCAGGCTCCATCTAGTGGCAGAAGGCAGCCAGTGCTGGTATCAGATGGTGAGGACTACCTGCACCAAGGAGGAGAAAGTGAGGACTGCAGATGCTGGAGATCAGAGCTGAAAATGTGTTGCTGGAAAAGCACAGCAGGTCAGGCAGCATTCAAGGAGCAGGAGAAGTGACATTTCGGGCATAAGCCCTTCTTCAGGAATGAGGAAGGTGTGCCAAGCAGGCTAAGATAAAAGTTAGGGAGGAGGGACTTGGGGGAGGGTCGTTGGGAATGCGATTGGTAGAAGGAGGTTAAGGTGAGGGTGATAGGCCGGAGAGGGGGTGGGGGCAGAGAGGTCGAGAAGAAGATTGTAGGTCAAGAAGGCGTGCTGAGTCTGAGGGTTGGGACTGGATAAGGTGGGGGGAGGGGAAATGAGGAAGCTGGAGAAATCTGCATTCATCCCTTGTGGTTGGAGGGTTCCTAGGCAGAAGATGAGGCGCTCTTCCTCCAGGCGTTGTGTTGCCATGGTCTGGCGATGGAGGAGGCCAAGGACCTGCATGCCCTTGACGGAGTGGGAGGGGGAGTTAAAGTGTTCAGCCACAGGGCAGTTGGGTTGGTTGGTGCGGGTGTCCCAGAGGTGTTCTCTGAAACATTCCGCAAGTAGGCGACCTGTCTCCCCAATGTAGAGGAGGCCACATCAGGTGCAGTGGATCCGCTGTGGCCTCGTCTACATTAGGGAGACAGGTCGCCTACTTGCAGAATGTTTCAGAGAACACCTCTGGGACACCCGGACCAACCAACCCAACCGCCCTGTGGCTGAACACTTTAACTCCCCCTCCCACTCCGTCAAGGACATGCAGGTCCTTGGCCTCCTCCATCGCCAGGCCATGGCAACACAACGCCTGGACGAAGAGCGCCTCATCTTCCGCCTAGGAACCCTCCAACCACAAGGGATGAATGCGGATTTCTCCAGCTTCCTCATTTCCCCTCCCCCCACCTTATCTCAGTCCCAACCCTCAGACTCAGCACCACCTTCTTGACCTGCAATCTTCTTCCCGACCTCTCCGGCCTATCACCCTCACCTTAACTTCCTTCCACCTATCGCATTCCCAACGCCCCTCCTCCCTACCTTTTATCTTAGCCTGCTTGGCACACCTTCCTTATTCCTGAAGAAGGGCTTATGCCCGAAATGTTGCTTCTCCTGCTCCTTGGATGCTGCCTCACTACCTGCACCAACCAAACTTTGCACATGGTGCACTTCAGTGCAGAACAGGAGGAACCTGTCAGGAGTAGTGCAACTAAAGAACAGACCAGGGGCTAAGGTAAGTGCAGGGTATGCATGCAGGAGCAAGAGCCAGAATAAGGTCCAAGCTGAGAATCACAGCAACATGTGAGGACCAACTGAAGCCCCCAGTGATGACAACAGACACCAGGAACTTCATAAAGGAAGAATGAAGAGTAGGAGAAGGAACTGGGGTGAAGAGAGGGTTTTAGAGCTGGCAGTGAGGGAGGGGAGAGTGGAGTGACCTTCAGGATTGTGATTGGAAATGGAAGCACTGGGCAAAAGCCTCTTATGCGAGCAGGTTGCAGAACAGGAAGTCTAGAGCTGATAACATTTTAATGTTATGACTTTCTTTATATTGACACTACTTTATTAACACAGTTAGAGCAAAGCGACATTAAGTGATTTACCGTTAGGTGGAGACATACTGTAGATTCCGAAGGGCTTTGACACAATAGAGATTGAGAGGTTGTTAACACAGGCTGAGCAGTCTAGGACTCCGATAAGGCCTCAGGATAAGATTCTTTAGGACTGGTGAAGAAAATCATTTTCATCAGAGGATTGTGGATTTGTGCAATTCTTCATCCGACATTGGAGTTGATGATGCTGAATCATTGAATGTAGTCAATGCTGAGATCAATAGATTTCTGTGTACCGTTGGAATGGAGGAATATGAGGACAGGGTGTAACTCAGTTGAAGTAGATGATCAGCAACTTATTAGATGGTAGTGCAGATTCAAGGGGCCCTGCTCTCATTTGTTATTAGGATTGATTCATTTAGCCATTTTTAAACAATGGTACAGTTTGGGATTGGATAATTGAAAACGTTACACTGTTGTTCAAAGTTTTTAAGGATAAGCTCCAATGATTATGCTTCAGTCTCACTGCTGGGGAACTATTAGAAATAAGCATTTGGAACAAAGTTGGTGGTCAGTTGAGAAACTGCAGTCAATTAAGCAAATAGGGTAATGCAATGGAGATGAATTTCCAAAAGGCATTTGATAAAGTGCCCCACAAAAACTTTGCATGTAAAGTTATCTCATGGAATAAGGAACTGCATCAAGATGGACATGAAATTGACTGAGTTTCGGAAACAGAACGCAGTGATGAATAATTGGTTGTTTGACAAACAGGAGGAAGATTTGCAGTGGTATCCCTGTGAATCCAGTGTTTGGACCCCAGCTCATCTTGATGTAAATGAATAACCTAGACTTTGGTATATGGGCCATACTTTTAAAATTCATGGATGGCACAACATTTGGATATGATGAGGACAAAGGGAGGTTGATGGAATGAGTGGCTCAGTGGTTAACACTGCTGCCTCACAGCACCAGGGACCTAGGTTCAATTCCAGCCTCAGGTGACTGTTCTATGTGGAGTTTGCACATTCTCCTCATGCCTGCATGGGTTTCCTCCAGGTGCTCCAGTTCCCTCCCATAGTCCAAAGGTGTCCAGGTCTGGTGGATTGGCCATGTTAAATTGACCATAGCATCCAGGGATGCTCAGGTAGCTGGATTAGCCATGCAAAATGAAGGGATACAGAGATAGGAGTGAGTCTGGGTGAGATGCTGTTCAGAGGATCAGTGTGGACTTGATGGGCCAAATGGTCTACTTCCACACTGCAGGGATTCTCATAATTTTGTGAAAGGACAGAGAAGTGGAAAATAAAATTGAATGTAAGGAAGTGATTTATTTTGCTAGAAAGAACAAAGACAACATAAAATGCACAATTCTTACAGTTGCAGAGCAGATCAGTTAAAAAGCAAATTGGATCCTGATCTTTATAAATATGGGCATAGAATACAGACAAGGAAAGTTTAAAAAATAAAGAAGTAATAATAAATTTGAACAAAACAGTGGAGTGTGGCATTCAGTCTTGGCACCAGACTTTAAGAAGAATGTAAAAGATTTTGAGAGGGCACAGAAAGGATCCAGAAACCCAGGTTGTTTCCCAAGGGATGAGGAATTT
Source organism: Chiloscyllium punctatum (assembly GCF_047496795.1). Taxonomy (NCBI): domain Eukaryota; kingdom Metazoa; phylum Chordata; class Chondrichthyes; order Orectolobiformes; family Hemiscylliidae; genus Chiloscyllium; species Chiloscyllium punctatum. The sequence continues at coordinate 71,917,806 of NC_092746.1, forward strand.
CACTGACCTCGATGGATTCAATAACTGGGGACTGTTTTCTTCAGAGAAGAGAGGGTTGAGAAGGGATTTGGTAAAGCTAAGTGATTGACAAAAGAACAAGGGGAGAATGAAGATCAATATTTTTACACAGCAAGTAGTTAGGATCTGAATTGCATTGCCTGAGAGTGATACATGCAGAGCCAGTCACAACCTTTGAAAGAGAGCTGGATCATTATCTTCACAGGGCTACTGGGAAAAGGCAGACTGTGTAAGGAAATTGGTTTTGCAGAGAGCCGGTACAAACACATTGGGCTGAATAGGCTCCTTCTGTGCTGTAACCAATCCATGATTAACGTAGCATTAAATAGTTTAACTGGAAAAATAATTGCTGTATATCCAAAACTGGATAGAGAAGAAGAGGATTATCCTAATTTTAATTTTCAATCTAAGCATGCGTTTGCATCATCTTTATACTGTGGGATGTGCCAATTGGACGTGCTTCTGTAACATGAAGCTGATGATTTAAATTCTTTTTCCATTTGTGTTGGAGTATCTGAACACAGCAACAATTTTGGCCTCATGATACCTGGCAATAGATCTCTCCCCATACTGGAGGAATGTGTGAATAACACAGTCATGCAAAATAAATACTCTGTTGGCTTGTACTATTGGTCTGAGGAAGCAATCTCCAGCATCACTGGAAGCATGAAAGTGATTTACTTCTAGAGATGTCTCAGAAACCCACTTGTTAAAATGAATATTCGTGCCACTTGTTTATATTACTTTGCCATCTTCAAATATTGCTGGAGGCCATGAGAAAAAAATATTTTGCAAGGAAGTAATTTCAGTTCACACATCAACAATAAAGAAAAGAAAATATTCATCAGTTCCTTAAAGAATGTTACAGGAATATACAACCAAAATATCTATAGGAAAACAGAATTTCACATTTTTCATGGGAGCGTTAAGTAAAAATAAATATTCAATTAAATTCAATGGTTAATTACTTTGGTATTTATGTTTAGCATTTAAAAGCTGAACTAGTATGTTTCAGATCTGTGTTAATAGAGAGCCTGTTAATGGGCAAAGCAGGAAACAAAGTTAAATACTATCTGTGAAATTTCTCAGTGATGTGTTGGGATTGACTGTGCTAAATATGTAGCAGCTGTTGAGATTGTACCGAATGAATTATTTATTTTGTAATTAAATAACTGATTTTTATAAGACAACAACTATAAAAGAACTTTTCCCTTCTTCCTCCCCCTTAACACTCCATCATTTAGAGTCCATAGTATTGTATCGTATGGAAACAGACCCTCGATCCAACTGGCCCATGCTGACCAGGTATCTTAAACTGAGCTAGTCCCATTTGACTGCATCCAGTCCATCTCCCTCCTATACGTTTCCTAGTCATGTACCTGTCCAAATATCTTTTAAATGTTATAATTGTACCCACCTCTACCACTTCCTCTGGCAGCTTGCACCGCCCTCTGTATGAAAAAGTTGCCCCTCAGATCCCTTTAACTCTTTGTCCCTCACCTTAAACCTGTGCCCTCTAGTTTTGGACTCCCTGACCCTTAGAAAAAGATCTTAGCTATTCACTTTATCTAAGCCCCTCATGATTTTACAAACTTCTCTAAGATCCCTCAGCCACCGACCCTCCAGGGGAAAGAAGCCCCAGCCTATCCATTCTCTCCTAATAACTCAAGTCCTCCAATCCTGGCAACAACCTTGTACGTTTTTTTCTGCACCCTTTCTAGCTTATCAACGTCTTTCCTATAGCAGGACAGCCAGAATTGTACGCAGTATTCTAAAAGTGGCCTCAACAATCTCTTGTATAGCCATAACATGATGTCCCAAATCCTATAATCCATGCTGTGACCAATGAAGGCAATAGTGCCAAACACCATCTTCACCACCCTGTCTACCTGCAATGCCACTTTCCAGAAACTATGAACCTGAACCCCTTTAGTCCCTCTGTTCAATAACACTCCCCAATGCCCCACCATTAACTGTATAAGTCCTGCCCTGATGACTCGATGGTTAGCACTGCTGCCTCACAGTGCTAGAGATTTGGGTTCAATTCCAGCCATAGAGTCCTACAGCATGGAAACAGACCCTTCGGATCAACTCATCCATGCCGACCAGATATCTTAAATCTAGTCGCATTTGCCAGCATTTGGCCCATATCTCTCTCAACCCTTCCTATTAATTTTTTTAAAAAATTTTTGACAGGGTGAGGGCATTGCTAGCTAGGTCAGCATTTATTGTCCATCAGACAATTAAGAGTCAACCACATTGTTGTACATCTAGAGTCACATGTGTGACAGACCAGGTAAAGATGGCAGTGTCCTTCCCTAAAAGAGATTAGTGAACCAGATGGGTCTTCCCCAACAACTGGCATGGATTAATGGTCACCATTTGACTCTTAATTCCAGATGTTTAGTGAGTGCAAATTCCACAATCTACTGTGGCAGGATTCAAACTTGGTACCCCAGGACATTACTCTGGATTAACAGTGCAGTGGTAATACCACTGGGCCATAGCCTCCCCTTATATCTATCCTGATGTCTTAAATGTTACAATTGTTCCAGTCTCAAATACTTCCTCTGGCAGCTCATTCCATACACGTACCAACTTCTGCGTGAAAAAGTTGCCCTTTAGGTCCCTTTTAAATCTTTTCCTTCTCACCTTGAACCTAAGCCCTCGAGTTCTGGACTCCCCCGCCTCGGGGAAAGACCTTGACAATTCAGTTGAATAATTGTCTCCAAATGGAGAGTCATAATCAGCCCATCTCCAAATTCTATAACAGCTCAGCAGTGCAGAAGGCTCAAGACTGGAATGTGTGGATGATCCTTCTTGGCCTTTTTTTTGGTAAATATCTTTATTGAAAAGAAAAAGATTTTTGAGTTTTTCTTGGCCTCGTTCAGGGGGCCCCAGATACAGAAGTCAGGCTTCAGCCAATGTGATTTACTCCAAACAAAATTAAAAAAAAACCAACTGGATACTACAAAGACAATGGACCCTGACACCATTCCTGATACCATGACGTGTGCTCCAGAATTAACTGTGTCTCTAAGCAAGTTGTTCAAGTACAGCTGCACACTGACATCTATCCAGCAATGTGGAAAGTTGTCCAGGTATGCTCTGCAGGATAAATGCAACCTGGCCAATTTCTACCTCATCTGTCTACTCTTGGTCTTAAGTGATGAAAGGTGTCTTCAACAGTGCTGTTAAGGAGCAGTTGCTTAGCAACAGCCTCTTCACTGGCACTCGGTTTGGGTTCCACCAGGGCCACTCAGCTCCCTGGAATTGTACCATAATCCCCAGCACACTCCCACGAAGAAGTAGGTAAGTACCCACCCACAAGAAGGTTGCCCCTTCACAAAAACCTGCTGGGCTATTCACTTGCCTCAATTCTTTCCCTATTGAGGGCAAAATAACAGAAGGGATCAGTCAGAGCATTGAGTATAGTAGTTGGGACATCTTGTTGCAGCTGTACAAGGCATTGGTGAGGCCACATGTGGAGTATTGGGCGCAGTTCTGATTGCCCTATTATACAAAGGATATTATTAAACTAGAAAGATGCAGAGAAGATTTACAAGGATGTTTTTGGACTAGAAGGTTTGAGAGTTAAGAAGAGGCTGGGTAGGCTGGGAATATTTTCCCTGGAGCTTGAGAGAATAAGGGGTGCCCTTTTAGAGATCTATAAAATCATGAGAGGCATAGATAAGGTAGCTAGCCAACATCTTTTTCCTATGATAGGGGAGTCTAAAAGTAGAGGACACTGGTTTAAAGTGAGAGGAGAGCGATACACAAGGGTCCAGGGAACAATTGTTTTCACACAGGATGGTGAGTGTTTGGAGTGGGTGCCAGAGGTAGTGGTGGAGGTGAGTACAATTTTGTCATTGAAGGGATGTTTGGACAAGTAGATTGGATGGGATAGGTAAGGTGGGATATGGACCACATGTAGGCGAATGGGTCTAGTTTAATTGTGAAAGCTGGGCAGCATGAACAAGTTGGGCCAAAGAGCCTGTTTCCATGCTGTAAACCTTTATGAATATGGCAGGAGGAGGCCTTGAAGTGACCATTAATTAGAAACCTATTGGTCTCTTGTATTGTCCCAATGTCTGACTGTTCAATGCCCCTTCCACCCTCACAAAACTGGGGGATGGGTAGGGGATAGACAGAATGGCAGAAAGTGGGTCACATATTACAAGCCAACTTTCAACATGAAGGCAGTGAGTGTGTAAAAAAAAAAATTCCTTTGTTGCTGAGCACTGATAAATGTTTATGGACTCAACTGTGTTAAAGCTTTATAATTGCATGTGTACTATGCTTTTAAGGACTCCACACACTCTGTAAAGGCACTGTTTGCATTCTGGTTGGCCTTGCATTCTGGTTGGCCTTGCATTTGCAAGCTGCAGACACACTGAACAGTTGGTTGCTGTAATATCTGTGTCATAACTTGTAATGTGTTTTACTGGTCTACACTAACCCATGGAGTTCCTCACTTCCCAACATCCAATTTAATTAGTTGACCATGATTGTTAAAATAATGCAGATCGTCTGATGGGGACATGCTTGTGGTACAGTGGTAGTGATTTCACCACTGTATTAGGAGGCACAGGTTTAAATCCCACCTGCTCTAGAGGTGTATAATAACCTCCCCGAACAGGTCAGTTAGAAAAATAGGTTAAATAAAAGAAAAAGACAGACTTGCTTCCTAAAACATTGCCTATGAGTACCAAAGATCAGTTGTCCAGCTGTTTTAAGAAAATAAATTGTGTGCTGGTTCTTGCACCTCAAATTTGCAGGTGAAGGAGAGCCATAAAATTGGGTGCCACTCTAGTTTACTAATTGTGGGAAAGGTGTTGGGAGGCTTGTTTATTCCTGGGCCTCTTCCTATTGCTCTATTCCTGATGAAGGGCTTTTGCCTGAAACGTCGATTTTCCTGCTCCTTGGATGCTGCCTGAACTGCTGTGCTTTTCCAGCACCACTCTAATCCAGAATCTGGTTTCCAGCATCTGCAGTCAGTTTTTTACCCAGCCTGTAACCTGGCAATGTCAAGGGATGGATGCCACCTTCATGGTACCCCTGTGTACATTGGAGGGGTCCCCAGGTACACTGCCAGTCCTATAGCTGTTAGATTGCTTGGCAGCTCCAGGATGCTGTCAAATAGTTACAGGACAAGAAAACAAGACAGAGATAGATTTGTTCCTAACATTTCAATGTGACCTTCAGCTGTGTGTTGTAATAATGATACCCAGCTCTGCTTCTCTACAATCTCTCTCTCAAATCTTCCTTCTGTTTCTGATTTGCCATGCTGCTTGTCAAATTAACCTTTTCAAATTATACATTTACTTTGGGATTACTGCTAGGAAATGTTCTTGACACTTGCTGATGAGCTGCATCATACAGGAATAACTGTATATGTGTAAGTTGTAATAAGAGCACTTTGTCTCATCAAACTGTATTGAAATGAGCACCTGCTCATGTGAACTCATGCGTTACTTGCGATGTTAGTAAAGAGGAACTTTCAAAGATGTGCAGAACCCGATATCAGAGATTTAAATCTATTTTGAAGTAGTAAGTTTGAGAGAAAACCATTCCGGGGGAGTGTGCCTATGTCTTTATGTCCTACCAGCCCTCCACCCACAATGATTTTCCTTCCTGTTTCTGAGTGTGTGCAGTCTACTGATTAAAGAGGCAGTCATCTAATTTATTGAGCTTGTACTTCCACCATGTTTGATATCAGAAAATGTGTCTATTTATGAACCAGAAATGTCTGACAAATTCAGTCTGCCAGGATATTTGTCGTCACACTTGGTTTTCATACATTTTGCAACATGTGACACCTTCATGTCTTTTCAGTGAATCGGGGTGTTTACTACACATTGACTTTCCTATTGCCTTTTGCACTGCTTGGTGCATATCAATTTTGAAGGAATCCAGTTCTCTTGGCATCAACTAACTTGATAGAAAAGCAAAAAAAGCCAAAGTTTGAAAGATTTTTCTTCAGTTGCTTGCGTGATCTGAAATGCAAACTGTTTGCTGCCACCTCCTATTTTCTCAGCTGCTTAGGTTAAAGCACACATTGAACCAGTTAAACAGAGCAGCTCTATGCTGTCTGCCATTTCATAAGAAAGACTCCTGTGTGCACTGAAAACTAGCAGTTGCGTTTCTTTTCCTCTTGTACTTGATACGGAGAAACCAATTCATTTGAACAAAGCATGTTACAAGTCAGTCTGATGGAAGTTTTAAAATAGCAGTTTTCCATTGGCCGGTACATTAGTAACTTATTGCCAAAAGTCTTTACTAGAAAAGTGAAGGAAGCAGTTGGGATTTTGTTTCCACAATGCAGGTTATTTTGGATTTAGAATGTCTTCTCAGAAATACTAGTGTAGCTAAATGCCTACGTTTGTAAGACAGGAAGTGAATAAGTGATGGACTGCTCTTTGTGACAGCTGGTACAGGATCTGATTATCCCCCCGAATTATAAAATACTCTGATACTACACTGGCCTTCATTGTCAGCTTAATGCAACAGTTATACATCTAATCTGAAGGTTGTGAGTTCAAGCACATTAATCCGGGATACCACTTCAGTGAAGTTGAGACTGTAATTTTATTGGAGATACCATCAGATTAATCCAAACTCCTTTTCAGTCAATAAATGGATCTGGTGACACTTTATGCTGGAGAAGAGAGAAATCGCAAGTGTGCTTATTAATGTCTATCCCACAGTTTTCTAAACCTCTAAAGTTTGCTGCTGCCTCATTAGTGCATATGTGCCTTTCAAGACAATTAACTTACTGTGAGAAACCTTGATATTTTAAGGATATTAAAAGTACTATATCAATGTGAATTATTTCATCAAAAAAAAGATTACTGTAAAATTGATAACAGCCAGCATGAATTACTTCCATCAGCAAAGATTCTAATTTTAATCCTGCATTCTATTGGCTTCAAATTGGTGCCATGCGGGGCAATTTTTAAGGACTGATGTCTCGCACACATTGGGAACTTCGAAGACCTAACAACCTGATGATGAATTTATTCAGCCTTGTTTAATGTATCCAGCAGGAGTCATGAGTCTTTTAACGATTGGTTGGGAAATATTCAAAATTAGTAAAGAGTTTACAGCAGTTGTTAGGACCTAAAATGTAGATAAAAAAGAAATACTCCAAAGGTAAATTGAATGAACAGTGAGAAAGTTCACCTCCGTCTTTGCCATTAAGAGTGCAGGTGATTAGAGGAACCTCAGAAAGTTATAGGAATAGATGAGGTAAACACAGCATGTTAATTAAATCATCAACAAAATAGCATCAGTCAATAATTATGGGCTTTTGTGGAGAGCAAGTTTAGAACAACTAGTGGGGAAAAAGGTTTCTTTACTAATATTTACAGCAATCTGCTAGACAATGTAATAAACATTAGTCCCATTCCTTTTTTAATGTTAGATTATATCATGAAGAGAGAGCTTAAGTACTTGGAACACAACGGTGCATCAAACAGCCTTTCTCATTCATGACTTGTTTTCAAAAAATGTATGCAGCACCTTTCTCAAAATTCACTCTGCATCCTTTTCTTTTCCTCCAGGACTTTTTTTACACTCTTGTGATTGGGATTCTGTTCCTCATTGCTGCCATTGTGTTTGCCGCAAAGAATGATGGGTCTGATTTGGAGAAAACATCTGTGGTAAGTTTTGTTTTTAAAAAAATACCTTTTAATTTCAATCTCCCTTGTTTCAGGCTCTGTAAAATGATATCAGATTTTGCTTGGACCACAGTTCTTTGAGCATTAGTAGCCTTCCAATCAGTTTCCTCGGGGGTTGGTGGGCTGTTTGAAGGTGATTAAAAACCAAAAGAACTGTGGATGCTATTAATCAGAAACAAAAACAGAAAAGCTCAGCAAGTTTGGAAGCATCTGTGAAGAGAAATCAGAGTTAACGTTTCAGGTCCGATGACCCGCCCTCAATGCTTCCCGAAACATTAACTCTGATTTCTCTTCACAGATGCTGCCAAACCCACTGAGCTTTTCCAGCAACATCTGTTTTTTGTGTTTGAAGCTGGTGATAGTTTTAAGCCAATCTTACCTTGTGGTTAAGTTTCTCAGGCTAAACATCTGGGTATGTTGTCAGCCTTGGACTCGAAGTTGCAAAGGCATGGCCTGCCTTTATCCATGTGACATAAGTATCAATTGTAATTGGTCCTCAGGCCTCCGATAAATAAAACTCTGCCACCACCGATCGAACCTCCACAGGCAGATCACTGAACAGGAGGGAGAAAGAACAATTTCAAGCCATTCACGTCATCAGTAGCAGTCCTCCAATATGTCCCAGGAGCCATTTCATTTTGAACCAATCATTCATATTATCTTAAAACAAAACAATATGTAACTAAAAAGAACCTGTAAAACATTGAGCATTAATGAACCTGATGTGTGTCATATGGTTAATTGTTGGGATTTTTATTATGGTATATAGACAATATTTGTTGTCATGCAGCCATATGCAAGGAAGGAATTCAGCATAGTTAAATACCTGAAAGTCTTTTAAAGGAACTGATATACTTGAGGCCAATATCAAGATTACATTAATTTACTCACAGAAGATAGATTCATTGCAGGCAATCCTGCTTATCCCTTCAGTGCCTCCTTTCTTCACCACCAAACATGCAGCTACAATTTTGAACTATTTATACTATTTGTAGCTTCACTGTAACATGCATCTGTATTCCATAACCCCTTATTTGTTTCAGTAACAAGCCCCACCAAGCTCATCGTTGTCCTGCTAATTATAGCTCACCAATCCCCCATGATATTTGATCCAAGTTCCCATTCATCCCAGCTGACCGGATCCTTGTCTGAATACAGTAACAGCAGAAACCACCACTCTCCCAGTGAGGTTTCTGGGTATGTTGAGAACTGCCAGCACCTGATTGGACAGCCACTTCCTGAGCTAGGACTTCATGTCCCCAGGTCCAAATATCCCATTTCCAGCTCTCATACCTGCAGGGCAGCCCCTTCTCTCCTGAAAGGTAGGCTCCCATTGACTTCGTAGTTGAGGTGGCAGTTACCATGGCACCCAGTATAATCCAGTCTGTGACTTGACTAGCTTGGGTATTGTCATTCTACCCTCCAAGGAGGTCCCCAGAAGCATCTCAGCACTTTAATATTAAGAGAAGCCAAGTATTCTGGGTCTTTATTTTCTTTTCGATCCTTTTTGCTTGAACTTAATTAGTGCAACTCACAGGAATTTCATCCCTACTGCAGTCATGTCAGATTTTCCTGTAATCTGTGTTATACCTGCTTCATAGTAGGGTAATTATAATGGAATGCTTACTGTCTTATATATTTGGAGGTGTCAGTGTTGGACTGGGATGTACTAAGTTAAAAATGACACAACACCAGGTTATAGTCCAACGGGTTTAATTGGAAGCACTAGCTTTCGGAGCAGCACTCCAAAAGCTAGTGTGCTTCCAATTAAACCTGTTGAACTATAACCTGGTGTTGTGTGATTTTTAACTTTGTCTGATATATTGTTTATCTGGAGCATTTCCCATTGTTCTCATTGTTTTCTGTAGGCATTTGGATTCCTGGCTACAATTGCCTTCTTTGTGGATTTGGTGCTGCATGTTCAGAAAGAGGGTCTGCCCTGGAAAGAAAAGGAGGATAAGCCAGTTGAAACCAAAAAAGTTGAGGAAAATGTGAAAGCGGAAACCCAGCCACTGAATGAGCAAGGAAATATACCTGTCTGAGCTACAGAAGCAGTTGTTCTGTTTCTAAAAACAGACCCTTTTTTTATACACATTTGAATTTTAAGTTTCCAAAGTTGTTCAGACAACAATAGCAAAAAAAATCTAAGCTTCTTTATACTTGTTGTTCTGACCGGAGAGCATTTGTTTCTAGATTTGGGGTGGATTTAATAAAAATTGCTTTTTGTCATTTGCCTGTTTATCTGAATACAAACTACTGTAGTTTCATTGAAAATTAATGAATTGAACTTGTATCTTAAATATGTATGATGTTCTGATGCCTCTGTTTGTAGTTTCTCTCTCTCTCTCTCTCTCTCTCTCTCTCTCTCTCTCTCTCTCTCTCTCTCTCAGCATTTAAAGATTATTAGGATGATTAAGCAACTTTTATCTTAAAGCATTTCATAATCATGCCTTTTAGATGCTTGGATCAAATTTTTATTATATAAAAAAACTTTGTAATTTATTTTTGGTGTTGGTGTTCATATTAGTTTTATTTAGCTTTTCAGAAAAATGACCATAGGAATCTCCAGTTTACTTAAACTTCCTTCGAGGAAACATATAAACATGCATTGTCACACATTCAGCTGTGATTGGGGGGCAATGGCAATCTCATAGTAGTGTCATTGAGCCAGTAATCCAGAAGCGCAGTGTAGTGGTTAGGGGATAAGCATTCAAATCTCATCATGGAATTTACATTTGGCTTTTTAAAAAAAAATAGATTGAAAGCTAGTCTCAATAATGGTGACACCTAACATTGATTGTCATAAAAGCCATCTGATTCATTGATAACCTTTAGGCAAGGAAACCTGCCATCCTTACCTGGACTGACCTATGTTATGGCTATGGAGTCATACAATGTGGTTGACTCTTAACCTTCCTTTGAAATGGTGAGGAAAACCACCCACTTCAGGGCCAATTAGGGATGGGCAACACCTCTCGGCTTTGCCAGCAGCTACCACACCTAATGGAAAATTGGAAAGAAAACTATAATTGGGCTGAAATGTGAGCATGAGTAGGCACATGAAATCACCTTGATAATTTCTAAGGTTCTTTCTGCTTTGAATTGAAATGGAATTTGTAATTGTAACAGATTTAAATCTATCTTTGTTAATGGCCAATGTGATCATTTGACATTAAAATTGGCTTTAATCTGAAAATTGATTTCAGGTCAGTTCCGTGCTTGTCACGTTTTTAAAAATGCTTAAATTTTAACTATATTTCACCCCCTGCAACATTAATGCTATTGCGAGGAACTTATTTAGTTTCCAGAGTTCAAAATTATTCTATTAAGTAGTCAAACATTTTGTTTGAACTGGCCAAACAGAACAGGTGAAATATCAATCTATACGAACTGAATTGGGTTTATTTATATGAATTTATTAAACATAACAGTCCAGCCTTAACTTTTGTGTGGCCTTAAAATTGTTACTTACTGGCTGCAATCACTACTGCTGTTACTGTCTGTTGAGTACTTAAATTCCATGTGGGAAGAAGTGGAAAGATAAAGCCACCATAGTCTCACCAGACTATCAGACTGCTCTCTCACTGGAGAGAGAGAACTTGTGGCTTAACTTGAGAAGTCCGTTGTGGTAATCTCGGTGAGTGCAGAAATTGAATCTATGCTGTTAGCACCAACCTGTATCGCAAAGCTGCTATCCACCCAATTAAGCTGACAAATTCATTGATAATGAATAGAAAAAAATGTTTTCAGGCTTACTGACCGATTTATAAGAGCCAAATATTAACCATGTGCTTTTGTTTTTCATTTAAAATCAAACAGCTTTTCACTTTCAGGACCACTGTGGTAGTTTTGCACTGGAGGAAAATTCCAGTCAGGTCACTGTGTTCTCAGACATCAGTGACTTGTTAGAATTCTCTGATCCTGTTTTATAATTATTATAGGAATCTCAAGACCCTGAGGTAAGAGGATGATTTTTCTGTATCAAGACATCCTTCAGTCATTCCAAAAGAAATTAAACCTATAAATAGATCTTCCTATGTATTCAGAAACCTGGTAGTTTTGATATTTTAATGGATTTTGCACCATTCAGTGCCTTTCATCAAGTTATGTCTGAATGATATAAATTATTGTCTGGCAACCTCGAGGTCTCTGTATTGTAATATCTATTCGTTTGTAATTATCACAGCCTCGCAATGTAATACAAATCACTGTAGAATAAATCGTTTGCTGTCACAATTTCTTTCTTTATCTTGGCTTCACTTTATAGGTGGTGAAATTGGTCTGCACAGTAGTGTGAAATTGAGTCCTGCTGAATCAGCAACTGATATTCACTGTGCCCAAATGTTTGCTCCACTGAAATTCACAGAGAAGTTTCATTGAGCTAGATTTTATGGGGCACCATATTTTCTGCTCCTAGCCACCTGCTGACTAAAACAAAGCAAATAGAGGTATAGCCTGTTTTCTAAATTGTGAAAGGCTTTGGAATTCTGGAGTACAAAGGGAATTAGGAGCCCTAGTTCAGGACTCTCTTAAGGTTAACATGCAAGTTCGGCTGGCAGTTAGAAAGGCAAATGCAATGTTAGCATTCATTTTAAGAATGCTAGCATACAAGAGGACAGATGTACTGCTGAGACTGTATAAGGCTCCAGCCATATGTGTTTGGAATATTATGAGCAGTTTTGCTCCCTGTATCTAAGGGAGGATGTGCTGACATTGAAGGTCCAGAGGAGGTTTACAAGAATAATCCTGGGTTGAAGGATTTGTCATATGAGGAGCAGTTGGGCACTCTGGGTCTGTACTCAATGCAGTTAGAAGAATGAGAGGGAATGTCACTGATACTTAACAGAATACTCTGAGGCCAGGATAGAGTGGATGTGGAGATGATGTTTCCACAGCATAAGAGTGAATGGACAACCCTTTAGAACTGAGATGAGGAGGAATTTTTTCAGCCAGAGGAGACGGTGAATCTGTGGAAGTCATTTGCTGGGGAAGGCTATGGAGCTAAGTCATAGAATATATTTAAGACAGAGATATATAAGCTTTTGATAAGTAAGGGGATCAAGGGTTACAGGGCGAAGGCAGAAGGATGGGGTTGCGAAACATATCAGCCATGATCGAATGACAGAGCAGACGAAATGGGCCAAATGGCCTAATTTTGTTCCTATGTCTTACCTTATAGTCTTATCTCCCAAAACACCAGCTGATTTGCTGCCAATTTACACTGGAAGCAGCAATGATTGCCAAAGGTGAAGGCTCCCACTGCCATCCAGCCTTCAAGGTAAATGTGGGTATGAGTAGGGTCTGGCTGGACAGGTCCAGGTGAAGGGATTGGCAGACCAGCTTTGCGGCAAGTGGTGATGAAGTGGTGTTATGTGTGTGTTAAACTTCAGGGATATGCCACTGTGTTTGAACCCAGCCCACATGATAAAAGCTTTGGGCTATTCATCTGTGGTTACCTGGTAAATAAATAAATAAACAGGCTCAAGGGCACATGGGTTGCATTATGCCCCAACCTCATAAAATCAAGGATGAATTGAAAAACACCGTTCAAGCACACAACTTGCACAACTGGCATGGACCAATTTTACTTCTACAGGGCTTTAATTTTTTTTTCCGTATTTCCAGTATTGAAGTTACATACCTGTATTAGGGGCTGTAAAGAAAAGCAGTGTAAGGTCACTTGGAGTCTCCTTGAAATGAAGTAAAGATCTTTAATCTGAGAAAGAAATAAAAAATGTGCTTCTTAGTTAAATGTGAATTGGATTTCAATAATATTGCAAACCTGTGATTGCAGAATGCTGTTTTATCCTTGCGCTGTAAAAATGTTAACATAGATGCAAACAGATATATCTGTGAGATATATAGTTGCATGTCTTGAAACAACTGTAATCTGAAAAACACTATGTATTGCATGTTCAATTAAAGTGACTTTATATACTTTTTTTATATTTTCATCAATCTTGTGAAAACTACTTTTGTATCAACTGAAAAAACATTCTCTTTACAAATGCTCAAAAAGCAAGTGTTTCTGTGGCTGGGTGTGATAACGTCTGTTCTTGTCAATCAAATCACATTCCATCTGAAGATCCCTGATCATTCAAAAAAGACAACTGTTGCAAATCCTGCCAATCAGGCTGAGAAAAGAAACTGAATAATTTTCCAATATAAGGAGTAACGAGGAGTGTACGCTGGGAGAGACGGAGGAACCAAGTGGTAAATGCCCGAGGCTAATATTCCCAGGACATGGATTTGAATCAAATCGTGACAACTGGTGAATTTGAATTTCTCACAATCTGAAATCAAAAGGTCACCACCAATCGTTGCAAAGACACATTTGCTTCAGTAGCATCCTGCTTTAGAGAAGCAAGTCTGTCTTCCTTACCTGGTCTGACTTACATGTGATTTCAGACCCACTATATTGTGTTGACCCTTCACTGCCCTCTGAGCAATAAATGGTGGCTCAACTTGCCATGCCCACATCCCAACACTCAAAGAAATAAAAACAATATAGCCTACAAGTTTTTACTAACTTGGGACATGACAATATTTTGCTTAAAGTGTAGGAGACTTCAGTATCTGAAGTTGACATTACCTATGCACAGTTACATATTATCTTCAAAACACCAGTTGCACTAGAAAGTATTTTAACTGGATGTGGGATAATGGGCCCAACCAATCTAAGGAAGGTGTTGCCCAAGTACCACCAGAACATTACCTGCCCCACGAGGGGCCCGAACATTTTAGACCACTGCTACACCACTGTGAAAGATGCCTACCGCACGATCCCCCGCCCTCATTTCGGGAACTCTGATCACGATGCTGTGTTTCTTCTCTTGGCTTACAGGCAAAAGCCCAAGCAGGAGATTCCCCTCACAGATACAGGTCCGGTGCTGGTCAGAGAAGGCAGAGGATCAACTCCGGTTTTGTCTGGAATCAGCTGATTGGGCCATGTTCAACCAGTGTGCAGGTACTTTGGACGAGTACACCTCCGCTGTCACAGACTTTATCAGCAAGTGTGTGGAGGACTGCATACCGAGGAAGTCAATCAGGGTGTTCACCTGCAGGGAACCCTGGATGATTCAGGACATACAGAATCTGCTAAAAACCAAGTGAGAGGCCTTCAGATCAAGAGACCCATTCAAATATAAGGAATCCAAGTATGACCTTCGCAGAGCCATTAAGACAGCCAAGGACCAATACCGATCTAAACTAGAGACCCAGACAGACACCCGGCGACAATGGCAAGGACTGAATGACATCAGAAGTTCTAAAAAGAGACAGTGCATGATAGAGAACGATGACACATCCCTCCCAAATCATTTCATCGCCTTCTATGCTCGCTTTGAGCAGAATTTTGGCAGAGAGGTAACTCCTATTCCAACAAGTCCTGACAAACCTATCCCAACAGTCACTGCATCAGAGGTCAGATCAGTTTTCCTTTGTGTGAATCCAAGGAAAGCGATGGGACGAGACAGAGGCCATGCACTCAGAGCATATGCAGATCAACTTGGACTTCTTCAGCCTCTCCCCTCAGTAGGCCACTGTCCCTGCCTGTTTCCAGAGGGTCAACATCATCCCTGTCCCTAAGAAGGCTCATGCAGCATGTCTCAATGACTACTGCCCAGTGGCCCTAACCTCGGTGGTCATGAAGTGCTTTGAAAGGCTTGTCATGGCATTAATCAACTCCAGCCTCCCCACTACTCTTGACCCACTCCAATTTGCCTATCAGACCAACAGGTACACATCAGATGCCATATCATTTGCCCTTCATTCCTCCCTAGAACACCTTGACACCAAGAACAGCTACGTAAGAATCCTACTCATTGACTGTAGTTCAGCCTTCAACACTATTATCCCCTCGAGACTGATTACTAAACTTAGTGATCTCGGACTAAGCCCCATTCTCTGCTACTGGATCCTCAGTTTCCTGACCCATAGGCACAATCAGTGAAGACGGGGGCAATATTTCATTCTCACTAACACTCAACACTGGAGATCCCCAGGGATGCATACTGAGCCCCCTACTGTACTCACTATATACCCATACATCGCCAAATACCAGACTAATACCATTTAGAAGTTCGCTGATGACACCACCATAGTTGGTTGAATCTCAGATGGCGATGAAACAGATTACAGACAGGAGGTGGAAGACCTGGAAAAATGGTGCACTGAGAACAACCTACCTAACTCTGGCAAAACCAAGGAACTCATTATTGACTTTCGACGGGATGTTACTCATGCTCCCACCTCCACCCCCCCCCCCCCCCCCCACACACACACGCATTAACAGCACAGAGTTGGAACAAGTGGACAATGTCAAGCTCCTGGGAGTGGTCATCCACAACAACCTTTCTTGGACTCTTCACGTGGATGCACTGGTTACAAAGGCCCTATCTTCTTCCTCAGACAGCTGAGGAAATTTGGCATGACAGCGAATACCTTTGCCAACTTTTATAGGTGCGCCATCGAGAGCATTCTGTCTGGATGTATCACTACCTGGTACGGCAACTGTACCATTCAAGATCGGAGATGTTTACAGAGAGTGTGAACTCAGCCCGGACAATCACAAAGGCCAACCTCCTATCTATCGAATCCATTTACCAGGCCCACTGTCAAGGAAAGATTTTCCTGCTCCTCGGATACTGCCTGACCGGCTGTGCTTTTCTAGCACCACTCTAATCTTGACTCTGATCTGCAGTCCTCACTTTCACCTAGCATTCTCAAAGATCCATCCCACCCCGGCAATGTTTTCCTACAACCTCTACCATTGGGGAGAAGGTACAGAAGCCTGAATACATGCACCAGCCGGTTTTGAAACAGTTTCTACCCTACTATTGTTAGACTACTGAATCGACTCACAATTCTTTATATTCGCCTGTCCCTGTGCTCCTGTTTTCGCTGCTGTTTACCTATTATTTACTTATCTATGCTACTTAACTATGGGATCTGCCTGTTTTGCTCCAAGACAAAGAGTTTCACTGTGCTTCAGTACACGTGACAATAAATTCAATTCAATTCAATTCAACCAGCCCAATTTTTAACTCCACAACTTCATTTGTATGTCGTTTGTGCTTAAGAGATCTTCAAATTTCCTAAATCTCCACAGCAACAATAACTTCTCTTTTTAATCCTCCTACCTGCCTACTACAGGCTGCTACAGAATAAAATCATGAGGGTGGATTCAAGTCCCTGATGGTAGTTCATGGAGGCCCTTCCTCATATACTCCAAACTTGGTTGTCATCAAGCTATACATAACTAATTGTCTCTCTGTAATGGAGAGAGTTATTGGTGTGGACTATCACAAATTTCCTTCACCACCTTGATTTACTTCACAATGGAAATGCAACAGAGAATCTGCATGCTGACTACTATTTCAGGAACAGTCAATGGGTTGGGCACAGCAATCGCCAGCAGGGAAGCGCCAAGGGAACCTGAGAGGTGGGAGTAATCGGAGGAGGATTGGAAAAAGACAATAGAATTAGACACAGGCAAACTAGGGGTGAGAAGAGAGTGCGGATATGTGGCTGGAGTGGGACTCGGCATTTTCTGCAGAGCTGGACATAGCGGCAGTGTTGAATGGGAACTGAGATGGGATGAATAAAATGTAAGACCATCAACAAAGAATGCCAAGTAATTCTTATTGGAGGGCTAGTAAGGAAAGTAGTCAGAAATGTAAAAGATCTGGGGGTAATGGGGTTCCATGAGTGGGGCTAAAAGGTTTTCTCCATTGATGCAATTTCTATTATTCTACAAACAAAAATCTACTATTAAGTGCAATCACAAGGAGTCTGGAATCTAGTAAAATTATGCCTCAGCAACAGCAGCATGGGTCAGTTTCTGGTGGTTGATTTGACATGGGAACTCCGAATGCATGTTAGCTCTGACTGAATCTTTGAGTTTGGTGATGTATCTGAGCCAAGAGAGATGGGGAAGGAAATCATGTCTTTGAGAATTAGCATCAATAGGGATTTAAAGCCAGACTCCTCCCCCACTGCACAAATATCAATTGGTTATAGGGTAACTACTATTTTATTTAGGATATACAGTACAGGCTTAAGGCCATTCCATTCAGCAAGTCCACAACATTATTTATGCTCTATTCAAGCCTTTCACTTTTCTTCGTCTCATGTACTTTTGTAATCATTCTAATCCCTTCTTCCTCATCAGTTTGTCCAATCTGCTGTTAAATGCATCCACCTTATTTTCTTCAAACACTCCCTCTGCTAATGAGTTCCATACTTGCACCAGTCTTGGGAAGATACATTGCTTCTGAAGTCCTTACTGAATTTCTTGATGGCCTTTTGCTGATAAGAAGAAACATTCTCTGTGTGTCCACCACATCACTACTTTTCACATTTTAAATACATCTGGTAGGAAACCCCACCAATGTTTTTATAGATACGATAGACTTTTACAGGATTTCCTGAGTTCAGTAGCACACGAATCAGGCAAAACATGTTTGTGTCTGTTTCCATTGCTCTTTCCTGAAACAAGGATTAAGAAATAAACCAGGAACATTCTTGTTCTGTTTTTCAATATGATCACACTGACTTTCTAAATGAAGTTGATTTTCCTGTCTCACAAGTGTCCTTATAAAACCATGAGGGTAATGAATAGGGTGAAAGGCCTTTTCCCTAGGCTAGGGGAGTCCAAAATTAGAGGGCATAGGTTTAAGGTGAGAGAGGAAAGATTTAAAGGGACCTGAGAGGCAACATTTTAACACAAAGGGTGGTCTGTGTATGGAATAAGCTGCCAGAGGAAGTGGTGGAGGCTGATACATCATTTAAAAGGGATCTGAATGGATATATGAATAGGAAGGGTTAGAGGGATAGCAGCCAAATTCTGGTAAATGGGACTAGAGTAATTTAGGATATCTGGTCGGCATGTCTGCATTGGACTGAAGGATTTGTTTCTGGGTTGTACAACTCTATGACACTCCAAGTTCACTCCTCAACCTTCTGTTGTTGCCCAAAATCGCCGGCTACAGTTATCAGCTTGTACAGAGAGGAAAAAAGTCAGTTCTCTCTTAAGTCACAAGTTACTTTATTCATGTGTTTATGAATACACATGTAGCTTATATGTTTTACCACAAGCTAGAACCTATTTGTACACCAACCAGGATCCGCTGACACTCCCCAAGTAGTCAGAATATTAGAAGCTAATACCCGAGCAGGATAGCGGCTGATGCTGACAGGGACTGACGTTGGCCAGGCACTCTGTTCCCTCTCTCTTGGTGTCGTCACCATATCTTTGACGTAGGGTCTGCTTCCACAATTGTTGGTTTCTGGAGTTTTCGCTGGCTCCATGCCTGAGAGTTGTCTTCTTATTCCTTATCTCTTGTGAGCTGTGCTGTCTCTTCCTCATTGGCTCAGGCTCATCTGCTTTGTCACATATCTTTATCTTATTAGCCCAGGCCAAGAACCTACCTAAGTAGCATTGCCTCATTACTCCTTGTTCAGATAGGGCTTTTGCATTACATCATCTTCCTTGCTTTCCACATAAGTTTGTTGGTGCATTGTTTACCACATAACTTTGTTAGTACAAACCAGTACCTGAACTCAGATAATTTTTAGTTCACAAGCCGTTCCTTCCTGCATGTCAGCAATTTCAGTATTTTACTGCAGCGTTTTGGCAGCTTGTATCTCTCTCTCTCTCTCTTTTCCTGCAGCCCCTGGCTAACACGCCTAACTCCAGTGGAAAACGTCCCAGCCTATCCATCCTCTCCTTATAACTCAAACCCTCCATTTCCAGCAACATCCTGGTAAATAACTTCTGAAGCGTCTTCAGCTTAATAATATTCTTCCTATAACAAGTGGTGATGTTTTATTATTTTGAATAATGTGAATGTCAGGAATTAATGAAATAATGAATAAAATTTGATGTAAGTCAATTTGGATACAACCTTGTTACCTGAAATCTGAGAATCTACAAATAGTATATATTCATTGTGTGAATTCAGAATTCTGAATTTATCAAGTGTTCCACTTCAGGTCAGTTGACTCAATAATTACATTTTCTAAAATATCTGAACTAGACGTAATGAAACTCTTCAAACGAATAATTTGTGTCTATTTGCCTATTGGGACATGTGCCTGAATTTGTTTAAACAAAAATGACAAAATTTCTTTCCAGATTTGAACATAGATCATAGAACAGTACAGTACAGTGCAGGCCCTTCAGCCTTCAATATTGTGCCGGCCTCTAATCCTAGTGAAGAGTGACACGATTTGTCATTTGAAACTTGTAGATTTTTCAGGTTTGTACGGAGAACACATGTTATCAGAATGCACACTTTCAGAGAGATAAGAAATGTGTACATGACCTAGATTTAACACTGTATCCTACGTCAAATAATTTCTTAAACTGGGATTGCCAATTGACTTGCACCCAGTATGAAATCCCATTGAACATCCAAAATTTTTACTGGAGTTGGCAAAAAGAGAAAACAATTATCAGTTATATTCCACTCCAGTCCCCACGTGAGTCCCTCATGCTGAGCAGTTTATTGCTCCAAAACTTTTAATTGCCAAATTCCCTGAATTGCTATCTACTGTCAAATGGTCTGTCACCTTTATTTGTTTCTGTGTAGAATTACCTTCATGAATGATTTTCCCTAAATATCAGAAAGAGTGGATGTGAAGTCAATATAACTTCAGCACAAAAGAAACAAAAGCATGAAATATTTAAGAAAGGAGTTAACCTTTCTCCAGTTCTAACAATAATCAGACATTTTGATGTGGATTTCCTAATTCAATTTACTATAAATCATTGCTTAGCCACCTTCAGGCTTCAAAACACTTGCAACGGAACTGCAATGCTGTCTGCATTACACAACCAATTTCAAGCACATCAATTAAATGTATTGATTGAAGTGTGAAAGGTTATTCAGACAACGCAATGGGGAAGCGTTAGCCTAATTATCGCTAGACTATTAATCCAGAAACTCGGCTGATGTTCTGGGGACCCCAGTTTGACCAAGCAGGTAGTGGAATTTGAATTCAATAAAAAGTAGTCCACACTTAAGCATCTTTGATGACCAGGGAACCATTGCCAATTGTTGGGTAAACTACCTGGCCCTTCGGGGGAGAAATTGGCATCCTCACCTGGTCTGGCCTACATGTGACTGCAGACCCAAAGCAACATGTTTAACTATTCACCACCCGCTGAAATGGCCAGCAAGCCAATCAGTTGTACCAATCATCACAAAGTGTCAAAGACAAGAACCACCTGGCAATGAAAGGCAAAGACAGTGGCAGAAATAGCCCCGTTGACCCTGCAATTCCCATGCTAATATCTGGGGACTAGTGCCAAAACTGAGAAAGCCATCTCACAGACTAGTAAGCATCAGACACAGTCATACCCATGGAATCATACCTCACAGACAATCACTTTCCTTGGTTATGTTCAGTCCCACCAGCAGAATAGACCCAGCAGAGGTGGCGGCACAGTGGGATATAGTCGGGAGGGAGTTGTCAGGGAGTCCTCAATGTTGACTCCAGACACCATGAAGTCTCGTGGCTTCAGGTTAAACATGGGCAAGGAAACCTCCTGTTGATTATTATGCAGCATTCTCCCTCAGCTGATAAATCATTGCTCCTCTATATTGAACAATACTTGGAGGAAACACTGAGGATGACAAGGGTACAGCATGTACTCTGGGTGGGGGATTTCAATGTCCACCATCAAGAGTGGCTCAGCAGTGTCAAAACTGATCGAATTGGTTGGGTCCTAAAGGACATAGCTACCAGACTGGGTCTGCAGCAGGTGGTGAGGGGAACCACCAAGAGGGAAAAACATACTTGACCTCATCCTTACAGACTTGACAGCTGCAGGTGTATCTGTCCATAACAGTATCAGTTAGAGAGAACACTGCACAGTCCTTGTGGAGACAAAGTCAGGCTTCACAACTATCACTGTGCTAAATGGGACAGACTTTGAACAGATCTAGAAACTCAAGACTGGACATCCATGAGACATTGTGAGTCTTCAACAGCAGCATAATTGTACTCCAGCACAATCTGCAACCTCTTGGCCTAGCATTTCCCCCAGTCAAACATTACCATTAAGCCAGGGGATCAACCCTGGTTCAATGGAGAGTACAAGAGGGCATGCCAGGAGCAGCATCAGGGATATCTAAAGATGAGGTGTCAACCTGGTGAAGCCACCAAACAGGGCAAAATGCATACCAAGCAGCATAAGCAGCAAGTGATAGACAGAGATAAGAATTCCATAACCAATTTAAGCTCTACAGTCCTTCCACATCGGGAATAGTGGTGGACAAGTAAACAACTCACTGGAGGAGGAAGCTCCACAAATATCCCCATCTTTAATGATGGAAGAGCCCAGAACATCAGTGCAGAAGATAAGGCTGAAGCATTTGCAGCAATGTTCACTAGAAGTCTGAGTGGATAATCCATCTTGGTCTCCTCCAGTGGTCCCCAGCATCACAAGTCTTCAGCCAATTCGATTCACTCCAGGTGATATCAAAAACAGTTGGAGACACTGGATCGTGCAAAGGTTATGGACCCTGACAACAGTCCAGCAATAGTACTGAAGACATTTGCTCTCGAACTTGCCACTCCTCTAGCCAAGCTCTTCCAGTACAGTTACAACACTGACATCTACTCAATTGCCCAGGTGTGTATTGTACACAAAAAGCAGTACAAATCCAACTTGGCCAATTACTGCCCTATCGGTCTACTTTCACTCATCAGTAAAGTGATGAAACATGTCATCAACAGTGCTATCAAGCAGCACTTCTTCAGCAATAACCTGCTCAGTGACATGCAGTTTGGGTGGGGGAGTAGGGGGATGCGTCTGTGTGGGATTGATGGCAGAATGGCCTGCTTCTGCAGTGTAAGGATTCGATGATGATTCTAAGAAGCAGCATAAACACTTGCTTGAGTAGCCTCCTTGTGCTCATGATTCTAAACTCAATAGATAACAGAACAATTACATTCAGCCCAGAGATAGCATGAGTTAGTTTGTCTGTCTTGCCTGGAAAACTACTTCTAGAAGATGTTTTAACTTGCCTGTGCTCACTTTCATACAATTGTGAAATGCTGCAGTTTGATAAAGTTCCCCATGGTAGGCTCATTCATAAAGTCAGGAAGTATGGGATACAGGGAGATTTGGCTCTCTGGATTCAGAATTGGTTGGCTGACAGAAGGCAGAGAGTGGTTGTAGGTGGAAAGTATTCTGCCTGGAGGTCGGTGTTGAGTGGTGTTCCACAGGCCTCTGTTCTTGGGCTTCTTTGTAGTTTTTATAAATGACTTGGATGAGGAGGTTGAGGGGTGGGTTAGTAAATTTGCTGATGACACAAAAATTGGAGGTGCCGTTGATAGTATCGAGGGCTATTGCAGGCTGCAACGCAACATAGACAGGATGCAGAGCTGGGTTGGGAAATGGCAGATGGAGTTCAACCTGGATAAATGCGAAGTGATGCATTTTGGAAGGTCGAACTTGAATGCTGAATATAGGATTAAAGACAGGATTCTTGGCAGTGTGGAGGAACAGAGGGATCTTGGTGTTCAAGTACATAGGTCCCTCAAAGTTGCTACCCAGGTGGATAGGGTTGTTAAGAAAGCATATGGTGTTTTGGCTTTCATTAACAGGGGGATCGAGTTTAAGAGCTGCGAGGTTTTGCTGCAGCTCTACAAGTCCCTGGTGAGACCACACTTGGAATATTGTGTCCAGTTCTGGTCACCCTACTATAGGAAAGATACAGAGGCTTTGGAGAGGATGCAAAGAAGGTTTACCAGGATGCTGCCTGGACTGGAGTGCTTGTCTTATGAAGAGAGGTTGACTAAGCTCGAACTTTTCTCTCTCTGGAGAGAAGGAAGAAGAGTGGTGACCTGATCAAGGTATACAGGTAATGAGAAGCTTGGATAGAGTCAATAGCCAGAGATTTTTCCCCAGAGCAGGAGGGATCATCGTTTTAAGATATTAGGAGGAAGGTGTAGAGGAGACATCAGAGGTAGATTCTTTAAGCAGGCAGCTGTGAATGCATGGAATGTATTGCCAGAGGTGGTGATGGAAGCAGAGTTATTAGGGACATTTAAGCGACTGCTGGACATGCACATGGACAGCAGTGAATTGAGGGGTGCGTAGGTTAGGTTATTTTATTTTAGACTAGGAATAATCCTCGGCACAACATCGTGGGCTGAAGGTCCTGTTCTGTGCTGTACTTTTCTATGTTCTATGTTCGATGAGACATGAGCAAGGAAGACCGGGACAGATCCTGTCCCTGAGCTAATGTGGGAATGAGCAAATATCTAAATTGGCAGAACCAGGACAGATAGTCAATGTCATAGCCAAACAGAATCCAGAATCAGAATTTCAACTGCAGTGAAAACACAGGCGAGTTGTGGACAAGTAGGTAACGCAAGAAACAAGAAATGGCAGCACACAGAGCGAGGTAGGCCTGAGATTCCAGGTCATTTTGCACAAGAGCTAAGAAAGAGCAAAATGCAGTGAGCAGTTAAGATACAGAAAGGACTTACGTATGTGAAATGTTTCTTGAAGTTTGGAAATTAGAGGACAGTAGAGACATGGACTATAATGCAAAGCAACTATGTAAGACTTCGAGGAGAAAGTGAGGACTGCAGATGCTGGAGATCAGAGCTGAAAATGTGTTGCTGGAAAAGCGCAGCAGGTCAGGCAGCATCCAAGGAGCAGGAGAATCGATGTTTCAGGCATGAGCCCTTCTACAGGATTCCTTGGATGCTGCCTGACCTGCTGCGTTTTCCAGCAACATATTTTCAACTATGTAAGACTTGTTTGAGAAGTATTTAGAATCATGAGTTAAAGGAACAGTGACATCATGGATACAAAATTGGCTAAGGGACAGAAAGCAAAGTCACAGCAAAGTTTCAAATAAGTCAGTCTTAGGGCCACTACTATTTTTTGACATACAATGAGTGGAATTTTCCCAGACCTTGAGCAGCATTAGCAATGGTAAGAAATGTGGGAGAATAAGGTGAGAAAGAAAAATAACTTTGATGTTGAGTCATAAAATATCCAATTTTCGTCAAGGTTTTAAGTGCTGGAAGAGAATCTCACTACGAATTGGCAACATCCTTATTTCCATGCATTTGCGTTGTATTATTAACTAATCCTGCATCATTTATGTGCAGTTTACAATTCTCCCAGGTTTAAATGAGAAACAGTGCCAATTCCTGATTTGGAAGTCAGAATAGTTACTTGGCAGACGAAACTCATGGTTACTTTCCCAAGTCTCTGTCCACCGATATCTCATGGCGAGCAGCATTAGCAGCGATTGCCTCCACCCTCCTTCCACAGACTGACTCAGAAGACACTTCACTCCAGTTGAGCTCTTTGAAGCTCACAGGCAGCTTCCATTCCAATGTTCAGGCAGGTCATTCCACAGAAACACTCCCATCCCATTCATCAGCACAGATGCATCTCACAGCTCTTTGCTCAAATTCTTAGCACTTGCATGCACATTTCTGCCTTGCCTTTTAGTACGCGGACATTTCATTTGGAACTTACAATATCTTCAAAAACTCTCAACAGGTTCATCAAAGATGATTTCCCATTCACATAGGGTGGCTCAGTGGTTAGCACTGCTACCTCACAGTGCCAGGGACCTGGGTCCAATTCCACCCACAATCCAAAGGGCAGTTTAGGTGGATCGGCTATGCTAAACTGCCCATAGTATCCAGGGAAGTAGGGGGTTAGCCAAGGGAAATGCAGGGTTATAGAGACTGCATGGGTTGATCTACAGTATGACCATGATGCGCCAAATGGCCTGCTTCCACACTGTAGTGATTCTCTGATTCCTGTGAAGTCCAAGTTCCCAAGCAAATTATCATCTGACTTTTTAACACGTTTTCTAATATTCCAGTATTTTCCCTACTCCTGACATAAGGTAAATACTGGATTAGTGGTGCTGGAAGAGCACAGCAGTTCAGGCAGCATCCAACAAGCAGCGAAATCGACGTTTCGGGGTCGGTCTATGATCCAGTTTTCCCACTTGCTCCTTTCTCAAATAGCAGCATGACATTTGTTACCTTCCATTCTGCAAGAATCATTCCAGAGTCTGTAGAATGCTTGGAAAATAGTGACCAATACATCAACTATTCCTAAAGCTGCCTCATTCAAAAATCCGGGATGGAGATTATCAGGTCTCAGAGACCTATCAGCTTTTAGCCCCATTCGTGTCTTCACTATGTTACTAACATGAATTTTCTCCAATTCCTCATCCCCCTCTAGCCATTTATATCACTAGTTCTGGGAGATGGTGTTTTCACTGAGCAAGATGCAAGAAATCATTTAGAGTCATAGAGATGCACAGCACAAGGAAACAGACCCTTCTGTCCAACTCGTCCATGCCAACTAGATATCCCAACCCAATCTAGTCCCACCTGCCAGCACCCGGTGCATATCCCTCCAAACCCTTCCTATTCATATACCCATCCAGATGTCATTTAAATGTTGTAAAAATTGTATTAGCCTCCACCACTTCCCCTGGCAGCTCATTCCACACACGCACCACTCTCTGCCTGACAAAGTGGGCCCATAGGTCCCTTTTGTATCTTTCCCCTCTCACCTTAAACCTATGCCTTCTAGTTCTGGACTCCCTCACCCCAGGGAAATGACCTTGTCCATTTACCCTATCTTATGCCCCTCATGATTTTATAAACTTCTATAAGGTCACCCCTCAGCCTCTGTCACTCCAGGGAAAACAGCCCTAGCCTAGTCAACCTCTCCCTATAGCTCAAATCCTCCAACCCTGGCAACAGACTTGTAAATCTTTTCTGAATCCTTTCAAGTTTCGCAACATCCTTCCGATAGGAAGGAGACCAGAATTGCATGCAATATTCCAACAGTGGCTGAACCAATGTCCTGTACAGGCGCAACATGACCTCCCAACTCCTGTGCTCAATAAACTGACCAATAAAGGAAAGCATACCAAACACCTCCTTCACTATCCTATCTACCTGCGATGCTACTTTCAAGGAACTATGAACCTGCACTCCAAGGTCTCTTTGTTCAGCAACACTCCCTCGGACCTTACCATTAAGTGTATAAGCCCTGCTAAGATTTGCTTTCCCAAAATGCAGCACCTCACATTTATCTAAATTAAATTCCATCTGTCACTCCTCAACCCATTGGTCCATTTGATCAAGATCCCATTGTAATCTGAGGTAACCTTCTTCGCTGTCCTTTACACCTCCAATTTTGGTGTCATCTGCAAACTTACTAACTATACCTCTTATGCTCACATCCAAATCATTTATATAAATGATGAAAAATAGTGGACCCAGCACCGATTCTTGTGGCACTCCACTGGTCTCAGGCCTCCAGTCTGAAAAATACCCTCCATCACCACCCTCGGTCTTCTACCTTTGACCCAGTTCTGTGTCCAAATGGCTAGTTCTCCCTGTATTCCATGAGATCTAACCTTGCTAATCAGTCTCCCATGGGGAACCTTGTCGAACGCCTTATTGAAGTCCATATAGATCACATCTACCGCTCTGCCCTCAACAATCCTCTTTGTTACTTCTTCAAAAAACTCAATCAAGTTTAAGAGACATGATTCCCCACGCACAAAGCTATGTTGACTATCCCTAATTAGTCCTTCCCTTTCCAAATACATGTAACATCCTGTCCCTCAGGATTCCCTCCAACAACTTGCCCACCACCAACATCAGGGTCACTGGTCTATAGTTCCCTGGCTTGTCCTTACCACTTTTCTTAAACAGTGGCACCACGTTGGCCAACCTCCAGGCTTCCAACACCTCACCTGTGACTATCAATGATATAAATATCTACAGCACGGAAACAGACCCTTCAGTCAAATTTGTCCATGCCGTCCAGATATCCGAAATTAATCTATTCCCATATTGCTGTGCTTGGCCCATATCCCTCTAAACTCTTCCTATTCATATACCCATTCAGATGCCTTTTAAATGCTGCAATTGTACTCGCCTCCACCACTTCCTCTGGCAGCTAATTACATACACGCACCATCCCCTGCATGAAAAATGTTGCCTCTTACACCCCTTTTAAATCTTTCCCGTCTCACCCTAAACCTATGCCCTCTAGTTCTGAACTCCCCACCCTACGGAAAAGACCTTGTCTATTTATCCTAATCATGCCCTTCATAATTTTATAAACCTCTATAAGGTCATCCCTTAGGCTCCTATACTCCAGGGTAAACAGCCCCAGCCTGTTCACCCTCTCCCTATAGCTCAAACTCTCCAACCATGCCAACATCCTTGTCAATCTTTTCGGAACCTTTAATTACAAAAACAGAAAATGCTGGAAAAGCTCAGAAGATCTGGTAGCATCTGTGAAGTGAAATCAGAGTTAATGTTTCAAGTCCAGTGACTTTTCCTCATAAACCGGTGATATCTCAGAAAATGTTGGTTTTTATGCAGAAGATAGGGTGGGGAGGGAGGGAGTAAGTAGGAAACAATAAGTCGGGATAGATCCTATGGAGACAGAACAGTTGGACAAAGAAGTGAATAACAATCAATCAGTCTTGGATAATGAATTCAGGGGGGCTATGAATGGCTAACAATGGATTGTGTGTATAGCAGACCATGTGATAATAAGGCCTGATTTGTGGGGGTTGGGATAAGCACATTGGAGGAAGTGCCTCAAGCTGTAAAATTGTTAAACACAATATTGAGCCCAGAAGATTGTAGGGTTCCCAAGCAGGAAACGAGGTACTGTTCTTCAACTTGTGCTGAGCTTCACTGGAGGACTACAGCAGGTCTGAGTCAGAGATATCAGCCAGTGAAACAAGGTGATGTGTTGGAGTGACAGGGAAATGGAAGCTCAGGGGCTTTTCCGCAGGCAGAATGCAAATATTCTGTGAAGTGGTCACCAGTCAATGCTTCATTTCCTCAATGTCGAGCAGAATACATTGTGAGCAGTGATTGCAGTAGACTAGATTGGGTGAAGTACAGGTAAGTGCTCCTTCACCTTGAAGGTGTGTTTGGACCTTTGAATACTGAAGAGGGAGGAAGTAAATGGACAGATGTTACCCCTTCTGCAGTTGGAAGGAAAGGTGCCGTGGGGCTTGGACAGAGGATTAGACCATGGTGGTCCAGAGGGAATGGTCCATGTTATCACACAGTCTGCTATTACACACAACCCATTGTCACGGCTATTCATTCTCCTAAACTGATTATTACCCACTCCTTTGCTTGTTCTTCTTTCACTTTGTGCTCTATCTCCACCCATCAATTACTCCTCATCGCCTTCCCCACCCTAGCTTTTGCATTAAACCAACCTTTTTCCTAGAAATCAATGATTCTGAGGAAGGGTTACTGGACCTTAAATATTAATTATGATTTCACTCCACAGATGCTGCCAGACCTGCTGGGTTTTTCCAGTAATTTCTCTTTTTTCTGATTTCCACCATCTGCAGTTCTTTCAGTTTTGATCATCATTTAGCTTCTCTGCCATTTCACTATTCCCTATAAATTCCTCTCACTCTGCTTGTAATGGACCCACATTTGTTTAGTCAAATTTTTTTAAAATATACCTGTGGAAGATTTTGCAGTCTGTTTTGTTTTTCCTAAATTGCATTCATATCTTATTTCCCCTTTCCTTACCAATTTTTTTGTCTGCCTGTATTGTATTCTAACAACATCCTAATCCTCAGATTCAAATCTTATTTCTGGCAAATTTATAAACTTTTCCTTTTTATCTTATATGGTCCCGTACTTCTTTTTCCTGATAAATTCCTATAGAATCTATGGAACAGAATCCAGATTTTATATTAAATAAATTACATTTTCCCATTAAAACTAAAGTTTTCACTAAAGTTACATTTTTCAGGAGTGCAATTATAATGTTAAACTAAGGACTTACTGTACTGGGTAAAACTTCAGTTTATAGATGTAAAAATCACACAACAGCAGGTTATAGTCCAACAGGTTTAATTGGAAGCACACTAGCTTTCGGAGCGCCACTCCTTCATCAGGTGATAGTGGAGGGCACAGTTGTAAGGCATAGAATTTATCACAAAAATTTACAGCGTGATGTAACTGAAATTCACCCCAGTCGAACACCGGCATCTCCAAATCAGTTTATAGATGGCATAGAACTGAAACATAGTAAATAGCGAGAAGGATAACAACAACCTTCAAAAGGAAGTAGACAAACTGATGATATGGGTAAATGAAATTTAACACAGGATACTAAAAATCCAATTTCAATTGAACAGAGGCAATATGAACTAAACAGCACAAATCTGAAGTGGGTGCATAACATAACTCTTTGACACAGTCAGTGGACAGCTTTCAATGATTGTTGAAAAGACCAATTACACGTCAGCTGAAGTACAGTGTTCTATTCTTGGTATCTGACTTTAAAAAAACTGCCAAAGACCTTGCAGGAGGAGCAGAACAGGAGGAGTTAAACAGATATATTGAAATTGTACCAAAGGTAGTGGACTTCAGTGATGTTGCAAAGCTGCGGCTGTTCTGAGAGTGGAGGAAGTTGAGATAAAAGTTTTAAAAATCATAACTGGTTTTGATAAAAGTAAGGACAAACCGTTTCTAATAACAGAAGGGTCAGTAACCAAAGAAACCACAAGTTTGTGATTGGCAAACAAAAACCAGAGACAAATTCAAGGAACGTTTTTGTACATGGCACATTGCTGTGATCTGGAATGCTTGTCCTGATTGGCGAAAATGTAGATGATAGGAGATTCAGTAGTCACATTCAAAAGAGATTTGGAAACATACTTGAAAAGATAAATACAACTGCAGTGCCTTGGGGAAAGAACAAGGGAGTGGGACTGATCAGATAGCTCTTTCTAATATGCAGGTGCAAGCACAATGAGCCAAAAATCCACCTTGCGCACTGTATCATTGCATGCTTCTTGCAATTGTTTCAGTTAGTGGATTACAACAAACAGACAAAATAAATTGTATCTTGAAATAAGTCTTTATCCTTTTCAACCAACTTTAAAAAAAATAACTATTTTTCCAAGCACAACAGAAGAGGTCCTCTTTAATTTTTGTATCTTTGGTTGAGATTTTTTGATTTGGTCACAATCAATAATTATAAATATTTTCAACAAATCCAAGTTACAAGGATATAAAATATCCATTACAAAAATCCACGTCAGTCTGGTGAAAGTCAGCGAGCAGTAAAAACCATCAGCTTTATCATATACATTGTTTAAGGGTCATTATTTGCATGAGGCTTGCAAACACTTTAGCATCCCTTGTTTCGTTCCATGAAGTGAACAAATGTGAGATGGGGATGACCAGAAAAAATAAACTTGTATATATATTACATACAAACAATATGCACCAGTTAAATATGTAAAGGCACTTCATACTGGTGCTTTCAACTAATATATAATGCACAAAACAGAAACACACATGAAACACATTTCAGGGTCACTTAGGCAGAACAAAATTGCAAACACTTGTTAGCATGGTAAAACTATGATGAGTAAAATAGTATTCCCAAACTAGGATTTTAACATACTTATTTAAAATTGTAAATACTATGTGGCTGTAAAGATTGATTGAATTCCACATGTTTAAAAGAACATGCTAAAGTCATGATGTGAATACTGGGTAGTAAAGCTGTAATACAATGAAAGTAAGATTTCAATCCATTTGTCAACCTTTTTGGCACAATTGTTTAAAAGATAGTCTTCAAAATGTATAAAAATATTTAAATTCTTAATAATAATACCATATGAAACATCAAGTCCTTATTACAAAAAGTGAATCTTCAGACTTTAAAAGTCAAACAGTTGAGACTCTGGGTATTATTTGAATTCAAAATGAACGAGCTTTGTTTTCTCCATTTCCGGCATTGATCAGTTATACAGAAACAGCTGTTAAGAAAAGGAAAAAAGGTAATTAATTTTAAAAGTATTCAGACAATAAAGTCCCTACAACCATGAAAGCTTTAAAATGTGCCTTCATTAAGAACACCTAAAATCTGAATTATTCGTTGGGATCCAAGGGTCCGGTTTCCATGGTTTCAGTTTCTCGCAGCCCAAGCATATTAAAGGGAACATTCCAGAACCAGGGACCAGGGGGTTGCTGGTAAGGTAAATTCTCATTTAAATGAATGGGTTCATGAACACCTGCAGTATCAGGCTTCTGCGGTAGGTCTTGGAATGTATCCCCCGTGGATACAGGCAGGGACTACTGTACATAAGACAGGAGGGGGGCAGCACGGTGGCACAGTGGTTAGCATTGGTGCCTCACAGCGCCAGAGACTTGGGTTCAATTCCCGCCTCAGGCAACTGTCTGTGTGGAGTTTGCACATTCTCCCTGTGTCTGTGTGGGTTTCCTCCCACAGTACAAAAATGTGCAGGTCAGGTGAATTGGCCATGCTAAATTGCCCGTAGTGTTAGATGTAGGGGACTGGGTCTGGATGGGTTGCTCTTCGGAGGTTTGGTGTGGACTTGTTGGACTGAAGGGCCTGTTTCCACACTGTAAGTAATCCAATCTAATCATATACTGGTCTTGGGGAACATGAAGCCATCACCAATGTTGCAGAAAATATCTGCAGGAGTCATTCCAGAGTTATAGGATTTCAATTACATAGACTAATTGGGGAAGCTGCAACTGTTCTCCTTCTCAGAGGATATCAAGAAGATACTTGAAAGAGACAGTCAAAATCATGAACGGTCTGGTTCTTTCTGTGAATTAATTTTTCTATGGAAATGTCAAACAAATATAATGGATTTCTGGGATGAGTTTTGACCTGAATTCCATGGAATGTAGGCCCGAGATAATTTCAGAGATTTCTGAAATTCTTGGTAGGATTGGGAGGACATTTCTCCTTTCTGGGAGGCAAGAACTGGGAGTTCACATTCTTAGAATAATGGGGACAGCCATTTAAATGAAATGAGCCATGAAAACTTAGTCATGGCATATGTTCAAGAGATTTTTTTGGATACTTATGGAATGAACAGAAAAGAGGATAATGTGGAATTGAAACTGTTTAACCATTATTACATGGAGTATAAAATGGCCTTGGGGGCAAGGAGGGGGGGGGGGGGCGGCGAGGGCAAGAATAGTCTCCTTCTGCTGCTCCTTCTGAACATCTTAACTTCCAGTTGAGTTATCAATCTAGTTTTGACGAAGGGTTTTGAATCTAATCTGCAATTACCTGAAATGAGATTTTTCTACATTGGATGATCAGTGGAAAAGTATTCCATTCTGCAACACCAGTATCCTTCACTTTAAAAAGGCACAACAATTTATCCAATTATTATATAAATAATTATTTTAAAATTCAGCTTTGATCAAATTAGAAACCATTTTGAAGCAAACAATTATACCCTAATTTTTATGAGATCCTACATTACTGTGCGCATACACCTAGCAAAGATTCTAAAGTCAGTCATCCAAACACGTTCATCCAACTAACTCAATGACAGCTTCTAAAATCAATTTTGAGCTCTTTATCAAGGCAACTTAAAACAATTTTTCCAACAGCCTTCACTGCAGTATCGAGCTATATGCACACACAGATCTTAAACTCCATTAGTGTCAGTATCACTGGCTTAAGTCTGTCACAAGTCCAACGAAGGTTATACATATGCAATGTCATTCAATAACTACTGGGACGTTTCGGTCATGAGCCCTTCTTCAGGTTTCTCCTGCACCTTGGATGCTGCCTGACCTGCTGCGCTTTTCCAGCAACACATTTTCAGTTCATGTTACAGCAATCTGTTAACACTTGCCTGTTCAGGTTCATAGATATGTAATTATTTGAATGATGTACTTCATGATAAGGTAATATCAGCAACTTCAGGATTGGTGGGGGAGTTAATACAAGTGCTCTAGAGGTCAGGAGAGGAAAAGTAGCTTAGCATTTTCTGACAATAATGAGTTCCTTACTTGCTGGTTGAGGGACACACCATGTCTTGTAGGATAGCCATGTACCAATACCATACAGAACTGCCGAAGCAAAGCCGAAGAACTGTAAAACAGAAGTGGGGTTAAGGGATTTTCTGTAGAAACCAAAAAAAGGCAATTATTCTTAAATCATGCATCCTCTTTGCTCCGAGTTAACCTGTGCTAAATTTTCTGAATTCAAACAGGAAAAGGATAAAGATTGAATAACCAGTCTCAGTGTCTTGAGTTTGGAGAGAGAAGAACAAAACTGACTAGTATTTTTTCCTAGTTACTGTCCAATAACACTTCCATAATGCAATCTTAATTGACAATATCAGGCTTCTGTCAAAACACAGTATCGAAGTATACACAAGAACAATGGCTCCCTCTGCCAAGTAGCCAGAATGCCTGGTACTGTATGAGCAGAATCATGTCTAAGCCAAAATTCAAAACTGGAGGGCAGTGTGGGATACCATTGTTAGTAGGACATAGTAAATACAGAAACAGTAAAAATTCAATTTTGAAACTAAATTAAGTTGAAATTTGCATGATATTTATGTAAAATGTTGGACTTCAGTCTGGCAACTATCCTTGTAGTGATGGATGGGTACATAAAATGTCCTTGCAAAGTGTAAAACAACACTCCATCCCTCAATGTATTTGATGGACCCAATCATAAACCATCAACCAGGACATTCGCCAAGTGGCTCATACCTAACGTCTGCTTGCATTAATACAAAATCAAGAATTTTCCCTTTCAAGTTGCTGATTATTATGAGCCAGTATGCGGGTTTGTAAAGAAGGATTCTACTTTACTTTCTAACTAAAATCAAACTTGCATCATGTTCCAAAATCTGATCTGCAAGGAGTTTTAAAGCAAAAATCATTCCTTACCACCCCAGCTGCCAATCCAGCATAGCCAGCAGTCTTAGTAGCTCCAACAATTGCAGCAATTAACAGCAGAATTGTAGCAACAATATAGTGAAGAAATTCCTGTGTTAGAAGTGTAACATTATGAATACCACACTTGACATAAAAATGATGAAGTTATACTGCTGATTAGATTTTTTTAGATTAGATTACTTACAGTGTGGAAACAGGCCCTTCGGCCCAACAAGTCCACACCGCCCCGCCGAAGCGCAGCCCACCCATACCCCTACATCTACCCCTTACCTAACACTACGGGCAATTTAGCATGGCCAATTCACCTGACCTGCACATATTTGGAGTGTGGGAGGAAACCGGAGCACCCGGAGGAAACCCACGCAGACACGGGGAGAATGTGCAAACTCCACACAGATAGTCGCCTGAGGCGGGAATTGAACCCGGGTCTCTGGCGCTGTGAGGCAACAGTGCTAACTACTGTGCCACCGTGCCGCCCATTCTGCATAAAAACATTAACTTAATGAAGGCGTAGGTTAAAATTCTTTAACAGTTGCATGTTACAATTCAATTTCAGTCACTAGGTACATGGGCAATTCTGGAGTAGGAAATGGTCCAAACACATCAATACAGTACATACATACAAGATTACATCATGGGTCTGATAGATTCGAAACATCAGCTCTTTTCTCTCCTTACAGATGCTGCCAGACCTGCTGAGATTTTCCAGCATTTTCTCTTTTAGTCTCATCTAATGACCCAGTGTAATGAGTTCAAATCCCAAAATCAGCAAAAGTAAGAGGATGGGAAATCTGCACGAAGTAATACACAGCCTGACTCTATGAAGTCTGTCCAACATCTACAGGACCCAAATCAGGAATATAATGGAATATTTTTTACTTGCCTGGATATGGGTCTTTCCAAAAACAGCTATTTTGCCCCAATCCAGAACAATGCCCACTTGACTGGCACCATATTGAACATTTACTCCCTCCAACACTGACGCACTATGGCTACAAATACAACAGGCATTTCAAAAGCCTTGAACGTTTCTTTGACAGTCACTTTCAAAGCTGAAACTCTACCATCTAGACAAAAATGTACCACAGGCACATGGGTACAGCACATCCAAATCAGGCACCACCTTGACTATAGCACTGTTCTTCATCCTCACCGAGTCAAAAATCCTGAAACTCCTTACCCGAACCACTGTGGGAGTACCTACATCAAGTGGCCGGTGGTTTAAAAAGACAGCTCACCAGCATGCTCCCAAGGGCCATGAGGGATGGGCAATAAATTCTGACCTTGGTAGCAACACCAGCATTTCATGAATGACTAACTCAAAATCTATTATGTTACATCATGATCCCAAAAGAACACTAAGAAAGAATCTGAAGTCTTAATAAGGGGATATTAGACCTTGGTGACAAATAGCCTCACAAGTGGCTGGATAAAATCTATGGCTGTATTAAACAGAAAAGAGCAGGGACTTCATCAAATATCCTGGCTAACATTATCCTTTGACAAACATCGCTAAAATGACTTTTTTCTTATATTTGTCTCATTCATTTTCTGCAACCTTGCTTTGTCACATGGCTACATTAAAATATTGGAAGTACTGGCTCAGAAAGGACCTTACGACATCTCTTTGGATTTATGTTACACCTTCCTCCAAGCACAAAAGCAGGATTTCAATATTAAAACACAAGTTCAATTTATTGAAAAAACCCTGCAATTTATACACCAGATTTTATAAACAGCTTCTCAGAATTAATTTCAAGCTGGGATTCCCAAATACACTGACACATATTCCTCAAGGACATCATGAAACTTAATAGGAATGAAAATGCATTCTATGCAAAAACAATTAGCATTAATTGGGTTCTGGAGTTATGTAAACTTAACCACTTACTGTTAGCGGCCAGTGAATGCAAGTGATTTTCAAATGAAGTCTTGTGAGGTAAATGGTATAAAAGACTAAAGCCATAATAAGAAACCAGATGGTCACAACTTCAAAGTAGCGGAAAGTCGAGATGTCCGTCCATTCTGACAACCTTATACACAGGAATGCTATGAACACCACAATCTGAAAAAGGAAAAATATGCATTGAATTGAACATCTTAGCCCTTTTGGTAACAAATGAATGGCATTGAAATATTGTGGACCTCAATAATTTTGTTTAGTGTTTAGATTACAATTTTTCAAATCTTATCGGGGTCTGGGTAACGAGAGCATGGTGAGCTTTGTGGCAGAATTGGATAAAAGGTCCAACCAGACCTAACTTAACATCAGGAGCATTTCACCGCATCTTTTATGTATTTGCCAAGCGGGGAGATCGGCACCTCACTGGGGCCACTGAATTGTTGATTAATGGGGGGCTCTGGCTTGTTTAATGCTCGATTAATTCCACAATTCTTCTCATTAATGTTCAGCTTCCTGTCTTATCAAGCATGCCAATCAAGCTTCATGGGAATCAGAGCAGGTACTTACAGACTTCAGCTCACCATGGCCTGTTAGGAATCTCCGTGATGCTCAGTACCAAACAGCATCTAAGTGTATGACCCATAGATACCAGCCACATTCACAGACATTGTGATCTGATATTTTCCAATTCCTCACAACCATCATGGCACCTTGCTGATACATGCACAGGCTGCTCAGGAACTACAGACCTACACTGCAGTGTGAACCCGCAACTAACATTGAGAAACCAGAGTAAGGAAGACCTTGCACAGAACAATTGGCACCCAGTTCACAGACTGGACTAGGCTGCATCTTAGAGCAAATCACTTTCCTCTCTTAGCACTCGCGCACTTAATACTAGCTGCATGTTCAAAGCATCCATAACTTGCCTTGTCATGCTCATGCCATGACTGTTGAATACACACAGACATCAGTTCATCATCTGCATGTGCCAGCTGCCTATGCAACAAACACACTATAAACATCTGTTCAAGCACATGCCCCAAAACACAAACAGGGTGGGAGATAGTCCTCAGTTCAGTCACTGGAAAAGCTATTGGTCAGAGGGATCCCAGTGCAGCACACACAGTCCAGGAGCTCAAATATGATCAGTCAGCAATGTGGGAGCTCAGATTCAGGGGGTTGGTCCAACAGAAGTCCAGATAGTTGGCAACCATTAGTCCTGACTTGTCTCGTCACATCCTCAAAAGTACTCAATAAAGCTTATTAGGCCTGTCCTGCCCCTCACAAAGCATTGTTGTCTATCTTTAATCAAACTATGTTATTCCAAATAGTCATTAATCCTATCTCTCAGAATCCTTTCCAGTACCTTGCTTACCACAGACGTAAGACTGACTGGTCTGTAATTCCCAGGGATTTCTCTATTCCCTTTCTGAACAGAGGAACAACATTCACATCCCTCCAATCATTCAGTACTACTCCCGTGGAGACTGAAGATGCAAAGATCATCACCAGAGGCACAGCAATCTCATTCCTCACTTCCCGTAGTAACCTTGGATATATCTGGTCTGGCCCTGGGGACTTATCGATCTTGAAGCTTCCCAGAATTTCAAGCACATTCACTTCCTTAATATCAATCTGTACAAGCCTGTTAATCTGGTCCATAGTGTTCTCACTATCAACAAGGTCCCTGTCTCTAGTGAATACTGAAGCAAAAAACTCATTTAGGGCCTCTCCTTTCTCTTCAGACTTCAGACACAAGCTCCCCCCCCATTATCCCTGATTGGCCCTACCTTCTCTCTGAGCGTTCTTTTATTCCTCATATAAGTGTAAAACGCCTTTGAGTTTTCCCTAATCCTTCCCACCAAGGCTTTTTCATACCACCTCCTACCTTTCCTCACTCCATCTTTGAGTTCTTTCCCAGATACCCTGTAATCCTCTAAAGCTGTGCCAGGTCCTTGCTTCCACAACTTTAATTAAGCTTCCTTGTTCCTTGATGAGAAACTCCTCTTTTCTTGTCATCCAAGGCTCCTTCACCTTACCACTCCTTGCCTTAATGGGACAAAGTTATCCAACAGTCGCCACAAGTGCGCCTTAAACAGCCTCCACATTTCTGTTGTGTATTTCCTATAGAACAATCCCAATTTATACTCAACAACTCCTGTCTAATAGCAGTATAATTTTCCCTCTCCCAATTAAATACGTTCCCAATCTGCCTGCACCTATCATGGCTATGGTAAAGGTGAGGCAGTTGTGGTTACTGTCAATGAAACATTCTCCCACCAAGAGATCTGATACCTGGTCTGGCTTGTTGCCTAGCACCAAATCCAATATGGCATCTCCCCTAGTCGGCCTATCTACATATTGAATCAGGAATTCTTCCTGGACACGCCTGACAAAATCAGCTCCATCCAGACCATCTGCACTAAGGAAGTTCCACTCAATATTGGGGAAGTTGAAGTCACCGAAAACAACAACTCTGTTACATCTGCACATTTCCAAGATCTGCTGTCCAATCTAGTCTTCCATCTCTCTGCTGCTATTGGGGGGTCCATAGAAAACACCCAAAAAAGTGACTGCTCCTTTCCTGTTACTGACTCCTACCCATACGGACTCAGGATAGGTTATGTTATTCAGTATTCTATTCACTTTTGTTGGTGTTTCATTTGGTAATCTTGCAAATAAATGCTGTTTTATTTAAAACTAAGCGGTTGAGCCAGCTGCATCACACCTGTTTAAAACAACTGGTAAAGTTAGGATCCAGGCTACTTTGTTG
The DNA here is from genome assembly GCF_047496795.1 of Chiloscyllium punctatum. Taxonomy (NCBI): domain Eukaryota; kingdom Metazoa; phylum Chordata; class Chondrichthyes; order Orectolobiformes; family Hemiscylliidae; genus Chiloscyllium; species Chiloscyllium punctatum. Next base: position 71,956,948 of record NC_092746.1, read on the forward strand.
AAATGTTTTCAGGGGATCTGGTCTGGTCCATAACAGAGTAAAGTATCAATGGGTCCTGAATGTGAATGAAATTCACAGCGAAATTCTGAAAAAAACATGACAAATAATGAATATAATTTCCACTCAAGCATCAGAGGATTGGAGATGATCCTTGTATCAGTAGGCCACAGGATGACAACCGTGCCAATTTACACTGACTATGGGGAGCATTAATTATCGTGTAAACATTGCTTCAATTATTCAGAACATGACATTGCACACTCGGTCAGGTACTTTGGAATAGTACTAACCCTTTGATATGCAGGCATTCTGCATCTTTCCAAGTACACAGAAGATAGCATGAATTAAGAAGAATCTACATTTAGCAGGCACTTTTCACGCTATCTATTCTGAACCTATACAATTCAGCATGCTACAAAGTGCAACACAACATGATGCTAAATATCAGCGCTATGACAAAAGGATATATCTCTTAGCAATGACTGTACTCTCTCAACGTTACTGAGATGAATTGAGGTATCTGCATCAACAGGCTAGTTGACAAAGAACTCAACTAGCTTTTCACTCTTGTGCTCATTTCCAACCCACATAATGCAGGCCAAATCTAGCATATTTGACCAGTAGTTCTGATATTGACATTGAAGTTCCCCAATCAGTCTGCAAGTTGAGCAAATTCCAAGTGTTGTGTAATAATGGGCACTGATACATCAACTTAGATATTATGGTCTCAGTAATTATAAAGGTAGCTCTTTTCATATTTTGACCTCATGCTGTGACTCTTTAAGGGCTCGTGTCATTGCTGAAGACTTCAATGGCTATGACTTCCTGACCTCATAGCAGCTTGTTTCCATGTACTGTGGATCAACCTGCAAATGGGACAGGACCTAATGTGGACATTCCTTACTGCTGATAAAGACGTCATTGACAGGATGCAGAGCTGGCCTGGGAAGTGGTAAATGGAGTTCAACCGAGATAAATGTGAGGTGATTCATTTTGGAAGGTCGATTTTGAATGCTGAAAACAGAGTTAAAGACAGGATTCTTGGCAGTGTGGAGGAACAGCGGGATCTTGGGGTTCACGTACATAGACCCCTCAAAGTTACCACCCAAGTGGATAGGGTTGTTAAGGCGGCAGATGGTGTTTTGGCTTTCATTAACAGGAGGATTGAGTTGAAGAGCCGCACGATTTTGCTGCAGCTCAACAAAACCCTGGTTAGACGAAAATTAGAATATTGTGTCTAGTTCTGGTTGCCTCGTTATAGGAAGGATGTAGATGCTTTAGAGAGGGTGCAGAGTAGATTTATCGGGATGCTGCCTGGATTGGAGGGCTTATCTTATGAAGATAGGTTGAGTGAGCTCGGGCTTTTCACATTATAGAGAAGAAGGAAGAGAGGTGACTTGATAGAGGTGTACAAGGTAACAAGAGGCACAGGTAGAATAGATAGCCGTAGACTTTTCCCCAGGGCAGAAATGGCTGTCATGAGGGGTCATAATTTTAAGATGACTGGTGGAAGGTGTAGGGGAGATGTCAGGGGTAGGTTCTTTACAGAGAGTGGTGGGTGTGAGGAATGGACTGCCAGCGGTGGTAGTAGAATCAGTGACAGTAGGGACATTTAAGCGAATGCTGGACAAGCACATGGATGGCAGTAAATCGAGGGGTGTGTAGGTTAAGTTGATCTTAGATTAAGATAAATGCTCGGCAGAACATCATGGGGCAAAAAGTCTATACTGTGCTGGACTGTTCTATGTTCTAATGAAAGACCAGCAGCAGCAGTCAGGGGGGTTGCATATTGTCAGCCAGGAAGTTGCACCCACAGCACTTGGGGTCTGGTCGGTCATGTCTAGGGGTTGCCCATTGAAGTCGGTCAGAGGTCTGATGTGAATAATGTTACTGGTCCCTCTGTTAAGGATGGTGCAAGGGATGCTCTGAGGGACAATGGTGGTTCACTGGGGGTGGGGGAGACAAACCTGGGGAGAAAGCAGAGGCATTTGTGAAGGTGGAAACTTGCACCATGAGCAGCATGGTTTTGTGGCTGCTGTTTCATTAAAATGTCAGTGAAGGACAACAGACTGCCAACACTTGCCCAGTTGTACAGCAGCCTTTCAAAGATGGTTTGGCCACAAGGAATGCTGGACCTTTGGTAAATCTGGTGAGTGGCACGTTGCTCCAGGAATGGCATGTGGTAAGAGGGTTGGAATCAATGTATCGGATGCCATAGGGACAGGGTAGGTAGCGATGTCAATATTCCAATATGAACATTCTAAACTCATCCCTTCCAAAACTAAACTAATTCATTTCTTAATCTGGTTTTCTTCATTCCTTTTCAGTAGTCCTTTTTTACATTGAGGATGGTTTCATAGAAACCTTTAAATGTGGCATAATAAGAATCAGGAATAGGCCATTCAGCCCATTGAGCCTGCTCCATCATTCAATATGATTACGACTGATCTTCCACTTCCAATACTCCTCTCCCCACACTATCCCCATATCCTTTTCTGCTACTGGTATTTAGCAATCTGTCTATTTTAAACATATTCAGTGACTGAGCTTCCACAACTCCGTGGTGTACAGAATTCCAAAGATTCATAACCGTCCAAGTCAAAAAGAATTCTCAGCACCATCCTTTGTGGCTTCCACTTGGTTTTCAAATTGTCTCCCCCACTCCAAACTCCCCAAACATGTACATGTGCATGTACATGCCCTTTGAAGTCAGAGGTCTGCCCCCTCCCCCATCTCTGTCCAAGGCCCCAAAGGATCCTTCCACATCGGACAGAAATTTACCTGTACTTCCACCAATGTCATTGGCTGTATCTGTTGCACCCAATGTGGTCTCCTCAACACCAGGGAGACAGGATGTCAACTTGCAGATCATTTCAGAAAACATCTCTGGGACATCCGGACCAACCAACCCCACTGCCCTGTGGCTGAACACTTTAACTCCCCCTGCCACTCCACCAGGGACATGCAGGTCCTGGGCCTCCTCCATTGCGAACCCTAACAACCTGATGCCTGGAGGAAGAATGTCTCATCTTCTGCCTTGGGACCCTGCAACCACACAGGATCAATATGGATTTCACCAGTTTCCTAATTTCCTCTCCCCCACCTTATCTCAATCCCACGCCTCCAACTCAGCACCACTCTCTTGACTTGTCCATTGTCTTCCCCATCTATCTATTCCACCCTCCCCTCCTATCATCTTCTTCCCCATCATCATCTAATTATTGCATTCCCAGCTATCTTCCCCCAGTCCCAACCTCCCTCCCATTTATCTCTCAGCCTCCACCCCTCCACCCCCAAACTTCATTCCTGAAGGATTTTTATCTCTCAGCCTCCCCCCCCCCCCCCCACCCCCCTCCAGCCCACAAACCTCATTCCTGAAGGGTTTATGCCTGAAACATTGATTCTCCTGCTCCTCCGATACTGCCTGACCCACTGTGCTTTTCCAGCACCACACTCTCAACTCTGATCTCCAGCATCTGCAGTCCTCACTTTTTCTCTGCATGTACCCTGTCTATCTGTTTAAGTAGTTTGTGCATTTCCAATGACACCATCTCTCATTCTTCAAAATTCTAGATAGTACAGACTCTTCATAGGACAGTCTCTATCTCAGGCATAAATGTGTTGAACGCTCATTGCATCCATGTTCTTGTTTACAATGAACCATGGGGTAGAAAAACTCCTCCTGGAAGATGATGTCCAATTCCCATTAGCATCCTTTAGAGCAGTGTATAGGCTCTGGACAGCACCCAGAAAAACTGTTCCAGGAGTTAGGGATTAAGTCATATTGTTCAATTGAAGAAGTTGAATTTATTCTCCATAGTCAGAGAGGGACTAGAGGATATGTCATAAATAAAATGTTTAAATGGAGTAACTGAAGAGAAACAGTTTCCAATAGCTGAGAAATCTCAGAGTTAAAAAGTATTTGACAAAAGAACCACAATCGACACGAGAAAAAAATAATTATTCAGGAAGGGGTTAGGATTTGGCGTACATTACATCTTTATTAAGCACCTATCAATGTGCCTTCAAAAGGGAATTGGCTAAATACAAGAAAGAAAATAAATGCAGGAAAATGGGGTCAAAGCGGGAGTGTGGAACTGACTGTGTAAGCTCTTTCAAAGGACAATGTTGACTCAATGTTTGGCTTCTTTCTGTGTGATACTATTCTATAATTGGTTTTATTTATTCACTAAAAATAAGTAATGACGTTTAGGGTCATTTTAAGTTATATTTAGATATTAAATGATGAGAAAGATTAATAAAATACTTGTACCTCAAACATAAAGAGCCACTGTTAGCTCAATCACATGCTCCTAACTGGAATCTTCATTATAATCATTGATTCCCTACAGTGCAGAAAGAGGCCATTTGGCCAGTTGAGTCTGCAACTACCCTCTGAAGGGCATCCCACACATACTCACCCTATCCCCATAAACCTGCATTTACCAAGGCCAATCCAAAAATTTCACTGCTGGCAGCCTTTCGCAGCAGCAAGGATCACTGAGGTCAGTATTGATAGTATTAAAAGCACATCTTTGGACTGTGGGAGGAAACCGGAGCACCCAGAGGAAATGCACACAGACACGAGGAGAGCATGCAAATTCAACACAGACAGTCACCCAAGTACAGAATCGAACTCAGGCTCCAGGTGCTATGAGGCAGCAGTGCCAACCACTGCGCCACATGGTGCCCAAGTTTATAATTGTTTCTCTTAAAAGCAAAAGAACCACAAACAGATACCAATTTGTCTCAAAACATCCCATTTCTTACACCCTGGTAATAAAAAATAGAAAGCAGTCAGTTGTCATTACTTGAAAGAAAAACATCTTTGATAAAGGATGGCCAAAAAATTGGGAGACTCACAGAATGATTAATAATAAACATTTAGGATAAAAACTCTAAGGGGAGGGGAGTGTGGAAATATCAAGACAACAAGTGAGAGTGCATCATGACAGCAAGGAAATGGCATCAGCAGAACAGTTCTAGAGAGGAATCACTGGACTCAAAACATTAACTCTGCTTTCTTCCCACAGATTCTGTCAGACCTACAGAGTTTCAGTTTCAGTTTCTGATCTGAAGGTGGTTTTGGGCTGGATTACAAAAATAAGTGGAGGTAGGGAGGTGATCAAGAATTAAAAAACAAGGGCAAGTGGGGTTGTTTGAACAGGAGCTGAAAATGTGTTGCTGGAAAAGCACAGCAAGTCAGGCAGCATCCAAGGAGCAGGAGAATCGACGTTTCGGGCATGAGGCCTTCTTCAGGAATGAGGAGAGTGTGCCGAGCAGGCTAAGATAAAAGGTAGGGAGGAGGGACTTGGGGGACGGGCGCTGTAAGTCTTCAATTAGTGAACAGGACTTGGTGAGAGTCACTACATGTGCAGCTTTGGTTAAGCTCAGATTTCTGGTCAATATGGATAATCTGTCAGGGCTGAATTAAAATAGTGAAGTTTAGGAGTCATGAAGGCTGAAGTGAGAGTTTCAGCAGCAGATGACCTGACACTGATATTTTTGCAGAGATAAAAATATATATTCGTAGTAACAGTGCAGTTAATATGGTCAGAAGCTCACTGATGTACGCTGACGTGGTGGTGCTGGTGAAGGGCCAGACTGGACAAAGGTGGAAGTCACACATCACAAGGCTATAGTCCCACAGGTTTATTTGAAATCACAAGCTTTCAGAGTGCTTCTCTTTCATTGGGTGAAGCATCAAAGAAGCAGCACTCTGAAAGCTTGTTGGTCTATAATCTGGTGTCATGTGACTTCTGACTTACACTGACAGTACCTTATGTTCATCATTTTTGTTAATGATTACTTACGGTGTGGAAACAGGCCCTTCGATCCTTCGAAGAGCAACCCACCCAGACCCATTCCCCTACATTTACCCCTTCACCTAACACTACGGGAAACTGTGGGAGGAAACCGGAGCACCCGGAGGAAACCCACACAGACATGGGGAGAATGTGCAAACTCCACACAGACAGTTGCCCAAGGTGGGAATTGAACCCGGGTCTCTGGTGCTGTGAGACAGCAGTGCTAACCAATGTGCCAGCGTATTACAGCAATCTTGGCTTTTATTGCTATCAATACTGACCTCAGTGATCTGTGCTGCTGCGAAAGGCTGCCAGCAGTGAAATATCAAGTTACACTGCACTTTCATCTTTTGACTTTTTTACTCTTTGAAATAAATCTCATGTTCATTGTGTGAAATTCACTTCAAGGTCCCTTGAACAGCAATTTCCAATTAAAATTGTCCAGGACTCAGCTATCACAATGTATGCAGTCAAACCTAAACATTAGTTTTGGAAGCCAGTAAATATTTCCAAGTCTTTGTGAACTGGGTACAAGCAAACCTATAGCTCTGCTGTGCTAATAAACATAGTTTAAAAATCAGCAGCATACATTGCTCACAACCCAACAATGGACAGACAATGACTTAATGGAATAATTGCTAGACTTTGAATCCAGAGAGGCACGTTATGTTCTTGGGGACCCAGGTTCAAATCCCAGGTGGAATTTGAACTCAGTTTAAAAACAAATCTGTAATTGTGATTCTAATGATGATCATTAAACTGTCGCTGATTGTTGGAAAAATCCACCTGGTTCACTAATACCGTTTAGGGGATGAAACTGCTGTCCATCTCTGGTCTGGCCTACATGTGATTCCAGACCCATAGCAATGTGTTTCACTCTTAACTAAGCAATAAGTAATGGCCTAGCCAGAGATGCCCGTATCCTCTGAATGAATAAGAAAAAGACAATGCATATCAACAATGGTAATATTGTTATTCTAAAAGAGAGAGGTCTATACGATCAGATTAGACTAAACTACAAGTTGTGGAGGCCAGTCTTTAGCACAGAATGATAACAGCAGATTCTTGATAGGTGAAGACTGAAAAGTGAAGGTGACAAAAAGAAAAGGCAATCATAAGACAGTTAACGTGTTACTGGTAAACGGTGGGGTCCATTTTAAAGGATATACAGCAAACTTTGTTTTAACAAGAATCTCATTTGTAGTTGGCATGATGGGATTGGAGGTGATTGGATACATCCTAGGATATTAAGGAAAGCAGCACTGGAGATAGTGGATGCGCAGGTATTAATCTTTGAGGAATCTTAAGATCTAGAAAAGTCCCAGAGGATTGGAAAACTGCCACTGTCTTTATTTGAAAAGTGAAAGGAACAAAAAAAAGGCAACCATAAGACAGTTAACTTGCTACTGGTAAATGGTGGGGTCCATTTTAAAGGATATATAGCAAACTTTGTTTTAACAGGCACTTTATAAAGTGGCACTCTCAATAGCTAGCAAAAATTATATACTCAAATATCCACAATGTTTATTGCATTATTCTGTCCAATTATTATGGCTTTTTCATTTATTTATCTCAATATCAATGTACTTGTTTCCTAATTGAAAGGCCACACAAATACCAATAGCTAATTAAATTTCAAATTGATTTCTTCTCGAACACTGCAATCCACCACAATGTCCGAGTAGTTAGCTGAGGTTGTGAGTGAGAAGGCCGTCTGCCCAAATGTTTAATTTAAGGCAAAGCTGCCTTTCTTTAAAAAAGTGATTTATGCTGTAAATAAAGTCTAGCTGTGTGAGATATTAATGAGTTAATTTCCTCTGCTGACCTGCAAGAAATTAAATGCCCTAAGGGCAGGGTGGGATGGCTCTGTTCTACAGGTAGAATGTAAGTGAATTTACATTCCCATTCCTTGCCATTCACAGCCATTTGCATCATCATCACTTATTCAGAATCAATTAGAGCACTGCAATTAAAATTCTGACTGCACCCTATAGTTACAAAAAAAAAGATTGGCATCAGATTTAGCCATTAAGGGATAATTTACATTTCATTGTTCCTGATGATGATCAGGTCACTGCATTGTGTCTTGAGTGGCGTGTGACTGAGAGGGAGTGGCTGGGGGTTGTCTTGTCGGCATTACTGACTGTGATGTAAAGATTTTGTATAAAGGAAGAACCGTTCCTTTGTTCAAAGAAACCCCTCAACATGCTTCACAAGCATGGCAAAAATTGTTAAGAGTTTCTCCAAAGTTAGTACTGTGTTTGCTGAATAGAATTTGGTTGTTGTTCACAGAAGTTGGCGTGTTGCAGTTGCATCGAGTATGTAAGAATCTTAAGAAAAATGAACTTAACATTTGGTGGCAGCAGTGGGATTCCAACATACACCGAGCTTCTAGGTGGACTGAATAAGTCATCTTCTGAATGGCGGTTGCATGAGACAGTTGGCCCACGAGGTAAACTTTACCTTGATCTCTCTCCTTAACCTACCACTCAGTCAACCTCCCGTCTGCTAGGACTCTGTGGTGATGGTTACTCTGAGGGGCAACTTACACATTTGCACACCGAGTTCGCTTTCAGAATCATAAGTTACTGGGAAATTGAGGTTAAAGTTCCCCTGGGAAAAAGGAGGTTAAAGTCCTCTAGTGGTGAGACTTGAGGCTCCAAAGCATAATGTATAAAAGATAACTACTGTACTGTGTCTAACTCTATTCCCCTGTCTTAGACCGATTGTTAAGAGGGGAAATCCCCTACACAAAAGGTCAGGACCCTGAAGTGGGTGTGCAGACTACAAATACTGGACTCGGTGCGAGGCCTCAGTACATAGAGCATAAGATTTTTTAAAAACTGCTGTGTCTGTCTCTATCCCCCTGCATTAGAATGGTTGTTCAGAGGGGAAATCCCCTACATGAAGGTCAGGACCCTGAAGTGGTGTGGAGACTACACACACTACACTAGTACATAGAAATAAGTAGGAAGTTCAGACCTTAAAACAAAAAAAAGGGACAAACATTGGATAAGTCAAGGGTTGGGACCCCTTTGCATCAGTTATGTCGGGATGACCCCCCAAAATGATGAAAGGTTCAGGCGCCTGTCAGGATGGTTAAATAAAAAAATGAGAATTGAAATTAGGCCACTGGGAGGAACTTGGGATACAGATAAATGTTAAAGACAGAGGAAGCAATCTGGAAACAAGATACGAGGACTAAATGGAAAACCTTAATATCCACATGAATAAAGACTGCAGAGGAAATTGCAAACAAATCTAAACAGACTAGCTGGGAGAATAATGCTCAAAGATGGATTAGAGTGTGGGGTAATGAGGGAAGTTCTAAGTCTTGTCAGCTGCTGAAGAGTCAGGGGGAAGATTATGACATGAGCAAAGGAAAACAGGAAAGATTGTGATAGGAAGGTGAAAGTCAGGAATCAGAGTCGAAACACCAAGCTGAACTTTCAAGTGGGAATAAAATGGTGGTACCGCCTGACATGTCTGGTCTGCTGAAAATGTTTCAAAATAATGACACTGATGACCAGCTATGGTCACAATATGGATTTCTGACCTCCTCAGGGACACCTATTCAGAACTCACTATATGTCCAAATCTGTTCAAAGCCATCCTCCTCTCCAAGCAATTGACCATAATCAAAGGTACTACCCTCTGTGAGCCGGCCGGCACTAAGCCGATGACCTGCCTCAAAAACAACAGGCATCCCAGACATTGTCACTGTGCAGTGTTTAGAGGAGGACACCCCAGACCTGGAGAAGCAACTATGAAAGACACATGGGTGCCCACAGAATGCATCAAAAAGCCTCTGGATCACCCCAGTTGGCCAAGTGTGTATACTTGATGTTTTGTTACCAATGCCAATAATACCTGGAATATTTAATTTTATTCTGTTTTTATGATCATTTTAAATTTCAGTTCTTCTCATCAATTTAAATTGCAGCTGTTTAGAAAATATTCATACATTGCTTTGTTTTGTTTCCATTTTCTGTAAGTTTACACAATTCTATTAACTATTAGTACTTGGTAACAAAGAAATTGAAATATTTATGTACAGATTTCATCTTCTATGTAAAACTTTATTTCTAACATCTTAGAATTAGAGATCTTTACATATGAGATGACACAAGAACCTAACGAGTGGATTGCTTACTGTAACTTCGGAAAGGACAATGCAATGAGTCCAGCAACGGGCTATTGGTTCCATTCTCAGCTGGTAGGACTGTTTAAAGATTGACTAGTAGGTGCAGCAAAAACAAAAACACAATTAAATTTCAAGGAAAAATCTACATGCAAATACTACTGGTAAACTCTTGTTCAAGTGATTAGGAAAGTGGATGTAAGTTTGCTCGCTGAGCTGGAAGGTTTGTTTTCAGATGTTTTGTCACCATACCAGGTAACAGTATCAGTGAGCCTCCGGTGAAGTACTGGTGGTACGGCTCACTTTTGAGAAAGTAGAAGACTTGAAATTAAACTATGGGGGAGTGGCTTGGACTGTGGCGCCATGTGGTCTGCTGTGAGGATTTTCTCTTTTTATAAGTGTCATTTCATCAAGAGGATGTGAAAAAAAAGGGAAACGCTGAAAAGTAAGGTTGTACTATTACTTGGGTCAAAAACGGAAGTTTCAATATAAATTACGCTATACTGAAAGTGTTTGATATTTAAATATTTCAGTTTGTTAAAATACTGGTTCAGAAAATATCAAAGTAACTGTTTTGCCTTATTTGAATTAGGATCTCAATTCATTGTGTTTTGTGGGCTACGTAATAGGGCAGAATTTGTTTTTACATTAATATTATACAACATTAGGTCTTTTTTTAAATGATCAAACATGTAACCTTAAAACAAATTGATTGTAGACCTTGAGCCCTTAATTTGTTTGAAATTCTACAATGCCTGTTTCAAAAAACAATAGTGTCAGTGGCCATGCTTTAGTCAGATGCGAGTACTATATTATAATGTCTTTGTTTTTTTTAAATGCAGAGTGTTACAAAGAAGAAGAGTGCATTTTAATTTTGTTGCTTTGTTCAGGTTTTAGAGAATATTAGAGGCTGAGCTGTCAATTATTGCTAAGACTTCACTGGCCCCCTTCATGTTGCAAATTCAAAGAACGTTGGTCTCTACCAAAGTTATATAGTTACTGGTCTGTAACCACTGTAATTCCAACTGTTTTTTTTGGAAAGTTTCATTTGGAGAATATATTTTAATATATTCTGCATTTGTTTCCCACAAGTATTTGAGATTTAAATCTGAACTGAAACTGCCTCTTCAATGGCTAGAGCACAGGAAACATTTTGTTGTTTTCTTGCTGTTCCAAATATTTGAAATACTTTCCTGAGAGCTTTCACATCAGCCAAGTATCAATTTGTCAAAGGAAAATAATTTTTGAATAATCTGAATGAGGTCCCTCAAGGGTTTGATTTTGGGACCATTGCTTGTTGTTTATAAATGACTGAATTGTTGAGGCCACTTACATCATCATCGCCTATTCAGAGTCAATTAGAACACTGCAATTAAAATTCTGACCGCACCCTATAGTTACAAAAAAAAAGATTTGCAACAGACTTGACTATTAAGGGATGATTTACATTACATTGTTTCTGGAGATGATCAGGTCACTGTATTGTGTCTTGAATGGCGTATGACTGTGAGAGAGTGGCCAGGGGGGTTGTCTTGTCGATATTACTGACTGTGACGTAAAGCTTTTGTATAAAGGAAGATCGCTTTGTTCAGCGAGATCTCTTCACAAGCATGGCAAAGAGTGTTAAAAGTTTCTCCAAAGTTTGTACTGCATTTGCTTAATAAAATTTGGTTGTTGTTCAAAGAAGTTGGCGTATTGCAGTTACATCAAGTGTGTAAGAATCTCAAGAAAAATGAACTTAACATATGTTGTGTATCTCCTGTGTTATAGTTCTTTTGCTTAGTGTGTTTTTACATTGATAATGTGGACTTCTTGATTATCCAATTATTTGACGAACTGACACATTCCTGGTCCCATAGGTGCTCTTAATAAAATGCATACAGTAGTAACAGGGCATTTAATGACACATAATAAAAACAAACAGAATCAGCAAGGCTTCATGAAAAGGATATCAAGCCTCATAAACGTACTACATTTTTTGGAGGATGTAACAAGCATGATAGATAAAGGGAAAGTGGTCGATGTAATATATTTGGATTTTCAGAAGGTGTTTGATAAGGTACCACCCATTAAGCAATTTAGTAAGATTAGCCCATGTTGTTGGAGACAATATATTAGTATGATAAAGAATGGGTCGCTAAGTAGAAGTCATAGAGTTGGGATAAAAGGGGTACTTTTAAGGGATGGCAACCTGTAACTAGTGGTGTGCCACAGCGATCAGTGCTGGGGCCACAATTATTTATAATATACATTAAATGACTTGTTTGAGGAAAGTGATTGTACCATAGCCAAGTGTGTAGATGGCACAAAAATAGGTGGGAAGGTAAGCGACAACAATAATGACGCAGAGTCTGCAGAGGGATATATACAGACTAAGTGATTGGAATATACTATAGATGAAATATACTATAGAGAAATGTGAGGTTAGGCACTTTGGCAGGAAGAAGAGCTGAATATTTCTTAAATGGAGAAAGGCCGTACAAAGGCACAGAACAGAAGAATTTGGGAGTCCCTGCCCATGAATCACAAAAAGCTAGTATCCACGTTCAGTGGGTAACAGGGAAGGCAATTGGAATGATGGCCTTTATCTCGAAGGCAATGGCATAGAACAGTAGGGAGATTTTCCTAAACCATACAAGATACTAGCCTGACACAGCTGGAATACTGTGAACTGTTTTGGGCTCCTTACCTGAGGAAAATATATTGGAAACAGTTCACAGAAGATACACTACATTAATACCAGGTTTATAGGAATGTTTTCTATGAAGACAGGTAGGCCTGCACTCATTGGATTATAGAAAAACGAGCGCCAACCTTTTTGAAAAATACAAAATTCTTAGGCGATTTGACAGTGGAGATGAAGAAAGGCTGTTTCACCTTGTGAAGCATTTAGGACCAGAGAGCATAGTCTCAGAATAAGGGATTGCGTATTTAAGACAGAGATGAGGAAAGTAGTCTTCTTGGAGGGTAGTCAATCTGTGGAATTCTTTACTGCACTGTTGACAGAGACTCATTAAGTCTATTCAAGGTTGAGATTTTTAATCAGTAGGGGAATTAAAGGTTATGGGGAAAAGACAGGCAATGTAATTGAGAATGATCAGATCAGCCATAATCTCACTGAATGCTGAAGCAGACTTGATGGGCTGAAATGATCTACTTCTGCTCCTATGTTGTAATGGTCTGATGATTGTTGGTGACTGAAAAGGTCAATTTGCGATCTACAGGCTTTAGCAGTTGAGGAACTGAAACTCCTGTTTTGGAAAGGGCTCTGGTATAAATGGATTCCATTTGTCATCTGCACTCTCCTGCAGCAGCCTCATGCACATGTAGAACTTGCAAACTGCTTTCCCAGACTCTGTGTGCCAGCTGTCTCTTTTGACAAACTCCTGCTCCATTGTCAAGATGAGGCTGTCTTTTCAGCTGGAGGATGAATCATTTGCAAAGTGCAGCTGTGATGACACTATGGCTTTAAAAGCGGTTGAGACAGAGGTATCGAGCAGTCTGCTCACAGCAAATAAAGTAAATAGCTTGTGAGGCCTTGGATTTTTTTTTTAAAAAGTTGGAGCAATAGAAGCAGCTGAATTAGAAGGGTCAGGTTCCCACAGAACCAGGATTTTAATTTAGCTTTCAGTAGCTGTTGGGGTTGTAAAAGCTGCTACATGCCTCTGTCTCTTTGCTGCAACTAGAAACTGGAGTTCTCTCTCTCTCTCTCTCAGTTTTTGTCTTGACTATTTTTCCCTCTTGGACTGTAGAATTGGGGTGAGACAAACTATTTTATTAAATTTGTCTTTGCCAAGGCTATCTTCTTAATTTATGGTGTGGGGTGTTTGTTCTGATCCATAATGCACTGGGGGCCCATCCTGTATAACTAGTCTCTAATTCTGGGTCAGGTTTAGGATTATAGGCCTCAAAGTGGTGAGTGTTGGTGTTTTTCTTTATTTCGAACGTTGCATTCAGTCGGTTTAAACAGGGTGTGCCTTGTGTAATAATGGCTCTTTCAGACATTAAAAGTTTTCTGGGGGTGGAAGAAGTCCCTTTGGGAGTTTTACAGAAAGTGAGCAAAAGCAAAACTTTTTAAATTGGCAAACAAATTGAATTTGAAGTTGCCGGTGTCTATGAGGACAGGGGAAATAATTGCAGCTATAGCTCTACATTTACAATTGCCTGGAATGCAATCAGAATCATTCAAGACTGCTAAAATTCAATTGCAAATGAAGCAGCTTGAATTAGAGGCAATGGCAAGGGAGTTAAAAAAGAAAGAATAGGCCTGGCATTACAAAACGAGAAGGAAAGGAAAATCCTAGCTGAAGAAAGGGAGAAAAAGAGAAGTTTTGAATTTCAGGAGTTGGAACTAAAAACCCAGAGTCGATTTAAGATAGTGGAGGTAGAAGTGAAAGGTAGAAGTAGGACAGTAATGAAGAGGAATCTCACTGTATCCAAAGGCCTGGTGGGGATCTGTTTAAATATGTTCAAACGTTGCCTATATTCAATGAGAAGGATGTAAAAGCCTTTTCAATTTCATTTGAGAAAGTGGCTAAACAAATGAAATGGCTGGTGACCATATGGGTATTGCAGACCCAAACCAAGTTGGAAGGTAGAGCTAGTGAGTCACTGGCAAAGGAGGTATCTTGCCTATATGATGAGGCAAAAAAAAAACAAAACCCAAGGCCTCACAAACTGTTTATTTGCTTGGAACAGACTGCTCAGCACCTCGGTCTCAACCTCGCTTCATTAAAAAAAATACACCTCTTAAAGACACTGTATTATCACACACCATTCAACAAAAAGCACTACCGTTTGCACTTTACAATCTTGCATGATGACCCACGTCCTGACTGATATAAGGGTTATTAAAGAATGCATTCAGTGTTTGGCTGATTGGCTCTCTTCAAAACTTCATTGATTTTCATGTTGTCCTGACAGACATTAGATAGCATTGATGGAAATAGAGGTTTACAAAATTATGAGGGGCATGGATAGGATAAATACACAAAGTCTTTTCCCTGGTGTCGGGGAGTCCAGAACTAGAGGGCATAGGTTTAGGGTGAGAGGGGAAAGATATAAAAGAGACCTTCGGGGCAATGTTTTCACGCAGAGGGTGGTACATGTATGGAATGAGCTTCCAGAGGATGTGGTGGAGGCTGGTACAATTGCAATATTTAAGAGGCATTTGGATGGGTACATGAATAGCCATGCCCCTCATAATTTTGTAAACCTCTATAAAAGGTCACCCCTCAGCCTCTGACGCTCCAGGGAAAACAGCCCCAGCCTGTTCAGCCTCTCCCTGTAGCTCAGATCCTCCAACCCTAACAACATCCTTGTAAATCTTTTCTGAATCCTTTCAAGTTTCACAACATCTTTCTGATAGGAAGGAAACCAGAACTGCATGCAATATTCCAACAGTGGCCTAACCAATGTCCTATACAGCGGCAACATGACCTCCCAACTCTTGTACTCAATACTCTGACCAAGAAAGGAAAGCATACCAAACGCCTTCTTCACGATTCTATCTACCTGCTACTCCACTTTCAAGGAGCTGTGAACCTGCACTCCAAGGTCTCCTTGTTCAGTAACACTCCCTAGGACCTTACCATTAAGCGTATAAGTCCTGCTAAGATTTGCTTTCCCAAAATGCATCACCTCGCCTTTATCTAAATTAAACTCCATCTCAGCCCATTGGCCCATCTGGTCCAGAT
Organism: Chiloscyllium punctatum; assembly: GCF_047496795.1. NCBI lineage: Eukaryota > Metazoa > Chordata > Chondrichthyes > Orectolobiformes > Hemiscylliidae > Chiloscyllium > Chiloscyllium punctatum. Next base: position 71,972,592 of record NC_092746.1, read on the forward strand.
CCTGTTGTAATTTGAGGTAGCCCTCTTCACTGTCCACTACACCACCAATTTTGGTGTCATCTGCAAACTTATGAACTGTACCTCTTATGCTTGCATTCAAATCATTTACGTAAATGACAAAAAGTACAGGACCCAGCACCGATCCTTGTGGCATTCCACTGGTCACAGGCCTCCAGTCTGAAAAACAACCCTCCACCACCACCCTCTGTCTTCTAGCTTTGAGCCAGGTCTGTATCTCTCTGTATTCCATGAGATCAAACCTTGCTAATCAGTCTCCCATGGGGAACCTTGTCAAACGCCTTACTGAAGTCCATATAGATCACATCTACTGCTCTGCCCTAATCAATCTTCTTTGTTACTTCGTCAAAAAACTCGAATCAAGTTTGTGAGACATGATCTCCCACGCACAAAGCCATGTTGACTATCCCAAATCAGTCCTTGCCTTTCCAAATACATGTACATACTGTCCCTCAGGATTCCCTCCAACAATTTGCCTCCCACCGAGATCAGGCTCACCAGTCTATAGTTCCCTGGCTTGTCTTTACCGCCCATCTTAAACAGTGGCACGTTTGCCAACCTCCAGTCTTCCGGCACCTCACCTGTGACTATCGATGATACAACTATCACAGCAAGAGGCCCAGCAATCACTTCTCTAGCTTCCCACAGAGTTCTTGGGTACACCTGATCAGGTCCTGGGGATTTATCCACTTTTAACCAGCACTTAAGACATCCAGCACTTCCTCCTCTGTAATCTGGACATTTTGTAAGATGTCACCATCTATTTCCCTAAAGTCTATATCTTCCATATCCTTTTCCACAGTAAATACTGATGCAAAATATTCATTTAGTATCTCCCCCATTTTCTGTGGCTCCACACAAAGGCCGCCTTGCTGATCTTTGAGGGGCCCTATTGTCTCCTTAGTTACCCTTTTGTCCTTAATATATTTGTAAAAACCCTTTGTATTCTCCTTAATTCTATTTGCCAAAGATATCTCATGTCCCCGTTTTGCCCTCCTGATTTCCCTCTTAAGTATACTCCTACTTTCTTTATACTCTTCTAAGGATTCACTCGATCTATCCTGTCTATACCTGACATATACTTCCTTCTTTTTCTGAACCAAATCCTCAATTCCTTTAGTCATCCAGCAGTCCCTATACCTACCAGCCTTCCCTTTCACCCTGACAGGAATATACTTTCTCTGGATTCTTGTTATCTCATTTCTGAAGGCTTCCCATTTTCCAGCCGTCCCTTTACCTGCAAACATCTGCCTCCAATCAGCTTTCGAAAGTTCTTGCCTAATAATGTCAAAATTGGCCTTTCTCCAATTTAGAACTTCAACTTTTAGATCTGGTCTATCCTTTTCCATCACTATTTTAAAACAAATAGAATTATGGTCTCTGGCCCCAAAGTGCTCCCCCACTGACACCTCAGTCACCTGCCCTGCCTTATTTCCCAAGAGTAGGTCAAGTTTTACACCTTCTCTAATAGGTACATCCATATACTGAATGAGAAAATTGTCTTGTGCACACTTAACAAATTCCTCTCCATCTAAACCCTTAACACTATGGCAGTCCCAGTCAATGTTTAGAAAGTTAAAATCCCCTACCATAACTACCCTATTATTCTTACAGATAGCTGAGATCTCCTTACAAGTTTGTTTCTCAATATCCCTCTGACTATTGGAGGGTCTATAATACAATTCCAATAAGGTGATCATCCCTTTCTTATTTCTCAGTTCCACCCAAATACCTTCCCTGGATGTATTTCCGGGAATATCCTCCCTCAGCCCAGCTGTAATGCTATCCCTTATCAAAAATGCCACTCCCCCTCCTCTCTTGCCTCCCTTTCTATCCTTCCTGTAGCATTTGTACCCTGGAACATTCAGCTGCCAGTCCTGCCCATCCCTGAGCCATGTTTCCGTAATTGCTATAATATCCCACTTCCATGTTCCTAACCATGCCCGGAGTTCATCTGCCTTCCCTGTTAGGCCCCTTGCATTGAAATAAATGCAGTTTAATTTATTAGTCCTACCTTGTCCCTGCCTGCCCTGACTGTTTGACTCACTTCTGTTCTCAGCTGTACCAGTCTCAGATCGATCTCTTTCCTCGCTATCTCCCTAGGTCCCCCCCCCCCCCCCCCCCGTCATGCATTCATCTGCTCTATCCTCCTATTCCTGCCCTCACTAGCTCGTAGCATTGGGAATAATCCAGATATTACTACCCTTGAGGACCTCCTTTTTAAATTTCTTCCTAATTCTCTGTAATCTCCCTTCAGAGTCTCAACCTTTTCCCTTCCAATGTCATTGGTTCCAATGCAGACAATGACGTCCTCCTGTCCCTTCTCCCCTGCGAGAACATTCTGCATCCTCTCGGAGACACCCTTGATCCTGGCACCAGAGAAACAACACACCATCCTGTTTTTTCTCTGCTGGCCACAGAAACGTCTGTCTGTACCTCGGACTACAGGATCCCCTAACACAATTGATCTCTTGGAAGCCGACGTGCCCCTCGTTGCATTAGAGCCAGTATCAATACCAGAAACTTGGCTGTTTGTGCTACATTCCCCTGAGAATCCATCACCCCCTACATTTTCCAAAACAGCATACCTGTTTGAAATGGGTATATCCACAAAAGACTCCTGCCCTTTGTGCCGACCTCTCTCACCCTTCCTGGGGTTAACCCACCTTTGTACTGTATCTGAGACTTTCCCCTCTTCCTATAACATACTGTTGCTGTTGTAAATTCCTCATCGCTTCTATCTGTCTCTCCATCCGATCCACTCGATCTGATAAGATTCGCATCCAAGAGCATTTATGGCAGATATAATCTGCAGTAACCCTTGAACTCTTTAAACTCCCACATCTGACAAGAAGTACATATCACTGCAAAGGCCATTTTTGCTCCTTCACAATCTACAGACATATTTGTTTTCTGTATAGAACCTATGGTTTTGACCCAAACAAGAGGGCAATGATGTAAATTGTTCAGTACGCTTGAGTTTTGGTTGAGATGCATAGCAAATAGTTTCACCAGACATGCCACAACAAGAAACCAAAGCAGCTGCTTGGACTTGGACAGTCAATTGTCTATGTCCTTACCAACAATGACATTATCTGTGATACAGTAATAGCTCATAAGTGAAGCAATCATTACTTTTGTCTGACACAACAGAAGGACATATCCTCTCATTGTTGCAATGTCCCATTCTCTGCACTGCTCCTGCTTAGCTATAGCAAACATACAAAAAAACCATTAATTTACTGTTTCCTCATTGATAAGATTGGAAAGCGACTTGTTGAGATCTGAAAACCCAATTCCAGTTTGTAATTGTACTTGGGATTTTTGACAAATTTAATATAACTGGCAGGGCATGTGATTTCAGTTTAACCCTTAATAAGATGCTTAGAGAGTGCTCGGTATGTGGGATTTAATGATATAACTATGCAAAAATGTCTGCTAACTGAATCCCAACTGGACTTCAAACAGGCACTACAACTACCTTTATCATTAGAAAATGTGGCAAGTGGAGGAGATGATTTGCAAGGTATTAGAACATATAGAACATTGAAAAGTACAACATAGAACAGGCCCTTTGGCCCACGATGTTGTGCCAAGGTTTAATCCTAATGTAAAATATAATAATTTAACCTACACATCCCTCAACTCACTGCTATCTATGTGCATGTCCAGCAGTCGCTTAAATGTCCCTAATGACTCTGCTCATGATTCTGATAGAAGTGAACACCCTCGCCAGTCCGACTGAGCTTGGGGAACACCACTTGCGTGAAGACAGCTGTATAGCCTCACTCAGGACATATCCTGAGCAGAGGAACTCTAGATCAGCCCACCGCAAACCCAAAAGAAAGCCAAGCCTCAGCCAAATGGTGAAAAATTTCTCCAGGATCTGGGCCGGCAAGCCATTGTAGTTGCTGCCAGTATATGGAATCAACACAGCTAAAGCATCCCACTAGACCTATGTACATCCTATCTCTGGTTTGAAACAGTTAAATTGCTTAGCAACATCCAAATCAGAACCAAACAAAATAAATGCCTGGTTAAATGGAGGTCGATACCAGTGTAGCTATATCAGTGATTGCAGTTTTTAACAAAAGTCGCTCTGGACTACTCCCCTTAAGTTTGCACAAGATCTCAGCTAGACTGAGAACCTACATTAGTGAATCTTTACAGATTAAGGGTACAACCTCTGGTCTCTAATGAAAAGCAGCTGGCTCAGTTACCATTGATTGTAGTAAAAGGCTCAGTCCCAAGTTGATGGGGTGAAACTGGTAGTGAGAGATTCACTTAGATGAGCTCAACATTTTTCAATTGGAAAATGGCTGCCTGAATGAAGTCCTAATTAGATATCCAGAAGTCTTACAGGAAAGTATAGGGATGATCAGAGAAGCCATGGTCACCTTGCACGTTGATCAGGAAGCAATTCCAGGAATCCGCAATGCCCACCAATGCCATTTGCCTTGCAGATGGAAGTAGAGGCAGAAAAATCAGGAGACTGGAGAGTGAAGGAATCATCAAACCAGTCCAGCTTGTGGAATGGGCAGCACTGATCGGACCAATGTATAAGACTGCCATTTGGGGTATCATCAGCCTGTTCAATTTTTCAGAGGACAAGAGAGAAGATTGTGTAAGTTCTACCTCAGGTCGCCATTTACTTAGTGTTGTAATAACAGGGAGAACTGATAAGGAGCATTTCAAACTTGGACATAGTCCTCAGATGTTTTGCCAAAGGAGGCATATGCCATAGAAAGGGAAATAAATGTGTGTTCCAGACCTACTGGGGGTACAGAATCAACAAGACTGGGTTACACTGTTGCAAGGTAAAGTGAAGGAAATCTAAGGTGCCCCAGCTCCCATAACCATCCAGGAGCTTTGGTCATTTCTTGAGCTAGTGATTTATTACAGAGTTCACACATAACCTGTCAACTTTGCATCAACTTTGTATCAAAGAGGAGTCAGCCTTGGAAATGGTCATGTAGCCAAACCATAGCTTTCAGTGAAGTAAAAAAACAGCTATCACACTCTAAGCTGTTGGCACACCATGATCCCAAGAAAGATCTAGTATTGATATGCAATGCTTCCCCATATGGCATCAGGGTTGTACTAGTTTATCGGTGGCCCAATGGAGAGGAACACCCAATAGCATATGCATCCAGGTCTTTGACTAAGGTAGAGCATAAATATGGTAAAAACAATGACTGCAGATGCTGAAAATCAAATACTGGATTAGTGGTGCTGGAAGAGCACAGCAGTTCAGGCAGCTGCTCGTTGGATGCTGCCTGAACTGCTGTGCTCTTCCAGCACCACTAATCCAGTAGAGCATAAATATGCCCAGATAGAGCAAGAAGGATTAGCATTCATATTTGGAGTCAGGAAATTCCAACAATAGCTTTATGGACAAATATTTGTGAAAATCATGGACCATAAACCTCTACTTGGGTGGGACCGCCTTGTCCTCTTTGCAGCCCAAAAACATGGTCTGCTCAGTCTGTGCTGAGTTCTAATACTAAATGCTTACAATTATAAGCTAGAACACCATTTCAGAGGCAGAGTAGTGAATAAAGATGCATTGAGCCATTTCTCCCATTAGCAGAAACCCCTATGGAGAAGAATGTAAGGGTATTACATTTTCTGGATATCTCCAGTTACAGCTGACAATATCAGATTTTGGATGCAGAAAGATCCAGTCCTTTCAAAACTGAAACAGGGGAACTGATGACTGTCACAATTAGAACTGAAAACCTTTTGGATCTAGAGAGACCAGCTCACAGTAGAGGATGGCATATTATTATGGGAAGCGAGTGATTGTCCTGAGCAAAGGTCACTGCCAAATACTGGCTGAACTCCTCCAGGGCCATGCAGGAGTTTCCAAAATGAAGGTGCTGGTGATTGTCTGGTGGCCAGAATTGGGTGGAGGCTTAGCTGCGATGGTCAGGCAGTGCCCAGAGTGCAAACAAGGATAAACAATACTGCCAGCAACACCACCACATCCTTGGGAATGGCCGGGTAAATCCTGGATCTAGTTGCATGTCAACTGTGCAGGTCTTTTTGAGCTTAGTGTTCGTCGTCATTGTAGATGCTAACTCAAAGTGGTTGGACCTGCACAGAGGCCATTCATCAAACACATAGATGACGACATAAAAACCATTTGTGATATACTGAGTTCTGGAAGTGTTGGTCACAGAATGGATTCAACACAAGGACAGCTCCATACCACTTCCCATCCAATGGCATGGCAGAAAGAGCAGGGTGACCTTCAAACTTTAAAGGCTGGCTTGAAGAAACAGTCTAAAGTCTTGCTACACACCAAACTGACACAGTTCCTATTTGGTTATAGGACCACCGCACATGCAGCTACAAGAATAGCACTAGCAGAGTTGGTAGTGGGTAGAAGACACTGCACCAGGTTAACTCTGATCTTCCCAGACCTGAGTGGGGGGGGGGGGGGGAGGGGGGCGGGGGTGAAACAGCATCAGGAATGCCTATGCCAGACACAAGGCTCCGCCAAGTGGGAGACTGTTTGATACAGGGGATAAGGTTTGGTGCAAGAATCACGATAATGGTTCTGGATTGGTAAGAGGCATAGTCAATACAAAGGTCAGGTCCAGTGTCGTATAAAGTTTGCGTAGATCCTGAATATACAAAAGCCACAAATTTTCAAACCTGTGCAGGTGCAAAACATGCGCTGCCCTTTGGAACAGTAGGAAAAGCTATCAGAAACAGTGAGTTCACCTTTTCTGCTGTGCACTTATGTCCTCCGAATCATAGGTAGACATGATGGATGTAGCCATCTTGATGCCAGAAGAAAAGTGAAATGTTATCGAGACACTCATGGTGCAAGAGGCAAGCTCTTATGTGTTACACACCATCCATATCAAACTCCAAGTCTGAGGAACCCTGACCTAGTGCTAAAGCATTCCAAAAGGTTCTCTAAGATAAAGGACCAATTTACTCTCTCTCACATATAAGGGGAGAAATGTAGTGATTGGAAAAGGGTCAGCCAGCTGGCCCTCACAGAATACGTTTCCTGATAGAGGCTGTTAATCTGGTCCAATTAGGGAGTGCTAGCTGACAGAGTAAAAAGAGGAATGAAGAAAATAAAAGCACACTGGAGTGTCAGGGGTTCTAAAAAAAAGAAAAGAAAAAAAGAGAAAAAAAGAAAAAATAAACAGGAGTGTCAGAGGATCCATTCACTCAGAGCTGACTGTTGTATTGAGAGCGGCTGGGTGCTGGAAGGCTGATGGCCTGACTGTAGGAAAGCGAGTCGGGGATGGTTTGGTTAGTACGCGGGGTTACCGGGAGCTGGTGGCTGTTGTCTGTCCCGGAGGAAAGTGGGCTGGGGAGGGTCAGTCAGTGCGCAGGGCAGCTGGAGACCAGAAGGCCAACAACCAGCTCATAGGAAAGCAGCCTGGGGTGGTCCGGTCAGTACGTGGGGCAACTGGGAGCTGGGTGGTTGACAACCTGCCTGGAGGAAAGCGGGAGGGTCAGTCAGTACGCAGGGCGGCCAGAGACTGGAAGGCCAACGACTGTCCTGCAGGAAGGCTAGCTAAGGACAGTCTGATCAGTATGTGATGTGGACTAGTGTCAAGTGTCTTTTTATACCTACAGTAAAAAATTTAAAAAATAAAAAGAGGCATGTTAGAGGTTCTGGCACAAAAGTGGACTCTGATGCAGCACTAGGGGTATGAGCTCTACATGTGTAAATAAAGGGTGACTTAGTGACAGGACACCAGCCTCTGTGGAGTTATTTCATGAAGTCTCCAATTTTAACAGACTTTTAAAGAATTCTATACAGAGGAATCGTCCACAAGAAAATTCAATTTGAGTTCCTTCGACGAAGAGAATCAAATTGGAGGACAGTGTTCATGCTGAGCTAACTGTTGCCTGATTAGCTCTGCTGTAGTTTTTGGTATAAGAGTGGTTAGCACAGATTGAAGACATTGTCGTGTGTTTGGAAGCAAATGTATATCTCCACTGTCAGGCAATTTTTTGCCTCTTCAACCATTACTTTGCATAAAGTGGAGAAAAGGGCTGATTCCTGAACTTACAATTTGCTTAGCAGCTTAAGAGATTGGCAAGTTGGCTGACATAACCTTTCTGCCCTTCAGGCAGTTGACAAAGAAGCAAAGAAACTTGGAGAGCACCCAATCTAGATACGGTGTCCCAAAGTGCTTCCCAGCTGACTGTACCAAATGCCTTGGAGACACTACAAAAGTTACATATAGAATCACGTTTGTTGGCTCCACCTCTCCTGGATTCATCCAGTATAATGATCACGGACCAAATATTTCACTTCCTTAGGTGGCAATAAGAATGGGGAGGGTGATGAAATATTTGGGTAAAATCCAGAAATCAGATTATTGTGACCAACTTTTGTAATTATTTGTCCCTTGTCATTAGGTGGTGAGATGCTATTAATAAATATTTGCATCTTTCATTACACAAATCACCAGAATTAGTCTCTGTCTGTTAGGAATACTCACTGGCCCATCGCTTCACCCACTGTAGAATGGCAAAGCTTCAGCTTCATAGGTGGCACTTTAGCAGACAGGGTCAGGCAGGAGCTTTTGTACTTTTGTCTCATAATCATACTTTGATGCAGAAGGCAAGCAGACAGCTTGTGGCAAAAAGGGTCTGCAGCTTCCACAGCAAACCAACTGCATATGGGAAGAGAGTATGGCAATAAATGGAAAGGAAAGGACAGGATAGGCATACTTAATGGGGCAAGGTTGCTTTCCAAAGTCAGTCCAGATGCCATTTCTGTTCCGGGTGGTTTGCCCCGGTCAGAGAGGCAGAGGAGCAAGTCAAAAGATCATCACCATTTTAATTGGTCAGTCCTAAAAGCTAAAGAAAATCAAATTGATCGTTGCTAGTCCATCTGAGGGACGGACTGGATTCGGGTTCAGCTGTCTTCCAAAGTTTGTCTGGGAATGGACCACCACAGGGAGTCAGGTATTAAAAAAAAGCAAGTATTTCAATTCAGCAGTTGATAGGGAAGGCAAAGCACTGTTGCCTTTTTAGGTTTGTACTCACTTGAGCTTAGAAGAATAAGAGCAGACCTTACTGAACTCAACAAGATTCAACCAAACAGTTTTCGTCACTACACTCCTCCTGTTCTTCAGTGTGACCTGGAATTAAGTGCTAGAGAAATTCTACCTGCAACGCTTGCAGGTTTTGAAACAACGATTCTGAGAGGGCTTGACAAAGTAGATGTGAAAACGCTGTTTCCCCATTGGGAAAGTGTAAACCACAGGGTATAATCTCAGGCTAAGGGGTCAATTTAAAACAGATAATAGGAGGAATTTATCGTTTGAGCGCAGTGAATCTGTGTAATTCTTTACTGTAGAGGGCTTTGGGGCTGGGTCAAGTATATGCAAGCTTGCGATGTACAGATTTTTAATCACTCAGGGAACCGTGTTTAATGGGGAAAAGGCAGGAAAGAAGTTGAAGATGATCAGTTCAGCAATGCTCTCATTGAATGGCAAAGCGGACTCAATGGGCTGAATACTTTACTTTTGTCCTTAGAATTTCTCCAGTATTTAGTTCAGGTCTCATTGAAGAACAGAAGTGTAGTGGGGACAACTGTTCTGTTGAATTTTCGTTGAGTTGCAGAGGTCTTTGTCGTCAACCACTTCACAGGGTAGTTTGTAACAGGTGGAGCTGGTGCAGTTACAGTACTTCCCACATAGACAGTCTATAAGTTTCGCAGGAAATCCAATGTCCTTATAACTTGGATTGCATGAAAAGCTCACCACTATCAGCTTTCAAAATACACAAAGAAATAGCAGCGGTTTAGGGAGCCTGTGGCATCTTTTGCTATAAATTCTGTGCCTTATGATCCTGCTCCACAGTTAACAGAAGGAGCAACGCTTGGAAAGCTAGTACTTCCAAATGAACCTGTTGGACCATAATCTGGTGTTGTGTGATTTTTAACTGTATCAGTAAAAGCAAGTGACTCGGTGATTTACACTTTTAGATTAGATTAGATTAGATTAGATTACTTACAGTGTGGAAACAGGTCCTTCGGCCCAACAAGTCCACACCGCCCCGCCGAAGCGCAACCCACCCCTATCCCTGCACCTACCTCTACCCCTTACCTAACACTACGGGCAATTTAGCATGGCCAATTCACCTGACCTGCACATCTTTGGACTGTGGGAGGAAACCGGAGCACCCGGAGAAAACCCACGCAGACACGGGGAGAATGTGCAAACTCCACACAGTCAGTTGCCTGAGGCGGGAATTGAACCCAGGTCTCTGGCGCTTTGAGGCAGCAGTGCTAACCACTGTGCCACCGTGCCGCGGTGGGGGGCGTGTGCAAGAATAAACTATGGAACTATAAACTATGGCAATACCAGTGAGGGTGACCTTGGTGGTGGGCAAGTAGTTGGAGGGAATCCTGAGGGACAGGATGTACATGTATTTGGAAAGGCAAGGACTGATTCGGGATAGTCAACATGGCTTTGTGCATGGGAAATCATGTCTCACAAACTTGATTGAGTTTTTTGAAGAAGTAACAAAGAAGATTGATGAGGGCAGAGCAGTAGATGTGATCTATATGGACTTCAGTAAGGCATTCGACAAGGTTCCCCTTCGGAGACTGATTAGCAAAGTTTGATCTCATGGAATACAGGGAGAACTAGTCATTTGGATACAGAACTGGCTCAAAGGTAGAAGACAGAGGATTGTGGTAGAGGGTTGGTTTTCAGACTGGAGGTCTGTGACCAGTGGAGTGCCACAAGGATCGGTGCTGGGTCCTCTACTTTTCATCATTTACATAAATGATTTGGATGTGAACATAGGAGGTATACCTTTTAAGTTTGCGGATGACACCAAAATTGGAGGTGTAGTGGACAGTGAAGAGGGTTACCTCAGATTACAATGGGATCTTGATCAGATGGGCCCATGGGCTGAGGAGTGACAGTGGAGCTTAATTTAGATAAATGCGAGGTGCTGCGTTTTGGGAAAGGAAATGTTAGCAGGACTTATACACTTAATGGTAAGGTACTAGGGAGTGTTGCTGAACAAAGAGACCTTGGAGTGCAGATTCATAGCTCCTTGAAAGTAGCATCACAGGTAGATAGGATAGTGAAGGAGGTGTTTGGTATGCTTTCCTTTATTGGTCAGACTATTGAGTACAGGAGTTGGAAGGTTATGTTGCGACTGTACAGGACATTGGTTCGGCCACTTTTGGAATATTGCGTGTAATTCTGGTCTCCTTCCTATCGGAAAGATATTGTGAAACTTGAAAGGGTTCAGAAAAGATTTACAAGGATATTGCCAGGGTTGGAGGATTTGAGCTATGGGGAGAGGCTTAATAGATGTTAATAAAATTATGAGGGGCATAGATAGAAATAAATAGACAAGGCCTTTTCCCTGGTTGGGGAGTCCAGAACACGGCATAGGTTTAGGGTGAGAGGGGAAAGATATGAAAGGGACCTAAGGGGTAACTTACACATAGCGGGTGGTGTGTATGGAATGAACTGCCAGAGGAAATGGTGGAGGCGGGTACAATTGTAACATTTAAAAGGCATCTGGATGGGTATATGAATAGGAAGGGTTTACAGGGATATGGGCCAGGCGCTGGCAAATGAGACTAGATTAGGTTGGGATATTTAGTCGGCATGGACGAGATGGAGCGAGGGGTCCGTTTCCGTGCTGTAAATCTCTACGTATCTGTGAGGTTTACAGCTCACGAGCAGCTTGAGACAAGCAGCCGCTGAGGGTGGGAACGCTGCTCACACGATGAGGTGGTGCTGCTGGGGGAGTGTGAAAGCACAGCACCGATAAAATGAGGGGGGAGTTGGAGCGGTGGCTGCGCAGGCCAGATCCATTTCTGCTTTTTCTAACTTAAAGAAAACTTGGGAGGAAGCAATGGGAGCAAACTGAGATACATTTGAATGGGGGGGGGGGGGGGGGGGTGATGAAAAAGGCGGGATATAGATTTACTGCCCGGAAATATCAGAAATCGGTTTAAATGAGAGACCCCATTTATTCAGAGACCCAGGAGAATGACTAACGAACTAGAACACTGTAGAAGGCAAAATTATTTTCGAAAAATGCTCCCCAAAAAAACTGCAGAAACGAAAGGACTTTTATACCATCTCCGTCTGGGTTAAAACGTATCTTGAAAGGTGTTAATGCAAAACTTGTTGGATAAACGTGTCCTTTATAACTGTTTCTGAGCAGTGGCATAACTTAGTAGTTTAATCGTTTGAGATGTCTTGCTTTACGTTGGTGCTGACAGAAGAGACACATAAATACGTTTTCAGGCAGAAAACCACAACCAAGTGCAACAGGAAGAGTGCGCAGACACCGAATGAACCATCGGAAACCTACCGCTTGGACGATCTTCAAAATGCCAGAAAAGGACTTGGCGTAACTTAGGTCAAGGAAGCCACTGTCTGTACTCCGTCTTATCTCCGCCATCCTCCTCCAGTCAAACTGCACACTCAATCACTCACCTACTCTCCCTCCCTCCCTCAGTCATTCACACCCTCCCCTTGACTGACAGCTACATCGAGCCACTGATTGGTTCAGTATCAAACAACTGGCTGTGCCTCTCCACAATGAAAGGGTTACAATGTTATTCAAAATTACACATCTCCATACTATTTAGTGAACTTTTGTAACTGCGCTGGAAGCATCTTACCACAGTGCTAATTTTTTTTCAGTGCACCGTGTGAACTCCATTTTTTTGCACTTCAGGTATTTAAAAAGTCACTCAGAGTCTTGTCTACTACATCAGTCAACACTGAAGAACAAACGGATGGGTGTTGCCCTTTCAATCGACCTCAGCGGCATCTGAAAACCTTTGATATCTCATCGAGGCAGGTTGAACAGCTCTAGAAAAATAAACGGTTACATTTTTATACAAGCGCTGTACGGCCAACGAAGTACCTCTCGAAGCGTGATCACTGTTCTCATTCAGGTTACACAGCGTGATCATTGTTAATTACAGCCGATTTTTTTTGTCATTTCTTCAGGTTGTGAAATTGTTGGCAATATTACACTTTGAATTACTTTTAAACTTGCAGGCGAGTTTATGAAACCGTAGGAAAGTGGTAAAAAGAAGCATTCTGTTTGTATTAGTCTTGACTTCCAATCTACTGGGAATTCTTGAAGGAGGTAGCATTTGCTATTGGTAAAAGGGAATCAACTGTGCATGTACTGAGATTTCCAGAAGACATTTGATAAATTTCCAGAAACGTTAATGCAGAAAATAAAAGCTCATGGAATTAGAGGTAGCATTTTGGCCTGGATAGAAAATTGGCTTGTTAACAGGAAACAGAAATAGGTGTGAATGAGTCATTTTCATTTTAGGCAAAAGTGCATCACGAGACGTGATGATAAAACCTCAACTGTTAGACTTTTCATAAATGACTTCACTGAAGGGATAAAAGGTAAAGTTATCATTATTGGTGAGGACAATAGATAGGAAAATAAGTTGTGAAGAAGATACAAGGAAGTTACAAAAGGATTTTATTAGGTTAAGTGAATGGACAAAGATGTGGCAAATCTAGTATAAAATGGAAAAATATGAAATTGTCCATTCTGGCAGGAAGAATTAAAAATCTAAACTGTGAAAGATTTCAGAGCTCGGATGCAGAGTAATCTGGATGCTCTCGTGCATGAATAGGTTAGAATGCAGTTGTAACAAATAATTGAAGTTATAGAATGTTATCAATTATCATGAAGGGAATTGAATGCAAAAATAGGGAAGATGTGCAATGGTTATAGAGGGAACTTGAGAGCACATCTGGAATAAAATGCACAGTATTAATCACCTTATTCAAGACCATTCAGAGAAGGTTTACTAAACTAATGTCTGGAATGGGTAGGCTGTCTTATGAGGAAATGTTCGGCAGGCCGGGCTCGATTCATTAGAGTTTGAAAGAGTAAGAGGTGACTCAAATGAAACCTGTAAAAATTGAGGTGTCTTGACAGGGTAGGTATGGAAAGGATTTTACTCTTATGGGAGAATCTGGAATAGGGTCACTATTTAAAAGTGAGACAACCTTTAGAACTCTACTTCCACTATCTCTTCATAAACTAGAGTTCTTGAATATTTAAGGCAGAGATGAATAAATTATTGGTAAGCAAGGGAGTGAAAGGTTGAAGGGAATGTGAGTCTAAAGTTACAATCAGAAAAGCCAGGCCCTTACTGAATAACAAAGCAGGCAAGTGGGGCAGAATAGTGGATCATAGAATTCCTATGTTATGGAAACAGGCCCTCTGACAAGTAACCCATCCAAACCCATATTATTCTATACAGTGGCGACCCTGGAATCCGAACCCCCTATTGTTCGAACAACTTTGAATCCGAACAATTATTTTGAGAAAAGTTTGCCCTAAAATCCGAACACATTTTCAGAATCCGAACACCATGTACCATTCAGGTCGCACATTATTTGTTCAGTTCATCCTGGGAAATAGTCATGAAAGCATCTCTGTGTGTCCATCACTAGTTTACCTCATGTTTTCATCTTGATTTGTGCTTTCTTTTTAAAATTATCACCCTTGTGCATTCGCCATGGCACCCAAGAAGAGCAGTGAAGCAAATAAGTGCATTTACCATTAGTACTCTTCACTAAGGTAAATGAAGTTATTTTCATGTTAATACATTTATTTCTTGCTTTTATTATTATTACTTGATATTTAGGTGATTTACTCATCTTATTTTACATTAACCATGTGTATTTGCAGTTAAAAGTGTCTTGAAAATGTTTTTCTTTGTGTCCAGAAATGGATTAATTAACTTTCCATTATTTCTTATGGGGAAAATAGTTTCGGAATCCGAACTTTTCGCAATCCAAACAACCTCCTGGAATGAATTAAATTCAGATTCTGAGGCACCACTGTATTTACACCTGATTAATACCATTAACCTACACATCTCTGAAGACAATGGGCAATATAGCATAGCCAATTCACGTAACCTGCACATCTTTGGATTGTGGGAGACAACTGGAGTACCTAGAGGTGAGGACAATAGATAGGAAAATAAGTTGTGAAGAAGATACAAGGAAGTTACAAAAGGATTTTATTACAGGAGAATGTGCAAACTTAACACAGACAGTCGCCCAAGGTTGGAATCAAACCCGGGTCCTTGGCACTGTAAGGCAGCCATGTTAACTGCTGAGCTGCCCCAATAACATGAATAAACTAGTGCTATTTTCCCTGGAGTGTCGGAGGCTGAAGTTTATAAATTCTTGAGGGGCATGGATAGGGTGAATTGCAAAAGTCTTATCCCCAGGCTAGGGGAGTCAAAAAATAGAGGGCATAGGTTTAAGATGAGAGGGGAAAGATTTAAAAGGGGCACTTTTTTTCATTCAGAGGGTGGTGTGTACATGAGTTGAGGTGCTAGAGGAGGTGATGGAGGATACTAGTACAATTATAACATTCAAAGGGCATCTGGATGGGTATATGAATAGAAAAGGTTTAGAGGGTTATGGGACTAGATTAATTTAGGATATCTGGTCAGCATGGACAAGTTGGATCAAAGGGGCTGTTCTATGTTGTACAGTTCTATGTCCCTCTAAGAAGAAAGAGGTCAGTCAGACCATTAGAAATTTCCCAGTACTTCTATTTTAACTGGAACTATGCACTAACCTGTTTTTCTTTAATCAATCCTGCCCTTTTTTTTAGAAGACTGGTAATGTTTCCTGTAAGTTAGTTTCTGCACCTTTTGCAATACCCATCACAATGAGGATAGCAATGCCCAATACAGTGTCAGCTTCATTCAGCACTCTAGTTTTTAATGAAGAATGATTGATTCCAGGCTTATTCACTCAAGTCCTTGATTAATCCAAGTTGCCACTCCAATTATATTACATTATATTTCACAACATCCAAGGAGTGTTTCGGCCAATCAGTTTGTATTTTCGTGACGTTAGACAAGGGAGGCTTGTGGCTAGGTCATTAGGAGGACACAGTGTTCTGGTAGCACAGGATCTTTAAACTTCCCAAAACCACTAAAACATGCAAACGAAAATTTATTATCCCGTGCTACATGTAATGCTATCGGCTGAACAAAGTGGTCATGCATTTTATTGAACACTTAGGAGTAGTGGTGCTGTTACCCTTTTGGAGGGGGAGAGGAAGGCAAGAGATATCAATAGACATTAGCTGAAAAAAAACCCAAAAATATCACTGGCATAGATCCAGGAGCACTGAAACTGTTCTATTCAGGTGGCAAACTGACAATGTCTGAAATGTTTTAATGTATTCAAGGCGATGCATTTGAACATCACCAGCTAATTAAAATTATTGTATTGTCTCTGTCACCTATCATTTGGCTGTCTACAGCAGTCAAAATGTCCTTTTTGGCAAGGACGCTTTAGAGACAGTATGCAAATATAATAATTGTTAAGGTATGTTGTCAAATTTGTTTTATATTAATAAAGAAGTACTGAGTAAGTGCACTGCAACAGTGAATTTAATAACTGAAATTGAACTAAAAGGAAGAACATGATTGTAACTAAGGAATAAAAGTACCATTTTTGCTAAGGGTAGAAATACAAAGCAATGAACAATGATTACCAAGATTCACTGAAGGCAGCTCCACAAATTAGTTCTGTAGATACTGAGTGACATGGTTAATCCAGGAAAGATAATTTATGATCCAATGCTCATGTCCAAGCAACAATCCTAACACGACAAATAAAATGGTAGTTGTCCCAAGTATAGACTGTGTAACTTAACTGTTGTACAAGTGCAAAACAAAACCCAACTAATAGGTAATAATGTGATATAATTAAGTACTCTTACACATGATTTAATTTGATTAGTATTGTCATTTTACTCTTCAATACCACCACTTAATCTAAAGATATTGTTTTATCATAAATTTTACAACATTAAAATGGTATTAATAACGTACCTCAATGACCATCTCTGTTTCAAAACATAAAGCTTCAAAAACACTTCACTCATTCATATATACTGTACTGTGGTCATGTGTTAACAAATTTGGTATAGCGAAGAAAGAATTTGTATTTACTGTATTTTATCTCAATTGTCAGGACTTTCCAATACACTTCACAACTAATAAGTTACTTCAAAATGTAGTAATGTTGTTACATTGTGATAATCATAATGGTTTATGAAGGGCCCACTGACAAGAATCATATAAATAAGCAACTAATTATTTTAAGAACAGAATGTTTTCAAGGTATCAGGAGAATCCTGCACAACCATTGAACTCATTAGAATAGCCAGATGGGGGTCACAGTTGAACATCTGGGATATTTGTGCCAAAATTAGAAGAGCTGTCCCACAGACTAACAGCCTGATGCAATCAAACTAATGGAACATACCTTTTAGAAGACAGTTTTCCAAACACGACCATTACGATCCCCAAAGTATATTCTGTCTCAGTGACAGGACAGGCTACTAGAAGTGGCAGCACAGGTTATAGAGCCAGGAAGGAATTACCCCTAGGAATGCTCAACATTGACTCCACACCCCCATGAAATCTCAGGTCAAACATGGGCAAGTAAACTTCCCACTCATCATTTAACATCAACCTACACTCACCTTCTCCATCCCCCCCCACTTCAGCTGATGAATTAGTTCTCATTGATGTTGACCACCACTTGGAGGATACACAGATTGGCAAGAGCACAGAAACATATTCTCAGTGGGGGAATTTCAATATCAATCACCAAGAATAAATTACCAGTATCATTAGTGTCCAGCTGGCCAAGTGTCACGGAAATAACTGTTAGACTGGGACTGCAGCATGTAGTAAATGAACCAACAAAACAGAAATATCTACTGGACTTCATCCTAATCAATCTACCACACATGCATCAATCCATTTCATTATTGGTAATCATGACCATTGCAGAGTGTTTGGAAACAAAATCCCTTTCTCATATTGAGGATTCCCTTCAGTGTATTGTGCTTCAAAGACAATGCTAATTGGAAACGTGTGATAGAAATGTAAACAAAGGGCATAAATGAAGGGGTACAGAGCAGAAATTGTGTCCACTGTCCAAAGTCAACAAAACACAAATAGGACATGGTGGTAGAAGTTGGGAGCTGAAGCAAGAATAGAAGGGAAAGAAAGAAGAAAGAACAGGAGTCATGCTGAGTGTGAAGCTCAGTACGGATTCCGAGAGGTGTAAAGGTGCTTAAGTGGAAAATTAGGTGTCATTCCTCCAGCTTACATTGAGCTACATTGGAACCCTGTCGCAAATCCAAGGTGTAAAATGTTAGCATGGGAGCGAAATGGGTTATTGAAATGCCAAACAACTGAAGGGTCAGTATCATATCTGCAGATAAAGAAGGAGGCTCCACAAAGTGGTCACCCAAGCTGTGTTAGGTCTTGCTAATGTAAAACGCACTGAGACCAGTGAACACGCTAAACTAGATTAAAATAAGCACAAGTAATTTAAAAGGCTGGATATATGAATAGGAAGGATTTTGAGGGATATGGACTGGGTGCTGGCAGGTGAGACTAGATTGGGTTGGGATATCTGGTTAGCATGGATGGGTTGGACCGAAGGGTCTGTTTCCATGCTGTCCATCTCTATGACTCTAACTCTAAACTGCTACTTCACCTGGAAAGTGTATTTGTGATCTTAGATGGTGAGATGACTGAGCAAGTGTTACATCTTCTGTGAGTACATAAGATGGTGCCATAATGTTTGGATGGGATGTTAAGAATGATGAAGCGGTGGATGAGGGTATCACAGAGGGAATGGTTCCTGTGGAAATGCTGACAGTGGAAGGGATGGGCAGATATGTTTGGTGTTGGTAACCCGCTGGAGGTGGCAGACCTTGAGGAGACTAGTGGGTGAAATACAAAGGCAAGGGGAACCCTACTGTTTTGGCAAGAAGAGGAAGGGGTAAGGGCAGGAGTACAGGAAATTGGGTCAGACCTGGTAGAGGGGCTGTCGACCACAGTGGGGGAGAATTCTCAGTTGAGGAAAAGGAGCAGGAAGCAGCAATGATAACATCATTGAGGTGTCAGAATTGTGGGAGTTTGAGTACAACCGGAACAAGAAGTGTTCCACATACCCTACAAAGCAACAGGTTTAGCTGAGACTCATGCTGGTACCCATAGCAGCACCTTTTGACTTGGAGAACGTGAGACATGTTAAAGGGAACATTGATCAAAATGAAAACAAGCTCAGCCAGATGAAGGAGGTGGTGGTGGTCAGGGATTGTTCAAACCTCTTTAAAGGAAGCAGAGAACCTTCAGACCATCATGGGATGAACAGATTAAGAGAGTGCACATCCCCGGAGGAGAGAAGGCAGCCTCTTCACTGTTGTCCAGCTGAACGAGACCGCACTTGTCTGGTTCCATTCATTGCCAAAGAATCATCTACAGTACTTTTCTCTTTCTGCTTTTCTTCTGTTTCACCATCAAGGAACCTAATCAGAAACTATTGGTCTCAACCAATAACTCATCAGGTGGCTGGTTGATATTCAGTGGAAGCCATTATCTTCCGTCCCCATCACAAACTCTGATGCTTAACCATGGATTCTCTTTCGGTATGAACTATATCTCATTAAATTAAAATGGTGAAACATTCAAATTTGAAACATTTATTTAATCTCCACACAGAGGAAAACAGGACATACAGTAAACTTGGCAGCAACACTGGCAATTAATTTAAAATGCCTGGAAGGACTCTGTTAATCTTGAATACTCAAAATTCAAAGAAAGCAATGTATCATGTACATTGATTGTTATTTCACAGTTGTCAACATCAGGAAAACGTTGAGTCAAATTTCCGATAATGAAGTAATGGGGAAAAGATTCCCTGATTGGTATATGAACAAGGACAGACACATAAACAAATATAGAATTACTGACCGATAATGTAAAGCATTTTAATAAACACACTATTAGACAACTGCCATTTGCAGTACCACTATTATTGCCAGTGATTTCAATTGATAATTACCACTGCAGTGTGTAGTAAAGCACGGACAGCATATTTCCTGCTACAGAAGTGTGCATTGTTACTTTATTTATTAATGGAACTGATCAGGATTAAAACACATGGTCAATCCTCAGTAAGTGAAATCAGCTAGTCATAGAGAGTGGGGTTATTTATGTTACAATTGCATCTTTCATTGTAAATAAACAATGCAAAACAGTGTCCCAGAGACCACGGGTTCCTCAGGTATAATCCTGAGCTTGCTGAAGAATTACCATTGAGGACAGGATCTGGCTTGGCTGCTTTGTATTCCATAGTTGTGTACCTGCTAACATTCACTGTCTATGTTCACATGATGAAGAGACAAGGTACAGAATGGCAGCTGATAAACCATGAACCTATAACAACAGGGCTAGAATCTTTAATAGAGGGCAAGAGAAAAAGGGGAGGGTGAGTGAAATGTTGGTACGGACACTGTTTATGACAATTTCAATCTATACCTTAGACAGATGGAAACGTTTCAGATCACTTTGATAAAGCAGCATTACAGTCAGGTCAGGTTTCATTCAAATGTTAAATGCAAGGCAATGATACGTGACAAAGCTTCCCTGTTATTAGGTTAGCAACTCAATAGAATAAAACAAATCAATTCCATTCTTAACATCGTTAAAATTCAAAGTAAAATCTTCATTGTTTAAAGCATTTAAAAAGACATGAATAATTCCTTGGTCAAATGGTAAAAAATTTGGTTTCTGCCATAAGGTCCCAGTTTTGTCCCCATTGAGATTTCTTATCTCACTAGGACAGCAGTAGAGTGACATTACAATTTTTATTGTCATTTCTTGGTAAGTAAAAGGAAAGATCAGCCAAGATTCTCCCGCAAATGTCATTTAGAGACATGCATGTTGAATCATAGAATCCCTACAGTGTAGAAACAGGCCCTTCAGCCCAACAAGTCCACACTCTCTCCAAAGAGTAACCCACCCAGACTTATTCCCCAATGTTTACTCCCTGACTAATGCACCTAACTTACTTATCCCTGAACACTATATACAATTTAGCATGGCCAATTCACCTAACCTGCATATCTTTGAACTATGGGAGGAAACCGGAGGAAAGCCGCACAGACATGGGGAATAATATGCAAACCCTACACAGGCAGTCATCAGAAGCTGGAATCGAACCCGGGTCCCTGGCACTGTGAGGCAGCAGTGCTAGCCACTGAGCCACTGTGCCACCCTATGTGTATGGACCCTTGAATGTGAACAAGGGTGATGCACACCTAGAATATTCCTCATAGTGAATGGACCAGTTGGATGAGATATCAGTGGTATACCACCTCTGTAGACTTTTACCTTGGGAGAATAAATCAATGCCACAGAAGAACAGGAGGTGGTGGAGAAATAAGACTCAAATACCTATAACCACAATCTGGTACAAACTCATTGGTAAATGTTATTTTAAACAGGAAAATGTTAAACAACGCTAGAGTTATAATGAACACTGAGCCAAGTTAGTAGTCACAATAGTACAACACAATATATATTAATTATTGGGGCTATTCACAATTCCTTTGTTCACACCAAATTTTCTCTAGTTACCAACAGGCGCTTTTAGAATACTAGCCCATTATGGTCCTTGATCTCTTGACTTCCAAGTCTGAAAGCTCAAATATGCATTGCCACAGTAACAGAGCGTGACTATGAAAGCAAAAATCTGTAAAAGAGAAAACAAAACTTTAATTCACTTCATCTTATTCAAATGCACTGATTTTAGCATACATTTTGGAATTTGTGGGAATTCTGAGGCAGGTAACTCACCACATGACTCCCCAAAGCCTTTTGCCATCTAAGAAGGCACAAGTAAGGACGAGATGGAATATTCTCCACTTGTCTGGATGAATGAAGCTCTGACATCAT
Organism: Chiloscyllium punctatum; assembly: GCF_047496795.1. Taxonomy (NCBI): domain Eukaryota; kingdom Metazoa; phylum Chordata; class Chondrichthyes; order Orectolobiformes; family Hemiscylliidae; genus Chiloscyllium; species Chiloscyllium punctatum. The sequence goes on from NC_092746.1 coordinate 71,994,421, forward strand.
TCACATAGCTTAACACCATCCAAGACAAAACGTAGCCTGCTTGAAAGGCATCCTACCGAAAACATTCACTCTCTCTACTACCGATTCACAATGGCAGTGCTGTATACCATCTGCAAGATGCAGTATAGCAACTTGACTAGGTTCCTTTGACAGAACTTTCTAAACCTTCAACCTCTGCCACCTAGAAGGGCAAGGGCAAAAGATGCACCGCTGAAAGATCCTTTCCAAGAGGCGCACCATTCTGACTTGGAACTATACTGCCATTTCTTTTTGCTGGGTCAAAATCCTGAAACTCTTCCACTTCCTAACAAAGTTGAGTGTGTCCATACCAACTGTGATTGTTCAAGTAGCTCACTAACACTTTCTCAAGGGAAATTAGAGATGGGCAACAAATGCTAGCCTTGTTAGCAACACTTACTTCCTACGCCCCCCCCCCCCAAAAAAAAATCCATAAAACAAAACGTTTGACAAGTAGGGGATATAAGGCATCACAACAAATGAATGAAAATGCTAAATTTTGGCAAGTTTGACTCAATAATTAATACTAAATTTTTAAATGCATATGCCCAGCACAATGTCCAACCTCAGTTTGGAAAAGCAAAAATTTACTTTGTGCTGAAGAATTTACGTTCCCAGCTGATGGTAACATTGAAAAGTCAGATTCCAGAGTGAAACCTAGCTTAACAGATCACAGCTTTTCTTTTGCAGTTTGCAATTCAGTCACCTGGCTACCAATGTACTATCTTTATAACAAAGTTCACGATTGAAGAAGTAGGAAAATAATTTTTGGAAAAAGATTTAATGTTGTATTGTAGCACTGTCCTCACACCTCTTCTCTTCAATTTAAAATTTCTTACTAAAACCTGATGAGATCACAAATGTTTCCGTTTGGTAACCTTGTGCATATTCACCATGTGTTCCTCTCCATTACTGTCTCACACAATATACAGGCATAGGCTAATCATTGGCTTTTTTTGCCTCTTTAATACAAAAAGTTTTTTCCAGTTTCTGTACTTGGACTGCTGAAATAGTTTAAGACCTCTATCTCTTAGATGGCCTGAGGACTGCTAAAACTAAACTGCCCTTCTGCTGGTATGGGTCCTCCTCTTTTGAACTGAATCTACATCTAGCCTTAGCTTCTCTTATAGTAGGCCATAAAAGCTCAACTTAGTAAACGCTTCAGCAATTATTTTACTAGGTAGCCTGTCTAGTCATTGAACAGAAGTCACGTGATTTGTTGGAAATACTGTTTTTAGCAGTGGGCAAAATCAAAGTTTCTGATCCCTGCCCCAAAAATAAAGTCACCTTCACAGAAAACCAAGCGCCCATTTTCCCCAACTTTACATTACTCTATCCTCTCCAAGTTCCAACTAAACAACATAAACTAAATTTTAGTCACAAACTTTATTCCTCAACCCTATTGAATTTCAGCTCCAACATTCTCATTTATGGTCTTTATTTCATGAACCAGTCAAGTTGTAGCATGAAGGGAGGTTGGGTAAGGGACTGTATGCTCCTAATTGTTCTTTTCTCACGAATGTTCTTCATCGTTCTCTTCAAGGCATTGGCTTATGCAAAGATATCACTCTGTGAATACCAATCACTTCTTTACAATAATAGAATGTTCTAGCTTATTGTAGATGGGACCATTCCTCACCAATTAATTCAGACCATGAATTCAACCTGAGGGTACACAGACAAATCAGAAGCTCTCTTTACCAGACATCTGCATATCTACAATTTCTAACTCAACTCAATGACTGAGTACCAACATTAGAAATCATAGAATCATAGGATCCCTACAGTGTAAAAACAGGCCATTTGGCCCAACACGTCCACACCGACCTTCCAATGAGCAATCCACCCAGACCTATTCCCTTAAACTATTATTCTCCATTACCCCAGACTAATGCACCTAACCTACATATCCTTGAACACGATGGACAATTTAGCTTGGTCAATTCACCTAATCTATACATAGAATCATAGAATCCCTGCAGTGTGGAAACAGGCCTTTCAGCCCAACAAGTCCACATTGACCATCCGAAGAGTAACTCACCCAGACCCATTCCCCTACTACACTACATTTACCCCTGACTAATGTATTTAACCTACACATCTCTGAACACTATGGGCAATTCAGCATGGCCAATCCACCTGACCTGCACATCTTTGGACTGTGGAAGGAAACTGGAGCACCTGGAGGAAACCCACGCAGATGCTATGAGAATGTGCAAACTCCACATAGACTGCTGCCTGAAACAGGAATCAAACCCAGGTCCCTGGCACTGTGAGGCAGCAGTGCTAACCCTCGAGCCACCAACCTGGCTGATCTTTCCCTTTCTAATCGATTTGTTTTCAAATTTTATTTTTTGGATGTGGTTAATTTTGGCAGTTTTTATTGTCCATCTTTGGGTATCCTAAAGGTTTTAAAAGACAATGAGGTCAATTGCAGCATCCAAAAATCTGATCAAATAACTCAGTGCATAGAAACAGGAATGCGCCATTCAGCCTCTTGAGCTTCAAGTAAATCCTAACAGATTTGTATTTTAACCCATTTTAGCTACCTTTGCTCCTTATCCCTGGGTACACTTACATAACAACAACTGGCACAGCGTCTTCAAAACAGAAATAAAATTAACATAAATATCTGTAGATGCATATTTTGGTTTAAATTGCTTTTCCTTTTGGTGTCAACTTACTCAAATAGTACGCATATGTTACTTGAACTACGTTGGAAGGAGGAGCCACTGCCTTTGGATGAAAAGATGTGACTAGGGAAGGGGCCTTTTCTCCTTCAGGAATTTGGATGGGAATCTTAGCTCATTCACAGAACTGGATAACACATACCTGCAAATGAGCCTGGAATCAATAACAACTCTTCAGATGAGCTTATGTTGCCAATGGATAGCTTGGCAAATAGAAGTCAGATTTTTAATAAGTTTGGCTCTTGTTTACCTGCACGAGGAAGAAAGTATGCGATAAATCGAAAACTGACTTACCGTGGAAGCCACCCAACTGTTGTAGTTGTGTGTACCTTCTTGAGCTTGTTTTATTGAAATTGCATCCACAATTGAGGCTAAGAGGTACATCAAAGTAGCACTGGCATTAAAACTCAAACCCTGTAGTTAAGAGAAACAGCATTATTACCCCACTTCAGTAGTACTAATTTATACATCCAGTAGATACACTTCTGCAGAACTTGGAGAAAAAAAGAACTTGGGATTAATATGGCAAATATTTAACATGTTTGGGATATCTGATAATGGTCACAGAGCAACGGCTGCTATGTAGTACTATGACTTATGTAGGTACATGCAGCAGTGAACGTTCACACAGCAAACTCCCAAAAACATGAAAAATCACCAAATATTTTAGGTTCTGTTATTTGAGGAAAATGTTGGCAATGACACCAAAGCATTCTGCTGTTCTTCATGCTCTTTTATGTCCACCCGAATAGTCAGGCAGCACCCCAATCCTACACTCATGCATCAGACTAGATTCTCAAGATCTGAGGCAGCTTTAACCACATCTGGTTTTGGCATAGTCCTTTCATCTAAATGGAAGTCACATAAAACAAAATGAACAACAAGTTTATTCCACTGCCTTAAAGCTCAACTGTGATAATATAGGGTTTACTAACACCTTCACGACTGTTAAACCTGTTCCACCAATTGCAACAACACTGCAAAAGGTAAGCAGAGGTGGTCGGGGCTGAATTTTCTCAGCCCACTGATGCAGTCCTACTACATCTCCAGTGGAAGAATATGGAACTAGCCTGACAGCTGGATGCACTGGTTTCCAGTTTAGGCTAGACACTCCCACCAGGCCTATAATGGAGAAGTATCTCTGCCCTCCCTTGTCCTCGAGACATATCTCCCTAATATGACAGTTCTCGCTTTCTTACCACAGTAGAAACTGGAGCAGGATTTGGGGTCAGTATGTGCCAGCAAGTTGTGGTATACTTGGCAGTGAAATTAAAATCGATAAGATGAGGATGGAATTGTATGACAATGATTCTCTTTTTTTTGCGTGAATCTGAATCTCATAAGAGATAATAAAATTTACAGCATTGCAATTGAATTCTTAAACCTTGGTCAGTGAATGGAGCAATTGCATTCATTTTGTGAATTTGAAAATGTGAAATGTGCACATACCTCTGGGCAGGTGCCAGATTTACATCATCTTTTACAGTAAATCTACTCCGTACAATGAGTTGGCACCATTAAAGAATGTCATACAAATAATTGACCACTCACTGGCCTGTCCATGGGGAAATTAAGACAAGACTACATATTATATGAAAGAATTTTTTCCCATCGAAACAGAAATTAGATATTCTCACTGTTGTAGCTTCTCATTTTTGTAATTTGTGTCTTTACAAGTATTGTTTCAATGAGGCACAATGCTATTCAAGGCCAGTGTGCTTTAAATCACTGCACTGCCCAGCAACATATCCACGATACAATCCCAACAAACCAAGACATGTATACAACTGTGAGGCCTGCACCCACTACATAGATGGTCACTCATTTCCTTGCACTATTCCCATGTCCTGGACTGTCTAACATGCCTTGAGGGACCATATTCCAAAGGTTCCCTGTGAACACCATTCTCTCTAAAGTTGCAAAGTGAGAGATAATGTTCTGCACTCTGGAGGTGGTGATCTTCCTGCCATCTTTAATACAGTAAAAGTATACAGTAGTTAGTTTCAGAGGGACTATTTCCATTTATCGAGAGATAATTTTAAAAATACAGCTGAAGCAAAATCAGGAAGCATCTTTCAACAAAGAGGAAACTCTCACCTGCAGAAAAAGTGTCACATCTTGGGCAACTGAAATTTTCAAGATCAGAGATGGAGCAAACATGGGTCAAAGACAAATAAGCAAAAAAGGAACTGCAGATCAATTGTGATTTATCAAGGTGACAGAATAGCATTCAGGGGCTGAATGGGCTATTCCTGTTATAATCCTATGACTCAGTTTTCCATTAAAATGTTCAAATGAACTGCCTCTGTTACACTAAAGATCTGTGATGGCTCATGTTTTGCATTTCACACATCACAAGGATTATTTGCATTACTCAACTTGGTCTCTGCCGTAAGAGTATAGAAGATGTTAGTCTAAACTGTCAGGAGTGTAAGTCACTGCTAACAAAATTAAACTCTCTTCACATAAAGATTAACTGAAGATAATAAAACTTCTGTCTAACTGCACCTACTGAACTCTCTCCAAGGCTAACCTTCCACTAAACTCCACACACACACTGTCCTTCGTACTTGATTGGCCATCCTCAGATAAAGATTGCTCGTCAAATCACTGGAGGTGGCCTTGGTTTGAAAGTATTGAACTGAGATCAGTGAACAGCCATCATCCTAGAACTTTATACTTCCGCACAACAGATACTAATTCGGCTGCTCATTCCTGATACTTCCCCTCCAGAGTGCAGAACATTTATCTTTACTTCCAGTTTCATAACCATTCTGTCCTGAATTGACCTCAGGTGAAGCAGAAATAGATTCAAAAACTGACTGGAGCTACGAGCTAGGTAAAGGAAAATTCAAACAAGAGACCTACTCCCAACAGATAGACAAGTGAAAGCAGGATCAGCATTAGCAGCAATGCTCCCACATAATAGCCTGCTAATGCTTCGGTTCTAAGCCTGTACAATAAAGCCAGTATACAGGAAAGTATATAGCACCAATGCAACAAACACCAAAACATGAATACAGGACCGCAGGTGAGAAATTCAGGGGAACTATTTTTGAAGAAAACAGTGAAAACAAATGGCTAGCAGGATACTCACCACTGTGGTCCATGGTACCTGAGGAATCTTCGTATAAGCCATGGTGATGTAGAAGATCAAAAAGAAGACTGTGAGCACCCAGTAAAAGACTGCCACGAACATCACCCAGCCAAAGGCAGAGACAGAGAAATATTCTGTACTCGCTATCAATATCCAGACCAACAGCCCAAGTACCTGAAAAAAAAATCCATTGCAAGTATATCACAAATTACTAGCTCCGGGCTGGCTCTAACCTGCCTCTGTCTGGATCAGTTAGGAAATGAGCTGACCTCATTTTACTGCATTGAGAATACTTTAAAACATCCAGGCCCAAAACATTTGCATTTTTTAAAAAAATGCAATCACACAGCAGTGGCTAAAATCATTATTGCACATAATATTGATGTACAGAGACGATCTTGGGGTTCAAGTCCACAGCTCCTCAGAAGTGGCCTCACATGTAGATAGGGTGGTGTAGAAGGCGTATGACATGCTTGTCTTTATTGGTCAGGGAACTGAGTACAAGAATCAGCATTCGTGTTGCAGCCTTACAAGAGTTTGGTTAGGCCACACTTAGAGTATTGCGTTCAATTCTGGTCGCTACATTACTGAAGAGTGCAGAAGAGGTTTACCAGGTTGCTGCCTGGATTAAAGGGTATGAGCTATGAGGACAGGCTGGAAAAACTCAGGGTATGATGAAGGGCTTTTGCCCGAAACGTCAATTTCGCTGCTCATTGGATGCTGCCTGAACTGCTGTGCTCTTCCAGCACCACTAATCCAGTATTTGGAAAAACTCAGGTCATTTTCTGAGGCTGAGGGGAGATTTGATGGAAATCTATAAAATTAGGAGATGCACATATAGGGTTGACAGTCAGAATCTTTCTCCGCCCCAGAGTTGAAATGTTAATACCAGGGGCCTTGCATTTAAGATGAGAGGGGGAAAAGTTTTCTTTTCTTAAAAAAAAAGAGTGGCAGGACTCTAGATGTGCAAACTCAATCTTATCAAAAAAACTGATAGGTACATAGAAAAGGACTGCACATAGTGGATTGGAAAGAGAAATTAAAAATAGGCAATGCATGTCTTTAAAATTGATGATTGATGCACATCACAAATAATAATCTAACATTTTTCATGAGGTTATCAGGAGTCATGTGTATTCCAAACTTGTTTTATTTCTAAATTTTCAACATTTGGTTTGTTTCTTTTTGTTATTAAAAGGGGAATAAACATATTTAACATTGAGCATTACCACAGAAAATTTAAATGTTATGAGTGGATGACATTAACAGTAAAAAGCAGTCCCTGTGCATTTCACACACTCAAAATATTATTGTCACCAATGACTAAAGCTGTATTCACATTGCAGTCTGGGTCTCAAGAGAGCAAGAGAATGTAAACACTTTTCCCCATTGCATTTTCTAATGTGCAGCTGGCCTTCCTGTCAACCTTTGTAGAGGCTCAACAGTATGTTCCATTATGTTTGCACTGATAGCATAACAACAAAACCTCTGAAACAAACTACTGCCATGACAGGGTACTGATAAGGGCTGAAGAAGGGCCTATGCCCGAAATGTCGATTCTCCTGTTCCTTGGATGCTGCCTGACCTGCTGCGCTTTTCCAGCAACATATTTTCAGCAGGGGTCTGATAAGGCCCTGTAGATAGCTAATGAAACCCAATGAAAATTTCCTATATCTTACCCCATCCTGTTTTGTACACATAAACAAAAAATCTGGTGGGTTTATGTGGTCACCAACTGTGAAAGATCTCCAGTGGCATCTTTCAAAAAAAAATGCAAAGATCTTATCCATACCAAGAAATCGGTTATGAGCAGTTCTGTAGATGTTAAAGCTCTTAGTGCAATGAAATGTAACTTCTGAAATCACCAAAGTCTCAACATTCATTCATACTTATGGAGCACCTCTAGGATCTCCTGAGGTGTTGTTGCTTATATGCCAGACTATTCAGCAAAATCTTATTAGAGGTCATTCAGTTAACTTCCCTACTTTACACAGATTTCAAACCGTAGAGAAATTTTCAGGAGGAAGATTACTGAGACACTTGAATATTTAATGTGACCACAAAAATGGTTTACAGAAACTGAATTGAGTCACTGGGTCAGTCTGAAGTGAATAAAAGATTAAATGTTTTTAAAGTGACTTGAAATTTGTACCTTTATCTTCTTTCATATTTACCTGCTTTATGATCTTTTCATTTACTACTTCCTTTCTTGTTGAGAAAAATAACCTTATACTTGTATGGACATTCACAAGAACATAAGACCACGTATGACGCCTAGCCACATTGGAGATATTACCTCAGATGACCCAAAATCTTGGTCAATGAAATAGGTTTTAACAAGCATCTTAAAAGGAGTAAAGTAAGGTAGAGAGATGTCGACAGACAATGTGTAAGACAGGGTTGGGCAGACTGGAGCCAGGAAGGATGCTTCCCCTGGTTGGTTTTGGGAGGGGGGTGGGGGTGGGGTGGCTGGAACCAGGGGACTACATGAGGCTGGAAGAACACAGCAAGCCAGGCAGCATCAGGAGATGGAGAAGTCAATGTTTCAGATATAACCCTTCTTCAGGACTGGGATTGGGGTGGGGATGAGGGGAGCTGCAGATAAAGGGGAAGTGTAGGAAGGGTTTTGGGAGAGGAGAGGGCTGGAGTGATGAGGTAGTGATAGGTGAACACAGGTAGAGGGTTCGGCCTGGTTGGTTGATGGGGGTGGGGCGGGGGGGGGGGGGTGGGAGGGGGAATAAATCCAGATGGTAGCTGGAAGAAAGGGTCAGTAAGTGGAATGGAAGGGAGTAGGTGGGGCTTGAAAGGGAGTCAGGGGTTGGGAAAAGAGGTTATTTGATACTGGAGAACTCAAATGTTGAATCCTCCGGGCTACAGGCTGCACAGGCAGAAGGTGAGGTGTTGCTCCTAATATTTCCAGTCTGATTTACCATGGCAATGGAGGAGGCCAAGGATAGACGTGTCAGAGGGGAGTGAGAAGGGAAATTGAAATGGGTGGGGACTGGGAGGTCAGGTCAGCTCTTACTGGTCCAGCGAGATGCTCGGCGTAACGTGCCCTCAGTTTACATTTGGCCTCACCAATGTAAAGAAGACCGGATCGGGAGCACCAGTAAACTAGGTTGGAGGAGATGCAGGTGAACCTCTGTCTCACCTGGAAAGACTGTTTGAGGCTCTGGATGGAGGTGAGTGGGGTGGTAAGAAGAAGCAGATTTAAGATGGAGTTGAGGAGGAACATCTTCACCCAAAGGGTTGTGAATCTGTGAAATTCCCTGCCCAGTGAAGCAGTTGAAGCTACCTTATTGAATGTTTTTAAGGCAAAATGTTGATAGATGTCTGAACAGTAACTGAATTAAGGGTTATGGTGAGCGGGCGGGTGAGTGGAGATGAGTCCTCAAAAAGATCAGCCATGATCTTATTGAATGACAGAGCAGGCTCTATTGGCCAGGTGGCCTACTCCTGCTCCTAGTTGTTATGTTCTAACAATAAAGTGATAATCTGTCAAATGTGATATTTTATTCAATTTGCTTCAGTAACTTTGAACTGCAGTCTAATATCTCGGACTTCATTGATTTCCCTCACCATCAGTTAGGAAACAGCATTTCACTTACATTCTGACCACCACCATCTTGTGGCTATAACTCTACATTACAGTAATACAAGAGCTCAATAGCCTCACCCAGTGGAAATAACCTAGTAATGGATCAATACCATGAAATCGAGCATCTTGCTTTAATACAGAATATTTATTCACAGTTTTGTGCACCAACTTTTCTCCATTTCCACCTTGGCATCAGCGCTGAAAGTGGATCTTGCTGATAGATGACAATAAAAACAAAGTGCTGGCAAAACTCAACAGGTCTAGTAGGATCTGTGGGTAGAAAGTAGAGTTAACATTTTGAGTCTGGCGACTCTTCATCACAACAGAGAACTTTATTTTATCATCCTGCTGTTGGATGGCCCAAATGAAAACTATTAGATCACCAAAGATCTCTCAGTCAAGAGAGGAATTTCTAATTGAATGATTATAGAAAGATGCCTAAATGAGAAATAACAAAGGAATCTGGACAGAACAAGACAAGTTTATTAGAATGGAACCGAATGTTAGGGCAGACATCAGGAAGTATCTCTTCATTCAGAAACAAACAGCAACTGGAACTACTCATTTGATGAAGCGGTATTTTTTAGATGGTTATGTCTCAATTCAAAATTGAGGCGAGTTAAAATCAGCCTTGGATTCTTGCTTAATTTATTGGATACAGGGAGAAACATTATAATCACAGTCATCACAGTAATAGATGGACGATGCACTGTTCACTTGCAACAGTCCATTCTGCTAAAATACTGAACACATTTCTTTGATTATAATGTCTCCTGGAGAGAAATACAATAAAACAAGATTTATATTCTGCTGTTGCAAGTGGCAGTACAAAGACAGATTTTAAATCACTGATTATGCACAGACTAAACTGAACAGTTTGACCGGCTCACATTTTCCATTTTGGGACCAGATTCAAAGAGAACTTTTGATGATGTCATGGGCCAGTGAGCTACCTCAGGACCAAGGTGAAACTGCCCTGCAGCATACACCAGCTGGAAAAAAAAAACCCGAAGGCAAACTTTCCCTTGCAGTACGAAGAGCAACAGAAGGGTTTGGAAATAAAATTCCAAATTCTGACCTAAAACATTCTGCTTTCTTTCAGTGCTTGCTCACAGCTCCCAGGACCAGGGACCATGAGAACTCCATTTTAGACTATAAGACATAGGAGTGGAAGTAAGACCATTCGGCCCATCGAGTCCACTCCGCCATTTAATCATGGCTGATGGGCATTTCAACTCCACTTACCCGCATTCTCCCCGTAGCCCTTAATTCCTTGTGACATCAAGAACTTATCAATCTCTGCCTTGAAGACATTTAGCGTCCCAGCCTCCACTGCACTCCGCGGCAATGAATTCCACAGACCCACCACTCTCTGGCTGAAGAAATGTCTCCGCATTTCTGTTCTGAATTGAACCCCACTAATTCTAAGGCTGTGCCCAGAGGTCCTAGTCTCCTCACCTAACGGAAACAATTTCTTAGCGTCCACCCTTTCCAAGCCATCTATTATCTTGTAAGTTTCTATTAGATCTCCCCTCAACCTTCTAAACTCCAATGAGTACAATCCCAGGATCCTCAACCGTTTCTCATATGCTAGACCTACCATTCTAGGGATCATCCGTGTGAATCTCCGCTGGACACGCTCCAGTGCCAGTATGTCCTTCCTGAGGTGTGGGGACCAAAACTGAACACAGTACTCCAAATGGGGCCTAACCAGAGCTTTATAAAGTCTCAGTAGCACATCGCTGCTTTTATATTCCAACCGTCTTAAGATAAATGACAACACTGCATTCGCTTTCTTAATAACTGATTCAACCTGCATGTTTACCTTTAGAGAATCCTCGACAGATCCCTTTGTACTTTGGCTTTATGAATTTTCTCACCGCTTAGAAAGTAGTCCATGCTTGTATTCTTTTTTCCAAAGTGCAAGACCTCGCATTTGCTCACATTAAACTTCATCAGCCATTTCCTGGACCACTCTCCCAAACTGTCTAGATCCTTCTGCAGCCTCCCCACTTCCTCAGTACTACCTGCCTGTCCACCTAACTTCGTATCATCATAAACTTCGCTAGAATGCTCCCAGTCCCTTCATCCAGATCATTAATATATAACATGAACAGCTGCGGCCCCAACACTGAACCCTGTGGGACACCGCTTGTCACCGGCTGCCATTCCAAAAAAGAACTTCTTATCCCAACTCTCTGCCTTCTGTCAGACAGCCAATCCTCAATCCATGCCAGTAGCTCACCTCGAACACCATGGACCCTCACCTTACTCAGCAGCCTCCCATGTGGCACCTTATCAAAGGTCTTTTGGAAGTCTAGATAGACCATATCCACTGGGTTTCCCTGGTCTAAGCTATTTGTCACCTCTTCAAAAAATTCTAACAGGTTTGTCAGGCACGACCTCCCCTTACTAAATCCATGTTAACTTGTACTAATCTGACCCTGTTCTTCCAAGAATTTAGAAACCTCATCCTTAATGATGGATTCTAGAATTTTGCCAACAACCGAGGTTAGGCTAATTGGCCGATAATTTTCCATCTTTTGTCTTGATCCTTTCTTGAACAATGGGGTTACAACAGCGATCTTCCAATCATCCAGGACTTTCCCTGACTCCAGTGACTTTTGAATGATCTCAACCAATGCCTCCACTATTTCCTCAGCCACCTCCCTCAGAACTTCAGGATGTAGCCCATCGGGGCCAGGAGATTTGTCAATTTTAAGATCTTTTAGCTTTTCTAGCACTCTCTCTTTTGTAATGGCAACCATACTCAACTCAGCCCCCTGACTCCCTTTAATTGTTGGGATATTACTCATGTCTTCCACTGTGAAGACTGACGCAAAGTACTTATTAAGTTCCCCAGCCATTTCCTTATCTCCCATCACTAGGCTTCCAGCATCAGTTTGAAGTGGCCCAATGTCTACTTTTGCCTGTTGTTTGTTTCTTATGTATTGAAAGAAACTTTTACTATCATTTCTAATATTACTGGCTAGCCTACCTTCATATTTGATCCTCTCCTTCCTTATCTCTCTCTTTGTTATCCTCTGTTTGTTTTTGTAGCCAACCTAATCCTCTGATTTCCCAGTGCTCTTGGCCACTTTATAGGATCTCTCTTTTTCTTTGATATATTTCCTGACTTCCTTTGTCAGTCATGGCTGTCTAATCCCTCCCCGGATAATCTTTCTTTTCTTGGGGATGAACCTCTGTACAGTGTCCTCAATTATACCCACAAACTCCTGCCACTTTTGCTCTGCTGTCTTCACTGCTAGGCTCTGCTTCCAGTCTATTTTTGTCAGTTCCTCTCTCATGCCCTCATAATTACCTTTATTTAACTGTAACACCATTACATCCGATTTTGCCTTCTCTCTTTCAAACTGCAGACTGAACTCTACCAAATTACGATCGCTGCTTCCTAAGGGTTCCCTTACTTTAAGATCTTTTATAAAGTCTGGTTCATTGCAAAGCACTAGGTCCAGAATAGCCTGCTCCCTTGTGGGCTCCATGACAAGCTGTTCCAAAAAGCCATCCTGTAAACATTCCAAGAATTCTCTTTCCACTGGCAACATTATTTACCCAGTCACCTTCAAATTCTTCAGGATGTGGCCTCTTGAATTTTCAGAAGGGCTCGATTTACTGGGTTTTCATTCGGAATCACAAGCTTTCAGGGCGCTGCTCTTTGATCAGGACTATAACCTGGTGTCGTCTGACTTCTAAACTTATCCACCCTAGTCCACCACTGGCACCTCCACATCAATGACAATTAAAATGTAGCCAGCAAAGCCAACATCCCACTGATAGATATTTTTAAAAACCTGCAAGTTCCCCTCCAAGCTATGCAACATCCTCACTTTAAATAATGTTACCTTCCCTTCACTGCCACTGGGTCAAAATCCTGGAACGCCCTTCCTAAGATCATTGTGAGTGATGCCAAACCCCAAGAACTGCAGCAGTTCAAGAAGTCAGCTTATCAACACGTCTCTCCAGTGGAAGGACGATGGGCAATAAATGCTGGCCCAGCCAGTGATGCCCACATCATATGAGCAAAGTGAATACTTATCAATACTTTCTCTCTTAACGTGTGAAATCCTCACCTTTAACTCCATTGCCTTGCTCCAACCATATCCTGCATTCTCCTCCAGACCTTTATCATCTCCCTCCAATTGCTGCATTCCTCTCAAACTCCGTCTTTTTGTACATTCCCTGTCCGTTTGTCATAACAAATCAGTAGACATTTCAAATGGTAGCCTGGGTCCAAATTCCACAAATTTCCACACGAAGCCTCTGCATCAATTCATTCTTTTTCAAACAAAAAATATGCACCTGATGTCTTTGATCAAGACGTCTAGCAATCTGTCTAACCTTGCCTGGTTTGATCCTAAGGTCCCTGATTCCCAACCCCTGATATAGCTTTAAAAAATTAGTGAGAGGGGAGAGAGAGAGCGCGTGTGAGAAAGAAGAGAGAGAAAGCGGAGAGGAGAAACAGCTAGGTGATGCTATTCTCTTAAATAAGCTAATATATTGTGCTGAATTTTGCTGCAATTGACAGTTCTCATACTGTTTATTTCTCAAATTCACAAAAAAAACTCACATCTCGTAACTTTGTGCGCACAACAAGTTTACACTCAAAATGTGGGTAAACAAGTTTTACTTATGGGCCACGCCAAAATCTAGTTTATATTGTTGCCTGATATACATGAATGAATCAGGGTCGAAAAGTGTGGCACTGGAAAAGCACAGCCAGTCAGGCAGTATCTGAGGAGCAGCATAGTTGACATTGCGGGCATAAGCTCTTCATTGGGAATATGGGGCAATTTCAGTTTCAATGTGGAAATGCTAATCCCATTCAATGGAAATCCAGAATGCAGAAATGTCAATCTTAAACTGGATTGCACCAGGAGCTGGAAGCATTCTGGTTTGTGAAGTACAGGCTATACCTAGGAAAGGATGAAAAAAAAGGTAAATAGAGATGCAAAAAGCTAAATGGCAGGAGCAACAGTTAACTAGATAAGGGTTGCCATGGTGAGTAATGCATTGTATTTTAATTAATGACTGAATTCAGGAACTAACAACAGGAACAACTTCTCTATTCAACACTATTTCGTATTACTTTTTCTAACTTATTTAGATATGCAAATATTCTAAAATAGACAAAAGCTGTGAAAACCTTCTCTGGACTTGAAATACACTTTACAGATCACTGACTCCGAAGAATCACTTTTAGAATAATGTACAGGTTTTAAGAGGACATTGTGTTCAAAAGTGCTGTTTACAAACTCAGAAGACTTAACAACAGTCAACAGGGTGGCTGTAAGAACACTTTGCTCAGTTGCCACATTTGGCCTTCAGCAAGCAAAAAAAAAATTCTGCACAGGTTTAACTCTTTAATAAACCGGCCAAATTGTAAGGAAGAATATCCACAACAGATGATACCTTTGTGGCCTTTGATTTGTGCAAATGTCCTTATAGATTTTACAAAGATCTCAAAATCAGTGAAAATTATTGCCCTGTTTTCATCAAAATAGCCTTGCCTCAGTTTCAAGTGGGGGACATTATCCTGGGAGGAACTTGTAAATTACTTCAGAACTGTTTTGATGGTGGTCACTGGTCTCGAAGTGTTAACTCTGGTTTCTTTCCATAGATGCTGACAGACCTGCTGAGCTTTTCCAGCAATTTCTGTTTTTGTTTAGGATTCTAAAGGTTGTGGCAGGGTAAATGCCGAGAGGATGTTTCCTCTCATGGAACAATCTAGAACCAGAGGGCATTGTCTCAAAATAAAGGGGGGTACCAATTTAAGACTGAGATCAGAAGAAATTTCTTCTCTCAGATTTTTTGATAGTCTTTGGAATTCCTTGCCACAGAGAGCTGTGGGGGCAGAGTCAGTGAACGGTAGGGTCTGAAGGAGGATCATTGGACCCAAAATATAGACACAGCAGGTCAGGCAGCATCCAAGGAGCAGGAGAATCGAAGTTTCGGGTATAAGCCCTTCTTCAGGAAATAAGAAGGGCTTATGCTCGAAACGTCGACTCTCCTGTTCCTTGGATGCTGCCTGACCTGCTGCACTTTTCCAGCAACACATTTTTCAGCTCTGATCTCCAGCACCTGCAGTCCTCACTTTCTCCACCCACTCTGCTTTTTCTGCACAGATGGTACCAGATCTACTGAGTTTCTCCGGCAATTTGTTCTCATTTCAAATTTGCAGCATCAATAGTTATTTGATTGCATTTTGTTATTTTTCAGCAAAATTCAGCACAATATATTAGCTTATATAAGAGAATAGCATCGCCTATCTGTTTCTCCGATATCAGGGTTCTTAGCTGAGTCAGTAATGCAGACACTTGAACAAACAGCTCTGCCAACCATCCAACCCAAATATTGGGCCCGCCACGTGGATGATACCTTTGTCATCACTAAACAAAACAAATTAGAGGAAACCGTCAAGACCATCAATAATACCCTTACTGGCATAAAATTCACTTAAGAGGAAGATGTCACAGTAAAGCAAACAGCCAATGAGGAACTCGAAACCAGCATCTACAGGAAAACAACACATACGGTCCAAATATTGAACTAAAGAAATCATCCCAACATCCACAAAGGAAGCTGCATCAGAACATTATTTCAACGAGCCAAGACAGACTGCAGCACAGAGGAACTACATAGAACAGAGGAAAATCACCTATATTGTGTATTCAAAAAGAATGGATACCCAATGAACACAGTCCACCAATTTCTCATCAACAAACCCAACAAGCAGACAAAACACATCCAGAAACCTTAGCCACTCTCCCCTACATCAAAGATATCTCGGAAATGACTGCCAGCCTACTCAGACCCCTTGGCACCATGGTAGCCCACAAACCCACCAACACACTAAAACAGCAGCTAATGAACTTGAAAGACCCTACACAGACAACAAGCAAAACTAATGTCATTTACAGAATACCGTGCAAGAACTGTAACAAACACTACATTGGACAAACAGGCAGAAAACTAGCCACCAGGATACAGGATCAACTAGCCACAAAACAACATGACCCACTCTCACTAGTATCCTTACATACAGATAAGGAAGGACACAACTTTGAATGGGAGAACACATCCATCCTAGGACAAGCCAAACAGAGACATGCACAAGAATTCCTAGAAGCATGGCATTCCAACTGGAACTCCATCAACAAACACATTGAATTAGACCCCATCTACCACCCCCTGAGAAAAAGAACAGGAAATGACACCACCAACCCAAAGAAACCCAAACATATAAATAGAAAGCAGGAATTATCAACAGTGCTTTGTCCAGAGGCTCACTGAAGATGTTACCCAGTAGGGTGATGAAACGTCTGGAAGTGAACCTTCCAGCTCAGCGAGTAAACCCATATCCAGAACCTCAACCTGAGCTACAAATCTTCTCAAAACTTGCTATCAATAGATTTTTTTATATATTATTGTAGGTAACTTTTTGATCAGTGTAATGGTTATGGAGAAAAGGCAGGAAAGGTGGTGTTGGATCATTCATGATCCCATTGAATAGCAGAGCAGGCTCAAGGGGCCAATCGACCTTCTCCTGTTCCTACTTCTTACAGCATGTTTTGGGTTCAATTCCAATCCAGTGACTTGAGTCTACAATGTAGAATTAAATAATGAGAACTGGAATTCTCACTATACTGGGACAATAGAACAGGAGTATTGTCAGTTTGACCCCTGTTAACCATGCGATACAAAGTTGATGGAGAGAATAACTTAGATTTTATTCAAGGAGTTCAATGTAATGTTATTGACTTCTCTTGACATCTTTATTTTGATAAACCCTTTTGCAGTATTTGTTAAACACTGCAATGCAATGACAGAAATTTATGATGGTTCCATACAACCATCTTCTATTTACTGGTACTTACTCCTCTACTTGGCAAGTAGATTGTTCATGTTTCATCACATATGAATGGAGGCAGCATCAAGCACTGGAGAGCCAAGTGATTGTTGTGTTGAAATTTAAAGTGTTATTTCGCACTAAATTTATCTTGCAGAGTCATTTGTGGCCCCGCTCTCAAAAGCTCCTTACACATTTATGGAGATGTAGAGAAAAGGGCCAAATTTTCATGAGTTGGTCCAACCCTGGGCACCTTTAAATATGACAGACAGGACCTGATGCTAACAATTTTCCTGGCACTAAGAGTGTGAGTACCACACCTGCAGCCTACCCTCCAAATCTTGCTGGTTCCATTGTGGAGGTAGGCATCTCAGCTCCCCACGAGCAGCAAAAGCTAGAAGGCAAATGTCCCAGAAAACGGAGGCTGGCCTTCTAACCAGTTAATTAGAGACAGTGCCTGCTGAGCAAGGAAATTTCCTGACTTGTTCTTCCCCCCACATTAGCAGAAGCTCAAGCCTTGGTATCAGTTATTTAAGGAATGTTTTTGATATGCAACATGTTGCTTTATAATCTTACAGCAAGTATCACTGCCTTCATTAGGAATGAGACCATTAGTAAATTTAAACTTCTGCCAGACACAAGTGACGAAGATGATGCCTGAATAGTTAGTCTCTGGCTTTGTAATGATGATTGAAATTCTGCTCATCTTATCTATTAATTTGGGTTAATGATTAAAATGAGAGCAAAAAGGTGCACAGCTGTGCTGGAAGCATATTGCTTAGCAACTGGGCATTAATGAATCTGATTGAACATCCTGGTCCTGTTCACTACTAGTTTCAGGTCAAGCCAACTTGCTTGAAGATTAAAGATTGCTAAAGAGCAGGAATATTAGCTCCCTGCATTCTCACATGCTCTCAAATTAATCATTCTACTTTATCAGATATGCATGACATTTCAAAGGATTACAGAAGGGTTACAATATGGAATAAGACTGTTCAACCTATTGTGTCTGTGCCAGTTCTCCGAATGAGCAACTCACTCTGTGTTATTCTTGCTTATTCTTCACATAACTCTTCCTTTTTCCAGACAATTCAATTCCCTTTTGAATGCTCCAATTGAACCTGCTCCTACTGTACTCTAAAGGCAGTGTATTCCAAACTTTAACTCTGCTGGATGATTAAGTTTGTTTTCTACATAAGATCTAGGATATCCTCCTTGCTCTTGTACTCAATTAATAAAGCTCAGGATACTGTATGCTTCTCTAAACATACTTGCCATCTTCAATGACTCATGTAGATATACACCCAAATTTCTCTGCTGCTGCACATCCTTTTGAATATGATCCTTTACTTTATCCTATCTCTCCATATTCTTTGTATCACGTCACATGTCTGCAGTTGAACTTCATCTGCCACCTATCCACCCATTTCAACAATATGTTGATGTCCTCTTGAAGTTCAAGTTTGTATCATCCACTAACTCTAAAGTTGTCTCCTGCATTCCAAGATATATATATATAAAAATCAGGAAAAGCAATGGTCTCAATACCAACCCCTGGGAACCTCTACTGCAAACCTACTATCAGCCTGATAAATCCCCAAGTATCCACATGTTATTGCTCCTTTTATTCCATAACTTTCCTCACAAGACTCTGATGTGACAGTGTAACCAATACCTCTTGGAAGTCATGTACACCATATCAACATCACTACCTGCATCAGCATTCCAGTGAAGCAATCCCACAAACAATGAATCAGGTCGAAGCTCTGCAGTTCTGCACATCCAGACGTGAATAGCAGTGGACAATTAAACAATTCACTGGAGGAAGGGTCTCCACAAATATTCCCATCCTCAGTGACGAAACAGACTCACATATCAGTGCAAAACATAAGCTTTCACAGCAATCTTCAGCCAGAAGTGCGAAGGAGATGATCCATCTTGGTCTCCACCAGTGCTCCCCAGCTTAACAGAGGCCAGTCTTCAGCCAATTCCATTCTCTCCATGTGATATCAAGAAACAGTTGGAGAGACTGGATACTGCAAAGGGTATGGGCCCTGACAACATTCTGGCAATAGTACTGAAGACTTGTTCTCCAGAACCTGCTGCACTCCTAGCCAAGCTATTCCAGTTCAGTTCCAACACTGGTGGGAATCGGTTTAGCTCAGTTGGCTGGATCATTGGTTTACACAGCAGTGTGATGCCAACAGCGTGGGTTCAATTCCCATCACTAGTTTGAGGTTTCCATGAAGGACTCTCCTCCTCAACCTCTTCCCTCGGCAGCCCTAGGGTTAAATCACCACTGGTTGCTTCACACTAATGAGAGAGCAGCCCCTATGGTCTGGTAAGACTATTGCAACAACAAAGAAAACAAACCACATTGGTATCTACTCAACAATGTGAAAATTGCCCAGATTTGTCTTGTACATAATAAAACATGACATGACAAATCTAACCTGGCCAATTACCACCCCATCAGTCTACTCTCAATCATCAGTAAAGTGATGGAAAGTCTCCTGCAGCACCTGCTCAGCAATAACCTGCTCAGGGATGCCTAGTTTGGGTTCTGCCAGGGCCACTCAGATCCAGATCTCATTACAGCCTTGGTTCAAACAGTGACAAAAGAGCTAAATTCCAGAGGTGAGGTGAGAGTGATAGCCTTTGACATCAAGGATGGATTTGTGGCATCAAGGAGCCCTAGCAAAACTGGAGGCAAACTCTCCACTGGTTGAAGTCATACCAGATACATAGGAAGATGGCTGTTGTTGCGAGAGGTCAGTCATCTCAGCTCCAGGGATATCTCTGCAGGAGTTCCTTAGGGTAGTGACTAGGCCCAACCATCTTCAGCTGTTTCATCAATGACCTTCCCTCCATCATAAGGTCAGAAGTGCAGATGTTCGCTATTGATTGCAGTGTTCAGCATCATTTGTGACACCTCAGATACTGAAGCAGTCCATGTTCAAATACAGCAAGAACTGGACAATATCCAGGTTGTACTGAGAAGTGGCAAGTAACAAATGTCTGTAAGTGACCATCAATAAGAAACAAGCTAACCATCATCCCTTCACATTGAATAATGTTACATCACTGACATTCCCACTATCAACATGCTTCGCATTACCACTGACCAGAAATACAACTGGACTCACCATATAAACAGTGGCTACAAGAACAGGTCAGAGGCTAAGAAAACTGCAGCAAGTAACTCACCCCCTGAGTCCTCAAAGTCTGTCCATTATTTACAAGGCACAAGTCAGGAATGTGACAGAATACTCCCACTTGCCTAGATGAGTGGAGCCCCAACAACACTCAAGAAGCTGGACACCATACAGGACAAAGCAGCCTGCTTGACGGGCACCACATCCACAAGCATCCATTCCCTCCACCACCAACACTCAGCTGGGTGTACCATCTATAAGATGCTGTGCAAAAATTCACTTTCCAAACCCACGACTAATTCCATCTGGAAGGACAAGGGCAGCAGATATATGGGAACACCAATAATTGCAAGTTCCCCTCCAAACCACTTACCATCCTGACTTGGAAATATATCACCATTCCTTCGCTGTCAGAGTCAAAATCCTGGAATCCCTCCCTAATGGCAGGTGGGCTGCAGTAGTTCAAGAAGGCACCTCACCACTATCCTCTCAAGCGTAACTAGGGATGGGCAATAAATGTTTGGCTAGCAAGTGACACCCATGTCTCAGGAGTGAATACAAAAAAAATCCAACACTCCAGTGAGTTAATTGAACATGACTTCCCTCAAGAAATCCATATTAGCTTTCCCTAATTGGCCCACATTTAATTTGCTGGTTTGCAGTAGCTCTGTAATGCTTGGACCAAGTTTACATCGCATTTCCTGCTTTCTCAGGGAGGAATTAAAATGCTACAAATACCAGGAAAGTCTCAATTCAATAGTTGCTCTCAACCAGTGTGATAGCTAGAATACGCAAACTCACCTCAGCACAGTTTTGGGGAAATTAGTGGCTTAAATCCCCGTTAACTAGTGCTTGAACTTGGGCATCAGATACACACACTCAACAGTCCACCCACACATCTGTCGAGAGCAATTTGAATGATGGTCACTTTAAGAGACAGACTGAACATTGCAAGATGGCCCACTAAGGATTCTATACTTTCCGCAGAGGAGGGAAATGGACACTAAAAGGCACAACCAAGGCCTGAATTCTCCTCTGTTTTGGCAAAAACTATTTTTGTGAATGAGCTTGCAATGGCCCATGTGAACTTTTCTTATAGAATTAATAAAAAGAAGTGTAAGATTATATAATTGAATCTCTTCGGTGCCCATTCATGGAATTATGTAGCAGGAGAGAGAGAGGTGAAAATGCTAACTGCTATCAAGACTTTGAGGCAGATCATATTACCTGCACCATAATTAAAGACCAGATCCACAGCACTTCAGGTGCTGAAAGCTGGGAAATGGCCTTCATCATTATTCCCAAGGAAATAGCCCAGAAAGGCAAGTTACACCCTTGGTTCACTGAAGGGTGTTTACGCTTTTTCCTGATGACCAAAAAATGAAGCCGCTGCAACAAACTCAGGACAGCTTGGCAAAGACAGTGGTCTGAGTCAATGCAGTGTCCAGGTGAACACACACCAGTGCCTTCGCACTCCACAAGGCACCAACTTCTCTCTGCTACTCAGGAGTAGGTTGGTGGCTTCATGGTATTGTCACTGGACCAGTAATTCAGAATCCCAGGCAAATATTCTAGGGTCATGGATTCAGCTTCCACTATACCATTTGGTAAAATTGGAATTCAGTAAATATCTTGAATAAAAAGCTGATCAAATAATGATTGCTCAACCATTTCAGATTGTCACATAAATCCACCAGGTTCATTGCTGTCCGTTAAGGAAGGAAACCCGCCATCCTCACCAGGTCTAGACCACAGATGACTCCAGAGCCACAGCAATTTGCCGTCTCTCCCAACATGCAATGCAAACCAGAAGGGGTGGCAACATCTAGGTGACCACTCTGAGGTGAAGCAAGGAGCAGAAGATTCATGTGCATAAAATGTCCCTAGGCAGCTGAGTGAAATCCTGATGGGCTGGAGAGTTGTTGGAGTTGGTGATGATGTGCTGAGCAAGGTTCCCTCAAAGCTGCATGGTCATGCAAACATGCAGCTGCTTTGATGCTCTGCATATGCTGTTTGCAGCATCGCTGTCGCACACAGGCCTGCACACCAAGTAAGGAAATTAGAAGGAACACTGGTGGTTTAATGATGCTAACTTGCTTGGGTAGAGGATGATGTTCCCAGAGATGTTGGTGTGATGACACGAGTTGGACAAAAGGCTGAAGAAGCAAATGGCAAGTTGTTGCCAACGGATTAGCCTTCGGTCATTCAGATCAGGAACTGACACCATCTGCTTTCTTGGGAAAGGAGAGAAGGTTGGAATCTGCATTAGCCAGTATGATGAAAATACAAGGATTGCTGGAGTCCCCACTCATTAGCAAGGTTTTCAACATGCCTCAAGGGAGGAATTCTTTTTCTCTCTACAAGGAGAATCTGACGTATTTTTCATTTTTGCTCCAGTTTCTCAATTTTATCGCTATTGCCCATGCCACTTGAGAGCAGAAAGTTCCACCACAAGAAACTACACCCCTCTATTGTGTATCAGAAAAATTAGTCTTTCACTTACCATTAATTTTATTTACAAAATTATACCATACAACAAGCTTTAATGATAAAATATTAGCTTTGCTGAAAAAGAAACATTTTGCCAAGGCTTTTGGTTTTGCACTCATCAGAATATGTGCAGGAAATGCCAAAGTAAAAAGAAAACAACATTTATACTTTAAGACAGGAGAGAATGGTGACGGGTTGGCAAGTGGACTCTGATCAGTAAAGGCATTGCAGCAGGGAATGCACCATTGAATGATGACTGACAGTTAACTGCAAAAAAAAAGTTTAAAATTTAAACAGGAAAGGTGGACTGCAATTAGTCAAGGTGTTGTCATAACAAAGTAACCAGAGAATGCGGTCACCTGCAGTATTACTATGAAACAGGCACTCCCATGATCATTCTTTTTCTCTCTCTGCAAATATATTAATAGATGTAGCTTCCAATGCACATAAGTACTCCATGATGTGAATCCAACAGCCAATCCTAAATTACCGTATATACTCGAGTAATAGTCAATCTCATGTAAAAGTCGGCCCCTTATTTTTGGCCAAAATCTCTGGAATTTTCCATATATCTCATGTAAAATTCAACTCTCGTTCTTCAGATAACAGATCAACATTTGTGGGTCAAAGAATTACACAGTACATGAATGTTACAATGAGGAAATGAATACTTTTTTCATGCTATTGTGATTTGATGTACAATTCACACCAATTTGGTGCAAAAGTTTAAGATGCATAATGTTGGAGTAGAGTGATAACCAACCTTGTGGAATATAGTCATTTACCTAGTTGAGGTTTCGAAATACTTCATCATTTTGTATAAAAATGCCCTCCAGAAAAAAAACAATACAGAGCAGCATTTAAACTGAAAGTTATTGAGATTGCAGAGAAGACAACTAACTGTAGCAGTAAGAGAATTTTGTTTTTCAAAGAAAGTTGAGAGAGACTGGAGAAAGATTTTAAACCAACTTCAGACAATGCCAAAACAAAGGTGTGCCAGAGGTAAACATGGTAAGTGGGTGCTTGAAAATTGTCAAAAATGGAAAATGTGTTAGTTGTGAAGCCATCTGAATCCACGCAAGAAACAAATCAAAGGATGGAATTTTGGATTTTAAGGCAGGTGCTGGATGGTGCACAAGATTCATGAGAAGGCATGACTTAGTACTATGGCAAAGAAGTATGACTGCACAAAAGCTGCCTGCTGAACTAGAAGATAAGATATTACAGTCTCACCAGTTTGTAATCAGAAATCGGCAGAAGGAAGGCTGCAAGTTAGCATGCGTGGGAAACATGACAAAACACCTATTACTCTCGACATGCCAGAGAATTGAACTGCGAACCAAAAAAGGAGAAAAATAAACTAGTATTGGTGAAAACCACTGGCCATGAGAAAAGCAGGTTTACTTTATTTCTTTCTTGTATGGCAGGTGGCACTAAATTAAGACTGATGGCTGTTTTTAAGAGAAAAATTTTGCCAAAGCAGAAACTTCCAAAAGGAATTGTCATCCATATGCATCCACAAGACTGGATGGTTGAAGGTGGATGTAGAGAATAGATAAAGGAAATTTGGAATTTCCGACCTGGTGGACTATGCAAGAAAAGTTTGCTCATCTGGGACCAGTTTAGATTACATCTAGCGAAGAATGTTGTTGATAACATCTGATCACATAACACTGATGTAGTTGTAATTCCCAGCAGACTTACAAGTGTTTTGCAACCAACAGCTGTTAGTATCAATAAGCCATTTGAGGACATGATGAGAATGAAGTGGAATAACTGGATGCACGATGGAGAAAAAACACACAAAAAGCGGTAGAATGCAAGCTCCACCACTGCCAGTGATCTATGAATGGATCATTGATTCATGGATGGAAATAAAAGCTGACACTATTTTCAAATCATTCAAGAAATGTGCAATTTCGAATGTATTGCACGATACAGAGAACGATTATGAAGAAAGAAAAGTGAATGATGTGCGATCGCTAACTACGGACAGTGAAGCTGAAGAGGATCCAGACAATGATATCATTCATCCTGATGGTTATGAAGCTTTAGTTGGTGCTGAAGATGTTGAAGTGTGATTTTGCAGGATTTTAATGAACTTTTGTATTTGACATGTTTAATTTAAGATGTACCATGTAATTGAGATTTAAAGCCGTATTATATTTCTACTTCACTGTTTGTATGTATAAATAAAAGCTTACTAATTCATTTTTGTTTCGATTGTCTTTATCCAGTAATTACTCATAAGTGGTTGTGTTTATTTTCTTTATTCATTCAGAAATCATTTGGGCTTCTGTTAATGATACAGTATTTCAGACTGTAGCATGAATTTCAGCCTCAAATGTAGTATCCCTATAACAGTCGAGCTCATAAATTTAACCCTAAAAAATTTGACTATTGCATAGTAGTTGTCAGCATAACTGTTTGAACAGTCTGGATTCTGTAACACATGCTGTCCAATTGAAGTTGGACAGGCATCAGGTGGGTCACCCCATTTGAAGCCCTTAAGTGGGCAATTAAGCAGACTACATAATGTCAGAATGAATGAGCATCAATTTAAGTCTAAATAAGGAAGAATTTCTTCTGAGAGTTGTGAGTCTTTGTAACTCCTTGCCACAGAGAGCTGTGGGAGTACAATCCTTACGTATATTTAAGGCAGAGATAAATTCTTGATCAGTAGGAGAAAATGCAGGCAAGTGGGCGTGAGAATTTCTGATTACATGATCCTATTCAATAGCGGAACAGGCTCGAGGGGGCAAACGGCCTACTCCTGTTCCTAGATCTTATAGTCTCGTCCCACTACTGCTCCAAGATAACAGGTGGTGTGAAAGATCTCTGCTCAGCCTGTAGCCCAATAGGTCTAACACTGAGTTGGGCAGTGAAAGGAGTGGATGTCTTCCTCAGGCTCCTCTAAAAACCAGCCATTTGCCTTGTCATGTCCACCAGTAAATGCCACTCCCTGCCCTAACTACAGAATCTGTAGCAGCCATCCCTTCTGCTTGGTCCTGCCAGTATGCAGCACTGTTGGTCACTGACTGGTTGATTGCTCTATAAGGGATGACCTCCTGCATTAAAGGGCCATCACCTGAAAAATTAAAGGGGCTGAACCGGCTAAGTGGATGTCAGCTTACATTGACATTTACCGTCAGATGCACAAAGCTCACCTCAGTGGGCAATAAAGCCCAAGGATTTGCTGCAGTGAATAGCATACAGGCATTTAAGGGAAAGGTAGATAATTATATGAAAAAGAAAGAAACAAATGGAAATCTAATAAAATTAGATGAAGAAGCATTGGTGAGTAGCTCATGTGGATTATTAACACTGTATCCACCAGTTGGGCTGAATAGGCTGATTTCTAAATTTTTATTTACAACCATGTAAGTAATGGTACTTTTCTAAACATTTTGGATTTCGTATGGTACTATATGTAAGGCAGGAGATGATCTGGCAGAAAAGTTGTTTACATTTCTTTTGGGAGACACAAACCATCCCAAGAAATGTTAAGGTTTGCGTTTTTCATACTGACATTCCTAGCTGATAAATTGGCAGCTTAGACCCTCTTATTGTGACTGGAGTAACAAACGGCTTCAAGCCAGAGGTTAATTAACGGAGAATCTGGAGAGAAGTGATGGACAAAGTGGGGGAGGTCACCTGTAATTTCTTCATTGGTTTAAAGGGAGTGAATAGGTTAATGCAAGGTTAAAGAGAACTTAGCCTCCAGGAAGAAAGTAGATGAATGGGTAATCAGTGGCAGTGGGCAGTCTTCGTCAGGCAACGGACTAATCCTCAAATGGACAACGATCAGGGAAAGCAGTCCCTTTTAAGCAGAAGGTTACCACCACAAGCTATAGACATTCATTGCACCAGATATCTATTTATCCTCAGAGGTCAGTAAACCACTCTCACTGGTCAGGGTTGTATGCTTTACCTGTCTATTTTAGATTATGCATATCTAAACTCTTGCTTAATAAATTTAAAAAGCTATCTAAAACTCTTGAGGTCTCATTTGCTGACTTGAGTTAAAGTGGCTGGCTTACCTGAGGAAAAGAAAACATACAAGTCAAACTCTTCCTTTCTCTACAAAGATATGAGGGAGGAGCTGGCTGGTGTTTATCGGAAGGGGAGCCTAGCAGGGAAGATGGTGGAGTAGCAATGGCAGGAGTTTCTGGGGGTAATTCAGGAGGCACAGCAGAAATTCATCCCAAGGAAGAAGGAACATACAAAGGGGAAGATGAGGCAATCACGGCTGACAAGGGAAGTCAGGGTCAGCAAAAAAGCAAAGCAAAAAAAAATGTGTGAAGATTAGTAGGAAGCCAGAGGTTTGAGAAGCCTTTTAAAACCAGCAGAGGACAACTAAAAACAATAAAACAGGGAAAGAAGATGTTGTATGATTTTCTTTTAAATCTAAAAGGGTAAGAGAGAGAGAGAGGCAAGTGGACATTTGTCTACTGGAAAATGAGGCTGAAGAAGTAGTATTAGGGAAGAAAGAATTGGCAGAGGAACTGAGCAGGTACTTTGCATCAGTGGAAGATACCAGCAGCAGACCAGAATTTCAGAAGTGTCAGAGGCAAAGGTGAATCTGGTGGCCATCCCTAAGGAGAAGGTGCTGGGGAACCTTACAAGTCTGATAGTGGATAAAACACATGGACCAGATGGACTGGTCCATTTACTGTGGAAAAGGATATGGAAGATATAGAATGTAGGGAAATAGATGGTGACGCCTTGAAAAATATCCATATTACACGGTGGCACAGTGGGGGCGGCATGGTGGCACAGTAGTTAGCTCTGCTGCCTCACAGCACTAGAGACCCAGGTCCAATTCCCGCCTTAGGCTACTGTCTGTGTGGAGTTTGCACATTCTCCTCCTGTCTGCATGGGTTTCCTCCGGGTGCTCCGGTTTCCTCCCACAGTCACAAAGATGAATTGGCCAGGTGAATTGGCCGTGGTAAACTGCCCATAGTGTTAGGTGCATTAGTCAGAGAGAAATGGGTCTGGGTGGGTTACTCTTCGGAGGATCGGTGTGGACTGGTTGGGCCAAAGGGCCTGTTTCCACACTGTAGGGAATCTAATCTAATCTAATCTACAGAGGAGGAACTACTGGAGGTCTTGAAACACAAAGGTGTATAAATCCCCAGGTCCTGATCAGGTGTACTCTAGAACTCTGTGGGAAACTAGAGCAGTGATTGCTGGGCCTCTTGCTGAAATATTTGTATCATCAATAGTCACAGGTGAGGTGCCGGGAGACTGGAGGTTGGCTAATGTGGTGCCACTGTTTAAGAAGGGTGGTAAGGACAAGCCAGGGAACTATAGACCGGTGAGCCTGAACTTCGTGGTGGGCAAGTTGTTGGAGGGAATCTTGCAGGACAGGATGTACATGTATTTGGAAAGGCAAGGACTGATTAGGAATAGTCAACATGGCTTTTTGCGTGGGAACTCATGTCTCACAAACTTGATTGAGTTTTCTGAAGAAGTAACAAAGAGGATTGTTGAGGGCAGAGTGGTAGATGTGATCTATATGGACTTCAGTAAGGCATTCGACAAGGTTCCCCATGGGAGACTGAAAGGTTAGATCACACAGAATACAGGGAGAATTAACCATTTGGACACAGAACTGGCTCAAAGGTAGAAGACAGAGGGTGGTGATGGAGGGTTGTTTTTCAGACTAGAGGCCTGTGACCAGTGGAGTGCCACAAGGATCAGTGCTGGGTCCTCTACATTTTGTCATTTACATAAACAATTTGGATGCGAGCATAAGAGGTACAGTTAGTAAGTTTGCAGATGACACCAAAATTGGAGGTGTAGTGGACAGCGAAGAAGGTTACCTCAGATTACAATGGGATCTTGATCAGACGGGCCAATGGGCAGAGAAGTGGCAGATGATGTTTAATTCAGATAAATGCAAGGTGCTACATTTTGGGAAAGCAAGTCTTAGCAGGACTTATACGCTTAAGGGTAAGGTCCTAGGGAGTGTTGCTGAACAAAGAGACCTTGCAGTGCAGGTTCATAGCTCCTTGAAAGTGGAGTTGCAGGTAGATAGGATGGTGAAGAAGGTGTTTGGTATGCTTTCCTTTATTGGTCAGAGTATTGAGTACAGGAGTTGGGAGGTCATGTTGCGGCTGTACAGGACATTGGTTAGACCACTGTTGGAATATTGCATGCAATTCTGGTTTCCTTGCTATCAGAAAGATGTTGTGGAACTTGAAAGGGTTTAGAAAGGATTTACAAGGATGTTGCCAGGGTTGGAGGATTGGAGCTATAGGGAGAGGCTGAACAGGCCGAGGCTGTTTTCCCTGGAGCGTCAGAGGCTGAGGGGTGACCTTATAGAGATTTACAAAATTATGAGGGGCGTGAATAGGATAAATAGACAAAGTCTTTTCCCTGAGGTCAGGGAGTCCAGAACTAGAGGGTTAAGGGTGAGAGGGGAAAGATTAAAAAAAACCTAAAGGGCAACGTTTCACACAGAGGGTGGTACGTATATGGAATGAGCTGCCAGAGGAAGTGGTGGAGGCTGGTACAATTGCAACATTTAAAAAGGCATTTGGGTAGGTATATGAATAGGAGGGGTTTGAAGGGATATGGGCCGGGTGCTGACAGGTGGGACTAGATTCGGTTGGGATATCTGATCAGCATGGATGGATTGAACTGAAGGGTCTGTGTCCATGCTGTACATCTCTATGACTACTACCTGGAGTTCTGACGAGATAGAAGAGGACATTGTAAAGCCATTGGCGGTGATCTTTCAAGAATCATTGGAGTCAAGGAGATTGCTGAGGCTTGGAAAATGGCCTGTTTAAGAAAGGAGGCAGGCTGAAGACAGGAAACTATAGGCCAGTTAGCCTGAACCCGGTTGTTAGTAACACTTGAGTCCATCATTAATGTTCAGATTATGGAGTGTGTAGTAAAGAGCTGAGCCAGCACGGCTTTGTCAAGGGGAGGTCATGCCTGATAAATCCATTAGAATTCTTTGAGGTAATGAGCAAGTTTAGACAAAGGAGAGCTCATGGATGTGATCTATTTGCATTTGCAGAAGGCCTTTGACAAGGAGGCTGCTGAGTAAGATAACAGCCCATGATATTAGAGGCAAGGTACTGGAAAGGATAGCAGATTGGCTGACTGGCAGAAAGCAAAAAGAGTAGGGAAAATAATCTTTTTCAGGTTGGCAATTGGTGACTAGTAAGGTTCAGCAGGGGTAAGTGTTGGAACGCAAAGCATTAATGATCTGGACAAAGAAACTAAGGGCATTGTCTCCATGTTTACAGATGACACAGAGAGGTGGAGGGACAGGCAGTGTTGAGGAACTGGGAAGGCTGCAGACGGACTTGAGCAGGCTAGGAGAGTGAGTAAAGAAGTGGGCAAATGGAATATAATGTGGGGATGTGTCAGGCAGACACAGGGAGAATGTGCAAACTCCACACAGACAGTTGCCTGAGGTTGGAATCAAATATTGTGAACAGTTTGGGACCCAGGTTCTGAGGAAAAATATGCTGGCTTGGAGGTTTATAGGAATCATCCAGGGGATGAAAGGCCTGTCATATGAGGAGTACTTGACGATTCTGGGTCTGTACTCAGTGGGGTTTTGAAGGAGGAGGGACTGGATCTTGCAGAATACGGACAGGCCTGGATGTTGTTTCCACTAGTAAGAAAGACTAGTACCTGCTGGCATAGTCTGAGTGAAGGGATGACCCTTTAGAATGGAGAGGAGTAGGTAAACCTTCAGCCAGCGAATGGTTAATCTAGGGAACTCAGTGCCGCAGTGGGCTGCAGAGTGTCATTGAATGTATTTAAGATAGGTTCTTGATTGGTAAGGGGATGAAGAGTTACAGCGAGAAGGCAAGAGAATGGGGTTGAGAAACGTATTAGCAACAATTAAATGGCAGAGCAGACTCAAATGGGTCGAATGGTCTAATTCTGCTCCTATAACTTATGCTCTTCATCCAGTCTTTCATTCCTTCAATTTCCCTTGCTCCATTGGATTTACCATTGAACTGACTCACTCTAACTCACTCTCCTTCTCAAGTTTATATTTCAATTCTTTAACCTCATTATTGAAGGAGAAATTATCAGAATTTCTTTGGAGCTGTAGGGTGTGGGAATATGTGGAACTAACAGACATGCTGGAAGATGGCCTTGCTAGTACAAAAGCTGGGCCATTATTTTCTATGACTAAAGAATGCTGTAATTAGTGCTCCAGCCAGAGTAAGGAGCCCTTGAACAGTACACCTGTATTTAAAATGAGTCTATTCTTATGATTCAGCAGGAGAAATTAAATATAACAAGAAAAAGATGTGTTTTAACAGCAAAAGGCGAAGTACAATCTGCCAAGATCTGTGAAAGCAGAGATCCATCTGAAGAAAAAGAACAGGAATTAGCCAATTGTCTAAATTAAACCACAAGTTTGGAAATAATGCAAATATAACAACCTTTGCCTAGAAATGTTCTTTTTTGCCAACATGCACCCTGACCCAGAACTGTGCGCATGGATTTCAGTGTAACTAGAACTAGCCCACACTCTATACCCTGGATTCTGGATTAGTGGTGCTGGAAGAGCACAGCAGTGCAGGCAGCATCCAAGGAGCAGTAAAATCGACGTTTCGGGCAAAAGCCCTTCATCAGGAATACAGGCAGAGAGCCTGAAGGGTGGAGAGATAAGTAAGAGGAGGGTGGGGGTGGGGAGAAAGTAGCATAGAGTACAATAGGTGAGTGGGGGAGGGGATGAAGGTGATAGGTCAGGGAGGAGGGTGGAGTGGATAGGTGGAAACCCTGTTCACAGAGTGCCACTAAGGGCCTTGCTTACCAGCTGCCAGGAACATTAGGGACAATACAATTCAAGAATGAACTTTCACATTCCCAGCTCTCTGAAAGGAGCTTCCACTCAGTATGTCTCAAATCAAGAACTGAGAATAGTTAAAGAAAAAACGCAGCGATACATATTTTGTTTCTAAAATTCTGAAGTTTTAAAACGTGGAGAGCTAAATACTTGCTAAAATCTTCAGTCACAGCCCGAGTCAAAATGCAAAATGTGTGAGATGACTACTTCACCCATCTGCTCATTCAAGTTAAAAATATATTTTGCACACTTTACAAAAAGAAAGGGAATCAGTATCTCTCGCTCCCCTCTTCCACATTTGTTGCAAACACGTATGCCAAATGTTGGCACAGAGAGACATCATGTCGTGTATAAGCAGGAGTTACAAGCAGAGTAGGCCATTTGGCCCCTTCAATATGTTACTCCTTACGCCCTTTTCACAAACTTACTTCCCTAATTTCCTTTATCTCATCAGCAAATTTAATAGACATACCCTTGATTCTTTCATCCAAGCCATTTATGTAAAACGGTTAAGACCCTAGCATTGGTGTCTGTGGAACACCATGTGTTGCATTTTGCCAACCAAAAAACAGACCCATTTATGCCATCTGCTTCCTATTAGCTAAGCAATCAGCGACACCATTAGATTATTTTTCTGCAAATTGAAGTACAGTACAGCAGCAAGTGATAGACGGAGCAAGGCAATCCCACAAGCAATGGATCAGATCTAAACTCTGCAGTCCTGCCACATCCAGTTGTGGATCGTAGTAGACGATTAAACAACTCACTGGAAGAGGAGGCTCCACAAATGTCCCCATCCTTAATGGTGGAAAAATAAGGCTGAAGCTTTTGCAGCAATCTTCAGCCAGAAGTGCCAAGTCAATGATCCATCTCAGCCTCCTCCGGGGTCCCCTGCATTATGGGTATCAATTGATTCACTCCATGTGATATTAAGAAACGGTTGGAGACACTGGATGCTGCAAAGACTGCAGGCCCTGACTACTTTCCAGCAATAGTACTGAAGACTTGTGCTCCAGAACTTGCTGCTCCCCTAGCCAAGCTGTTCCAGTACAGTTACATCACTGGAATCTACCTGACAATGTGAAAAATTGCCCATGTATGTCCTATACATAAAAAGCAGGACGAATCCAACCCAGCCAACTACCACCCCATCAGTCTACTCTCCATCAGTAAAGTGATGGAAGGTGTCGTAGACAGTGCTATCAAGCAGCAACTGCTCAGCAATAACCTGCTCAGAGACACTTAGTTTCGGTTCTGCCAGAACCACTCAGCTCCTGACCTCATTGCAGCCTTGGTTCAAATATGGACAAAACGAGCTGAATTTCAGAGGGGAGGTGAAAGTGACAGCCCTTGATATCAAGGCTGCATTTCACCAAATGTGGTATCAAGGAACCTTTGCAAAACTGGAGTCAATGGGAATCCGGAGGCAAACTCTCCAGTGGTTGGAGTCATATCTATCCCATAGGAAGATAGTCGTGTTTGTTGGATGTCAATCATCTCAGCTTCAGGACATCTCTGCAGGAGTTCCTCAGGGTAGTGCCTAATCATCTTTAGCTGCTTCATCAATGACCTTCCTTCCATCATAAAGGTCAGAAGTGGGAATGTTCGCAGATGATTACACAATGTTCAGCATTATTCGCGACTCCACAGAGACTGAAGTAGTCCTTGTTCAAATGCAACAAGATTTGGACAATATCCAGGCTTGGCCTGACAAGTGGCAAATAACATTCATGCCACACAAATGCCAGGCTATGACCATCACCAATAAAAGTCAGTCTAACTACTGCACCTTGACATTCAACAGTGTTACCATCATTGAATACCCCACTATCTAGAGAGTATCATTGACCAACAACTTAACTGGACTCACCATATAAACAGTGGCTGCAAGAGCAGGTCAAAGGCTAGGAAAATTGCAACAAGTAACTTATCTCCTGACTTCCCAAAGCCTGGCCACTATTTATAAGGCACAAGGCAGGAGTATAATAGAATACTCCCCACTTGCCTGGATGTGTGCAGCCCCAACAACACTCTAAGCTTGACACCATCCAGGTCAAAGCAGCAAGTCTGATTGGCACTGCACCCACAAATACTGCTTTCATAGAATCCCTACAGTGTGGGAGCAGGCCATTTGGTCTGAGTCAACACCAGCCCTCTGAAGAGCATCCCACCCTGACACATCCCCTACCCATGTAACACTGCATTTCCCATGGCTAATCCACCTACCCTGAACATCCCTGGATGCTATGGGCAATTTAGCATGGGCAATCCACTTAACTTGCACATCTTTGGACTGAGGAAGGAAACCAAAAGGAAACCCATGCAGATACTGGGGAAATGTTCAAACTCCACGCAGAAAAATGCCTGAGGCTATAACTGAACACAGGTCCCTGGTGTTGTGAGGCAGCAGTGCTAACCACCAAGCTGTCCCAAAATCCACTCCCTCCACCACCAATGCTCAGCAGCAGCAGTATGTACTATCTACAAGATGTACTGCAGAAATTCACCAAAGATCCTCAGACAGCTGCCTTCCAAACTCATGTCCACTTCAATCTTAAAGAACAAGGGAAGTAAACATGTGGGAAGACCACCACCTTCAAGTTCCCCTCCAAGTCACTCAAGATCCTGATTTGAAAATATATCGCTGTTCCTTCACAGTCAGTGGGTTAAATTTCTGGAATTCCCTCCTTGATGGCATTGTGGGTAAACCCACAGCAGGTGGACTACTCATGGTTCAAGGAGACTGCTCACCAAAACCTTCTCAGGGGCAACTAAGGACGGACAATAAATGCTGGCCAGCCAGTGATGCCCACAGCCCACAAATGAATAAAATTAAAAAACATCCAACAATACCCTTTATCCAGAGCATGCGTTGGTTCTGCAGAAAACTCCAATCATTTGGTTAAAATATGATTTCCCTTTTATAAAGCAGTGTTGACTCTGCCTGATTACCTTGTTGTTTTCCAAGCACCCTGCTATGTCTTTAATAATAGCTTCTAATATTTTCCTTATGACAAATGAATACTGTACAATAGAGCCTGGGTTTAATTACAAACGTTTTGCTCCTCCCTATACTGCCATGCTCGTGGTCGATATAAAATGACCTGGCAGAAAAAGTGCAGTGTAAATCCTGCCAAATTCAATGCACAAGTACATAGAGGGATGAAAATTAGGCTACAGATTTTGGGCTGGAAATGGAGTCTGGAAACACTGAAGACTAAATCCAGAAGAACATAAGTTGTGTCTATCACTGTTTAACTGGGGATGGTCTGTAGATGCTTTGAAAAGCTGTAAATACTAAACAGGTCAGGTAGTATCTGTGGGGAGAGAAAGAGTTAATGATATGGGTCAAGATGACATCTCATCAGAACCTGATCTGCACAACATTTCCAGCAATTATTTATTTCAGTGTTCCAGCATCAGCAAGATTTTTCTTCAGTGTTAAGCTGAGAAAAACATTGCACATCACTGGTCTGTGTCAATGTTCATTACGTTACCCACAGAGGTATGGATTTGTCATGTTAATGAGAAAAGTCAAATAATCAATCACTCCTCAGGTACTGATTAACTTTAGTTGCTGGCTTATTTTCAGCAGTAAAACACAAGTTATGAAGCGCACATTACAGTAACCAACTGATGTCTGAGGGTCATAACGTTGTATACACACACCATACGGAGCTGTTACAAAGGTGAAATCTCTTAAGGCAAAATAGATATGTGCAAATCAGTGAGCACTCAGCAGAGTTGTGCTGGAGGGCAACAACTGACAGGAGTGAAGCTGTGCTGGGAGGTGGAATGAGTACAAATAAGTTTAAAATCATAAACAAGGGTCTTCATTCCCCCAATATAAAAATCAGAACAACTAAAGAAGAGTCATACCAGGCTTGCAACATTAACTCTCTCTCTCTCTCACAACAGACGCTGCCAGACCTGCTGCATTGCTTCAGCAATTTCTGTTTTTATTTCAGATCTCCAACATCTATTGTACTTCGCTTTTATTCCTAATCCCTAAAGGATATTCTGCATCTCAAGATGAAAAGTGGATGTCACTTTTGGCTGCGGTGCCCTACATGGAATGTACAGCATAGAAACAGAAATAGCTCCTTTGGCCTAATGTTCTATGCTGATGTTTATACTCCACACAGATCACATCCTTTTTTCCCTTGAATTTTACCACTGTAACACTTTGCTGTTTGCACATTTGGCACACTTAAACTGCTCACATGCTGGAGAATAGCTGTTTCCTACATATCTGTCCTCCACAAGCAAGTTAGAGGAGAAAATGTGGTGAAAGACCTTTATGTTGGAGAAGTACAAGTGAAGACAATATAATATGTAATTGAAACAAACTGGAAAATACTACAAGTCCAAAAACAATTAACTTTTGGAAAAGTCAGCCTCATTTGGGAAGTGGTGGAGGTTCGTTCAATTACAAAATTTAAAAGGCATCTGGATGGGTATGTGAAAAGGAGGGGCTTAGAGGGATATGTGCCAGATGCTGGCAAATAGGACAAGATTAATTTAGGATATCTGGTCAGCATGGATGAGTTGGACCAAAGGATCTGTTTCTGTGCTGTCCACCTCTATGACTATGACTATTTCAGACATGATACAATCTGAGCACATGAATGGTGAAAATTAGACTCTACAGTACATGTCAAGTAGACGTTCCCCAAGAGCTTTAAAATGTGTTGGAGATCAGAAATGGCACGCACGCGTGGATCAAATCGTGTTGGACTCTGCATTGGTACAGGTATTACTGCATGTGTAGTCAATAAGCATTGGAAATGTGCACAGCAGCAAGATCATGTTGTCAAATAGGCCTTGCATGCTGATTGACATCATTTTGGAGTTCAAACCTTCTAGTTGATATTTTCTCAATCTGCAGAGCTGACCAAATGTTCAGCAATTGGAAGCACCTCCTACTCTTCCACTCCATCAGCATACCATTAACTATGTACCGGTTAGGTGCTGTGATTTCTTCTGACTATTCCATAAGTAGATAATGCTTCTGATGATTGTTTCAAATTACAAACACCCCTACGTGTGATTTTGCAATGCTGCAGGAACGTTTTGCACAAACCAGTTTTTCCCAGACATGGCATACAGTATGTTCATTCTCCAAATTTGAGGCCACAGAGAGTTAGTCAAGCAGCTGGAAGGAAGAGAGGGCAGGGGAGGACTCTCAGCAGAAGGGCATGTCCACTGAGGGTTTTAAAGAGCAACACTCCTACCAGAATCTTAGTGAGCAATAATGTGAGCCATCTGTGCTTTGGTAAGGACAGTGACAATGAAAACAGCTGCTGCAGATACACTGCACTCTCAGAGCACGACAAAGATGACAGGGAAATAGGTTGTGAAGGTCACCATGGAAATATGAACGTTTAAGGCATTTGGGTCTTTCCAGGTTGGAATTGAAGATGTTTGCAGTATCCTGCGGTTTTCTGCTCACCATAGCACATAATGAAGAACACCAAGGCTCTTTATTTAAAGAGCGCCAACTATTCATCATTCTTTCTTGTTGGAGAAACAAGGAGGCAGAGAAAATACTCAACTTCAATAAAACTGCAACCTTTCTTATGGTGCCACTGAATACTCACATTGTTTTATGGGTGCCATTCTACCTATACTTGAAGTAATGATGCAGATAATAAGTTGATATGGTGTGCTACCCCTGCATACAGTATACAGCATGTTTCCAGAAACAGCCTTGCTGCCACAGGAAATATAACGGAACAGACCACCGAGGTACTAATATGCCTCTGCTCCCCGGACTGCTCTGCAGTACATATTCAGTAGCGCATGTGACAATATTCATGGTGGTCTGTAATATGTTGCACAACCTCACACTGGGGGAACAGTTCTTCCCACCAACTCTACAGCAACAGCTGAGGAGCAGCATCATAGGAAGAATGAGATCTAAATAGGTTTTTAATACCCAGGCTGTCCTTGAATAACTCTTTCAAGTGCAAAGCCAATTATCGCAATCCCAACATTTCTTGTTCAACAGAACCACACCTTACCTTCTTTGCAATACTAACCATCACAGTTTCCTTTCGGCCACAAAGCTGAAATGAAATTGTATGCAAAAGGTCCTCTACATTTCCCCCAGTGTCCATCTTCTAAGAGTCTTCAGCTGACCTAGGACTCCTGCTCTGGGATATTCCAATGGCAGCAGCATGGCTGGTGGTCAGTTCCTGACTTTCAGGGGTGAGCAAGCAAATGGCCTTAGAAGACAATGGATAGGACTAGAAGAGAGGGTCTATTGAAATAATTTGAACAGTTAAATGCTAAATTGAAAACCAGAGCCTCAAGGTAATAATCGTTACCTCAGCATGGGCAAACTGGCATAAGGTAAATCAAGAGAAAATTTATGAGTGGCATAGTGGCTCAGTGGTTAGCACTGCTGCCCTACAGCACCAGGGTCCCAGGTTTGATTCCAGCCTCAGGTGACTATCTGTGTGGAGTTTGCACATTCTCCCTGTGTCTGTGTGGGTTTCCTCAGGATGCTCTAGTTTCCTCCCACAGTCCAAAGGTGTGCAGGTCAGGTGAATTGGCCATGCTAAACTGCCCATAGGTGCATTGGTTAGAATGAAATGGGTCTGGGTGGGTTACTCTTCGGAGAGTTGGTGTGGACTGGTTGGGCCGAAGGGCCTGTTTCCACACTGTAGGGAATCTAATCTTAAATGCTTAACTCAAAAGTTGGTGTGAGTGGAATGGTTTTCAGTTTGTGGGGCACTAGGATCATTACTGGAGTAAAGGGGAGCTGTTCCAGCTAGGATAGGCTTCACTCAAACTGTGCTGAGATCAGTATCCTGGTAAAATCAAATAAATAAAGCTTCGCAGTAACTGGAGGGAGGTGTGCAAGTTTGGGAGAAGGGAATTATAGACTTAAAAAGTAAAAGGGTACAGCTGTATTTCAGGCCAGCTATTTGGATCATGATATCGATAGGACAGAAATGGACAGAGTGTATAAAGAAAGAAAGTAGCAAAAAGGCCAAATTAGTATCAAATTTTTACTTAAGCATGTGGTATTTGGAACAAAATAATAATAAATTAATGATATAAGGAGAAGCTATTGCATATGATCTTCTAGCCATTACAGAGACATCATTACAAAAGGACATCAAAGCTGGGAACTAAATATTTAGGGCTATTGATTCTGGAAATGATAAGTTATGGTTGAGCAAAGCTCTGTCTGTAACTTTTTTATAGAACAAAATCATAAAGTTCAAGAACCGTTGTAACCACTCACACACCAAACAGCATGATCTCTGAGGAAGGGATTACCTAGTTAAGACAGTGATGAGGAGGAATTTCACTCAAGAGGGGGGTGAATCTTTGGAATTATTTGACAAGACCATAGAGGCCGGGTCATTAAGTGTGTTCAAGGTTGAGACTGACAGAATTTTAATCAGTAAGGAAATCAAGGGTTATATGGAAGAGGCAGGAAAATGGAGGTAAGAATGATCAGATCAGCAACGATCTCATTGACTGGCAGAGCAGATTTACTGGGCTGAATGGCCTATCTCCACTCCTAAATAAGCTTTGACAAAGGGTCAGTTAGACTCAAAATGTCAGCTCTTTTCTCTCCTTACAGATGCTGCCAGACCTGCTGAGATTTTCCAGAATTTTCTCTTTTGGTATCTCCACTTCTATATCTGATGGGCTTGTGCTTAGGGAGCCTCTGATGCTGGCTAGAGAACCAGGAAATAGTCTGCCAGGTACCTAATCCAAGTGAACGTAGGTGCCCATGATCATTGTGGGGACTAACAGATGCAAGACATATTGGTGCACCGCCTGGGCAAAAATTGAGTTCAAAAGGCCACAAGAACAGAAAGGTCCCCTTTGTATCTGAGGGGTATAGTACATGGTCACAGGAGCAGCTCTTTGAACTGATTTTTTTAATCCAGCTGATTAAACATTCACAAAGTGCTGTATCATTTGCAATGCCTCAGCTACAGCCAGATTATCGGTGTATGTGTTTACCAGTTCTTGCTGCATTCAGGCTTTGGCTAATAAGTGGTCAGTAATATTCATGCCACACCAGTAACATCCAGGCAATGACCATCTCAAAACAGAAAGAACCAAACCATCTCTCTATGACAATCAATAGCATTACTATTGCTTGAATTCCCTACCATCAACATCACAGGTTACCATAGATCGGAAACTGAAATGAAACTGAAACATAAGTATTTTGGCTACAAGGATAGGTCTGACACTGGGAATTACGTGGCAAAAGTGGAATATGAATTCAATAAATATCTGTCTCATAAAATGAGTCTAAATGATGATCATGAATCCATTGCCAATTATTGGAAAAGTCCATCTGGCTCACTAATGTCCTTTTGTGAAGGAAACTTACATCCTTACCTGGTCTGGCCTAACTGTGACTCCAAACCCACAACAATGTGGCTGACTCTTAAACCGCCCTCTGGACAATTCGGGATTAAACTTAACACATGGAGTAGAATAGCACATGACCTAGAACCTCAGTCTCGCTGATAATCAAGCCAGTTGAGCTTTGTTTCACTGGGGCTCCTTCAGGCCTTACTTGGTCAAATGCTGCCTTCCGTTGTGTCTGGTATTCAGTTCATATCCATTCCTGAACCGAAGCTGTGACAACAGCCGAATTTGAGTGATTCTGGTAAAACCGGAACTAAGCAATTTGTTTTGGAACCATGCCATTAACACTACAAGATGTTACATCAATTTGTTTTTCTTTTGCATATACTTTAGCCATTTGTGAAAACAAGAAAAGTTTGCACAACTTAGCTGCTTTCCCAGATGAAAAGCTAATACACCCATGCCAATACAAGGTTTTGCTGCTGCTGTTGGGGAGGTTTTAAACTAATGTGGCAGGGGGCTGGGAACCAGAAGAGAAGACTAGTAGACAGTGAGGTGGAAACTAGAGACTGTAAGGATCGTGAAGTTAGCATTACCAAGGGAGGAGTAGGCAGATGAACATAAAAGAACTGGCAGCCTGAAATGCATATACTTTAATGCAAGGAGTATAGTGGAGAAGGCAGATGAACCTAGGGTTTGGATTGGTGCCTGGGAGTATGACATTATTGTGATC
This sequence comes from Chiloscyllium punctatum, assembly GCF_047496795.1. Lineage (NCBI taxonomy): Eukaryota > Metazoa > Chordata > Chondrichthyes > Orectolobiformes > Hemiscylliidae > Chiloscyllium > Chiloscyllium punctatum. Next base: position 72,035,248 of record NC_092746.1, read on the forward strand.
TCAGAGACTTGGTTGAAGGAAGGGCATGATTGACAACTAAATGTTCCACGATATAGATGCTTCAGACAGGACAGAGTGGGAAGTAAAAAGTTGGGAGGGTAGGGAGGAGTTGCATTGCTGATCAGGGATGATATCACAGTTGTGTTAAAGGAGGACACTAAGGAGGGCTTGAGCTGTGAGGCATTATGAGTAGAGCTGAGAAATAAGCAGGGTGCAGTTACATTGTTGGGGCTGTACTATAAGCCTTCCAACAGTGAGCGTGAGGCAGAAGAACAAATAGATAAAACAGATTATGGAAAGATGTAGAGGCAACAGGGTGGTGGTGATTTTAATTTTCCCAACATTGATTGGGATACGCTTAGTGTCAGAGGTCTGGATGGGGCAGATTTTGTAAGAAGGGTCCAGGAGAGTTTTCTAGAGCAGTATGTCAATAGTCCGACGAGGGAAGGAGCCATATTGGACCTGGTACTAGGGAACGAGCCAGGTCAGTTGGTAGAAGTTGCAGCAGGGGATTTCTTTGGGAATAGTGACCACAATTTTGTAAGTTTTAGAATACTTGTAGTTGAGACTGGTATGAAAGGAAATGTACTAAACTGGACCAAGGCCAATTTATATCAAAATTCGGCAGGAGCTGGGAAATGTGAATTGGGAGCAGTTATTTGAAGGGAAGTCCACATTTGATATGTGGGAGGCGTTCAAAGATAGGTTGAAGATAGTGCAGGATAGGCATGTCCCTTTGAAAACAGGGATAAGAAAGGCAAGAGAGATGAACTGTGGATTTCAGGAGAAATCGTGCAACTAGCCAAAAGGAAATGGGAAGCGTACATAAGGTCCAGGCAGCTAAGAACAGAATGGGCATTGGAGGAATATTGGGAGAGTAGGACCAATTTTAAATGAGGAATCAACAGGCTAAAAGGAGTCATGAAATAACTTTAGCGAGCAGAATTAAGGAGAATCCCAAGGTCTTTTATTCAGATGTAAGAAGCAAGAGGGTAACTAGAGAAAGGGTTGGTCTACTAAAGGATAAGGAAGGAAGGTTGTATCAAACCTGAGAAAATGGGTGAGATTCTGAATGATTACTTTGCATCAGTGTTCACTGAGGAGAGGGACATGATGAATGTTGAGATTAGAGATAGAAGTTTGTTTACTCTGGATCACGTTGACATAAGGAGGGAAGATGTATTGGGTCGGCTAAAGGATGTTAAGGTGGACAAACCCCCGGGACCGGATGGGATCTATCCCAGGTTGCTGAGGGAGGCGAGAGAGGAAATAGCTGGGGCCCTGACAGATATCTTTATAGCACCCGTAAGCACAGGTGAAGTGCCAGAGGACTGGAAGGTTGCTAGTGTGACTCCCTGCACAAGAAGGGTAGTAGGGATATTCCAGGCAACTACAGACAAATGAGCCTGACGTCATTGGTGGCAAAGTTGCTGGAGAAGGTACTGAGGAATAATATCTATTTATATTTGGAAAAGAATGGGCTTATCAATGATAGGCAACATGGTTTTGTGCGGGAGAGATCGTGCCTTTCCAACTTAATAGAGTTCTTTGACGAAGTGACCAAGTTGATAGATGAAGGAAGGGCTGTAGATGTCATATACATGGACCTTAGTAAGGCATTTGATAAGTTCCCCATTGTTAACTCGTGGAGAAAGTGAAGTCACATGGTGTGCCATGTGTTCTAGCTAGATAAAGAACTGGTTGAACAACAGGAGATGGAGAGTAGTAGTTGAAGGAGTTTCTTGAAATAGAGAAGGGTGACCAGTGGTATTCCACAGGGGTCAGTGTTGGGGCCACTGTTGTTTGTAATATACAGTACATAAATGATCTGGAAGAGTGCACTGTTGGTATGATGAGTAAGTTTGCAGATGATACGAAGATTGGTGGAGTAGCACAAAGCATGGGGAACAGTCAAAGAATACAGGAGAATATAGATATATTGGACAGTTGGGTGGAGAAGTGGCAGATGGAGTTCAATCCAGGCAAATGTGAGGTGATGCATTTTGGGAAGTCTAATTCTACAGCGAACTATACTGCAAACGGAAGAGCCTTGGGAAAAGTTGATGAACAGAGGGATCTGGGAATTCAGGTCCATTGTACCCTGAAGGTGGCTTCACAGGTGGATAGAGTGGTCAAGAAGGCATATGGTATGCTTGCCTTCATATGACGGGGTATTGATTATAAGAGCTAGTAGGTCATGTTAAAGTTGTACAAGACTTTGGCTCGGCTGCATTTAGAATACTGTGTATAGTTCTGGGCGCCACATTACCAAAAGGATGTGGATGCTTTGGAGAGGGTGCAGAAAAAGGTTTACAAGGATGTTGCCTGGTATGGAAGGTGCTAGCTATGAAGAGAGGTTGAGTAGGTTAGGTTCGTTTTCATTAGGAAAAAGGAGATTGAGGTCTACAAAATCATGAAGGGTATAGACAGGGTAGATAGAGATAAGCTTTCTCCCAGGGTGAGGGATTCAATAACGAGAAGTCATGTGTTCAAGATGAGAGCTGAAAAGTTTAAGGGGGATACACATGGATTATACAGAGGGTGGTAGGTGCCTGGAATGCATTGCCAGCAGAGGCAGGCACAGTAGATTCATTTAAGGTGCATCTGAACAGATGCATGAGTAGGTAGGGCGCAGAGGGATACAGATGCTTAGGAATTGGGCGATAGGTTCAGACAGAGGATTTGGATCGGCTCAGGCTTGGAGGGCTGAAGGGCCCGTCCCTGGGCTGTAAATTTTCTTTGTTCTTCTTTAATACAAGGATGTTAAAATCGTAGTTGACGATAGGACATTATGGTTAATAAATTGAACTCAAGAAAATTGTCCAGATTATCAGATGTGGGTGGCACAGTGGCTCAGTGGCTAGCACTGCAGCCTCACAGCACCAGGATCCCAGGTTCGATTCCAGCCTCAGGTGACTGTACGGAGTTTGCACGTTCTCCCTGTCTGCGTGGGTTTCCTCCGGGTGCTCTGGTTTCCTCCCACAGTCCAAAAATGTGCAGGTCAGGTGAATTGGCCATGCTAAATTGCCCATAGTGTTAGGTGCATTAGTCAGAGGGAAATGGGTCTGGGTGGGTTACTCTTTGGAGGGTTGGTGTGGACTGGTTGGGCTGAAGGGCCTGTTTCCACACTGTAGGGAATCTAATCTAATTTCTGGAAGGCAAGAGGTCTTGTAAAATAGTCTGGAGAAGGTATTGGGATAGGAGCTGGATACTCACCAACAACAAGAACTAATGGGATAGAGACACGAGTTCCAATTAAACTAATGAAGAGTCACTTCCTGTCATACTAGTACTTTTCTGGTGTCAGGATGAATAACTTCTGCAAGAAAAGAATGACAGGTAAGCACTTGGCAGCCTTCCAGCATGCTTTTTCCATTTGTTTATTGGATGTGGGTGTTGCTGGATAAGCCAACATTTATTGCTCATTTCTAACTACCTTCAAGAAAACGACAGTAAGCTGCTTTTTGGACCACTGCAGTCCCGTACTGAGAGAACAACCTGCACTTTCATGGAGGGACTGTCTAGAATTTAAACCCCACGGAGAAAGAAATGGCCGATATATTTCCAAGTCAGGAAAAGAGTGTGGCTTGGAGGGGAATTTGCAGGTGGTGGCATTCCCAGGTATCTAATGCCCTTATCTTTCTAGATGGTAAGAAGTAGCAAGTTTGGCAATAGTTTCGCAACCGTTATTATTCATTCTAAGCATTAACCCTTGCCTGACCTGGATAAACAAGCTCCCCAGTGATAACTTTGCTTTATTCATTAACTTTGAAGAGTTTAAGTCCATATTGTGGGAGAAAGCCGACTTCACACATTGTGTACACACTTCTAGAATTACCATGGAACCAAATCAGTCATATCCTTATAACAAAAGCAGGACATTTAAATCATATTTAGGAAATTTGAATATTGTTTGAATATTGTTTAACTTAGTGGGTGGCACGGTGGCACAGTGCTGCCTCACAGCGCCAGAGACCCGGGTTCAATTTGCACCTCGGGCTACTGTCTGTGTGGAGTTTGCACATTCTCCCCGTGTCTGCATGGGTTTCCTCCGGGTGCTCCGGTTTCCTCCCACAGTCCAAAGATGTGCAGGTTAGGTGAATTAACCATGCTAAATTGTCTGTAGTGTTAGGTGAAGGGGTAAATATAGGGGAATGGGTCTGGGTGGGTTGCTCTTCGTAGGGTTGGTGTGGACTTGTTGGGCCGAAGGGCCTGTTTCCACAGTGTAAGTAATCTAATCTAAGGAAGTTGCCTGGTGTGTGAGGAAGAGGGGAGAAAGAAGTTGTGAACCCATTTTCAGATGGTGTGCTTCATCTCTGACATTTCCACACACTTCTTTAAGTTTCTACTGATTTAAGATGTGCTATAAATTTTTGAACCATTCACATTTCACAAAATTGGGTTTATTCTACTTTTCTTTCTTCCTTTTTGCTTAATTCCTCTTCACCTAAAACCAGTAACTCAAGTGAAGTGCCAGTCCAGTGATATAAGCAACTGTCCAATTTTCATTGGTGCTGGGAAGTGAGTGCTAGTGACCTTTTCCACCAGACATATTACAAGAAATTGCAACTGGATTGAAAAAAATTCAACATGTATTCCTTTAGGAGATAGACAGTGATCAGTGGAGGAACCTTGTTCAAGTTTTCTAAACATTAGTCTAGGAACTGATGCCAGCAGGAGTGCTCTAATGCAGTCAACAACTTTGGTATTGGGGTGGGGGGAATGCCAAGAGCCAGGTCTGTATGAGTCATTCTCACATAATACAGTAGAATCAATTAATCTGTGAGCTGAAGGCACAATAGCACAGTAGTCATGTTAGTGAACAAGACCTGAACTAATGGGATAGGGACACAAGTTCAAATCCTAGCACAACAGCAATGCAATTTATGTTCTGTTCATTAAATAAAGCTGGAATAAAAAGCGAACATCAATAATGGTGATCACGTAAGACATGAAAGCCCATCTGGTTGACTTTAACGGAAATAAACCAACCACTGGTATGGTCTGTGACTCCAGACCACAGAAATGTGGTTGACATTTGACAGCTCTCGGCAATGGCCCAGAAAGCTATTCAGCTGTATACAGAGAACCAAGAACTATTGCCACATCCTGTGAGAGAATATGAAAACATCACTCAACAACTGAGGGGTTTCTTTTGCTGTGCTGCTCATGCCGTTTGAGACTTGATGGAAATTTCTTACCTGGAAAAATCCAGCATACGCTACTTATATCTTTCCAACTAATGAAAGGCCAATAATTTGTGAAGATTGCAACCAGCAAAAATCTTGGGATTTCCAAACACTGAATTATAATTTAACAGGCCTGGATGCAAATTAAAAACCAAAAGTTCTGGACAGAAAAGGGAGCAGTAATGTTCACTAGCCATTTGAATACGCCAGGGAGAAAGTGAGGACTGCGGATGCTGGAGACCAAAGTTGAAGAGTGTGGTGCTGGAAAAGTACAGCAGGTCAGGCAGCATCCGAGGAGCAGGAGAATTGATATATTGAGCATAAGCTCTTCTTCAAGAATACACCATCTTGCTCTCACGCTCACGAATTTCTGTCCTAGGCTTGCTGAACATTCTAGTGATGCCTTGTGCTAACTGAAGGAATGGCACTTAATTTTCATTTAGGCACTTTATAACCTTCAGGTCTCGACATTGAAAACTCTGTCCTCAATTGTGACACCTGTGTTCCTCCCAAATAACCTTCCACTAATAATCAACCAGTACCAAGATCTTTGCTTTTTGATCTGTAATACTTACAGTTTCCAATCTCCCTCACCCTCTAAATTTCCCTTCCGTTGACCTGCTGCTCCCATTTTTCTACAGCACAAAACCCAATTTTCCTCCTCTCTCATCAACCACAGTTAAGAGTCATACTGAACTTGAAGTGTTAACTGTTTCTTTCTCAATAGATGCTGTAAAACCTGCTGACTTCTTCCATCACATTTTTGTCAGGTCTCCAGCATTTGTAATACTTTGCCTTTACAAAGTAAAACTTCATTTTTTTCAACAGAGAATCAATTTTCAAAAGGGTCTTTCTCTTTACCTAATGCCATGGTGCAAGTTCCTTATTCAAAACCAAAAAAAAAAGTTAAAAATACAATCCAGTAACATTTCTGTACATTTAGAAAGAAGGATCAACATCAGAGCAATTGTTGTAAATTATCTCTTTTCACTCTTGTGTACAAGATGCTTGAAGAAGAAAAATCTCAAATGTTGCAAGAAATGTTGCAAGAAATGTACCTTACAGCAAAACTAACTATAACTGCTAGTGCCCAAAACCATGGTGATATAAATGTACAGTCACTATTCTGACCATGAACTGATGCATCAATCCAAGAGCTGTTCATTTCCAAACCAGACTGCTTATAGCTGCTGTCAGCTTTGATTTCTCCATGTCTTCACCAAACTGATCTGATCCATGTAGTACACCAACTGTTCATTTAAGCCCCTCCCATTTTAGTGTCTTTCAGCATGGTCTCCTCAGGTCATAGAGTCATGGAACTGTCCAGCATGGAAACAAACTCTTCAGTCCAACTCATCCATGCCGACCAGATATTCCAAATTAATCTAGCCCCAATTGCCAGCATTTGGCCTGTATCCCTCTAAACCCTGCCTATTCATACACCCATCCAAATGCCTTTTAAATGTAATTGTACCAGCTCCTACCACTTCCTCTGGCAGCTTATTCCATACACACCACCCTTTGTGTGAAAAAGTTGTCCCTTAAGTCCCTTTTAAATTTTTCCCCTCACCTTAAACCTAAGCCCTCTAGTTTTGGACTCTCTCACACTGGAGGAAAAGACATTGGATACTCACCACATCCATGCTCCACATGATTTTATAAACCTTTATAAAGTCACTCCTCAGTTTCCAATGCTCCAGGGAAAACAGCCCCAGACTACTCAGCCTTTCCCTGTAGCTCAAACTCTCCAACCCTGGCAACATCCATGTAAACCTTTCCTGAACCCTTTTAATTTTCATAAAATCATTCCTATAGGAAGGAGACCAGAATTGCACACACTATTCCAAAACTGGCTGAACTAACATCCTGTACAGCCACAGCATGACCTCCCAACTCTTATAGTCAAAACACTGACCAATAAAGGCAAGCATAGCAAACACCTTCTTCATTGTCCTGTTGACCTGGGACTCTGCTTTTAAATAACTATGAACCTGCACTTCAAGGTCTCTTTGGTCAGCAACACTCCCAGGACCTTACCATTAAGTATCTAAGTCCTGTCCTAATTTGCCTTTCCAAAATGCAGCACCTCACATTTATCTAAATTGAACTCCATGTGCCGCTGCCCACCTGATCAAGATTTTATTGCAGTCTGAAGTAACCTCCTTCACTGTCCACTACACCTCCAATATTGGTGTCATCTGCAAACATACTAACCATACATCCTATGCTCATACCCAAATGATTTATGCAAATGATGAAAAGTAGCAGAGCCAGCACCGATTCTTGTGGCACTCCACTGGTCACAAGCCTCCAACCTGAAAAGCAGCCACCACCACCACCCTCTGTCTTCTACTTTCGAGCTAGTTCTATATCCAGCTGGCTAGTTCTCCCTGCATTCCATGGGATCTAACCTTGCTAACCATTCTACCATGAGGAACTTTGTCAAACACCTTACTGAAGTCCAGACAGATTATGTCCTCATCAATCCTCTTCACTATTTTTTCAAAAAACTCAAATCATGTTTGTGAGACATGATTTCCCACGCATAAAGCCATGTTGACTATCCCCAATCAGTCCTTGCCTTTCCAAATACATGTAAGTCCTGTCCCTCAGGATCCCCTCCAACAACTTGCCCATTACTGATGTCAGGCTCACCGATCTATAATTCCCTGGCTTTTCCTTAATACCTTTCTAATAGTTGCACCGCATTAGTCAACCTCCAGTCTTCTGCCACCTCACCCTTGGCTATCGATGATACAAATATCTCAGCAAGGGGCTCAGCAATCACTTTGCTAGCTTCCTTTATCTGCCTTTATGTACCTTAAAACATCTAGCACTCCTCCTCTGTAGTATAGATATTTTTCAAGATGTCGCTATTTATTTCCCCACGTTCTCTATCTTCCATATCCTTCTCCATAGCAAACACTGATGCAAAATACTCATTTAGTGTCTCCCCCATCTCCTACATAGGTGGCTTTGCTGATCTTTAAGGGGCCCTATTCTCTCCAATGTTACTCTTTTGTCCTTAATGTAGAATCCCTTTGGATGCTCCTTAACCCTATTTGTCAAAGTTATTTTATACCCTCTTTTTGCGCTCCTGATTTTCCTCTTAAGTATACTTCTACTGCCCTGGAGTGGAGGCTGAAGGGTGACTTTATAGAGGTTTATAAAATCATGAGGGGCATGGATAGGGTAAATAGACAAAGTATTTTCTCTGGGGTGGGTGAATCCAGAACTAGAGGGCATAGGGTTAGGGTGAGAGGGGCAAGATATAAAAGAAATCTAAGGGGCAACCTTTTCACACAGAGGGCAGTGTGTGTGTGTGGAATGAGCTGCCAGAAGATGTGGTCGAGGCTGGTACAAGAGCAACATTTAAAAGGCATTTGGATGTGTATATGAATAGGAAGGGTTTGGAGGGTTATGGGCCGGATGCTGGCAGATGGAAATAGATTGGGGTGGGATATCTGGTCGGCATGGATGAGTTGGACCAAAGGGTCTGTTTCCGTGCTGTACATCTCTATGACTCAATTGCCTTTTACTCTTCTTGGGATTCATGCGATCCCTGCAGTCTATACTTGACACATGCCTCCTTCTCAGTCTTGACTAAAACCTTACATTCTCTAGTCATCCAGCACTTGCTACACCTACCAGCCTTGCCCTTCACACTAACAGGAACATACTGTCTCTGGCCTCTCATTGTCTCATTTTTGAAGACTTCCCATTTTACAGCCATCCCTGACCCCAATCAACTTTTGAAGTTCTTGCCTAATATCATCAAAATTGTCCTTCTTCCAATTTAGAACTTCAACTTTTAGATTCGATCTTTTCTATCACTATTTAAAAACTAATAAAGTTATGGCCACAGGCCCCAAAGTGCACCCCCACTGACACCTCAGTCACCTGCCCTGCCTTATTTCCCAACGTCCTTGTTGGGCAATACTAATTGCTCCATCACTTACCTCCAGCAATATCTCCTTTCCCTTCAAAAGGATCAACAAAATGGCTATTCAACTTAAACATCTCTTCCAAAACTTTGAACTTAAAAGTTATGTTTGCACACAGCCGATTTTTTTCTTTTATTATTCATAGAGTCATATGGATGTACAGCATGGAATCAGACCCTTCGGTCCAACCTGTCCATGCCAACCAGATGTCCCAACCTAATCTAGTGCCACCTGCCAGCACCCGGCCCATATCCCTCCAAACCCTTCCTTTTCATATATCCACCCAAATACCTTTTAAATGCTGTAATTGTACCAGCCTTCACAACTTCCTCTGGCAGCTCATTCCATACATGTACCACCCTCTGCGTGAAAATGTTGCCCCTTAGGTATCTTTTATATCTTTCCCCTCTCACCCTAAACCTGTGCCCTCCAGTTCTGGAGTCCCCCACCCCAGGGAAAAGACTTTGTCTATTTATCCTATCTATGCCCCTCATGATTTTATAATACTCTGTAAGGTCACCCCTCAGCCTCCGACGCTCCAGGGAAAACAGCCTCAACCTGTTCAACCTCTTCTTATAGCTCAAATCCTCCAACCCTGGCAACATCCTTGTAAATCTTTTCTGAACCCTTTCAAGTTTCACAACACCTTTCCGATAGGAAGGAGACCAGAACATGACCTCCCAACTCCTACACTCAACACTCTGACAAATAAAGGAGAGCATACCAAACACTTTCTTCACTATCCTATCCACCTGCGACTGCACTTTCAAGGAGCAATGAACCTGCACTCCAAGGTCTCTTTGTTTAGCAACACTCCCTATGACCTTACCATTAAATGTGTAAGTCCTGCTAAGATTTGCTTTCCCAAAATGCAGCACCTCGCATTTATCTAAATTAAACACCATCTGCCACATCTCAGCCCATTGACCCATCTGATCAAGATCCCGTTGTAATATGAAGTAATCTTCTTTGCTGTCCACCACAGCTCAAATTTTCATGAAGGAACTTTGGAGATTTGTTAGTGTATCCTGTAGATGGTACACGATATGGCAACTGTGATTTGGTGGCATGGATAGAGTGAATAGTCAAGGTCTTTTCCCCAGGTTAGGGGACTCCAAACGTAAAGGGCATAGATTTAAGTCAACAGGAAAGATTTAAAAAGGACCTAAGGGGCAGCTTTTTCACGCAACGGATGATGCATGAATGGAATGAATTCCACAGCAAGTGATGGAGGCTGGTACAATTACAACATTTAAAAGGCATCTGGATGGGTATATGAAAAGGAAGGATATGGACCAAATGCTGGCAAATGGGATTAGATTAGATTTATTTAGGATATCTTTGGTGTGGACAGGTTGGACTGAAGGGTCTGTTTCCATGCTGTACATCTCTACGACTATGACCCATGTCAGCAGTTCAGATGAGCCACCACACTCAAAACATTAATGCAGCATTTTTCCTACAGATGCAGCTAGACTTGCTGAGTTCCTCCAGTAATTTATGTTTTTGTTTCAGATCTTCAGCATCCACAGTTTTTTTGTTTTTATTTTATCTTACTCAACAATAACTGCTTAAAAACATGGTGAGTGACACCTTCCATACTTGGCTGGTGATTGACAGTAAACAGATAAGGGAGTAAGAGTCAAGATTAGAGTGGTGTTGGAAATGCACAGCAGGTCGGGCAGCATCCAAGGACCAAGAAAATCGATGTTTCGGGCAGGGGCTCTTCATCAGGATTCCTCTAATCTCCAGCATCTGCAGTCCTCACTTTTGCCTAGATAAGGGAGTAAGTCCGTTGTGCTGCATCTGTCTTGCTTTTTGTAAAAACAGGACACACCAGGACAGTCTTCCACATTTCCAGATATGTGTAACTGTGTTGTAACTCTGATTTGGAGATGCCGGTGTTGGACTGGGGTGTACAAAGTTAAAAATCACACAACACCAGGTTATAGTCCAACAGGTTTAATTGGAAGCACACTAGCTTTCGGAACGACCTGATGAAGGAGTGTCGCTCTGAAAGCTGGTGTGCTTCCAATTAAACCTGTTGGACTATAACCTGGTGTTGTGTGATTTTTAACTGTGTTATAACTGTACTGTGAAAGCTTGGCTTGGAGAGTGACAATTCCTGGAGCACGCATCTTCAATACTATTAACAGAATACTATCAGGGTCCACAGCTTTTGCAGTGCGCATTGTCTCCAGACTGGAACGACTGGGCTTGTATACCCTTGAGTTTAGAAGACTGAGAGGGGATCTGATTGAGACATATAAGATTATTAAAGGATTGGACACTCTGGCAGCAGGAAACATGTTTCCGCTGATGGGTGGGTGCCGAACCAGAGGACACCGCTTAAAAATACGGGGTAGACCATTTAGGACAGAGATGAGGAGAAACTTCTTCACCCAGAAAGTGGTGGCTGTGTGGAATGCTCTGCCCCAGAGGGCAGTGGAGGCCCAGTCTCTGGATTCATTTAAGAAAGAGTTGGATAGAGCTCTCAAGGATTGTGGAATCAAGGGTTTTGGAGATAAGGCAGGAACAGGATACTGATTAAGGATGATCAGCCATGATCATATTGAATGGTGGTGCAGGCTCGAAGGGCAGAATGGCCTACTCCTGCACCTATTGTCTATTGTCCAGTCGTTTCTCAATATCAAGTGCAGTGAATTGAGCTGGGTGAAGATTGGCATCTGCGATACTAGGGACCTGAGGAGGAGGCAGAGGCAGATCATCCTCTAGGTGTGGGCAGTACAATGGCTCAGTGGTAGGCACTACTGCATGATAGCACCAGGGACCAGGTTCAATTCTGGCCTTGGGTGACTGTCTGTATGGAGTTTACATGTTCTCTCTGTGTCTGCGTGGGTTTCCTCCAAAGGTCCAAAGATGTGCAGATTTAGGTGGATTAGCCATGCTAAATTACCCATAGTGTGCAGGCAAGGTGGTTTAGCTATAGTAAATCTGGGGCTACAAGGAAAGGCTGGACCTTGATGGGATGCTATGTGGAGGGTCAATGCAGACTCAATGGGCTGAATGGCCTCTTTCCATACTGTAGGGATTCTTATAGCTAAAACTGCTTCAGCTTTATCATTTGCACTGATGTTATAAGACTCGCCCATCATTGAAAATGAGGATATTTGCAAAGTTTGAGTTAGTTATTTAATTATCTATCACTACTCAACTAGATATGGAAACAATTCAGATCTTGGCTATGATCCACTAGTTGCGCAATCACTTAGTTTTATCACAGGATGCTTATGCGATTTGACACATAGATTGTCCTGTTTTATACCTTCACTAGGTGACACCTCATTTTTAGCAGGTGCTGCTCTTGCCATGCCCTTCTGCACTCTTCGTTTAAACAGAGTTGAGTCCCTGGATTGAGATAATGGTAAGAGTGGAGGATATGCCAGGCCATGAGGTGACAGATTGTGTTTGAATACAATTCTGCTGCTTCTAATAACCCACAGTGCTTCATGCATGTCCAGTTACGATTTGCTAGAGATGTTCGAAACCTATCCCATTTAGCATGGCGACAGTGCCTAATGGAAACAGAAATTCATGTCCACAGGGTCTGTGTGGTGATGATCTTACCTATTCCACGTGGTAGTCGCTGTTACATATTCTGTCGTGGACACATGTTTTTGCAACAGATTGACTGGTTAAGAAAAGGTCAAATATATTCCCCCCCCATCTCACTGTCTGTTGAAGACCCATTCTGCAGTCACGTTCTTCAGGACTCAGTCAGTAGTGGTGCTCCTCACCTACTGTTGGTGATAGATATTGAAGTCTGCAACCAAACAGTACATTCTAAACCCTTGACACACTTAATGTGTCCTCCATGTGATGTCCAACATGAAGCAACATAAATTCAATCAGCTGAGTGGAGGACATGGCAATAGGAGGGGCAGTTGATTGCAATAAGCAGAAGGGTTCTGGACCCTATTTGACCTGATACGGTTTCAGGATAGACTATATTCCACAGAAATTATAAATAGGAAAGGTGGTCAGGAACAGTTCACAGATTTATTTTTAAATTGGCAGTTTAATAACCATGGTGTTGAATGGAGGATGTGGGAGAACATGGCTACTCCTTTAAATTGTCTATTGTATGAGAGTCTGCTAGCTCAGTTGGCTGAGTGGTCGTTAGTGATGCTAACAGTGTGGGTTCAAGTCCTGCACCGAGTGATGCTGTCATGAGAGATTTGCTTTCTCATCCTTTCCCGTCACCTCAGGCAGGGTGACTATGAGGTTAAACCACCAGCAGCTAGTTCTCTCTAATGAGAGAGCAGCCCTATGGTTTGGGAGGAGTATTGTGACTTTATCTGTATCTCCACAGATTTATGTTTCAGCCTTTTCTTCCCAGTTCCTTTTTCGTCTGTCTTTGTATCAGGTGAGGGAAGTCTTAGATGGTGTAACTCGGTAAAGAGCTGACAACAGCTCAAGCTACATCTGAGCCAGAGGTTGCTGGAAGATTGTAGTTTCAGGAGTTCCCCTTTCCCTCTCTCCACTCATTTTTCCTTCCCATAACTTAATCTCATTTCTCCAGTCATGTCTCTCTCTGTCTTACCACTGCTCTGATTCCTTTCCCCTTTAAAATAATCATTCATATTCATTAGTGATCACCTCATGTCTTCCTTGCTCACCTGTCATTTATCTTGTTTTAAACTCACTATCCATTCAATGGAAACACCAGCACTCAAGAAGTCTGACACCATCCAAGAACAAAGCAGCCCGCCTGATTAGCATCACATGCACACCAGTGTTCAGTAGTGTATACCATCTCCACAGCATCTGGATTAGAGTGGTGCTGGAAAAGCACAGCAGTTCAGGCAGCATCAGAGGAGCTGGAAAATCGATGTTTTGGGCAAAAGCCCTTCATCAGGAATAGAGCTCTATTCCTGATGAAGGGCTTTTGCCCGAAACATCGATTTTCCTGCTCCTCGGATGCTGCCTGAACTGCTGTGCTTTTCCAGCACCACTCTAATCCAGAATCTGGTTTCCAGCATCTGCAGTCATTGTTTTTACCCATCTACACAGCACACACTGCAGAAATTCACAAAGGTCCGGACACAGCGCCTTCCAAACCCATGATCGCTTTCAGCTAGAAGGACAAGGGCAGCAAATGTTTGGGAACACTTCCAAGCCGCTCACCATCCTGACTTGGAAATATATAGACACTCTTTCACTGTTGTTGGGTCAAAATCCTGGAATTCCCTTCCTAATGGCATTGTGGGTCAACCCACAGCAGGTGGACTGCAGTGGTTTAAGAAGGCTGCTCACCGCCACCTTCTCAAGGGTAACCATGGATAGGCAATCCATGCTGGCCAGGATGCCTACATCCCACTAAAGAATAGAAAAACATGTCACTGCTCAAAATTGCTTTGTTCTAAAATGTGCGCACCTGAAATGAGTTTATGAATTTAAGAATTTCTTCCTCTTTTTAACAACTTTTGAAAAGCTGGTGTGTAAAAACTGCTAGATGTGAAATAAAAGCTGCTCTCATCACAACCGACAGCATTATCTATACTGCAGTAATGAAATTCCATGCCAAACCAGCTGTAAATATTTGTCAGGTTGTAATTCACTCCTGTCACCAAAGCGTCGGAAACCAAATCATCTCCATCTTCCCGACTGGATTTGGGTAGGTGAAGAAAAGGGTGGGGGTGGTTAAATAGACATGGGAATTACCCAGACCAATGTGCTCAAACAGATGCAGAAGCTTTGTAAGAGCATCAACATGCATGGAATGGATGGGCCGAAGAGCGTTGTAAGTTGTAACACCACCACATTAACTGACTGTCAAGAGCCTGTAACTATAACAAAGTTTACGGTCCCAATCTCCATCATAAAAGTTGACGCTGGAATTTATTGTTGAATGTTCAAAAATAAGGACAGGCATGGCTTTAATCTGGGGCGCTCTGATTCAATTATCAGTTCATCTCAAGATGACATTTCGGTCTCGATGTACCATATGTAAAGCTGCTGCACATTGATAAACTCGCCTGATTTATTTTTTAAAACGCTTTTCAGATAAAATCAGGTCTAAAGGAAAACGTAAGATTTATGCCTTTAAGTTATTATAGCCCTCCCGTTACAAAACAGTCTCCCCGACAGACAGCACCAGTAATCTCTCTTCACAGCTGCCCCCTCACACAGTCACTTACAATCTCTGCGATCATGAGGAGTCCCGGCAGGGTCTTAAGGAAAGCCTTGTCATAGCCCCTGGCCGTCGAGCTGAAGGACACAGTGTAAGTGCTGCTGGTTGTGCTGATGGTCCGAGGGCGATCTTCCATCTTTGATCTGAAACGTTAACTTTTGGAAACTTTGCCAGTGAGTGGCTGGAAAGGAGCACGATCCCGGAGAAGTCAGAGCTCTGCTCCGTCCATGCTATTGAGCTGCAGAGGCTGAATGCTAGGTCAATGCAGCAGAGCTGAGACCCAGCAACCTACACTCCCTCAGGTGGCTATGACTAACACAGGTAACTTCAGCAAAGCTCCCTCTCTGCCCAATGAATGCCAGCGCACATCCTTTAAAGCTACAAAATGGAAACACCGTTTATTCGTTCTTAAAGGGACAGTCCACTGATACGCTGCTCAGACTTCCAGCACACATTTCACTGTTGTTTCCACTAATCCAAAATCAGGAGGTGGTGATTGAACCTTTATTTTTGTTGTGTCGGGAGAGGAGTTTATTATCTTAGAATTTGACCTGAAAGTTACACCTTTGTTTTTTTTAGTCAAAATTCACATTTCCAATCCCCAAAGTGAAGACCAGAAGCAGTGTTGGAGTTTTATGAAGTTTACATTTGCAGTTTGTCATTCCTTGAATATTTTTGTTAAATCAATTATATCTGACACATACAAAGATCCACCCGTGCTTCAGAATCCGCAAAGCCGCCAAATCACTGAGGAAATCCGCATGGATTGCCAATAACATTCTCTAATACTGGGATGCTGCTCACAAAGTTCAGTCTGGGAAAAGCCATGGCCTGCACTGGTGTAACTGACAATAAAAATAACTTGTGGTGCATAGCAACTGAAAAATGCTAAGTGGCAGAGCTAAAGTCATGAGGTTTACCAGGAAACTGCTTCCAGCTTCCACTAGGACCACCCAACCCATTGTAGGATTGGGATAAATGAAACCCCTCAGTATCACCACTATGTTTCTAAGTGCCATCAATAAAACTAGCTGAGCAGTCAATCATTAACAGTGTCTTGGAATTCCTCTGGCTGGCCTAGTTTAGGGAGCAGGTTACCAAATGTACACACCATTAATCTAGTTCCAATTTCTCATCACAGGAGTATCACTTTGAATCTTTCTCTGACCCAAACTGATCCCATTTACTTCCTTTACAGTTTTCTTGAATGCACTAGCCAAACAAAACAGCAACCCACAGCTTATCCTCATTATTTGCAGAATCACTCACTCATCTTTAAATTTTAAGGCATGACCCATTATCATGTATTTACCAAAATAAGCTTATAAGGTGCCATTCAACAGTTACAGAGACCTAAAGCAGACCTTCAAAGATTTCTTCAGATGAGAGACTGTCTTTCTAGGCAAGAATACATTGAAATCTGACTGAGCTATGCTGAGCAACTAAATTCGAAGGACAGGATCACAATTGAAGGCGAGTTGTAAGTTCATGGAATGCCCTGCCAGTAGTAGTGGTGGACTCTCCCTCTTAATGGGCATTTAAACGGGCATTGGATAGGCATATGGAGGATAGCGGGCTAGTGTAGGCGCAACATCGCCTGTACTGCGCTGTATTTTTCTATGTTCTATGATTTTGTTCACGATCCATCATATAACCGTAAGTTGTCATTGCTTTTACTGAGCTCCTTGCACACATATTTAAGCAGGATTTACTAAGTAGTGATCAGCTGCAGAAATTCTGGCCCAATGTTTAACCCTCAATGGCAGGGATCCTGAAACAAGTGACACCCAGCAGCTTTAACCATTAGCTAGTAATGCTGTATACCACAGCACATTTAACCACAGTGTCACCAGAGAAGAACAATGCACAGAACTCGGTGCCCACATATTAAGAAGATCCCAGGTTCGGTCCCTAGTCAGTGTTTAGTTTGCTATTCTAAGCCAGATGGTGAGTGGAGAAGAGGGCCTGGAACAGGGAGTGGCAAACCTACAATTGGACCTAGTATATGCAGATTGAGGAGAAGGTAAACATTAACAGGGTTTCCATTCCTGATTACTATTCAGAAATTCCTGCTGGAAGTGCATGTGTGTAGACTCCAGGGGAAAGTGCAGGCTGCAATGGTCCCCACATTAAAAACAAAGTTTGCTGAAGCTGCCAATATTCACAGAATAGCTGTTTGAGTGACATGCTGGGGAGTCCCAGTCTCTGATGGAACTATACCCCAGTAACCATCAAAAGGGTTTTTCCCTGGAATTTTCCTTTAATTACACAAGATCTAACATTAAAAATCAGGCCACTCTCCTCCAGTTCTCACTGGACCTTCCAATCTATTAATAGAGTCTTTGCAGTAACTGGTGTGTTCATTTCCCTGATACAGAACAAAACGTCTTTTCAATTCTTCATGAGATTTTTCACATAAGATTTAATATATCCCTCCTGTAGTTTATTGTATTGAAATTAAGTTCAAGCACTTTGTCAATCATGCTGATTTATTAATAGTCTTTAATAATCTTCATAATTAGTTAGAATAAGTTAGAGGTCATGAAGGGAGGGCAGAGGTCATTTTAAAACAATGGATGTTATTTATAGCAGCTCCTTGAGACCTGAATTAAAAGAATTTGTCATTCCTTAACATGTCATCAATGCTTGTAACTCAAAACCATCAGAAATCAAATATTTCTTGGCTGTCCATACCTCAGTGAGCTTAACCACCTGAGTTGTACAGCCTGTGGTAATCTCAGGTTTGATTTTAAGACTGTGCTGAATTCATTAATGTTAGCTAGAGCAGATATTAGATTTCCACAATTGCTTTGTCTGCCTCTGGGATATGTAGGGATAAAAAGCAATCAGGATTCTCATTCCAAATTATTAATGAGTGGTTCCTACTTAAAATGATCATGAACACATCTGAGGAGAATTGTCTCAACTATTATGATCATCCTGAGGCCCAGTAGTTTACTTCATTCACAGATAAGGTTCGCCCATTGATAAGGGCAACTCATTGATCAAATTTCAGTTGTGGATCTGAATCTAGACAAGAAGGCAGTAAAGAGAGTGAGAAGGGAAATGTCATAGGAGGAAAATCAACTTTCTAAACATGCTTCAACTTATTCATTGTAAATCAAGAGACAAAATACATTTCTCCATCCCCAAGCTAAAACTGGGAACTTGTTGTTTGGATTTCTGCATCTGTGGCAATGACAGGCGTAACCAAGGACAGTTTCTTTTCAAAAAGGATTTTAAATTGGTGACTAATGACTGAAAAGGCTTTTCATTTTAATCATTGCTGCTTGACCAAAATTTATTGTCCATCCTAACAGCCCAAAGGGCAGTAAAAGTCAAACAACATGGTTGTTGTGGGTCTGGAGTCAAATTTTGGCCTGACCAGGTAAGGATGGCAGATACCCTTGCTTAAGGAAAGACAGTCGTGACCCAATGTTTGTTTTTACAGCATTGGTTACATGGTCACCATTAGGCTAGCTTTCTTTCCCCCTTTGAATTCCACATTTTTTAATTGAATTCAAATTTCATCACATACTATAACAGGATTTGAACCCATATCCCCCCAGTCTTGTCTGTCTTGCTAGATCACTGTGTCATGAACAAAACCATTACATCATCATTTCAAAAGCTGCCTACAGGATACCAAACATAGAATCTTAGATGGAAATACTACTGATGTAAATAAAGGTGAGCAGTCACGTGGGTAGAGAGGAAATACTACTGATGTAAATGAGGGTGAGCAGTCACTCAGGGAGAGAGGAGGAGAAGATCCAAAACTAAGTGCCCTGCACATTGTCCCCTTACCATAAGATCTTATTTTTATGATCTAAAGTTACTGGAGAAGTTGTAAAAGCCAACAGAAGATGACCAAAGAACAATAAAGAGGAAGAAAATAAATTATGAGGGCAAAACAGCAAGTAATATGAAAATGGACAGTAACAACTTATTTGTGTGTAAATGAAGGAAAAGAAAGGCCAAAGTGAACATAGTTCCCATTGCAGGACCAAGCTGGAAAACCAGGAAATGGTAGAAAAGTTGAACAAGTAGCATTCCAAAGCTGCAAAATAACCAGGAGGCTAAATGAATGGAGAAAATAAGTGCGATAACTATCACTAGAGAAAAAGTACTAAGGAAAGTAATGGGGCTAAAGTTAAATAAGTCCTTGTATTTGCATCTTAGGACAGCAAGGTAAGTAACTGCAGGGATAGCAGGTGTGCTCTTAGTAAGTCCCATAGGATTAGAAAGCTGCTGATCTAACACCCTTATTTAAAAAGGGATGTAGACAAAAAAAATGGTAACTATAGGCTGGTTAGGTTATTAGACTGAGAAGGTGATGACCTGGTGGTATTATCATTAATCAACTGTTAATCAACAGAGTGTGGTGCTGGAAAGCACAGCAGGTCAGGCAGCAACTGAGGGGCAGGAGAATTCCTTCATCAGGAATCTCGAGGCCCAGATAATGATCTGGATTCAAATCCCAACAGGGCAGATAGTAGAATTTGAATTTGGTAATTAAAAGAAAATCTGGCCTTAAGTATCTACTGGTATCCATTGTCAGGAAAAAGCCTTCTGGTTTACTAATGTCCTTTGGAAAGGAAACTGCCATCCTTATGTGGTCTGGCCTACATGTGATTCCAGACATACAGCAATGTTGTTGATTCTTAACTAGGATGGGCAATGAAAGCTGACGTAGCCAGTGATGCCCCCATCCTGTGAATGAATTTTTAAAAAACGTTGTTGGGAAAATAATAGAGTCTACTATAAAGAGCACAACAGCAGAGTATGTAGAAATACACAAGAAGATGATCTTAGTGATGTATATGCTTTTAACTTCCCCCAAATTGACTGGGACTCCTTTAGTGCCAGGAATTTGGATGGGGAGCAATTTGTTAGTTATGTCTAGGAGAGTTTTTTGAAACAGTATGTGGATAGCCCAATGAGGGTGGAGGCTGTACTGGACCTAGAATTGGGAAATGATCCCAGCCAGGTAATCAAGGTTTGAGTGAGGGAGCATTTTGGGAACAGTGACTATAATTCTGTAGGTTTTCAGATACTTATGAATAAGACAAGATTGAACATTGGATGAAGGTGTTAAATTAGGCAAAGGCCAACTGTAACTGAATTAGGAAAGAATTGAAGAATGTGAATTGGGAGCAGCTGTTTGTGGCTAAATCCACATCTGACATCTGGGTGTCTTGTAAAGACCAGTTCATTAGAATGCAGGATAGGCATGTTCCCGTGAAAACGAAGCACAGGAATGGCAGGATTCGGAAACCTTGGATTACAGGGGAAATTATCAGCTTAATCAACAAAAAGGAAGCATACCTAAGGTCTAGGCAACTAAAGACAGACAACGTCCTTGAAGAATATTAAGAAAGTAGGAAGGAGCTCAAATGGGGAGATAGGAGGGCTGTAAAGGGATATGGAAATTTCTTGGCCAGCAGATTAAGGTGAATCCCAAGGGATTTTATATGTATATCAGGAGCAGGGTAGCTAAGGAAAGAGTAGGCCTATTCAAGGAAAAAGGAGGGAGATTATGTGTGGAGGCAAAGAAAATGGGTGAGATCCTTAAATGAGTACTTTGGTATTCAAGGAGAAAGTGAGGACTGCAGATGCTGGAGATCAGAGCTGAAAATGTGTTGCTGGAAAAGCGCAGCAGGTCAGGCAGCATCCAAGGAACAGGGGAATCGACATTTCGGGCATAAGCCCTTCTTCAGGAGGGGCTTATGCTCAGGATTCCTGAAAAAGGGCTTATGCCCGAAACGTCGATTCTCCTGTTCCTTGGATGCTGCCTGACCTGCTGCGCTTTTCCAGCAACACATTTTCAGCTCTACTTTGGTATTCACCAAAGAGAGGGTCATGAGGGATGTTGAGGTTATGGGAAGTATGTGGCTACTGTTGGAAAGATCAAAATAATGAAGAAGGAAGTGTAGGTGCCTTGAAATACATTAAGGTAGACAAGTCCCTTGGACTAGAAGGGACCTACCCCAGGATACTGTAGGAACCAACAGAGGAAATAGCTGGGGCCTTAACAGATATCATTGCACCCTCTTTGGCCTCAGATGAAGTTCCAGAGGACTGGAGAATGGTCATTGTTGTTCCTTTGTTTCAGAAGGAAAACAGAGATAATCAGGTAATTGCAGACCGGTGAGCTTGATGTCAATAGTAGGGAAGCTGTTGGATAAGATACTGAGAGACAGGATTTATTCAGTTTGGAAGTGAATGGACTTGTTAGTAATGGGCAGCAAGGGATTGCATGTCTCACTAATTCGATTGAGTATTTTGATGAGATGACGAGAATAATTGATAAGGGAAGGACAGTGGATGTGATCTACATGGACTTTAGTAAGGTATTTGATAAGGTACCTCATGTCAGGCTGATACAGAAAGTAGAGTCTCATGGGATCCAGAGTGAGCTAGCCAAATGGATACAAACAGGCTTGGTCATAGAAGACAGAGAGTAGCGGTGGAAGGGTGTTTTTTAGCATGGAGATCAGTATTTTGCAGGGACCTTTGTTGTTTGTAATATCTACAAATGATCTGGAGGAAAAGGTAGGTGGTCTGATTAGTAAGTTTGCAAATGACACCAAAATTGCTAGAGTTGCAGAAAATGAGGAGAAGTATCATAGGATTACAGGATATAGATAGATTGCAAATTTGGGCAAAGAAGTGGCAGTTGGAGTTTAATCCAGACAAATTTGAGGTGATGCATTTTGGAAGATCAAATTCAGAAATGAATTATACAATAAATGGCAGAACCCTTAGGAGCATTGGCATACAGAGGGATTACAGGTCCATAGATTTCTGAAAGTGGCAACTCAGGTGGTCATGAAGACATACAGCATGCTTGTCTTCATTGGCTTGGGCATCAAATTCAAGCTATATTACAGCTATACAAAACTTTAGTTAGACCATATTTGGAACATTGCATGCAGTTCTGGTTGCCACACTACCAGAAGGACATAGATGCTTTGGAGAGGGTGCAGAGAACATTTGCCAGCTTGATCTGGAGGGTTTTACTTGTGAAAACTCAGATTGTTTTCACTGGAAAGATAGAAGCTGAGAGACAACCTGATAGAGGTCTATAAAATTATGACAGGCATAGATAGGATGGAATGTCAGAGGCTTTTTCCCAGGGTGGAAAGGTCAACTACAAGACGGCATAGCTTCAAGGTGAGAGGGGGAAAATGTAGGGGAGAAGTGCAGGGAAAATCTTTCACACAGAGGTTGGTAGGTGCCTGGAACGCACTGCCAGTGGAGGTGGAGGAAGCAGGCACATTAGAAACGTCTAAGGCCTTTATTGATAGACACATGAACAGGAGGCAAACAGAGGGATAGAAACTGTGCATGGGCAATAAGTAACAGGGCTAAATAAGGTTTAAGAATCAGCCAGGCTTGGTGGGCTAAAGGGCCTGTTCCTGTCCTGTATTGATTTATATTACGTTGTATTGTATTAAGAGTCAGCATGGTGTCATGAAGGGGAAATCATGCCTGACAAATTCATTATTAGTTGTTTGAGGAGGTAACAAGCAAGATAGATAAAGGAGAAGCAGTGGATATGATATAGCTAGATTTCCAAAAGGCATTCGATAAGGTATTGTATATTAACTACTCAGTGAGAGCCCCTTGGTGTTGGAGGTAACATGGATAGAGGACTGGTGAATAAAAAGAAGACAGAGACTTAAGATAAAAGAGTATTTCCATGATGGCAACTTGTAACTAGTGGAGTGCCATATAGATCAATGCTGGGGCCACAGTTATTTACGACATGTATTCATGGCTTGGATGACAGAAGTGAATGTATTATTGCCAAATTTGTGGATGACTCAAAATATATAGGAAAGCAAGTGATAATGCTGACTGAAAGAGTCTGCAGAGGGATATACCGTAGACAGGTTAAATGAGTGTTAAATGAGAATTTTGATGAATGGAATCAAATGTGGAAAATATGAAGTTATGCACTTTGATAGGAGGAATAAAAGAGCTGAATATTATTTAAGTGGAGACGGACTACAGAGAGAAGCAGCACAGAGGGATTTGAGGGTCATTGTGCATGATCACAAAAAGCTGGCAATCACTTACCTGCTGGGAGCAATGTGGAGAGAACTAGCCAAAGTCCAGGCATGGAGCCCCTGTGGTGATGATTCCCAGAGTGATGCAGGGCAAGGGATACAGCTCATTGGGTGAGTCTTCATACTTTTGTTTACCATTTTATAATATTAAATTGTGATTAATACTTTTTAAATATTATTCTTGTACTGTTTTCAGAGTATATTTTGGCTTTTGCATATAGAGTCAGAGTTTAGCTTTTTCTTTCCATATGTTTTAAATGTAAATTTCTTTAAATTGAATTATTCCAAGCCAGTATGTTACACCATCTGAAGCATGTGGAAATTCCTAGATGCTTCAGGCAGTCTGTAGGAAATGCCACCAATCGAACAGATTGAGTGTAGTGTCCTGGAACTTCACAGTAAGGGTTGCAGACAGGTATTTCTGCAACTGCAGATGTAACTCCAGGGTGGTTTGTTGCCTCAGGGATGTCTGAAAGCAACAACATAAGTGAATAAGGTAGTAAAGATGTACAGCAAGCTTGCCTTCATTAATCAATACATTAATTATAAAAGTTAGCAAGTCATGTTGTAACTGTATAAGACTTTAGTTAGGTCTCATTTCGAGTTTTGCACGCAGTTCCAGTTGCAACACTATACGAGGATGTGGAGGCTTTAGAGAGAATGCAAGAGATTTATGAGAACGTTGCCCAGACAGGAGTGTATTATAACAAGAGGTTAAAACAAATGTGCCTTTCAGTTTCTAGTACATATGGGAACAGAAGTCAAGATTATGTTGTCAACCAGCATAAGACACAGCCTCTAGAAATCCCATTTCTAGATATGGTTTTTGAAAATTGAAAACCATCTCAGTCCAATGTACTCTTTAACTTTTTACTTGACCTAGTATGCAGCCCATCTTTTTTTTTGAGACCCTGTCACTTAAAGAGGCCAACTTGAACAGAGCCTTCTTGGGGACATTTGAGTTTGCACAGCTTAAGTGAAACACTCGAAAGTTCGGAAGCGCTACACCGGACTCAAAGATTAACCCTGTTTCTCTCTCCACACATGCTGTCAGGCTCACAGGTGCTCTAGCATGTTCTGTTTTAGTCATGAAAGCACCGTCTTATTCATGGGATGCTCAGGTACTTAGAGAAAAACCTACCAATAAGTTTGCAGTGCTACTTTATCATCCAGTTGACCAGGGAGAAGCCGATGAACTGCCTCATGAGTAAAGAGTGTATGTGACTTATTTAAAGACAAGCAGTCAATGGCAGCTGCCTCATGTTCTTGATGTCCTCAAAAGCCCAACATTTTTCTTGACTCATGGAACATGGGCACTGCTGGCTGGCCAGTATTTATTTCATGTCCCTATTTATCCTCGAGGAGGTGGTGGTGAGCTGCCTTCTTGAATTGCTGCAGTCCATATGCTGCCCGTAAGGAGGGAACTTTAGAATTTGACCCAATGACAGTGAAGGAATAGTGATATATTTCCAAGTCAGGACGGTGAGCAGTTTGGAGGGAACTTGCAGGTGATAGTGATCTCATGTATCTGCTGCCATTGTCCTTCTAGAGAGAAGCGGTCATGGGTTTGAAAGGTGTTGTCTAGGATCTTTGGTGAACTTTGGCAGAGCATCTTATAGATAGTACACACGTGTTACTGAGCATCAGTGGTAGAGTGGGTGGATGCTTGTGGATGTGCTGCGAGTCAAGCGGCTGCTTTGTCTCAGATGATGTCAAGCTTTCGAGCGTTGATGAACCTGCTGAGGTAACTAACAGACTCATTCACCAATAACACACAAGCAGAGAGTATACCATCACATCTCCCTGACTTGTGCCTTATAGATGTAGACAGGCTGTGGGGAGTCAGGAGGTAAGTTACTCACTGCAGTATTCCTAGACTCTGACCAGTCTTGTAGTCACTGTGTTTATGTCACTAGTCCAGTTAAGTTTCTGGTCAATGGTAACCCTCAGGATGTTAATAGTGGGGGATTCAGTGAGATAACACCATTTAATGTCAGAGGACGGTGGTAAAATTGCCTTGCATTTGTGAGATGTGAAACTTACTTGCCCATAGTGCCTTGTGGATGCCCACTCTTGAGTTACTAGCTCAGTTTGTAGTCTGTCCTATTCTGACACAATCATAGTGTTACACAACATGTTGGAGGATCTTCTCGATATGAAGGTGGGACTTCATTGCCACAAAGACTGTGTGGTGGTCACTCTTACCATTACTGTCATGGACAGATGCAACTGCAGCCAGCGGATTGGTAAGGATAAGGTCAAGTATGTTTTTCCTTCTGGTTGGTTTCCTCAGCAGCTGCCTTGGACACAGAATCGCAGCTATGTCCTTTAGGACCTGACCAGCTTGACCAGTAGTATTGCTGCTGAGCCACTTTTGTGGAGTACATTTTGTGCCTTTGCCACCCTCAATATATCCTCCAAGTCTTGTTCAACACGGACGAGCACTGACTGAGGGGATATGGTGTATGGTAATCAGCAGGAGGTTTCCTTGCTCGATTTTAACCTGAAGCCATGAGGCTTCAGCATTCTGGAGCCAATGTTGAGGATTCCCAGGGCAACTCTCTTCTGAATGTATACCACTGTGCTGCAACCTCAGTTCGATCTATCCTGTGGGCAGGACAGGCTGGTGATGGTCGTGTCTGCCGCATTGTCTGTAAGGTGCATGAGTAGGAGATGGCCTCATAATTCAGGAAGCAAGACAGTAGTGAGTTTTATAGTCAAGTGCAGTGCACTGGGATAAAATAAAGTTGAGTAGAATTGAAAACGTATATTGAAGATTTGACAAGGGCATATTTGGAGATTCAGTAGGTTTGCCTGGACTGAGGAAATACAATTAAGACTTGAAAATTAAGGCTTACATCCTTGAATGATCATTTTTGAGGTTCTTGCCACAAACCTCCAAATCTCCAAACCTCCTTGGCTGTGCAGTGAAGGATGACAAACATTTTTCCTTCCCAATGCTTCTTTTCAGTAACTGATGTACAAGGACACCTCGGTCCCTTTGTACATCAACATTTCCCATTTTAATCACTATTTAAATAATACTCTGATATACTGTGTTTCTGACCAAATAGATAACTTCACATTTATCCACAGTTTACTGCAACTGCCAAATTTTTGCCTCTTCATTCAACTAGTCTAAATTGCCATGATACAAATTTACTTCTTCCTCAACAGTTACTTGGCTTTGCATCATCAGTGAAATTTCATTCTCTCATCCAAATTATTGCTGTATTTAGTGAGTAGCTGGGGTGAAGTGGTACCTCACTAGTCCCTGCCATCCAATCCAAAAAAAAGAGCTATTTGTTCTTATTTTGGATAGCATCAATAGAATGCGACCTCTGGAATATTAATAGACATAAAGTGGGCAGAGGTTTCTTAGAATAGATTGCAGAACACCTGCCCGTCAGAAACATAGACAGTATACAGAGAAAGCGTCAGCCCCAAGCAATCAAACAGCTATCCACAAGTTGTATATGATCAAATTAGGCAGTGATAGAATATTTAAATTGATAAAAGACTGAAATCCATTTTCTCTTTATAAAAATGCACTGCAGATACTTTTTATTTCTTTCACTCATTACTTCTTTGTTTTGAAGCTTAATGGAATCACTAAATATACTGAAAATCACATTTTTACGCAATGACGGTCAATTGTACTTCACGGTGTCATGCCGAGTATCTGATTGTTATGAACAGTTGACAGATTTTGAAAAATGTTCTTCTTGTTACCATTTTTTGGAATACACTAAAAAAATCAGAACAACTTTAATCTTTATTTTAAAATGTTAGTGTAGAAGTTTGATATTCCAATAAGTGATGAAATATTACACAATTACATTGTAGTCATCCACTTGCAGAATTAAAAAGTTAATAAATTACAGTTGCAAAACATTTCATTTATAATTTTTTTTCACAATTTCACTTCTATACATTTATAGCAGTATCAATAATTTATTGCACACCTTCCTTGGCAGTGTTTAATTTTCTGTAGTGGGAGCACTTGTTCTTACTTTCTGTGCACATTTGCCAACTCTTTCAGAGCATACTTTTCATAAAATTATGTATGAACATTTCTGATTACCACAATTTGCAAGTTGACCATTGAATAGATCTTGTATTAATTAACAAATAAAAAGTAATTTAAAACAAACTGTTTTAAAAGCACTGCAAGCTTTACACAAAAAAAAAGTTTTAGTTCTGACAAAATGTTGAAATAAATGCTAATTAGATTCCCACAGTGTGGAAACAGGTCATTCGGCCCAACAAGTCCACACTGACCCTCTGAAGAGCAATCCACTCCCCTCTGACTAATGCACCTAACACTATGGGCAATTTAGCATGGCCAATCCACCTGACCTGCACGTCTTTGGATTGTGGGAGGAAACTGGAGCACGCAGATGAAACCCATGCAGACACAGGGAGAAGGGGCAAACTCCACACAGTCACCCAAGACTAGAATTGAACCTGGGTCCCTGGCACTGTGAGGCTGCAGCGCTAACCACTGAGCCACCTTGCCACCCTATTGCTCCTCCCTACACAGGTGTCTTTGCACCACACTGTTTCCATATCCTTTCATCCTCTTTTCTTCTGCCTTTACATCCCAATATAGACTGCAAGCAGGAACTCTGGCTTGGCACCAGTTTATTTTCTTTTGATTACAAGGCGCGACCATCACTGCCAAACCCAGCACTTGTTGTCAATTCCTAATCCTGGAGGAAAAAATGTTAGCCACTTATTAAACCACTGCAGTCCATGTGGTGCAGGTACATCAACAATGCTGTTGGGAAGGAAGCTTTAGGACTGTGATCAAACAACAATGAAGTAACAGCTATATTGTTTTCGTCAAAGTGATCAGAATGGGCACATGAGGGTATTTGCAGGTTAGCGTTCCCACTCGTTCATTGCTATGTGTTTCTGGATGGCAGAGGTCATACATTTAGAAGGTGCTTTTGAAGGAGCTTTGGGGAGTTGCAGTGCAATTTGTAGTGGTACACAATGTTGCCACAGTATGTCAGTGATGAAGGGAGAGACATTTAAAGTGGTGGGTGGAGTGCCAATCGAACAGGCTGCTTTGTTTGGGATAGTGTTAAACCTCTCAAGTGTTAATGAAGCAGCTTCATCTAAGCAAGTGCAGAGCATTTCACCACATTCCCGGTTTTTCCCTTATGAATGGCAGATAGGCTTTGTTGAGCCTGGAGGTGAGTTTCTCTGACCTCAGCGCAATGTTGGCACTATATATTGATCTCAGAGCCCTTGATTCAGTGAGGTAGTCAAGTGGTGATCTCTGCTGAAACTAGATATGTACACATATTGTGTACAGATGACATTGGGTTTAACAACAATTCTCTGTCACCATATTTATCATCATAGCTACCCGACGAAGGAGCTGCGCTCTGAAAGCTTGTACTTCTAAATAAACCTGTTGGACTATAACCTGGTGTTCTGTGATTTTTAACTTTGTGATACGTATTGACATTCAGCTTGATTAATGGCCATATGGAAAAGCTATGGTCTCTTGGCTTCATCAACTTTTAATTCAGAAAACATAACAGTGAACTCTGCAGGAGTGGTAGGGAAAATTAAGTTTTCTTTTAAATTAGGTAGTGTAATTTTTTCTCCTTTGCCAGTTATACAATTATTTTTTCCATCTCCAATCATACAATTACTTTTCTGAGTGAGATTTGGGGGCCTGGTCAGTCTGGTTATATTTTAAGTATTGTTGGATTACTCATTTTCCAGCTGCCTCCTTTGCAGCAACCACTGTTATACTTCCCAAGGTAGCCCCAAGGCAAATGTAGAAAGCTGCTGCAATCTGCATCTTTTCACACCATGGTGCAGTAAGTCACTGACAATGCAGAAAATGAGACATCATCTACCTCAAATAATTTGAATGCATAGAATAATACATTTTGTGAAACTTGAAAGGGTTCAGAAAAGATTTACAAGGATGTTGCCAGGGTTGGAGGATTTGAGCTACAGGGAGAGACTGAACAGGCTGGGGCTGTTTTCCCTGGAGGGACGGAGGCTGAGGGATGACCTTATAGAGGTTTACAAATTCATGAGGGGTATGGATAGGGTAAATAGACAAGGTCTTATCTCTGCGGTGGAGGAGTCCAGAATGAGAGGGCATAGGTTTAGGGTGAGAGGGGAAAGATATAAAAGGGACCTAAGGGGCAACTTTTTCACAGAGGGTGGTGTGTGTATGAAATGAGCTGCAAGAGGAACGGTGGGCGGCACGGTGGCACAGTGGTTAGCACTGCTGCCTCACAGCGCCAGAGACCTGGGTTCAATTCCCGCCTCAGGCGACTGACTGTGTGGAGTTTGCACATTCTCCCCGTGTCTGCGTGGGTTTCCTCCGGGTGCTCCGGTTTCCTCCCACAGTCCAAAGATGTGCAGGTCAGGTGAATTGGCCATGCTAAATTGCCCGTAGTGTTAGGTTAGGGGTAGATGTAGATGTAGGGGTATGGGTGGGTTACACTTCAGCGGGGCGGTGTGGACTTGTTGGGCCGAAGGGCCTGTTTCCACACTGTAAGTAATCTAATCTAATCTAAAGGAAGTGGTGGAGGCTGGTACAATTACAGCATTTAAAAGGCTTCTGGAGGGACATATGAATAAGAAGGGTTTGGAGGGATATGGGTCGGTGCTGGCAAATGGGACTAGATTCATAGAATCCCTACAGTGTGGCCCAACAAGTCCACACCCACCCTCTGAAGGGTAACCCTAAGACCCATTCCCCTACCCGATTACTCTACATTTCCCCTGACTAATGCACCTAACCTACACATCCCTGAATATTATGGACAATTTAGCATGGTCAATTCAGCTAACCTGCTGAGAGGAAACTGGAGCATGCGGAGGAAACCCACGCAGACACAGGGAGAATGTGCAAATTCCACACAGACAGTTGCCAAGACTGGAATCAAACCTGGCTCCCTGCTGGCGCTGTAAGGCAGCAGTGCTAACCACACAGTCACTGTGCTGCTCTAAGATTGTACTAAATCAAAATGAAAGGATTTTATAAATTAGTAATCCAATGAGGATTCCCTCAATACCTTAACTGGCCTGTACAGGGCACCAAGGGTGATCATGCTGCCATAAGTCCCCAGTTACAATTTCCACTTCTGCCCAGCAATTAAACATGTCTCCAAGCTACTCAAACTTGGTCACAATAATTAGCATAGCTTTACTTTGTAATTCTCCCTGTCTTCCTCTAATGGTGTGTACAATCCGTTCAACAAAACCCTTTTTTATCCTCTTTACATACTGACAGGATTGCTGTGCATTGTTAGCATTTTTATCTCCCACCAGAGTAGATAAGCTCTTTGTCTGTTATGTACTGCGGAACCTGAGCTACACTAAGTCCAGCAAATTCCACAGCACCAGCAGATTGTTGCAGAGCTGGCTTGATTCAAAGCTGCAAATGTATTGTGATTTGATGTCCCTATGTAAACAAGATACCTATTGTTCTAGTGTGAAATGCAAACATTCTAAATCAGTGCATTAAATTGAGGGACAATGGAGGGCTGATTTTATCTCTGATCTAATTCTGGGTAGCCAGTATTGGTGAGATGTACAAGGGAACAAATCTACCAGGGAGCCGCAAATTATTCTTGTAATGCACAGAGTAGCACCCCTGCAAACTGAGTTTTGAGTAAAGTACATCTTTGTCATCTAAGCCTGGGGTTTATTCTCCCTTATTCTCCTGCTCAGGGAATGAGATAAAATTACAGTCAGCTCCTGAAGATAGCCTCAGAACAAAATATGTTAAAAAACAAAAAAATAGAAATTGCTGGAAAAGCTCAGCGGGTCTGGCAGCATCTGTGGAGAGAAAGTAAATGTTTCGGGGTAAGTGACCCTTTGAAGCAATTTCTATTTTTATCTCTGATTTATAGCATCAGCAATTCTCTCATTTTTACATTTTAAAGGGGCAGTGTTTGCTGACACCAAAACTGCAGGGCAACTGTGCCCACGTGATCAGCTGAAGATGTGCGGGTGCACTAGTTGCAGACCTTCTACAACACTCTAACATGATGGCAGAAATTACCTCCACGGGGAGGGGGGGGGCGTCTCATCAGTCTCACCCTCACCTGTTCAAAGTAAGAAGATAAATTTGGAGGTCCATGGCAGATCCAGGTAGGTAAGTTACCTGGGCAAATTTATCTAACTATCTAATTTCTGTTGGGTGACTTGGGTTATAATAATTTTCAGAATCCAGAATCTTTATTCCAAATAAACCAGTGTTACACAACTACCAATTCAAATGCAGTGGCCTTTCCATGAAGTGAAGGTGAGAGTGAGTTGGTTCTACAGGAAACCTGGAAGATTACGTTTCCTGCAGACCCACATTTTCATCTTGGTTTTCCAGCTGCAGCCAGTCAGGTGAAGAGGTAGGCAGACAGTCTGGCTGGATGGAAAAGCCTGTGCCACTGGGCTGTAGCCTCAGAGCAGAGAGAAGGGAGGTGATGAGTCAAGGGATGTGGATCAGACAGTCAATGATACTACAGGGCATGACTAGGGGGAATGAAAGCCCAAAATAGAATTCTCTGGCTGGTGGACATCATGAAGGGTGTTGTTTGATCGTGGATGGGGTTTGAGGGAGGTGGTGGGGAGAATGGACACTCCCTGCCTTTCTTTAACAACTGTGCTTCTCAGGAAAGCCGATCAGCCTCTGAGAAATTTAAAATAAAAACTAAATCTTTGGAATGGTCAATGCATGCCCATGAGCAGACTGGTCTTCCTGCCTCATTAAAACCAGAAGTGGGCATGTTGGAGTCACCTTTCAGACGTTCAAGATTTGACATCCACCACCCCAACCTCCAAGTCAACTTCATCCTTTATTATAGGGTGGGAATGGGATGGGATTTTAAAAATTCTTACCTGTATACCAGTAATGAGATCCAATTTACTTCCACATCATTTCATTCCAAATGTGAATGGAGAATAAAGCAGAGCAATTTTCTTTGTTTGGTCAAATGGATGCTTAACGTATATAAAAAAAACCCATCATTGTTCAGTTGAGATTTCAGACTTTCTATTTAAAACCTATCACTAGCCTTGAGTTTTGAATTCAAGTTCATGAGCAATGTATACAAATAGAGTTTCTGCTTGTCCAGTGTGGATTGCTCATTCAACCTATCCAAGTCGAGTGCCTTAGGTGCAGAGAGGAAAATAAAATGTCAGAAATCTGAGAATTAAAATTGCATTAAAACAAAGATTGGAAAATACTGAAATGGTCATAACAAACAGCATCTGAGAGAAAACAAAAGTAATGTTTCAGGTCAAAAATTTCTTCCTCAGGACTAGAATATATTTCAGATGAACAGATTATTTTTAAATCTAGAACATAGAGGAAAATAAATAGAATGACCTCTAAAGTACTTAGGTGGAGAATAGAAGATTAACAAATTTAAAATGTGGTTACGGAATGAAGCTAAACTAGTCCGTGATGAAATACAAGGAGGGAAGAACACAGTGAAGAAAGGGAAGGAGGTAAAATGAGAGAAACCAAAAGTATACCAAGAAGAGTTTCACTGTAGGTTGGCAGAGTCAAGGTATAGAGATTTCCCAAAGCATGTGGGATGTGCTGGATTTTAACCGGCTCAAGGTTGCACCCTACTGTCTCACACCACCTGCAAGCTTCCCATTGCTTGTCCAGCCAGAGTTGTAATTAGGACTCTAGCTTGCACTGCTATCTTGTACTGAACGAAAAGTACCTCAGCCCTCAACGTTAGGTCATGATTGCATTAGTGAATCGAGTTGACCCAATTACTGTCCTGGAGTATTGTCCATCTCTCATGACTTAAGTATCAACTTACCAAGTACACCACATAGACTGACCTGGTTCTGAACTTCCAGCATGGTATGTCTGCATCCCTTAAAGCCAGTTATCTTAGAGTCCAATGTATCATTTTTCACCTTTGTACACTATCTCCAGATAATATCATACCACAAGATTCATCCCAATTTTAGCTTCACATTACCCATTTATTGAGGTCTAATGAAGGAACTGAAACCTGCTTCAGTCCTTTGCAAAATCTGGAGCTACAAACTGAGAGGTATGCACCTTGGATAGCCAATAGTCATTTCGGAATGGTCATCAACAAGAATAAATCTTCCTCTTCTACAGCAGCAAGAAATCTACCTCACAGCTTGGTTTGGAAATTTTCAAAGAGGCAAGAGTCTGTCTTCTGTCACATTTCTAGGAGGTCTGGATTGCACAGGGGACCTACACTTCTATCTGCCAGAAATTCAATCCCATACTGGAATTCACTTTTGTTGCATAAAGAGGAGGAGGAACATAATGTTCTTTGTTGTTTTCCTTTATCACGTACAAAGAACAAATTCAGGACTAACTTAGCAAGAGTCATGACCTCTCGGAGTACTGATCTAAAATTAATGATCAGGCAGATGCTCTTAGTATCTCCCAGTTAATATCCTTTCAGTCTTGCAGACACATAACAGTATGTGTTGACACCCACAATATTATCCCCTGAACACCCATTAATTAAAAAGAACAGTGCATGCTGGATTAGTAGCTAAGTCTACCAACAATACAAAATACTGTGTGGCAATAGTCTCAGAAATACCAAGTGGAAAAAACAGCAGAGCTCACATTGACATAACATGGTTCATGACTTAGAATGTCCCAATGTGCTTTAAAGCCAATTACATTTTTGAAATATAGTTGTATTTGCAAACATTCTCCCAATACTGCAGTGAAGTGGCATCTTAGATTGTGTGCCCAGGTCTCCAGACTGGGGCTTGAACTCAAACTGCGGGTTCAGAGCTAGAGTCCTACCATTAAGAATAGACAGTCTATTGTCACTTTAAGAAAAATAAGTAACAAAATTGCTTTGATCTAAGAAAGTCTATTTGATTTTTATATTATATTTTGTTTACTTCTCTGCTAAAACCTAGAAGAAGCAAGGTGTGCAATTAATTACAGTAAACATCACATGCTTAAAACAGATAATGTCGAAGATAATGGATTTTCATAAAATCATATTAAAAATAATAAATTCAACCTTTTAGTAAGAATTTTAAAAGAATTGGGCACTCTTCTGTAATAGAGCAATATAATTAGTGATAACAGACTTTCATGAGCATCTTGATCAACATTTAAAGAACTAAATTAATTGATGCACAAACGCTTATTCAAATATCATGTCAATGTGCATGCAATCCAGCTGCTATTGTATTTCCATCATGAACAGGCACTCATTAAGCCTCTTGCGCACTAAGGCATTAACTGTAAATTTATTTCAATCAATTACAACATTTCAAACGTTAACTGACGATACAATGGAACCTCCATTGAAAGTCAGGCTCACTTACTGATCTGACCGATTGGTGTCATACTGTTTAGTTCATAGATAGTTACACATGATCTCTTCCAGATGGTGATCCACACGTGGTTATCTCATAATCGCCCCATGCAAGAGGAACACTAAGTAATTCAGCATTTTACATGTGTTCTGGGTGACTCTGCAGACAGGCAATCAAGTCTTTCACTGGCTTGCCTTCATAGCAAATTTGGTACACTGCAGTGAACAAAGGGAACCTATAAAAAGAATGTGAATATGTATGGGTTTGTGCCAGGTTAAGAGAGTTGGGAGCAGCAGAACTGTTGCTTTATTCAGAACACACGTAGCAAAACACAGAAATGTATACACAAATAAGCTCTACATGTAGGGAGAAGCTGAATAGCCTGCAGCTATTTTCCCCGGAGCATCAGAAGCTGAAGGGTGATCATACAGAGGTTTATAAAATCATGAGGGGCATGGATAGGGTAAATAGACAAGGTCTTTACCCCAGGTTAGGGGAGTCCAAAACTAGAGGGCATATGTTTAAGGTGAGAGAGGAAAGATTTAAAAGGGATCTAAGGGCAACTTTTTCAAGCAGAGGATGATGTGTAGATGTAGGTTTACTCGCTGAGCTGCAAGGTTCATTTTCAAATGTTTCGTCATCATACTATGTAACATCTTCAGTGAGCCTTCGGAAAAAGCACAGCTGATGATTCCTGCTTTCTATTTATATGTTTGGATTTCTTCGGGTGAAGTGTGCAATGGAATGAGCTACCAGAGGAAGTGGTGGAGGCTGGTATAATTAAAACATTTAAAAAGGCATTTGAATGGGTATATATTTAGGGGAAAGTGAGGACTGCAGATGCTGGAGATCAGTGTCAAGTATGTGGTGCTGGAAAAGCACAGCAGGTCAGGCAGCAACCGAGGAGCAGGAGAATCAACGTTTCGGCAAAAGCTCTTCATCAGGAATGAGGCTTGTGAACCAAAAGGGTGGAGAGATAAACGGGAGGGCGGTGAGGCTGGGGGAAAGGTAGCTGAGAGTGCGATAGGTAGATGGAGGTGGGGGCAATGGTGATAGGTCGGAGAGGAGGGGGGAGCAGGTAGGTGGGAAGGAAGGTGGACAGTTAGGACAGATCAAGAGGGCAGTGCCAAGTTGGAAGGTTGGAACTGGGATTGAGATAAGGTTGGGGGAGAGAAGGGGAGGATAGTAGTGAAATCCACATTGATCCTGTGTGGTTGAAGGGTCCCAAGGCGAAAAATGAGGCATTCTTCCTCCACGTGTCGGGTGGTTAAGGTATGGCAATGGAGGAGGCCCAGGACCTACATGTCCTTGGTAGAATGGGAAGGGGAGTTAAAGTGTTCGGCCACGGGGCGGTATGGTTGGTTGGTGAGAGTGTCCTGGAGATGTTCTCTGAAGCGGTCTGCAAGTAGGTGTCCTGTCTCCCCAATGTAGAGGAGACTGCAATGGGAGCAACTGACACAGTAAATGACATGTATGGAAGTGCAGGTGAAACTCTGATGAATGTGAAAGTCTCCTTTGGGGCCTTGGATGGAGATTGGGGGTGGGGTTGGGGGGGAAATGTGGGCACAGGTTTTGTAATTCCTGCAGTGGCAGGGGAAGGTGCCTGGAGGGGAGGGTAGGTTGGTGGGGGTGCATGGACCTGACAAGAGAGTCGCGGAGGGAATGGTCTTTACAGAATACGGATATGGGTGGGGAGGGAAATATCTGTTCTAAACCGGCACCGTCCTCTTGAACTTTCCTACCTGATTTCGCTGCTCCTTGGATGCTGCCTGAACTGCTGTGCTCTTCCAGCACCACTAATCCAGAATCTTCCTTCCCACCTATCCACTCGGCTCCCCTCTCCAATCTACCACCTTCACACTCACCTTCATCTACCTATTGTGTTCCCAGCTACTGGCCAACCCCCTCATTCCTGATGAAGAGCTTATGCACTAAACATCTACTCTCCTGCTCCTCAAATGCTGCCTGACCCAGCTGTGCTTTTACAGCACCACACTGTTTGACTCTGATCTCCAGCCTGTCCTAGAAAGTCCTCACTTTCTCCAAAGTGAAGTTGACAAATTAAATGGATTAAAAGGTTTAACAGTGGATGGGTGAAGTGAAAAAAGACAAAAATGGAGCAGGCCTGGGAAGAAAGTTGAGATTTGTTCAAGCAACATCCTCAAGTTCACACTCCCTGACTGAAAGAGGCAAGCATAACAATTGGTTGTAATCAGATTATGAAAATCTTTTTTGCTGTGCCACTCAAAATTGATCCATTTGGTAGGAAGGGTGCAGAAAACAAAGAGCATAATTCTAAAAGGTGATGCAGCAGAGCAACCTGGGACTATATGAAGAAAAATCATTGAACATGGCAGAGCAGGCTGAGAAAGCATTGAATAAAGCATTATGGCTTTGTAAATAAGAACAAGGTATACAAAAATAAGGTTATTATGAAAACCCTTTATAAAACACTTCTGCAGACACAAGTGGATTATTATGTAAAGTTCTAGGCATTACACTTTAGGAAGGGTGTGAAAGCGTTAACAAGGGTAGAGAAAATTTCATGAGATTGGCTCCTTGGTGGAGTAACGATAGTTACATGAAGAGACTGGACTGTCCTCCTTGAAGCAAGATTAATAGGAAATTTAATAAAGGCATACAAAACCTTTTTGAGAGAAAGAAAATGTGGCACAGTAATTGTGCTTCAGAGAACATCAAACCAATCAATCACAGCATATTGAATAGCAGCCAGCAATAGCAAATGTGGCTAAACATAGGCAGAAAAGACAAGAGGCACAAGTATAATCGTCAAGTAAGGAACAAGCAAACTCAACTTACTTATCTACTATTCCCTTCTGTTTGAGAATCTGGTGCACTTCCACTGAAGTCTGAGGACCCTGGAGTTTCTGGCCATTCAACATCTCCTGTTCCAACTGCTCAATAGTCTGAAGAACAAATAAATCCACACACTGCTGTAATGTCATTCCGTACATGACAAATTATTGATGCTGACCTAATATATATTTATCCACACACCACTTTTTCATTAAAGTACTAGTATTAAAGGTATGGTTGCTGAGTTCGCTGATGACATAAAGGTTGGTATAAAACTAAGTTGTGAAGAAGACAAAAGGAGACTACAAAAAGATACTGATGGGTTAAGGAGAATGGGCAAACATGTGGCAAATGGAGAATAATATGGGAAAATTTGAAAGTGTCTTCTTTGGCAGGAAAAATGAAAGTAAACAATCCTATCTAAATAGTGAGAGATTGCAGTGCTCAAAGACACAAGAGGATCTGCGTGGTCTAGTGCATGCATCACAAAGGTTAGCCTGCAGGTACAACAAGTGAGATACTAAACAAGTATTTTGCATCAGTGTTTATGGTGGAGAAGGATATGGAAGCTGGAAAACTTGGAGAAATGGTGACATCTTAAAAAGTGTCCATATTACAGAGGTTGTGGTGCTCAAGGACTTAAAACATATAAAGATGGATAAATGTCTGGACATGATCAGGCATATCCCACAACTTTGTGGGAAGCTAGGGTCCCTTGCTGAGATATTTGTGTCAATGATAGCTGTGGGTGACATGCTGGAAAGCAGGAGGGTGGCTAAGTTAGTGCCATTACTTAAGAAAGGTGTTAATGAAAAGCCAGGAACTATAGACAACTGAGCCTGACATCAGGGGTGGGTAAGTTGTTGAAGGAGATCCTAAAAGGACAGATTTACATGTGTTTGGAAAAGCAAGGATTGATCAGGGATAGTCAACATAGCTTTGGTGTGGGAAATTGTTCCTCACTAACTTGATTGAGTTTTTTTGAAAACGTGACAAAAGATTGATGAAGGTACAGCAGTTGTCTACATGGTCTCAGCAAAGTGTTCAACAAGGTTCCGGATGGTAGACTGGTTAGCAAAGTTAGACCTTAGGAAATCCAGAGAGAGCTAGCCATCTGGATACAAAATTAACTTGAAGGTAGGAGACAGAGGATGGTGGTAGAGGGTTGCTTTTGGACTGAAGGCCTGTGACCAGTGATGTGCTACAAGAAATGGTGCATGTGAATATAGGAGGAATGGTTAATAAGTTTGCAGGTGAGATTAAAACTAGGGGTGTTGTGGACAGTAAAGAAGGTTATCGCAGAACAATAGAAGCTTGATCAGATGGGCCAAGGAGTGGCAGATGGGTGTTTACTTTTAGATAAATGTGGGGTGTTGCATTTTGGAAAGGCAGAACTTTTACTCTTGATGGTAGAGTCTTGGGGAGAGTTGTTGAAAAGAGACCTTGGGGTACAGGTTCATATTTCCTTGAAGGTGGAGTTGCAGTTTGACAGGACAGTGAAGGCAGTGTTTGGTACACTTGCCTTTATTGGTCAGTGCATTTAATATAGGAGTTTGGATGTCATGTTGCAGCTATGTAGGATATTGATTAGGTTACTATAGGAATATGGTGTTCAATTCTGGACTCCCTGCTATAGGAAAGATGTTGTAACTACAGGGTGCAGAACAGTTTCATAAGGATGTTGCCAGGTTTGGAGGGTTTGAGCAATATGGAGACTGAATAGCATGGAGCTTTTATCTTTGGAGCGCGGAGGTTGAGGGGTGACCTTAGAGGTTTATAAACTCATGAGAAGCACGGATAGGTAAATAGCCAAGGTCTTTTTTCCCAGGGTGGTGGAGTCCAAAACTAGAGGACATAGGTTTATGATGAGGGGAAGAATTTAGAAGGGACCTAAAGGGCAGCTTTTTCTAGCAGGGGGTGGTGCGTATATGGAACGAGCTACCAGAGGAAGTGGTGGAGGTTAGTACACTAAGAAAATTTAAGAGCCATCTCGATGGATACATACATAGGAAGGGTTTACAGGGATTTAGCCAAATGCTAGCCAATGGGACTAGGTTAATTTAGGATATCTGGTCAGCATGGATGAGTTGGACCGAAGGGTCTGTTTCTGTGCTGTATGATTCTATACGTAAGTAGAATCCTTTGGTCCAATTCATCCATGCTGACCAGATATCCTAAATTAATCTAGTCCCATTTGCCAGCACTTGGCCCATATCCCTGTTAACCCATCCTATTCAAAAACCCAACCAGATGCCTTTTAAATGTTATAATTGTGCCAGCTTCCATCACTTCCTCTAGCAGCTCCTTCCATACACACTGTCCTCTGTGTGAAAATGTTGCCCGTTAGGTGTCTTTTAAATCTTACCCCTCTCACCTTAAACCTATGCCCTCTAGTTTTGGACTCCTCCACCCCAGAAAACAAACCTTGGTTATTCATCTTATGCATGGCCATCATGATTTTATAAACCTCTATAAGGTCACCACTCAGCCTCCGACGCTCCAGAGAAAATGGCCGCAGTCTATTCAATCTCTCCCTGTAGTTCAAACCCTCCAAACCTGGCAACATCCTTGTAAATCTTTTCTGAGCCCTTTCAAGTTTCACAACATCTTTCCAATTGGAGGGAGACCAGAATTGCATGCAGCATCCAATAATGGCCTAACCAATGTCCTGTACAGCCACAAAATGACATTCCAACTCCTATACTCAATACATTGAGCAATAAAGGCAGACATACCAAATGCCTTCTTCACCATCCTATCTACCTGCAACTCCACTTTCAAGGAACTATGACCCTGCACTCCAAGGCCTTTTTGTTCAGCAACACTTCCAGGATCTTACCACTAAGTGTATAAGTCCTGCCCTGATTTGCCTTTCCAAAGTGCAGCACCTCATATTTATCTTGATTAAACTCCATCTGCCACTCCTCGGCCTATTGACTCATCTGATCAAGATCCCATTGTACTCTGAGGTACTTCTTCACTTCTTCGCTGACCACTACACCTCCAATTTTGGTGTCATCTGCAACTTACTAAACATACTTTCTATGTTCACATCCAAAGCATTTATGTAAATGACAAAAGGCAGTGGACCCATCACTGATCCTTGTGGCACTCCACTGGTCACAAGCCTCCAGTCTGAAAAGGAACCCTTCACTACCACTCTGTCTTCTACCCGCGAGCCAGTTAAGTCATCAGATAGCTAGTTCTCAATGTATTCCATGTGATCTAACCTTGATAACCAGTCTACCAAGAGGAATCTTGTCAAATGCCTTACTGAAGTCCACATAGATCACATCCACTGCTCCACCCTCATCAATCCTCTTCATTACCTCTTCAAAATCTTATTCATGTTAGTGAAACATAATTTCCCATGCACAAAGCCACAATGACTATTCCTAAAATCCTTGTGTATCCAATTCATGTAAATCCTGTCCCTCAGGATTCCCTCCAACAACTGATGTCGGGCTCACTAGTCTATAGCTCCCTGGCTTTTTCTTACCACCATCCTTACATAGTAGCAGGTTAGCCAACCTCCAGTCTTCCAGCACCTCACCTGTGGCTATTGATGATATAAATGTCTCAGCGAGGGGCCCAGCAATCACTTCCCTAACTTCCTATAGAGTTCAAGAGCATACCTGATCAGATTCCAGGGATTTACCCACCTTTGTGTTTTCCGACATCCAACACAACCAATATGGTCATTTTTCAAGATGTCGTTAATTATTTCCCCATGTTCTCTATCTTCCTTACCCTTTTCCACAGCAAATACTGATGCAAAATACTTGTTGAGTGTCTCCCCCATCTCCTGTGGTTCCACACAGAGGTGTGCTAAAGTTTACGGGCCACTATTTTCTCCCTAGTTACCCTTTTGTCTATAACGTACATGAGACAACTTGAATGAAACAAAACCAAATCCTGAGGGATCTTGGCAGGATATGTGTGGGGAGGATGTTCCCTCTTATGGCAGAAACAAGTACTAAGGGTTCACCTATTGGAAGCAGGAATTAGGTGTTTTTTTCTCTGTCAGAAGGTCTTGAAGTTTTG
This sequence comes from Chiloscyllium punctatum, assembly GCF_047496795.1. Taxonomy (NCBI): domain Eukaryota; kingdom Metazoa; phylum Chordata; class Chondrichthyes; order Orectolobiformes; family Hemiscylliidae; genus Chiloscyllium; species Chiloscyllium punctatum. The sequence goes on from NC_092746.1 coordinate 72,076,799, forward strand.
GAACACTCTCTTCCTAAAAGGGTAGTGGAAACAGAATTTTTGAATATTTTTATGGAAGAAGTAGTTGAATTGTTTTAAAAATGGGTGAAAGGTTATGAGGGGTAAGTAGGAATGCAGATTTGAGTTTTCAATCAGGTTAACCATGACTTTATTGAATGGTGGTGTAGGTGCAAGGAGCTGCTCCTAATTTGAATGTCTTGTATGTACATATATACCTCCTGTGTAAAACTAAATTCCATACTAGGACAAAAGAAACAAAAATAAAGTTTGTCAATGCAGTATATTACTGAGAGAGTGCTGCTGTGCTTCAGGCGGGAATTAAACCCAGAATCACAGAATTGTTAGGGTGCAGAAGAATGCCATTCAGCCTACTCATTCAGAATCTCTCTGACTTTTTGATTTCAATGGCACTATATTTTTGCCATTGGCAAATTTTTTTTCTCAACCAGTAATACATATACAGACCATCTGATCATGATAATGTTGCTTTTAGTGCATAAAATAGGTATTGCATTTCAATCTCAAAATAGTGGCTTCACTTTACAAGTACTTTATTGGGTGTAAATTGGGACATCAGTGGTCATAACCTACTCTGTATAAATGCATAATAAGTATGGTGTAAAAATAGGCTGCAAATATTTCAACAAACCACTCCTTATGAAATCGTGAACTTTAGCTGCGATACAGTTCTACCATCATTGGTGTCTTGTTTAGCTAGCCACTCTATACATTTCTCCAAATAGTTGAATACTGGTCTCGTCTCACAAAGTTGATTGAGTTTTTTGAAGAAGTAACAAAGAGGATTGGTGAGGGCAGAGCAGTAGATGTGATCTATATGGACTTCAGTAAGGCATTCGACAAGGTTCCCCATGGGAGACTGGTGAGCAAGGTTACATCTCATGGAATACAGGGAGAACTAGCCATTTGTATTCAGAACTGGCTCAAAGATAGAAGGGTGGTGGTGGAGGGTTGTTTTTCAGACTGGAGACCTGTGACCAGTGCAGTGCCGCAAGAATCGGTGCTGGGTCCTCTACTTTTTGTCACTTACATAAATGATTTGGATGCAAGCATAAGAGGTACAGTTAGTAAGTTTGCAGATGACACCAAAATTGGGGGTATAGTGGACAGCAAAGAAGGTTACCTCAGATTACAAAGGATCTTGACCCGATGGGCCAATGGGCTGAGAAGTGACAGATGGAGTTTAATTCAGATAAATGCGAGGTGCTGCATTTTGGGAAAGCAACTCTTAGCAGGATTTATACATTTAATGGTAAGGTCCTAGGGAGTGTTGCTGAACAAAGAGACCTTGGAGTGCAGGTTCATAGCTTCTTGAAAGTGGAGTCGCAGGTAGATAGGATAGAGAAGAAGGTGTTTGGTATGCTTTCCTTTATTGGTCAGAGTATTGAGTACAGGAGTTGGGAGGTCATGATGCGGCTGTTGGTTAGGACATTAGTTAGGCCACTGTTGGAATATTGCATGCAATTCTGGTCTCCTTCCTAGCGGAAGGATGTTGTGAAACTTGAAAGGGTTCAGAAAAGATTTACAAGGATGTTGCCGGGGTGGAGGATTTGAGCTATAGGGAGAGGCTGAACAGGCTGGGGCTGTTTTCCTTGGAGTGTTGGAGGCTGAGGGGTTAACTTATAGAGGTTTACAAAATCATGAAGGGCATGGATCGGATAAATAGACAAAGTCTTTTCCCTGGGGTCGGGGAGTCCAGAACTAGAGGGCATAGGTTTAGGGTGAGAGGGGAAAAATATAAAAGAGACCTAAGGGGCAACCTTTTCACACAGTGGGTGGTATATGTGTGGAATGAGCTGCCAGAGGAAGTGGTGGAGGTTAATACAATTGCAATATTTAAATGACATCTGGATGGGTTTATGAATAGGAAGGGTTTGGATGGATATGCGCCGGATGCTGGCAGGTAGGACTAGATTGGGTTGGGATATCTGGTCGGCATGGACGGATTGGGCCGAAGGGTCTGTTTCCATGCTGTACATCTCTATGACTCTATGATAGATTATTTAACTGTGGGGATTAAGGGCAAGCCAAAGTCTACCCACATTCAAGCACTTCTCAGGGGTAAGTGTTTAACAATTAGAAGGACACCTTCCTAAAAATGTAATACCCTTCTTTCACCGAAGGGCAAATACCACAGTAACACTACTCGTCCAGTGAGCAGCAGTTAACTAATCTTCTGCTGTATTTAGTTCAGTGCCTTGCTGCTTTCCATTCCCTTGAATCTGTATGTGTTTCTTTTCAAAGTGTTTTAATAGAATACGCAATTAACCAATTCTTACTTACCTTTCCAGTTTTTACAAAAGCTTCTGCAATCTTCCGGTTTCGTCCACCGTAGCAAGTTGTAATAACATCTGCAACCCCGCAACTTTCCAAGAAAGTTGTCTCAGACACTGATCCTTTGCAAAAGAGTTTGGCAAATGCAATCATTTCCATTAGGCCCAGGCGAATCACTGCAGCTTTAGTGTTATCTCCACAGCAAAGACCGTCACAGAAACCAGCACCAACAGCAACAATGTTCTGTCAAAGAGGGTCAGTACCATTTTATGAAAGTCATGTACCTTCCACAATCAAGATATGTTCTAAAAGTTTATTTCTAAATTATATTCTAAAAGTTTTAATGTCCATTTTTAAGTTTATATGTGATGGCATGGCACATAGTCTCACAACGAATACTTATTTCTTCAAAAAACGATCACAATGCGAACAAGATTATATTGATAGGGAAAGGCAAGACAATACAGATAATTAGCTAATTAAAGTTGAAGGCAGGAATTTTACATGATATGGTGAGCCTCCGAGCACCAAAGGCATGGAAGGTGAATGAACACGATTGGGTAGATCAATCAAAAAAGTGACAATTAATGAAGATTTGAATCTGGAGTACAAGTTGGATAAAAAGATAAAACTGTGATTGATAATCAGTTCCATGGCCAAGATGAGGTGCATTAACAAGAGATTTTTTTTCTTTATTCTTTTATGGGAAGTGGGCATCACTAAAATCTGGCATGTGTTGCCAATCCTTAATTGGGTGGTCTGCTAGCCACTTCAGAGGATAGTTAAGAGTCAATCATATTGCTGAGATTCTGAAGTGGCATGTCAACCAGATTAGATAAGGAAATTAGTGAACTAGATAAGCTTTTGAAAAAGGCTTTTACGAGGATGTTGCCTGGTATGGAAGGTGCTAGCTATGAAGAGAGGTTGAATAGGTTAGGATTGTTTTCATTAGAAAAAAGGAGATTGAGGGGGACCTGATTGAGGTCTACAAAATCATGAAGGGTATGGACAAGGTAGATGGAGATAATCTTTTTCCCAGGGTGAAAGATTCAATAATGAGAGGTCACGCTTTCAAAGTGAGAGATGAAAGGTTTAAGGAGGATACACCCGGCAAGTACTTTACACAGAGGGTGGTAGGTGCCTGGACGCGTTGCCAGCAGAGGTAATAGAGGCAGGCACGGTAGATTCATTCAAGATACATCTGGACAGATGCATGGGTAGGTGGGGGCAGAGGGATACAGATGCTTAGGAATTGGGCGACAGGTTTAGACAGTGGATTTGGATCGGCTCAGGCTTGGAGGGCTGAAGGGCCTGTTCCTGGCCTGTAAAATTTTTTTTGTTCTTTTTTAAATTACAACTGTAGTTGTAATGGTCACTGTTACCCAGGCTTCGTTTATACTCCAGATTTATTAACTGAATTTAATTTCCATCAGTTGGTTTAATGAAATTTGAATTCATGTCCTCAGAGCATTAGCCTAGGCCTCTGGACTAACCACACAGTGACATTCCATTAGGTCACAGTTTCCCTGCACTATATGCTCGAAACCAGAGTTGGACTGTTATGAGACAGAAGTAAAAACAATGACTGCAGATGCTGGAAACCAGATTCTGGATTAGTGGTGCTGGAAGAGCACAGCAGTTCAGGCAGCATCCAAGTAGCTTCGAAATCGACGTTTCGGGCAAAAGCCCTTCATCAGGAATAAAGACAGTGAGCCTGAAGTGTGGAGAGATAAGCTAGAGGAGGGTGGGGGTGGGGAGAAAGTAGCATAGAGTACAATGGGTGAGTGGGGGAGGGGATGAAGGTGATAGGTCAAGGAGGAGAGGGTGGAATGGATAGATGGAAAAGAAGATAGGCAGGTAGGACAAGTCCGGACAAGTCATGGGGACAGTTACTGAGCTGGAAGTTTAGAACTAGGGTGAGGTGGGGGAAGGGGAAGGGGAAATGAGGAAACCGTTGAAGTCCACATTGATGCCCTGGGGGTTGAAGTGTTCCGAGGCGGAAGATGAGGCGTTCTTCCTCCAGGCGTCTGGTGGTGAGGGAGCGGCGGTGAAGGAGGCCCAGGACCTCCATGTCCTTGGCAGAGTGGGAGGGGGAGTTGAAATGTTGGGCCACAGGGCGGTGTGGTTGATTGGTGCGGGTGTCCCGGAGATGTTCCCTAAAGCACTCTGCTAGGAGGCGCCCAGTCTCCCCAATGTAGAGGAGTCCGCATCGGGAGCAACGGATACAATAAATGATATTAGTGGATGTGCAAGTAAAACATTGATGGATGTGGAAGGCTCCTTTAGGGCCTTGGATAGAGGTGAGGGAGGAGGTGTGGGCGCAGGTTTTACAGTTCCTGCGGTGGCAGGGGAAAGTGCCAGGATTGGAGGGTGGGTTGTTTGGTGGCGTGGACCTGACCAGGTAGTCGCGGAGGGAACGGACATCGACTGGGGCTGCCATAATGTTAAGGGTTTAGATGGAGAGGAATTTGTTAAGTGTGCACAAGAAAATTTTCTGAATCAGTATGTGGATGTACCTACTAGAGAAGGTGCAAAACTCTTGGGAAATGAGGCAGGGCAGGTGACTGAGGTGTCAGTGGGGGAGCACTTTGGGGCCAGTGACCATAATTCTATTAGATTTAAAATAATGATGGAAAAGGATAGACCAGATCTAAAAGTTGAAGTTCTAAATTGGAGAAAGGATAAGCTTGATAGTATTAGGCAAGAACTTTCAAACGTTGACTGGGGGCAGATGTTCGCAGGTAAAGGGACGGCCGGAAAATGGGAAGCCTTCAGAAATGAGATAACGAGAATCCAGAGAAAGTATATTCCTGTTAGGGTGAAAGGAAAGGCTGGTAGGTATAGGGAATGCTGGATGACTAAAGAAATTGAGGGTTTGGTTAAGAAAAAGAAGGAAGCATATGCAAGGTATAGACAAGATAGATCGAGTGAATCCTAATAAGTGTTTAAAGGCAGTAGGAGTATACTTAAGAGGGAAATCAGGAGGGCAAAATGGGGACATGAGATAGCTTTGGCAGATAGAATTAAGGAAATTCCAAAGGGTTTTTACAAATACATTAAGGACAAAAGGGTAACTAGGGAGGGAATAGGGCCCCTCAAAGATCAGCAAGGCGGCCTTTGTGTGGAGCCGCAGAAAATGGGGGAGATACTAAATGAGTATTTTGCATCAGTATTTACTGTGGAAAAGGATATGGAAGATATAGACTGTAGGAAAATCGATGGTGACATCTTGTAAAATGTCCATATTACAGAGGAGGAAGTGCTGGATATCTTGAAATAGGTAAAGGTTAATAAGTCTCCAGGATCTGATCAGATGTATCCTAGAACTCTGTGGGAAGCTAGAGAAGTGATTGCTGGGCCTCTTGCTGAGATAGTTGTATCATCGATAGTCACAGGTGAGGTGCCGGAAGACTCGAGGTTGGCTAACGTGGTGTCACTGTTTAAGAAGGGTGGTAAGGACAAGTCAGGGAACTATAGACAGGTGAGCCTGACGTCAGTAGTGGGCAAGTTGTTGGAGGGAATCCTGAGGGACAGGATGTACATGTATTTGGAAAGGCAAGGACTGATTAGGGATAGTCAACATGGCTTTGTGTGTGGAAGTCATGTCTCACAAACTTGATTGAATTTTTTGAAGAAGTAACAAAGCGGATTGATGAGGGCAGAGCAGTAGATGTGATCTATATGGACTTTAGTAAGGCGTTCGACAAGGTTCCCCATGGGAGACAGGTTCACAAGGTTAGATCTCATGGAATAGAGAGAAAACTCGCCTTTTGAATACAGAACTGGCTCAAAAGGTAGAAGACAGAGGGTGGTGGTGGAGGGTTGTTTTTCAGACTGGAGGCCTGTGACCAGTGGAATGCCACAAGGATTGGTGCTGGGTCCACTACTTTTCTTCATTTACGTAAATGATTTGGATGCGAGCATAAGAGGTACAGTTAGTAAGTTTGCAGATGACACCAAAATTGGAGGTGTAGTGGACAACAAAGAGGGTTACCTCAGATTACAACAGGATCTTGACCAGATGGGCCAATGGGCAGAGAAGTGGCAGATGGAGTTTAATTCAGATAAATGAGAGGTGCTGCATTTTGGGAAAGCAAATCTTAGCAGGATTTATACACTTAATGGTAAGGTGCTCGGGAGTGTTGCTGAACAAACATACCTTGGAGTGCAGGTTCAAAGCTCCTTGAAAGTGGAGTCGCAGGTAGATAGGATAGTGAAGGCAGCATTTGGTATGTTTTCCTTTATTGGTCAGAGTACTGAGTACAGGGGTTGGGAGGTCATGTTGTGGCTGTACAGGACATTGGTTAGGCCACTGTCGGAATATTGCATGCAATTCTGGTCTCCTTCCTATCAGAAGGATGTTGTGAAACTTGAAATGGTTCAGAAAAGATTCACAAGCATGTTGCCAGGATTGGAGAATTTGAGCTGTGGGGAGAGGTTGAATAGGCTGGGCTTGGTTTCCCTGGAGCATTGGAGGCTGAGGGGTGACTTTCTTTTAGTTTACTTAGTGTGGAAACAGGCCCTTCGGCCCAACAAGTCCACACCGACCCGCCAAAGCGCAACCCACCCAGAGCCATTCCCCTACATTTACCCCTTCACCTAACACGACGGGCAATTTAGCATGGCCAATTCACCGAACCTGCACATCTTTGGTACTGTGGGAGGAAACCGGAGCACCCGGAGGAAACCCACGCAGACACGGGGAGAATGTACAAACTCCACACAGACAGTCGCCTGAGGCTGGAATTGAACCCGGGTCTCTGGCGCTGTGAGGCAGCAGTGCTAACCACTATGCCACCATGCCACCCATAGAGGTTTACAAAATTATGAGGGGCATGGATAGGGTAAATAGAAAAAGTCTTTTCCCTGGGGTGGGGAAGTCCTGAACTAGAGGGCATAGGTTTAGAGTGAGAGGGGAAAGATATAAAAGAGACCTAAGGGGCAACTTTTCACACAGAGGGCGGTATGCGTATGGAATGAGCTGCCAGAGGAAGTGGTGGAGGCTGGTACAATTGCAACATTTAAGAGGCATTTGGATGGGTACATGATTTGTAAGGGTTTGGAGGGATATGGACTAGGTGCTGGCAAGTGGGACGAGATTGGGTTAGATTATCTGATCAGCATGGATGGGTTGGGCCGAAGGATCTGTTTTCATGCTGTACATCTCTATGACTCTAAGTGAAACAGGAAGGAACACAGGATAAGCAATTGAAAAATTGCAAAAAATAGGGTCACAATGGTAACAAAATCACAGCAGTAAAATCACAAAATTAATAGTTCATCACTTGAATGAATGTAGTACTCAAAACAAAATAAATGAATTAATGACACAAATGCAGGTTGATGGTATGTCCTTGTAGCCATCATAGGGACATGGTTACAAGGAGATCAAATTCTGGTAATGAAATAATCAGGATATGTGACTTTTGAAAAGGCAGGCCAGAAGGTGAGTAGCATTGTTTATACGCGATGGAATAAGTACAATAGCAACAAATGATCTTGGATCAGAAGACGTTGAATCCATATGAAATACCCATATAGAGTCCATTACAAAGGAGTGTGGAGCTGCAGGAGTGGACTGGGTAACTAGTTTAGCAGCAAATATGATTGAGGAACGATGGCAGACATGTAACAAAATAGCTTATGACTCAAAGCAAAGATAAATTCCAGTATAGAACGATTCTATGAAGAAAATATGCCAACCATGGTTAACCAGAGAAGTTAAAGATGACATCAGACTGAAAGCAAAAAACATTCAACACAGCAAAGATTATTGGGAAGCCAGAGGATTGGAAATGTTTTAAGAGTTAACAAAAGACAACCAAACAAAAGGTTTGAGAGAAACCTGCAAGTAATATCATGATGGACAGCAAAAGCTTCTTTAAATATATAGAAAGGAAGAGAAAATCCAAAGTGAACACAGGCCTCTGAAAGAATGAGGTAATGATAATGGGTGACCAGAAAATGGCCGAATAAATACTTCATAATAGAAGTAGCAATAATAATTCAAAATTACTAAATAATCAAGGGGTAAAGGAAAAAGAGAGGAAATAACTAAAATAACTTCCATTACAAAAAAAGTGCAAGGGAAACGAATGTTGTCTTAAGTCCCTGGATCTTATAGGGTACATCTTAGAATATCAAAGAAAAGTAATTATCGAGACACTGAATTCACTGGTAGTAATCTTCCAGGAATCCATGGATTCTGGAAAAACCCCAGAGGACTGAAAGCTGCCAGTTTAACACCTTTATTTGGAAAGAGAGGAACCAATAAAATTAACAACTATTAACCAGTTAGCGTAGCACTTGTTATGAAAATGTTAAAGTTTATCATAAAGGATGTAATAGCAGAGCATTTAGAAATACACAATATGATCAAGCAGACAGCATAGCTTCATGAAAGGGAAATCATGCCAATAAAGTTTACAATAATCCTTTGAGGTGGTAACAAGCAGGATAGAGAAAGAAGAAGCAGTGGATTGTATATCTTTGGATTTTTAGGAGTTTGATAAAATGTCATATTTTAGACTATTTAAGATAGAGCCCATATTGCTGGAGGTAATACAGGATTGGCCAACTAATAGAAGGCTAGAGAGTTGAGATAAGAGAGATATTTTCAGGGCAGCAAACTGTAACTAATGGATTGCCACATAGATCAGTGCTGGTACCACAATTATATTCTATATATTAATGACTTAGATGAAGAAAGTGAATGTGCTGTAGCCAGGATCATGGATGATACAACAATAGGTGAAAAGGCAAATGGTGAGGATAGCACAAAGAGTCTGCAGAGAGACTTAAACATGTTAAGTGAGTGGACGTAACTTCAGAGGAAATGTAATGTTGGGAAGTATGAAGTTATGCACTTTCACAGTTAGAATAGAGTAGATGAATGTTACTTAAATGGGGAAAGACTATAGAAATTTATACAACTGAGGGATTTGGGAGTCCTTACCTATGAGTCACTAAAATCTCGTATCCAAGTTCAGTAGGTCATAGAAATGACAAATGGAATGTTGGCCTTTATTTCAAAAAGAATGGAGTATAAAAGTAGGGAGGCTTCACAAAAACTATAGAGGCTCACGACCACATTTGGAATACTATGAACATCTTGGACCCCTGGTTTATGGAAAGATAAACAGCCTTTAGAGGTGGTCCAGAGAAGGTTCATGAGGTTGATACCAGGTATGGAAAAAACAATGACTGCAGATGCTGGAAACCAGATTCTGGATTACTGGTGCTGGAAGAGCACAGCAGTTCAGGCAGCATCCAAGTAGCTTCAAAATCGACGTTTCGGGCAAAAGCCCTTCATCAGGAATAAAGGCAGTGAGCCTGAAGCGTGGAGAGATAAGCTAGAGGAGGGTGGGGGTGGGGAGAAAGTAGCATAGAGTACAATGGGTGAGTGGGGGGAGGGGATGAAGGTGATAGGTCGAGGAGGAGAGGGTGGAGTGGATCTTTCTCCCCACCCCCACCCTCCTCTAGCTTATCTCTCCACACTTCAGGCTCACTGCCTTTATTCCTGATGTAGGGCTTTTGCCTGAAACATCGATTTCGAAGCTACTTGGATGCTGCCGGAACTGCTGTGCTCTTCCAGCACCACTAATCCAGAACCAGGTATGGAAGGTCTGTCATTTGAGAAGAGGTTGAGTAGGTTGTGCCTGTACTCATCGGAATATAGTAGAATAAGGAGTAGGAGTAGTCTGGCCCCTACTCCACCATTCAAATGGGATTATGGCTAATCTGACATTCCTCAGATCCACTTTCTTGCCCTTTCCACATAACCCTTGATTTCTCAACTGAGCAAGAATCTTTCTATCTCTTAAATATACACAGGGACTCTGCCCCCATTACTTTCTGTGGCAAAGAGTTCTAAAGACTCTTAACCCTCAGAAGAAATTTCCCAGCTCATTCTTAAATTGGCACCCTTTTATTCTGAGACTGTGCGCCCTGGTCCTAGACTCCTATAAGGGTAAACATCCCAGCATTTACCCTGTCAGGCCCTTAAAGAATTCCAATGTTTCAATGAGATTATCCCTTATTCTTCTAAATTCCAATGAGTGGAGTCCCAACCTGTTTAACCTTTGCTTATACGATAATCTCTCCATACCAGGGATCATCCTAGTGAATCTTCTCTGAACTGCCTCCAATGAAATGGTATCTTTCCAGAATGAAAGGGACCAAAACTGCTTACAGTACTCCAGATATGGTCTTATCAGCCCCTTGTAGTGTTCCAATAAGACTTTCCCACACTTATATTCCAAATCCCTTGAAATAAGGTTCAACATTCCATTAACCTTCTTGATTACCTGCTGCACCTGTGTGCTAGCTTTCTGCGTCTTGTACACAAGTATCCCAATTGAAATGCAGCTTTCTGTAGTTTTTCTTCATTTAAATAGATTAATAATAAGTGAGAAGCAACAAGGTTGTTAGAGGACTGGAGAGGGTAAATACGGAAAGGCTTTTACCCTTTGTGGGTAAATCTACAACCGGGGGCATAATCTCAGAAAGAGTGGTCACACATTTAAGACATAGACAAGGAGGGATTTCTCCTTTCAGGGAGTGACAAATTTGTGGAATTCTTTAACACAGAGGTCTGTCAGGGCTGAGTTACTCCCTTATTCAAGACTGAGTTATTGACTTTCAATCAGTAAATTAATCAAGAATTACAGGGAAAAGGTAAGAATGTGGAATTGAGGATTATCAGATCAACCATAATCTCATTGAATGGCAAAGCTGACTTGATGGGCCGAAAGATCTACTTCTGCGGCTATGTCTTATTCTTTATTTTTCAGAGAGCAGATGTTCCTAAGTCTGCCCTCCACATCCCCTCTTGATAAAGCTGTTGTTACTTGACTGCTTCAATTACCATTCCTTTTGGCTTTGCACTATCATCCCTTTTACCATTTAATTGCTCATGACTTTCACTCTCTCACAGAACTTCACCTTTTTCCCATCCTCTCCCCTTTCACTGACTCCAAGATTACTTTAAATTTAATAAGTCTCTAACTTTGTCTGACTCTGAAAGGGTGTCAGTTTGAAACAATAACTCCACAGATACTGAGAGACTTGATGAGTATTGACAACACTTCGTGTTTTTATATCAAAAAGGCATCAGGCAATTGAAATGTCAGAAATACACAGCAGCTCACTTTGCATCTGAAAAGAGAAATTACATTATATTTCACCCAGACTAATTCTGAGAAAGGATGAATCTCAAATGTTATTTTATCTGATTAGATGCTGTTAGATCCACAGATAATATTTTGCCTTAAGTCAAAATTGGGACCAAATGCAAAATAAAGCCATTTCTTTCATGACACTGAAGCAGCATTTCCTGCTATCAAACTTGTTATAATAAATATTGGTACTAACATCATTCAGATTTTGACCAAATTTCTGAAAAATACAGTATTGCAAGTTATGCTTTTATTACTTTTCAATCTAGTAATTCAATAAAGACAGATTTGCCATGCTTAAGAATCTCAAAACTAAGCCAGAGGAGATGTTTAAAGTTTAATACATATAATGGGTGTTATGTATACAGACTGACAAAACCATAGGACATAGGAGCAGATGTAGGCCATTCAATGAGATTAAGGATAATCTGGCAAATTCTCAATTACATTTTCCTGCTTTACCACCCCCCCATAACTCGTGATTCCTTTATTGATTAAAAATCTTTATATCTCAGCCTTGAATATTTGTAACAGCCCAGCCAAAACAACCATCAGTAGTAAAGAGTTAGTTCTATTTCTATCAATAAATTAATCTGAGATTACGCCCTCTGGTCCCGAACACACCTACAAAGTGAGACATCTACAAGTCTGCAGCTACACTATCAAGCCCCCTAAGAAGCTTATATGTTTCAAAAAGATCACCTCTGTTTTATATTAAATCCCATAGGGTACAGGCCAAACTTCTCAAACTTTCTTCATAAGACAATCCTTTCATACCTGGGATCATCCCAGAAAACCATTACTGGACTACCTCCAATGCCACTATACCTTTCCTTAGATAAGGGGACCCAAATTGTTCACAATATTTTAGATGTGCTCTAATTCGTACCTTGTACAGTTTTAGCAAGTCTTTTCTATTTTTACATTCTGTTCTGCTGAAATAAAGGCCAACAATCCATCTTCCTTCTCTAGGAGCTGCTGAACTTGGATATTTAGTTTCATACTTCATTATCTTGCCTTGATCCATTTAACAAAAGGTACTTTAAATGACAGAGACTCATGGTTGGTGTGTTGCCTCCCAGGTGCCAGGGTTTATGATGTCTCTGATTGTGTTTTTTGGGATCCTTGAGGAGGAGGGGGTGCAGGCCCAAGTCATGGTCAACATAGGTAGGAAGAGAGTTAGTGATTTAGGACAGAAATTCAGAGAGCTAGGGTGGAAGCTTAGATCTAGAACAAACAAGAGTTGTTATCTCTGGTTTGCTGCCTGTGCCATGTGCTAGCAAGGTGAGGAATAGGGAGAGAGAGGAGTTGAACGCATGGCTACGGGGATGGTGCAGGAGGGAGGGTTTTGGATTCCTGGATAATGGGGCTCTTTCTGGGGCAGGTGGGACCACTACAAACAGGATGGTCTTCACCTGAACCAGAGGGGTACCAATATCCTGGGGGGGATATTTGTTAATGTTCTTTGAGTGGGTTTAAACTAATTCAGTAGAGGGATGAGAACCTAAATTGTAGTTCAAGTATACAGGAGGTTGAGAGTAGTGAGGTTTTAAGGTCGCAAGAAGTTGGTATGAAGTCTGCCTACTTCAACGCCAGGTGCATCTGGAATAAGGTGGGTGAACTTGCAGCATGGGTTGGTACCTGGGATTTCGATGTTGTGGCCATTTCAGAGACATGGGTAGAATAAGGATAGGAATGGTGATTGCAGGTTCTGGGATTTAGATGTTTCAGTAAGAACAAAGAAGATGATAAAAAAAACAGGTGGGAGTTTGTGGTGTGGCACTGTTAGTCAAGGACAGTATTATGGTTGTAGAAAGGATGTTTGAGGACTGTACTAAGCTAGTATGGGCTGAGATTAGAAACAGGAAAGGAGAGGTTACCCTGTTGGGAGTTTTCTATAGGCCTCCAAATAATTCCAGAGATGTAAAGGATAGCAAAGATGATCCTTGATAGGAGCAATAGTGGCAGGGTAGTTGTTAATGGGGGTCTTTAACTTTCCAAATATTGACTGGGAATGTTATATTGTTCAAGTAATTTGGATGGGTCAGTTTCTGTCCAATGCATGCAGGAGGATTTCCTGACACAGTATGTAGATAGGCCAATAAGGGACAAGGCCACATTACATTTGGTACTAGGTAATGAACCCAGCCAGGTGTTAGATTTGGAGGTAAGTGAGCACTTTGTGATAGTGACCACAATTCAGTTATGTTTACTTTAGTGATGGAAAGGGATAGGTATATACTGCAGGGCAACAGTTATAGCTGGGGGAAAGGCAATTATAATGTGATAAGGCACAATTTAGGATGCACAGGATGGGGAAGGAAACTGCAGGGGATGGGGAAGGAAACTGCAGGGGATGGGCACAATTGAAATGTGGAGCTTATCCAAGGAACGCCTACTGCGTGTCCTTGATAAGTGTGTACCGGTCAGGCAGGGAGGAAGTTGTCAAGCGCGGGAGCTGTGGTTTACTAAGGAAGTAGAATCTCTTGTCAAGAGGAAGGTGAAGGCTTATGTTAGGATGAGATGCAATGGCTCAGTTAGGGCATTTGAGAATTACAAACTAGCCAGGAAAGACATAAAGAGAGAGCGAAGAAGAATAAGGGGGTACATGAGAAGTCATTGGCGGATAGGATCAAGGAACACCCTCAGGCTTTCTATAGGTATAAAAGAATGGCTAGAGTAAGATTAGGGTCAATCAGAGATAGTAGTGGGAATTTGTGTGTGGAGTCAGAGGAGATATGAGAAGCGCTAAATGAATATTTTCACCAGTATTCACACTGGAAAGGACAATGTTGTCGGGGAGAATACTGAGATATAGGTGACTAGACAAGACGAAACGGGATTGAGGTTCACATGGGAGGGGGTGTTAGCAATTCTGGAAAATGTAGAAACAGATAAGTCCCCTGGGCCGGATGGGATTTATCCAAGGATTCTCTGCGAAGCCAGGGAGGAGATTACTCAGCCTTTGGCTTTGATCTTTATGCTGTAATTGTCTACAGAAATAGTGCCAGAAGACTGGAGCCAGAAGACTAGCAAATGATGTTCCTTTCTTCAAGAAGGGTTCCTTCCCCCCCCCCCACACACACACACACACACACTCTCTCTTCAAACAAATCAAAGAGATAACCCTGGTAATTATAGACCAGTGAGCCTTACTTCAGTTGTGGGTAAATTATTGGAAAGGGATAGAAGAGATATGATTTATAATCATCTAGAGAGGAATAAGTTGATTAGGGATAGTCAACACTGTTTTGTGAAGGGTAGGTCATGCCTCACAGACCTTATTGAGTTACTTGAGATGGTGACCAAACTGGTGGTTGAGGGTAAAGCAGTTGATGTGGTGTATATGGATTTCTGTAAGGCATTTGATAAGGTTCCCCATGGTAAGCTATTGCACATGGGATGGGATTGAGGGTGATTTAGCGGTTTGGATCAGAAATTGGCTAGCTGAAAGAAGACAGAGGGTGGTGGTTGATGGGAAATATTCATCCTGGATTTCAGTTACCGCAAGGATCTGTTTTGGGTCCACTGCTATTTGTCATTTTTATAAATGACCTGGATGAGGGCATAGAAGGATGGGTTAGTAAATTTGCAGATGAAATTAAGGTCGGTACAGTTGTGGATAGTGATGAAGGATTTTGTAGGTTACAACGGACATAGTTAAGCTGCAGAGCTGGGCTGAGAGGTGGCAAATGGAGTTTAATGCAGAAAAATATGAGGTGATTTACTTTGGAAGGAGCAACAGGAATAAAGAGTACTGGGCTGATGCCAAGATCCTTGGTAGTGTAGATGAGCAGAGAGATCTCAATGTCCAGGTACATAGATCCTTGAAAGTTCCCACCCAGGTTGATAGGGTTGGTAAGAAGGCATACGGTGTGTTACCTTTTATTGGTAGAGGGATTGAGTTTCAGAACCATGAGGTCATGTTGCAGCTGTACAAAACTTTGGTGCAGCCACACTAGGAGTATTGCATACAGCTCTGGTCTCTGGTCACCGCATTATAGGAAGGATGTGGAAGCTTTAGAAAAGGTTCAGAGGAGATTTACTAGGATGTTGCCTGGTATGGAGGGGAATGTGGTATGAGGAAAGGCTGAGGGACTTGAGGCTGGTTTCGTTATAGAGAAGATGGTTAAGAGGTAACTTAATTGAGACATATAAGATAATCAGGGCATTAGATAGGTTGGACAGTGACAGCCTTTTTCCTCAGATTGGTGATGGCTAGCATGAGGGGACATAGCTTTAAATTGAGAGGTGATAGATAGAGGACAGATGTCAGAGGCAGTTTCTTTACTCAGAGAGTAGTAGGGGCGTGGAGCGTACTGCCTGCCACAGTAGTGGACTTGCTAAATTTAAGGGCATTTAGATGGTAATTGGATAGGCATATGGACGAGAATGGAATTGTGTAGGTTAGATGTGCTTCAGATTGGTTTCACAGGTCGACACAACATCGAGGGCCAAAGAGCTGTAATGTTCTATGTTCACTTTTAAAATGCAAGACCCAGTTCATGCCCTTCACTTCTTAAATGTGGCTAGTCAGCCAAAGCCTATGGTGGAACACACTACTATGGTGTGAGTAAGGGAACCATAGGTTCAATTCCATGCCACCAAACTGTCCAGTATAACCTCCATCGAACTGAAAAAGCAACCATGTCACACCCACGTACCTCCTGTTTACTTTTGAGAAGCATGAGTGAGACTTGAGCACACATTTAGGCAACAACATATAAAAATGCTTGAAATGAGGAGGATTTGAAGTCTTAATAAAGAATCCAAACTTCATTAGGCTTTCTGACCTTTAGTGCTCCACATAGTTCCACAGTATCTGCATCCTCCACCACACTTATCCGGAAATTGGATGTCTGCAGAAGCTCTTTGAAAAGGTTTCCATTTTGCACGTTTTTGCTGCCTGATTATAAACAGATTTACTAAGTTCTCCAATTAACTGAAGTTAAATGTACTGCCACTTTTTAAATTAACACAGCAGATCACAAACAACTAAAACAGCACATGTACACACTAAACATATGATCGGTTCACATAATTGCAATAAGCAAACTCAGTGTTACTTTTTGGGCTTTCACAACAATGCATGCATTCAGGCCCCTGAAGAATGCTGAAGGACCAGGATACTGTCATTTGACTACTGATAACAGACTTTGTAATCTATGCTTTCATTGAAATCACCAAACTAGGGGAAAAAGTGTTTAATTGGCTATAACATGCATTAGAGTGGCTTGCAATTATGAAAGGTGCTATAAAAAATGATTTTGTTTATAAATTAGAACTGATGAATAAACTGCTAGAGATGTTTGCTCCTGTATAGAGTCATACAGCATGGAAAAGACCCTCCAGTCCAATTCATTCATGTCATCCAGGTTTCCCAAACTAACTAGTCCTAAGTGCCTGCTTTTGGCCCATATCTCTCTAAATCTTTCCAATTTATGTACCTGTCTACGTGTCTTTTAAACATTGGATTTGTTGCTGCATCTACCACTTCTGGCAGTTCATTCCATAAATGAATCACGGCGTGTGTGAAACAATTGCCCTCAGGTCCCTTTTAAATCTTTCTCTTCTCACCATAAAATTATGCCCTCTAGTTTTGAACTCCCCTACCCGAGGTGCTATGCATCTTATCTGTGCCCCTCATGATTTTATAAACCTCTATAATGTCACCCCTCAACTCCTATGCTCCAGTAAAAGAAGGCTCAGCCTTTCTAACCTCTCCTTATAACTCAAACCTTCACTCCTGGTAGCATCCTTGTAAATACGTTCTGCACAATTTTCAATTTAATAATATCCTTCCTATTGCAGGGCAACCAGAATTGTACACAGTACTCCAAAGTGGCCTCACCAACATCCAGCACAGCCACAACATGATGTCCCATCTCCTTTTGTTCAAAGCTCTGACTAATGAAGGCAAGCTTGTTAAATTCCTCCTTCACCACCCTGTCTGCCTGTGACACCAATTTCAAGGAACTATGTACATGAACCCCTCGGTCTCTCTGCTCAACAACACTCAACAACCTACCATTAACTGTGTAAGTCCTGCCCATATTCATCGTTTCTCCACTACGTTTATCTAAATTAAACCCCTTCTGCCACACTTCAGCCCAATGGTCCAGTTGATCAAGATCTCATAGTACTCTTAGGTAATTATCTTCATTGCCCATTATACCACCAGTTTTGGTGTCATCCACACACTTCCAAACCATGCTTCCTATAATCTCATCCAAATTGTTTACGTAAATGGTAAACAAATGTAGACCAAATGCTAATTCTTACGGAACACCACTGGCCACATGCCTCTCGTCTGAAACACAACCCTCAGCCACCACTCCCTGTCTCCTACCATCAAGCCAATTTTGTATCCAATTAGCAAGCTCTTCCTGAATCCCATGTGATCCAACTTTACTAATCAGTATTCCATGCAGAACCTTATCAAAGGCCTTGCTAATGTCTATGTAGACAAAGTCTGATGCTTTGCCCTCAACTATCATCTTGGTCACATCCTCAAAAACTGAATCAAGTTTGAGAGACATGATTTCCCACGGATAAAGCCATGCTGACTATCCCTAATCAGTCCTTGCCTCTCCAAATGCATGTAAATTCGGTGTCTCAGAATTGTCTCCAACAACTTACCCACCATTCCATCACACACACCAGCCTACATTTCTCAGACTTTTCCTCGCAGCCTTTCTTAAATAAAGACACAAATTTAGCCACCCTCCAGTCTTCTAGAACTTCACCAGTGGCTGTAGATGATACAAATATTTCTGCTAGGGGTCCCGCACTTTCTTCCCTAGCTTCCCACAATGTCTTGGGATACACTTGATCAGCTCCCAGAGATTTATCTACCTTTATGCATTTTAACACTTAAAGCACATCCTCTTCTATGATGTTAGAATGGTTTCTATGGGGTGGCCATGTTGGTAAGGGATGATGTTCAGTACCTTGCGTGGGGGACCTAGAATCAGGGGATGTAGAGTCAGTATGGATAGAGCTGAGAAATTCTAAGGGTAAAAAGACTCTCTTGGGAGTTATCTACAGGCCCCCAAACAGTAGTCTGGATGTCGGATGTAAGTTGAATCAGGAGCTGAAATTGACCCGTCCCAAAGATGTTACTACAGTTGTTATGGGGGATTTCAACATGCAGGTAGACTGGGAGAATCAGGATGGTATTGGACCTCAAGAAAGAGACTTCGTGGAGTGCCTCTGAGATGGATTCTTAGAACAGCTGGTGCTGGAGTCTACCAGGGAGAAGGCAATTCTGGATCTGGTATTGTGCAACGAACCAGAATTGATCAGGGACCTCGAAGTGAAGGGCTTCAATCTGCAATTTGAGGGAGAGGGTACAATCAGAAGTGACAATATTTCTGTTGAATAAAGGGAACTATGGAGCTATGAGGGAGGAGCTGGCCAATGTTCAATGGTGCAATACCTTAGCAGGGATGACAGTGGAGGAACAATGGCAGATATTTCTGTGTATAATGCAGAAGATGCAGGATCAGTTCATTCCAAAAAGGAAGAAAGATTCTAGGAAGAGGCATGGGTGGCCGTGGCTGATGAGGGAAGTTAAGAAACATATAAAGTTAAAAGAGAAAAAGTATAACATAGCAAAGATAAGTGGGAAAACGGAGGACTAGGAAGCTTTTAAAGAACAACAGAGGATTACTAAGAAGGAAATACACAGAGAAAAAATGAGGTACGAAGGTAAACTGGCCAAAAATATAAAGGAGGATAGTAAGAGCTTTTTTAGGTATGTGAAAGGCAAAAAAATGGTTAAGACTAAAATTGGGCCCTTGAAGACAGAAACAGGGGAATATATTATGGGGAACAAAGAAATGGCAGAAGAATTGAATTAGTACGTCAGATCTGTGTTCACTGGGGAAGACACAAGCAATCTCCCAGAGGTAACAGTGGCTGAAGGACCTGAACTTAAGGGAATTTATATTTGCAGGAATTGGTGTTGGAGAGACTGTTAGGTCTGAAGGTTGATAAGTCCCCGGGGCCTGATGGTTTACATCCCAGGGTACTGAAGGAGGTGGCTCGAGAAATCATGGATGCGTTGATGATTATTTTCCAGAGTTCGATAGATTCGGGATCAGTTCCTGCAGATTGGAGGGCGGCTAATGTTGTACCACTTTTTAAGAAAGGTGGGAGAGAGAAAGCAGGAAATTATCGACCAGTTAGTCTGACCTCAGTGGTGGGAAAGATGGTGGAGTCTATTATAAAGGATGAAATTACGACACATCTGGATAGTAGTAACATGATAGGTCAGGGTCAGCATGGATTTATGAAGGGGAAATCATGCTTGACTAATCTTTTGGAAGTTTTTGAGGATGTAACTCTTAAGATGGATGAGGGAGATCCAGTAGATGTAGTGTACCTGGACTTGCAGAAAGCTTTTGATAAAGTCCCACATAGGAGGTTAGTGAGCAAAATTAGGGCGCATGGTATTGGGGGCAAAGTACTAACTTGGATTGAAAGTTGGTTGGCTGACAGGAAACAAAGAGTAGTGATAAACGGCTCCATTTCGGAATGGCAGGGTACCAGTGGGGTACCGCAGGGATCAGTGCTGGGACTGCAGCTTTTTACAATATATATTAATGATATAGAAGATGGTATTAGTAATAACATTAGCAAATTTGCTGATGATACTAAGCTGGGTGGCAGGGTGAAATGTGAAGAGGATGTTAGGAGGTTACAGGGTGACCTGGACAGGTTAGGTGAGTGGTCAGATGCATGGCAGATGCAGTTTAATGTGGATAAATGTATGGTTATCCACTTTGGTGGCAGGAACAGGAAGGCAGATTACTACCTAAATGGAATCAATTTAGCTAAAGGGGCAGTACAAAGAGATCTGGGTGTTCTTGTACATCAGTCAATGAAGGTAAGCATGCAGGTACAGCAGGTAGTGAAGAAGGCTAATAGCATGCTGGCCTTCATAACAAGAGGGATTGAGTA
Organism: Chiloscyllium punctatum; assembly: GCF_047496795.1. Classification (NCBI taxonomy): domain Eukaryota; kingdom Metazoa; phylum Chordata; class Chondrichthyes; order Orectolobiformes; family Hemiscylliidae; genus Chiloscyllium; species Chiloscyllium punctatum. Next base: position 72,097,231 of record NC_092746.1, read on the forward strand.
TAGAAGCAAAGAGGTTCTTCTTCAGCTGTACAGGCCCTGGTGAGACCACACCTGGAGTACTGTGTGCAGTTCTGGTCTCCAAATTTGAGGAAAGACATTCTGGCTATTGAGGGAGTGCAGCGTAGGTTCACGAGGTCAATTCCTGGAATGGCGGGACTACCTTACGCTGAAAGACTGGAGCGTCTGGGCTTGTATACCCTTGAGTTTAGAAGACTGAGAGGGAATCTGATTGATACATAAAAGATTATTAAAGGATGGGACACTCTGGAGGCAGGAAACATGTTTCCGCTGATGGGTGAGTGCCGAACCAGAGGACACAGCTTAAAAATACGGGGTAGACCATTTAGGACAGAGATGAGGAAAAACGTCTTCACCCAGAAAGTGGTGGCTGTGTGGAATGCTCTGCCCCAGAGGGCAGTAGAGGCCCAGTCTCTGGATTCATTTAAGAAAGAGTTGGATCGAGCTCTCAAGGATAGTGGAATCAAGGGTTATGGAGATAAGGCAGGAACAGGATACTGATTAAGGATGATCAGCCATGATCATATTGAATGGTGGTGCAGGATCAAAGGGCAGAATGGCCTACTCCTGCACCTATTGTCTATTGTCACTCAGGACAATATGAACCCCAACAAGACAGGCAACCTATGTACCTAAGCCTTGGTATCAAGTGTAACAGGTGGAGGAACAAGATGACAGTTTTATAAACTGTATATTGACAATTCAATCTTCAGAGAGAAGGCAGGGAAGGGACAAGATTAGATTTTTGGTTTGCTCCTTGTCTGTTGGGGTAAACCATTTTACTTGAAACTGAGAAGCAGGAGGATCTCACTTTCTGTCTAGCCAGAGGAAATTTGTGGAACATTCGAAGTTGTGGCATATATAAATTAAACTGCATTAGAAAAAATACAGTGCCTTCCAGCCATATGGTTTTCTGTTCATTCAAGTTAAGTAACCAGTTTTCTGGCTTATGATTGACCTTATCTCACTGCCGTGCTGACACACCTGTGTTCCAAATGATACAAGAGATTTCAGTAGACAGTGTACACTGAGAGGGATCTTATTGTAGACCTCCCATATGTCTCAACTGCATAACTAAATATTTGGCTGTAAAGACATTTTACAAGCTGTATGGCACTAAAGGCCTATGTGCAAGTGTCTGTCAGTGCTGATGCTTACAAAATAATAATCTGACCTGCAAGGAGATAACGTTTGCAGTAAAGAAAATAGAAACAGCATTTGACCTTTCTGAAAAGCAACGAAGCCAATGCTATGAGAAAGAACGCTAATGATTATAAATTATTAAGAGATATAAACTTTGTTAGATTTCAAGTAAAAAAGGACAATGGCCAACATCAACAAAAACAATGTAAATCATATTGCATCTGGTGAATGTGAAATTAGAACTATTTGTTCACATGAAGGGTAAACAAAGGTGTGTGCTGCTGAAGTCAAATAGCCTATTGCATTTTGAAAGTTCCCTATCTTTTTTTAAGTTAGCACTATACGCATCCCAGTAAGTCAGGAACCTGACATTCATGACCTGTATGCATTAATTCAACTACTGGATTAGTGGTGCTGGAAGAGCACAGCAGTTCAGGCAGCATCCAACGAGCAGCGAAATCGACGTTTCAGGCAAAAACCCTTCATCAGGAATAAAGGCAGTGAGCCTGAAGCGTGGAGAGATAAGCTAGAGCTGATGAATTGCTCAACCTCCTCGCGGGAGCATGAGGTGGCGCCAATGCAGTCATCAATGTAGCGGAGGAAGAGGTGGGGAGTGGTGCCGGTGTAATTATGGAAGATCAACTGTTCTACATAGCCAACAAAGAGACAGGCATAGCTGGGGCCCATACGTGTGCCCATGGCTACGCCTTTGGTCTGGAGGAAGTGGGAGGATTCAAAGGAGAAATTGTTAAGGGTGAGGACCAGTTCGGCCAAACGAATGTGTGTGTCGGTGGAAGGGTACTGTTGGGGACGTCTGGAGAGGAAAAAACGGAGGGCTTGCAGGCCCTGGTCATGGCGGATGGAGGTGTAGAGGGATTGGATATCCATGGTGAAGATAAGGCGTTGGGGGCCAGGGAAACGGAAGTCTTGGAGGAGGTGGAGGGCGTGGGTGGTGTCTCGAACGTATGTGGGGAGTTTATGGACTGGGGGGATAGGACAGTGTCGAGGTAGGTAGAGATGAGTTCAGTGGGGCAGGAGCATGATGAGACAATGATTCAACCACTATTTGTTCTACAACTTATAAGACATTTTCAAATCAAAGAAAATATTTTCTTTATTACCGTGCTACTCACAAATAGTTTTCAAAATAACATGTTCTCATTTGTTTCCCTGTATTTTTAGAGTATTGCAACACCCTTGTGTGCTGATAAAGGTTATTTTCTATTTTGTACATAAGTGCCTCATTGAGCAACATTCCCAAGTTCCGTTCCTGTTTACTTATTTGTTTATTTTCTTTCAAATAGCTCTCCATTTACTACAAAGGCAATGACTCCAGCATGGGCTAAGGTTCAAAAGATCCCAGCCACCTTGTGTGATTCAGTGAAAGTGTGAGCTGGTATTTTGATCCAGCAGCCACATTCTACAATATTCCTGCAGGTGTCACTAGATAACAGTCATAAGTGAAAACCATGATTGAGTTCACAGGCATAAACACAATTAAAGCACCATTACAATTGTAAGTACAACTCTAACTATCACACCAGCTCAGATCAACTAACTCAGCAAAAGCTATTGACCAACTAATCTGTATGGTTTGTATTCTGCCCAATTCACTTTCCAACTCACTCCAGTAAAGTGTAAGTAATAACTCTTCCATAGAACTAGACATAATAGTGTTAATGCAGTCCACTTTATCTTTCTGAAGGCTGAAGAGAATAGAATGTTGTAACAATTAAACTGCGAATTCATGCAACTTTCTACCAACATTCTTAAAAGGAAGTTTAATACATTACAGCACAATTCACAGCACATCTTTAACAGAGGGATTACTGTCTGCCACACACTTAATCGCATATTCTTATTTAGACGCTTAACAGACTGCACCACAATTCATAGCATACAGAAATTGAATTTTTTGAAAAAGAAATTGCAATGCAAAAGTAGAAATGTTGCAAAGTAAACTGATTTACCGATTGTAGTTTCACAGAATTTCTCTGCTGCAACTTCATTGGCTATATTGGCCCCCATTAAAACACTGACATCAATCTTCATTTTCTCCCTGATTATATCTGAGATCAATTTTAGTCCTTCAGGCCCTTCATCAATCCCCTGGAATCAAAGAGAAAATAACAGAAAAATATTGAATGTACTGTGACTGTAACTGAGTGGACGTTAGAGTTGTAGTAGTCTGTTCTGATATAATGCCATAGTTCCATTCCCGTGCTATCCCACATCATTCGAAAATCGCATAATAATGGTACTGTTTAAACCAATGAGACCAGAATAGAGTTATAGCCAATACAGCTAAGGAAAGTTTGAGTTCTGCAAATAATGGTCTAAATTCTTCAAACACATTATAGCCAATTTGCATTGAAGAAATGCGCATTATAGCAGAACCGACTGTATTTGCGATTCCAATGAAACTAAACAGTAATGATAGCTTCATGCTTTCATTATGATTCCTTGGTGGTAACTTTTCAATATAAAGTCATGGTATTGCATTCTGATATTTCTAATATGGCTGTGTCCATAATGACAATGTACACTATGAAAGTGAGGACTGCAGATGCTGGAGATCAGAGTTGAGAGTGTGATGCTGGAAAAGCACAGATCGGGCAGCATCCCAGGAGCATGAGAATTGATGTTTCAGGCTTATGGACGGCTTATGCCTGAAATGTTGATTCTCCAGCATGGTAGCTCAGTGGTTAGCATTGTTGCCTCACAGCACCAGGGACCCAGGTTCAATTCCTGCCTTGGACGATTGTCTGTGTGGAATTTGCACATTCTCACTATGCCTGCATGAGTTTCCTCTGGGTGCTCCGGTTTTCTCCCACAATCCAAAGATGTGCAGGTTAGGTGGACTGGCCATGCTAAATTTCCCATAGTGTTAGGTGCATTAGTCAGGGGTAAATATAGGGTGGGGGAATGGGTTAGGGTGGATTGCTCTTCGGAGGGTCGGTGTGGACTTGTTGGGCCGAAGGGCCTGTTTCCATTCTGTAGGGTATCTAATCTATCTGTCTAATCTCCTGCTCCTCGGATGCAGCCTGACCTGCTGTGTTTTTCCAGCACCACATTCTGGTATTTTGAAATAATGCTTAGATTGATAAGTGTTTAATATCATTCACATGAAAGATCTGAAATTTCCTTCAAGTACTAAATCGGTGACTACTTTTGTAATAATCATGAGCTAACTACAAGATCAGGACATGAATTTCATCATCAGTAATTGCCACATTAGTGGGCCACTCAACAAACTCAGCACGTGTAGTCACACAGATAAGAATAGAATATCAATTTATTGTCATGTGTAGTTTTATTTTAAAAATGTAATGGAACATTTTATAAGTTGCCATACCACAGTGCCTAAATTAATGACAGAAATCATAAAAAAGAAAAAAAATCAAGTAAAAGTTCACCACAGTTTAATTAACAGCTTCTGCTTTTGGGGTATGTTGGAAAACTGCGCCAAAACCGGCAGCCAGAGCCGAGCTGAGACTGCCGCACCGAGACTAGACCCCCACATTGGGCTGCTAGAATCCCGGAAGCTGCTGAAGACCTCCCTGCTGGGACAAGACCAAGACCGCTTCTCCTGGACAACACCACCATACCAGGAGACCTCCTACCAGGTACCAGGCTTATACCACCATTCTGGATTGCTGAAAGTCACCTCGTCAACTAGGCCTGGGCCGCAAGAAGATGCCTTCTGCCAAAATCATTAAAACATAAAATACCATAATAAATGGAAATTTTTTTTTTTAAAATGCCTAGAAAGAGAAAAAACAAGCAGAGCAAATGGAATAGATGAGCTCCAGGCTCTTGGGCAGAGGAGCCCACATGTTGCGCTGCAACTCTGCTGCCATTTTGGAGTGTTTGAAAGAAAGTGCATACTTCTCAACTTTAATTATTTTTGCCCAGTTTCAGTAGTTTAATAAACACACTCTCTCCAATGTAGCAACCCATTACCTAATTGACATACAGACTTAGCCAATGAAGATCGATTTTAGCAAAAGCAGAAAATGCTGGGTGCATGCAATGTTCCCTTTATAGAAATAAGACAAAAAAACTGCAGACGCTGGAGAACAAAAACAAATCAAAATGCAAATTGTATGAAAAGCTCAGCATGTCTGGCAGCATCTCTGAAGAGAAAATAGTCCAGAGTTAACGTTTTGAGGCGGTTTTCTCTCCACAGATGTTGCCAAGCCAGCTGAGTTTTTCCAGCAATTTGCATTTTTGCTTGTTCCCTTTACAGATATTGGCTGGCCTACTTCATATCAGCACTTTTTTTTTAAAACAGTGCTTCTATAAACAAAAGCAATATGGAGAGGCAACAGCCAAACTAAAAGAAGGGAGAGGGCAGGCTGTGCAGGAGGTATATCATGTTCTGGTAACAGTCTGGTTATGCCTGCTTATTACTGCACAGAAAGCTAGTCAGCTTACCATCAATGCCGATGCCAGATCCTTGCTTGAGCATTATAAAACTGATTCCACTAAAACAATATTTCCCATTGTCTTGTATCTTGCTAAGCTTCAAATAGCTGTCCAATGTTCCCTCAAAAGACTAGCAAATCCATCCTTGCTTCAATTAATTCACACATTTATAAATACTAACTTTCTCTCAAATTATTGATTGTAAGATGAATGCTAACCCATAGAATGTTGGAAATTTGGAATAAAATGAATCAGAAACGAACTGAAAACTTGGCCAACAAGAGCAGGCATTAGTTGACATTTTATAAACACTGCAAGTTAACTAAACATCGAAAGATTCAAAGCTAGAAACAGATTCTACTTTTCCTTCCCAGTCCAATGGCTTCCTCAAATGAAACTGTATATGCCACTGTTGTGGCAACCAGAAGTGAGAGAATCATTTATAAATGTACAGGTACCTTTATAAGACTTATGCCAAGAGCTTTCTGCGGCACTTGATCAACTATTTCATCACACAGTTTACGGATAAATTGATGGGGTACAACAAATATTAACAGATCTGCACCACGTACAGCCTCCTTCACATCTGGAATTGCAACCTGTAATAAAATCACAATAGGTTAGGTAGTAACTATCCACAATGCAGATGTTGTTCATTTGCAAGCAGCACTACAACTGCTTTTACGTTCATCATACGTAATAACATCAGCCCATCAGTTGTATGCACTTGCCTTTTGCAGACCATCAGAAACGGTTAGACTCATCATTCCACTGAAAGACATGTTACAAATCAAAGAGTTTGGAATCCCAAAATGTCAACAAATAGAAAAAAATGACTTGCATTTATATAGTATCCTTTTATGAATTTAGGCTATACCAAACAGCAGGCAGATTTACAAATATACATACAAATAATATATACATTATACAATTTCTCTAACATCTGCTCGAGGTATCTGGTAAAATGAAGTGTGTTGGCTGTCTGCCCAGCACCCTCCCCATATTACTTGACACTGACCTGTATCCCTTTTATTTATTTGGGGAGAGTGTGTCAATGGTGAGGATTGCAGGCAACCACCCAGTCTTTTAGCCTTGTGAAGCCCTCAAGTGTCAAACCAATGACTAGTTAAGTACTAAACATGCTTCCATTAGCAAGGGGAGACTTCAAATTGAAGGCTCAGCAGCTTCTGTTGGACAGTCTTGAAGCAGGGTTAACATGGGTGTGAGGATTTCTTTGAAAGCCTTCAGGTCCATCTAAGGTATCTCCTCTCTCCCCCCCCCCCCCCCCACCCCCAAACTTCAGCCACCCTTTAGTCCACTGCCCCAACCACTCAAAACAAGGTCCCAACAATCAGGCCTCATTGGATAGCCCAGATTTATCTTCAGTCCTGCTCCCATAACTTCACTTCTTTAGGGATTAACTGTAGTCCCAGTGTGGCCAAGCATCAAAAGGGAATTGCTGTGACTACAGCGCTATTGGCCTTTCGGATCGTTCAACAATTTTAAGGTGGATCTTCCTCTCCAGATGAAGATTGAAGTGTTGTCCTGAGTGAATTAACAACCTGTCAAACAGTTTTATATGTGGGCATGCTCCTGACCAGTGTTTTATTTGGGGTGGAGCAGGGAGTATAAGGGAACACAGCACACCCTAAATTCCAGCCCCATGAGTAAGCAACTTGACATTAATGACTATGAGCTCAATTAGCATAGACTAGAGATTGCATTTAGCAATTTACAATCTGTAAATAAACCTGTTGGAGTGTAACCCGGTGTCATGTGTTTTTTGACTTTGTCCACCTCAGTCCAATACTGGCACCTCCACATCATGTTTATAATGTAGTATATGAGCAAAATTAGTAACTCTTAGCTTAAGTAACACTGAATTTAGTCTCAATTCCTGAGATAGGTCTTTTCTAAGCAACTCCTTGAAATGTTGTGGAAGGGCATCATGTGATATTGTGATTGGTCTTGCCTGCAATTTCCTCCATGTTGAACAGCCTCCTGAGATACTATGTTCATGTAAGTATATCTTCTGTGGGGAGATCCTAGAACCTAAAAAAGTCAATCCTCATACAGATAGTGAAAGAATTGATATTAAAATATCTAATTTTCAAAAACATGAACTGGTATTTGATAATCTGAGGCAGACAATTAATAGAATGTGAAATGCAGTGCAAGATCAAAACTGACATTTACATTAAACCAGTTAATACAGGTTAAAACTACTTAATTGACTATAAAGGTGCCTTGATACATCCTGAAGTCCTGTAAGGTTCTATACACAAAAGCAACATTTTCTTTATAGCATGCCTTACGAAACAAGCTTATTTTACAAAATGATTTTGGGATGAAAAAGTTATTACATAATTCAAACAAAAAATCCTCAAACAAAATTACAGTAAATTCCAAAACCCAATAGTTCACGGAATAGTAAAGAAGTGTCAATATACTCATACACTGACCACACCTTAATCTCAACTTTCAACACCAGAAGGAAAGACAGACTGGAAGCAGCGATTTATCACAGGAAGGGCAGAGGTCAGTGCTACATTGAGCCTGTGAATGGCAGAACCCTTAGGAGTACTGATATGCAGAGGGATCTAGGTGTGCAGGTCCACAGATCACTGAAGGTGGCAGCGTAGGTAGATACAGCAGTTAAAAAAAAGTTGTGGCATGTTTGTCTTCATTGGAAGGGACATTGAGTATAAGGATAGATAATTTAGTTAAGCCACACTTGGAGTATTGCATCCAGTTCTGGTCACCACACTACCAAGGAGATGTGGATGCTTTGGAGAGGGAACAGAAAAGATTTGCCTGGTATGGGGGACTTTAGCTATGAAGAAAGGTTGGCTAGGCTGGGTTTATTTTCACTGGAACAAAGGAGGTTGAGGGGCAACCTAATAAGTGTTCATAAGATTGTGAATTGCATGGATACAGTGGAAAGTATAAGGCTTTTTCCAAGGGTAGGGGGGTAAATTACTAGGCGACACAGTTTCAAGATGCAAGGAGGGGAAGTTTAAAAGAGATGTTTGAGGCAGGTTTTTCACACAAAGGGTGGTGAGTGCCTGGAATGCATTGCCAGAGGAGATGGTGGAAGCAGATACAATAGAGGCATTCAAGAAACACCTGGACAAATACATGAATAGGAAGGGAATAAAGGGATACGGATCCTGTAAGTGAAGACAGTTTTAGTACAGGAGGGCCGAAGTGCCTGAACCTGTGCTGTATTGTTCTTTGTTCTTCTTCGACTCAAATGCTTTTTGAGGTTCAAGTAACTTAGGATGCAGTCTGTGTAGCATGCCATCCCTTCATCAGTTAACTCTGCTTTGAACTTTGTACCAGTTTTGCCCCATGTAACTAATGCCTGTGCAAATGGTCACATCGAATGCTACTTTAAATTAGTACTTAAAAATTAAAAATTTAATTGTGTTTTATTCAGAAATAAAAAAGGCTGCATTCCATGAAGCATATGAAAGCAGTGGTAAAACCATAAAATAAATGAAATAAAGGGCAAATTAAGGCCCAGAACACCACAAAAATCTTACTTTTTCCAATTAAAAAATTGTACGGTTACAGATAATAAATAATAATTTCTTCTTAAAACAACAATTAATCTTTAGCTTATCAACATTTTTTTCTGACCACTATCTTACCACATTTTCAGGCAGTTTGTATCCAGGCAGATATTTAACATTCTCATGTTCTTGGTTTAGAATTTCAGTTAGCTTCCTTCCATTAACCAGTTCTTCAAAGACCCACATATTGACTGTTGTGGCAAATTTCTGAATCTTCTGTACATTGTTTCCAACTATTTTTGCAATTGCAGACCCCCTGTGAAAACATTAAAAATGTGTGAAGGAAAATATTAATTTTTTCAGCTTGATGATGTATTGCACATTTTTATACCTTTAATACAATTAAGGACATTTGAACGATGTACAAATTGTGCAAATACAGGTGAATAATAATGGGAAAAAAAATAACAGCAGTGAGCACTGTAATGTATGTACAGTATACTGAACAATCACCTTTTGGATATTAATTAACTCCTTCTTGTAACAACACTTCTACATTCCCCGCCGTTCACCCCCCCGACCACTGATATTCTCCAGCTCACTGCAGTAACATGTCATGTTGCATTACTGAGTCATAGACTACTAAGGTTTCAGTTTACTGTGGCACTGATGATTAGTGGTGGAGCTACATTTGGCTTTAGCATCCAAAAATGCTGGGGTACAGGAGGAGAAGGAAACAACAAACTAAAACAGAGAAAACAAAACCAACTCAGGTTCGTGTGCCTGATTGCTATTAATGAAGATGACTTTCGGTGAGAAGGAGCTTGACTGCGAGTCTCCTCACACAATTCCTCTGGCAATACTCACTGTCCAGTCTCGCATGATGAATGGCCAGTTGAGCCAAGGACTGAAGAGCTGTTGCCATATGTAGAACTGTAATGCAGAATGATTCATTGCCTTCAAGAGAAATGGGATAAAGGGAGAAAAACCAACAGGAAAAGTAGAGAAGGGGGAAAAAGAAAGTCATGGAATAGTTAAGCTCTCAGAATATTTTAATTCAGTCTTGTAGGAACATAGTAATAAATGTTTATTCCCTACAATTCTACAGTACACACAAAGTACACAAACAGCTTTCTCTTATACCTCAATTATATGCACTTGCAAATGCAGCTCAGAGATGGAGAGTTTGAAGATGCACATAGAAAAAGAGGATATTAAACATGGCGCTGTCAAGAATACTTCTCATAAACATGAATGCCACTAAATACATACATGCTATTTTCTATCATGTACCGGCTACTCACATGTCGCTATATTTAATGTTAACTATAAAACTATCAAGATCTAAAACCAAAAGAGGCTTCAGATTCATTTCAAGGATGGATGATCTGTGCATGTGAAAGTGAAGAGGGTTAGCAAGGATAATTGAGAAGCTAGGGCCTCCTCCACACACATGCTGTAGGATGTGCTCAAAATGTATATATTGGTCTGTGTCCCAACTGTGGTGGTTGAGTCCAGAAACCAGAGGCTTGTGAAACAGATTGGAATCATTAGTGGAGATGGTGTGGGGTTGTCGGATCCTGACAGGTTGGCCTGGCAGGCATGCTGATTTCAGCACGTAGCTGGAATGCCCCTAACCCTTGATCTAGCAGATCCTGCCTCAAATTATTTGGCTGGTTTGCCAAGACTCAGGTCAGGGTTAACATTTCAAATGTTGAATAAAGATGAAATCAATTGTATTCACTGTCACATGTACTGAGGCACAGTGAAAAGCTTTGTCTCACAAGCAATACAGGCAGAAGTAAGCAACCACAATAGAATAATTAAATTGCAAACCTAACTCTAAATTACCTGTCTCCAGTCAGTCTTTCGTAAAACTGAAGGAGATTTGAATGCAGGTTGGGATTGGGATTTAATTTTGAGACTAACGCTCCTCCTTTGCTCTTGTTTATCTTAGCTGTGCTGCTTTCAGACTAAAATATTTTCTACTTAGAAAATATCAATGACATGCAAACGTTCTGCAGCTTCTCAGCATTTTGCAGAACAAAAACCCTTTTCTCACTGTGATTGAAGATTGTTAAACTGGTCATAATAAAAAAAATCAGCAGATCAATAAGGTGGTAAACCAGAAGTCAACTGGATTAACCACATTAATAGGAGAGCATACTTGATAGATTATAAGAACCATGTTTCTTTCTTAAATTATTGAACAGTAAAAGGTGAAGATGGTACCAAGAACTGGCAGTTGTAAGAGATTTTGATTAGTGCTGGTCTCCAAGGGAGTTGTATATCATATGAAGCATGAATTTCACCAAGCAGCTGTCAGGTCAAATGGCCTGTTTCTATGCTGTAAACTTTGATGTAACAAAATGTCTGCTCAAATGTAGCTTAAAACTTTTATTTTTCCCTCAAAAGGAACGTGTATGAGCATGCACAGTTGCTATTCCAAGTGAAATTTTAGTTTTAGCAAGATTAGTTGCAGCCTCTTTTGAGGTAAAGTGGTTGATTCCAGGCATAAAATCATAAACTGTTTAAAGGAGCAATTCTGTCTGACCGTTTGTGTAATTGAAAAATCAATAGCACCAAAGAAATGGTGATGATTTTTGTACGTTATGAAAAGTATTTCGTTACAGCGTACTGAAAACTAGCAGTACATTTGTGAGAGAGTCAATGCCCAATTATATTCTGCGACATTATCTGTTTCCATTTGTGACCTTGTGTTATTTTGCAATAGCAGGGGACAGGGTTCACACTGCCCATATTGTAGCAGCCAAAAGCTATTAGGAAACATGAAGAGTCACACTAATAAGTTGTAAATGCCAGGTCAGTGACAGATCATATCCAGCTGCAAGCACAAAGTTTAGGTCCATTATCAGCCCCTGCAAAATGCATTTGCTATGCAATTCACTTTTTTTAAGAACACAGAATCTACTGATTTATGCACAGTTTTACATTGCTTTTCAACAGAAAACACCTCTCAACAGAATCAAGAGGCAATATTAGCAACAGGAGTTAGAAAATGTTTTGATAACAAACCACATACTAAAATTCTTTTAATTCATTTTACTTGATAAAATCCTACTGTAGTTCCTACAACCACTTCTACTTTTTAAATATCTAGAAATTGTCCAGGAGGAGCTATTCTTGGTTAAAAGATAGAAATATGTGATGTTTCAAATTATTTGGAAATGAATCAAGTACAGTAATTAAACCAAAACAGAAATTACTGGGGAAACTCAGTAGGTCTTGCAGCGTATGTGGAGAAAAAGCAGAGTTAATGTTTCAAGTCCAGGGATCCCTCTTCAGATCTTCAGCATCCGAAGTTCTTTGTTTTATTAAAATTATTAAACTAGAATCCCTATAGTGTGGAAACAGGTCCTTCGTCCCAACAAATCCACACCCATCCTCCAAAGAGCAACCCACCCAAACCCATTCCTCTACTCTATATATACCCCTGACTAATGCAGCTAACCAACACATCCATGAACACAATGGACAATTTAGCATGGCCAATCCACCTAACCTGCACATCTTTGGATTGTAGGAGAAAACCAGAACACCAGGAGGAAACCCACGCAAACACGGGAAGAACATGCAAACTCCACACACACAAATGCCCAAGGGTGGAATCGAACCCGGGTCCCTGGAACTGTGAGGCAGCAATGCAAACCACTGAGCCACTGTGCCTAATAGTCAACTAATGCTAATTTTCTAGCTTGGCTTGTGGGCAACAGAAGGATTGGTTACCACTGAATCTTCTCATAGAACTGTAGTTACCTGTGCTAAATGGCAAATGCAGATTGACCAAGTTTGCACATGGTATTATTTGAAATATAATCATTGAATTCATTCACCTGGGACAGCCAGGGGAACTAATGCTCTATTCAGAATATTTAACCACAAAGGAGAAAAGTTTAATGCCTTCTCAATGAAGGCTGTTCTGTAACAATTATCATGACCACCTTGTTCTTTTTATTAGTTTAGGTTTCCGCATCCAGCTAGTGAATGTGTGCTCATTAATCCTTCTTAAAACCAATGCTGGATTACACAAAAATCAGATGCTTCCGAAATTAAATCAGAAATTGCTGCAGAAACTCAGCAGGTCTGCAGCATCTGTGGAGAGAATACAGAGTTAATGTTTCAAATGCAATGACCCTTCTTCAGAACTTACAGCAGGGAGGAAAAGGTGATATTTACTCTGATTACAGTGAGGGAGGGGGGACAGATAGCTGCGGACGGTGCCCAGAGAGAGGTGGGGGGGGGGGGGGGGGGGAGAGGGAAAGTTAGACAGACAAGGGATGATTGATTAAAAGATTGCTTCTAAATGATGTTGCCTGCTTCCTTCCTCAAAGCATGGACTTGGGTTGTTTTCCTACACTTACATAGGCTCAACTCACTCATTTGAACCCAAAAGGCATAAGTGCTTAAAGACATGGATGATGCAATGTTATGGGGTTATTTAGTAGAACAAAATAAAATGCTATCTTATTATTATTAAAACAGTGCAAATAGGTAAATGGAGAATATTTGCACAACTCACATCATAGTTCTCCATTGGTTGGCCAACATGTACTAAGTGACTGTAAACTTGCAGCTAAACAGAAAAAAAGCCATTAAATCAACAAACATAATTTCCTCAACATTACCTCCAATTGTATTTCTCTGTTTACAATAATAACCATGAAATAACTGGAATAAAAAATAATTCTCCAGGTAAGTTCAAAAATCCAGCTGAATGTTTTTAAAAAAAACTGATAAAGTTAGAAATCTGAAATAAGCAGCAAACCACTGTCGTCACACATCATGTTAAGTTAATGTCGTTCTCCAATTAGAATCCACTGCTGCTGTTACATGTTAGCATTGTCACATGCCTGAAGGCTATTGTGTGACTCCCATGTTGGGTCTGTGAGAGTGAGATCTTGGGCAGGTGGGGAGCACACAATCTTGATTGGATCTTGAATGGGGTTATGAGCCTCAGGCAAATTATTTTAAAAATAAATAATTGATGACCATAAAACTATCACTTGGTGTAAAAACCCATCTGGTTCACTCAAGGCCTTTAACGAAGGAAATCTGCCATCCTTACGTGGTCTGGCCTGCTCCTGACCCCAGTAAAGAGCTGATTCTTAACTACCCTCTGAAGTGGCCGAGCAAGGACAATTATAAATTGGCAATAAATGCTGACCTTAATTACCAATATGCCAAAATCACCTAATAGAATAAAGTTAATCACTTAAAATAAGGACTCTCTGTAGAAATAAAACAGCTGGTTTATCTGCAAAATAAGGCAGGTTCAACTATTAATTACTAGTGATTGGCTCGTTTGAGATGTTAGCCTATTTTAAGATGCTAATAGACTTGTTGAGTCAGAGTCATACAGCATGCAAACAGACCCTTCAGCCTAACTAATCTATGCCGACCAGGTTCCTAAACTGAACTATTACCATTTGCCTGCATTTAGCTCATATCCCTCTAAACCTTTCTTATCCAAGTACCTGTCCAAATATCTTTTAAACGTTTTAATTGTACTGACCTCTACCACTTCCTCTGGCAGCTTGTTCCATATACGCACCACCCTGTGTGTGAAACCTTTGCCTCCAGGCCCCTTTTAAATCTTTCCCCTCTCACCTTAAACCAATGTTCTCTGTTGTGTATTTTTTATGTTTGAAAAGAAAAAGTAATATGCACACCAGTCACCCTTTCTAGAACATATAACATCACATGTTGCATTTTCTTTCTGAAAATCCATAACTTAGATGAAGCAGCTACAAGTAAATGCTAGGTTTGGAGAGGTAATGATCTGGAGTTTGTGGTACTGATGTTGACAAAACTGTTAAGAGTTTGCACCAACATATAGAACCTGCACATGTACAAAATAACATGGGAATTCAGAGGCTGTCAGTGATCTACATAAAACAAAACCAAAAGAACTGTGGATGCTCTAAATCAGAGACAATAATGGAAATTGCTGGAAAAGCTCAGCTGGTCTGGCAGCATCTGTGGAGAAAAATCAGAATTAACTTTTCAAGTCAAGTGACCCTTCCTCAGAACCCTAAACATTAACTCTGATTTTTCTTCACAGATATTGCCAGACCTGCTGAGCTTTTCCAGCAATTTCTATTTTTGTCAGTGAGTCAACATTCCTTTCTAACTGGAAAGGTTCCCATAGACTCAAATACATTTAATTGTCTAAACATTACATTCTTTGCTAGAGTGCAAGATTTTATAAGATGTTTAAATTAAAATACAATGTTTAACATACAAAGTATAAAATAGCACAATGACTTGCACGATAATAAGCCTGTTACCACAGAAATAGTGGAAGGACACAGGTTAAGTGCAGGATTTAACATCTAAACAGAAAAGGTATAGCGGTAGTCATGGGTAGACTTGCAGACTCTCAGATAGAGACAAGAGTGTGAGACAGGAAGATGCAGATGCTGCAGTGTGTTTGCCATAGAGGTGCGCTCTCACTACAGCAAGTGGTTAGTACTGCTGCCTCACAGCGCCAGAGACCCGGGTTCAATTCCCGCCTCAGGCGACTGACTGTGTGGAGTTTGCACATTCTCCCCGTGTCTGCGTGGGTTTCCTCCGGGTGCTCCAGTTTCCTCCCACAGTCCAAAGATGTGCAGGTTAGGTGAATTGGCCATGCTAAATTGCCCGTAGTGTTAGGTAAGGGGTAAATGTAGGGGTATGGGTGGGTTGCACTTTGGCGGGTCGGTGTGGACTTGTTGGGCCGAAGGGCCTGTTTCCACACTGTAATGTAATGTTACCTAATCTAATGACTGGTGGTGATGGTTTAACCAGAGGGTCACCATGCCTCGGACGGTTGACAAGGAGAGTGGTAATCACAGGCGATGCAAAACTTTAACCCATGTTGTTGACATCACAAAGTTTACAGTTGAACTTTTGAGATTGGTGGCAAGAAATCCGAAGGCCCAATTGTTTCCATAAATCTTTAATAACATTTTACAACTCTTGAAGTGAAGGGTTGAGAGCTAGTCATTTATTGTAATAATAAAAAAAGAGAAAACTATGCTTTTCCCAGCAACATAGATAGATCTCGGAACATGCAGAAACTGTAATATCAAGAAAGGAGTCAGTCTGTGTGCGTGCACGCCAGAAAGCGGAGGCTAGTATGTTGACTCTCAAATAGGAAATCCAAAAAAACTGGTAGAAACTGAGTTATGGAACGTATGAGTTTGTTCTGAAATTTAATTATAAGACAGTTTTCAATTTGCCATTTGTTTTAGCTCTCAGGGAACGATAACAGCTTAAAAAAACATTTAATGAATATAAAGAGAATTGCTGGAAGGAAACCAAACCAGTTGCATGTGTCAGACTGAGTAAGAAGCTTTCATGTAGAGATAGTACTTAATCTTTTCTGAAGTTTTGATGTTTGCAAGAAATATCTGGGATTAAAAAAAAATTATACTTTTGAATCTTTCCAAACTTTTTTTGTCTAAGTTCAGATTTTTAATTTTTTTTGTTAAAAGTACATTAGGAGACTCTTAATAGTGTGCTCAGTAACTGACCTCTATAGCTAAAACAAAAGAAAAATAACAAAATTAGAATGCACCAAGCCAGGTTTATCCTCCGATTTGACTTGGCCAACATTAACATCAGTTGGAATCATAAGTTATAAGAAACAACTACTAATGCAAATGGAAGCATTTGTAATGGGGAGGAAAGAGTCATTGGGGACACAAGAAAGGACTCAAACAAAAAGGCAACATTCTGCAGCAAATGCAGCATTAGGTATGAATATGGTGACTTGTTATTGGCTATGCTCAGAAATGAACAAGGGATTTTTTTTTAGTAATTTAGTATATCAGTAGTCTACTGAGTAACACTTAGCTGATGTTGATTTTAATTTGGTTGTTCAAGTAAAAGCCTTAAACCCGGAGATCGTGTTTAATTTCTTCAAGTGCACCACCAGGAACTCAAATCTCTTTTACTGTCTGTAGAGGGACTGCAACACCTTGAGCAGTTAGTCTCAATGTTAAAACCCTTCAAAGTGTTAGTTGATGAGATGTGACTGGATTTTTCCACTGGGTGGGAACCTCTTAATTTCTGCTAAATACATATTTAGCAGAAACGGCAATTTTACATTTGTACAATGACAGGTTTTACCATAATGGAAAAGAAAGTCATACATTTCAAAAAACTTTCCTTAAAAGTTTATGTTTGCTTTAACTTCAACCTTAATCCAATTATATCATTTATTTCGCTATTGAATATGTCTGCATTTTACCAAACTATTTGTAAAGAATGAATAGTTTTTATCTTCCTGTTTTTGTGCCTGTGAATACCAAAAGGTAAAATAATCATAGTCTTACTAGTCAAATAGTGGTGCTCCCTTATTAGAAAGCGACTTGTGGTGGTGGTATAAACTGAGGGTCACCACATCTCAGGCAAGAGAAAAGGCAGAGAAGGCCTTTATGGTAACCTCAGCTGACGCAGGAATTGACCCCATGTTGCTGGCATCACTCTGCATTGCAAAATTAACTATCTAACCAACTGAGCTATTATTGGCCCCTTACTTGCATGTTGAAATCACTCCTATGTTCATAGCTCCTTTAAAGTGGAATCACATGTGGATAGGATAGTGAGGAAGGTGTTTCGTATGCTTTCCTATTGAGTATAGGAGTTGAGAGGTCAAGTTGCAGCTGTACAGGACACTGGTTAGGCCACCTCTGGAATATTGTGTGCAATTCTGGTCTCCTTCCTGTTGTGAAACTTGCAAGTGTTCAGGAAAGATTTACAAGGATGTTGCCAGGGTTGGAGGATTTGAGCTATGGGAGAGGTTCAATAGGCTGGGGCTGTTTTCCCTGGAGCGTTAGAGGCTGAGGGGTGACTTTATAGAGGTTTATAAAATCATGAAGGACATAGATAGGATAAATAGAGAAAGTCTCTGGGGTGGGGGAGTCCAGACCTGGAGGGCATGGGTTTAGGGTGAGAGGGGAAAGATATAAAAGAGACCTATGGGGTAACGTTTTCACAAAGAGGGTGGTACGTGTATGGAATGAGCTGCCAGAGGAAGTGGTGCAGGCTAGTACAATTGCAACATTTAAAAGGCTGTTTATATGAATGGGAGGGTTTGGAGGTATATGGGCTGGGTGATGGCAGGTGGGACTAGATTGGATTGGGATATCTGGTCGGCATGGATGAGTTGGACCGAAGAGTTTGTTTCTGTGCTGTACATCCCTATGACTCTGCTGTGCACCAAGGCAACCCCTAGATTTGGCACCAGATTTGGTAAAGAAAACCACACCATAGAGATTGCTACAACTTCTTAGTTAGCTTTTATTATCATTTACCTCAAAATGAAAGCCGACATAATGAAATGGCTATTCTTTTTTACATCATATTCCATCCTAACCAAGGCTCTCTTTATTGTATTGTTAAATTACAAGTGTTATCCTCTTAAAATAATCAAACAACTGCAAATAGTTTGGTAATTTTAACCACTTACTAAGTGATTCCCTTTGGTAAGGCTTCATTATGAAGCATACAATGGGATATGTCCTTTTGACTCACAACCATCCCTTTTGCTCTACCTGACTCAGAGAATGAACAACAGCTTTATACTGAAGCTTTGAGAAGCTGGAGTGTTGTGTATAGTCTGGATGCCACGCTTCAGAATAGATGTAAATTCATTGGAGTCAGTGTGTTAAACGTTTCTGAGAATGGTTGTGGGAATAATAGACTTCCATTGTGAAAACTGAGTGATGGTAAGATCGTTTCCTTGGAGATAAAATACCAAAATGAGATTTGACAGAAACTTTCAAAATCACATTGGTCCAGACAGTCAACTGTTGCCACTTGTAAAATGATCAGGAATGGAATGTGAGACTGTGTGTGCGCACAGTTTTGAAGTTAGGGTTTGGAATTCAAAACCTGAAAGTGTAGTGGAAACAGGTTCAAATCAAGGATTCAAGACAGTATCAGATGAATAGAAACAATGTGCAGGGTTACAGGGAAAAAGGTAGGAGAATGGGACTAAATCATAATGCTTGTTGAGAAAATCAGCATGGGCAATGGGCCAAATGGCCTCCTCTTGCATAATAACAACCCTATGTACCTAACTAAGGAGTTCTAGAATCTAACTGGATAATATCCAAATCCTGATGCAGAAAACCTTAAAACATAAATTACACCAGTCTGCTTTGCCTCAATAATGTTTTTGCTTTTGAAGGAAAAGCAATACAGTCCCTGCAAACTTTATTCACACACACACACACACACAGACTGCATATTGTCTACAGCTAATTTGATAGTTGGCTATCTGGCTAAAAATATCTGACGGTGTTTCAAATTTAATAATTGTCCAAATTGGTAATATATCGCAAAATACAAGTTCATTGTAATGCAACTTAAACAAATCAACTTTATTAAATTCTCAGTTTTCAAATGCAGCATGATAGTTAGAGAAACTTAACACAAATCAGAGCTGTTATTTCAGTAATGTACCTGATATGCAGGGTGAACTGAGTTCGTACAGTCAAAATCCTGGAACTCTTTCCAAACAGCATATACCTATACAATATTATTAAAAATCACACAACACCAGGTTATAGTCCAACAGATTTATTTGGAAGCACTAGCTTTCAGAGCGCTACTCCTTCATCAAGTAGCTAGCAGCACTTTGAAAGCTAGTGCTTCCAAATAAACCTGTTGATATTGTGTGATTTTTAACTTTGTCCACCCCAGTCCAACACTGGCTCCTCCACGTCATAACTACACCATATGGACCTCTGTGTTTCAAGAAGGCAGCTCACCATCACCCGAGGGCAATTAGAGGTGGGCATAAATGCTGACCTAGCTAGCAACTCCCCGATCTCAAAATAATTTTATTAAAATTCATATTTGGTGATCATGATACCAAACTAACAGATGCATGTATCAAATTGTCAAGTGCATCCAAATGTATTTGGTTATTAAAAAAAAATTCCAGGCATTCATGTTGATTAGTCTCAGACAAACCAGTTTGTGGTTAGGTCACTGTTATGTTCACACTATTTTAACAGAAATCCCTAAAAGATAATGCTATTAGTATACTCCAGTAGTTACACCTTCAAATGTTTCAAACTGGATAAAATCAGTCTGCATGAGAAATTATGAAATGAGTTACACTGTCTTTAATTGTTGGATTGGAAGAACTTTGAGAATTTAACATTGCCTGTAGGAGTGATTTGATTAGCAAATATGAACAGGTTCACACTCCCAAGATGATCCTAATGACTGCAAGACCATGCGACCCCTTCTGAAAGGGGGAAATCAAATCCAAACTCTACAATACTATTTAAAAATCACAGAGCATTGAACACTGGAAGATGCATTAGTAATAATAGAACATGTCAACAGGCTTACAGAAAATAAACTCCTCATACTATAAATTAAATATTATATACTGATTGAGACGATCTTCTCAGATAACCCTGACGTGGTGGATGAGGGTTTCATTTAAATATCAACCACTGCTAATATTATCCTGAGTGAAAGGGTGATCCTGCACTTGAAATGTCAAAATGTCAGTTCAAAGTTGGCAAGTGTATTAAAATATCTCCTCCCTATATATGGCATGCAATAGAGAAACTCGCAAATATAGAACTTCATGCAGCTAAGAGGCAAAACTAGGACTTCATTAAAATGTGTGTAAAACAGCAGCAGAATACAAGTCAACATATTCCCAAATAAGCTGAATTCAAGCAATGCAACAATTGTAATGTTCGCCCTGGGTTCTGCTGGTGTTACTGCTCGCTGACAGTCCCCAGTGCCAGTCACAGGCAAACAGCACCTCCCAACCATAACCCTCTCATTAAACTCACCAATTTCCAGAGCCAATAATGCATACTTTCAAAGGTGCGGCCATTTGCGAGCAGCACGGGATTTCCTATTGACTTTGTCTGACAGCAGCCACGGGGAAGCTCAGCAAAACGTCAACCTGAGGGCACCGGCAGCCGGCACTGAGCTTGCGTGTATCTCTCCGTATCACGTGTACGTGCTCCTCCTCTCTGCAGAGGAAAAGTTGGAGCTGGGAATGAGGTTGGATCTGGGATTGATTTGGACAGTGAGAGATGTTGCAGGCTGGAGCTGAACAATGAAAGATGTTGCAGTCTGGAGGTGGGAATGCTTCTAGCGCTGAACAATAAAAGATGTTGGAGCTGGGAATGAGGTTGAGTCTAGGCTGAGATGGGAATTGGACTGGAGCTGGAAGTGAGCGGTGGGATGGTGACAGGAGGGGACCGGGAACTTTTATCAGGAAGAATGGTACTGGGTAAATGTCAAAATAGAAACACTGTATCTGCCTCATTGGTGAAGCTGCAAGCACAAGCAATGCCCTGTGTTATTTAGTGAATGAGCCTGTTGGTTACCTCAGCTTCTCACCTGACAGTTTATCCCATATCCACTTATTATCTAATTCTATTAGCCACTATCACCTTTGTGCATTTGCTCTTCAATGTCGTACCCATACCTTTAACCTCCAGAGTCGGTTATACGAGTGCTCTTCTGGCTATCATCCCTCTGGACCACTAAAGTATTGTAAGCTGTCTGTCAATTTGAGGATGATGTCTACTCAGCTGCATAATTTCTAGCCATAGATCTCCCCATGATTGAAAAGGCCAATGATCCACCTGCAAGTTTATGAATGTGTAGAACCGGGTGTTCCACAAGATAGTGGGATCCAGAATTGAGAATTTGCCTCCATTCCTCTACCCTGCTGCTGCTACTTTGCCTTATTGCATTTGGATTTATTACATAATACAGCAAGGAATTAATATCAAAGCTGCCATGCTTCAAGGAGGGATTCAGAGTGTCTATGTAGCATTTTTTATCCTCACTTTGAACACTGGCCATTTGAGAATTGAGATATAGCAGTGGAGTCGATTTTCAGCTATCTGCATATATTTTCCAGTTGATCATAATTGATCTTGAGAAACTTTGACTGCTTGTACACCTGGTTTCAAAAAGGATACATGCATTTGCTCAGTCCTCCCATTGAACTTGGAGATTTCAGCAGAGGGATTGCTGGTGGAATTTCGCTAGTGCCCTTATGTGTACTGATACAGAGCCCAGGTCCCACTGCAGTAAAGTCAAGTCAATGGCTATGGTCCCAGAAGACCATAGGGCTGCTGTCTTCTCAGCAAGAGACAAGTGGTCGTCTAACATGACTGTCACCTCACCTCAGTTGAGAGGAGAGGTTGAGAAGGAGAGCCTTTCATGGTAACCTCAGCCAGTGTACTCTCAACTCTCTGGCATTACTCTGCATTGTAAACCATCTGTCCAGCCAACTGAACTAACCAATGTCCCCCTCTCTCAGTCATGGGAGTTACACAAAAGTATTCAGGCATTTGATAATGCTAA
Source organism: Chiloscyllium punctatum (assembly GCF_047496795.1). Classification (NCBI taxonomy): domain Eukaryota; kingdom Metazoa; phylum Chordata; class Chondrichthyes; order Orectolobiformes; family Hemiscylliidae; genus Chiloscyllium; species Chiloscyllium punctatum. The sequence goes on from NC_092746.1 coordinate 72,119,703, forward strand.
TGTGCAACAGCAGTAATGAATTGTAAATGCAGGATTCTAATTGAAGAGTGACATTAACTTGAAATATAAAAACAGAAATTGCTGGAAAAGCTCAGTAGGTCTGGCAGCGTCTGTGGAGAGAAATCAGAGTTAACGTTTCATTCTGAGGAAGGATCGCTGGGCCCAAAATGTCAGCTATGATTTCTCTCCACACTTGCCAGACCCACTGAGCTTTCCCAGCAAATTCTGATTTTGTTTCTGATTTACAGCACCTGCAGTTCTTCTGGTTTTTATTTAGTAATTAACCTGCGATCGTGTGGGGCTATATTAGTGAGGATTTTGTCTTTTGCTTTCTATTTCAGATTTCTAACATTACCTGTTCTTTATTTTATCGTTTAGATGAATTTTCGAACAAAGCTGGAGAATTTTTTTTATTCCAGCCATCTCACAATTATCAATGTGAACAGAAAAATCTGATCAGAGTTTATGTTAATTTGCAAGGTGGGAGTAATCCATCACACTCCTTGTCTGTGCTTTATAGATGGTGGAGATCAAAGTCAAAAAGTGTGCCACTTGAAAAGCACAGCAGGTTAGGCAGCATCCGAGGAGCAGGAGAGTTGACATTTCGGACATAAGTCTTTCAGCAGGAATGTCGGGGACCGGGAAGGGGGCTGAGTAAATATGGGGTGGGGTGGGGTGGGGTTGGGGGAAGGTGCCTTGGAAGGTGACAAGTAGATGCAGGTGGTGGTGTTGGTTGGGGCGGGGGATGTGGTTGATGGTGATAGGTAAGAGCAGAGGGTGGAGTGGATAGGTGGGACAGTTCAAGAGGATGGTGTTGAGTTGTAGGTTCAGATCTGGGATGCAGGGGGTGGATATGAAAACTGGTGAAACTGACATTGATGCCATGTGGTTGGAGGGTCTCAAGGTGAAAGATGAGGCATTCTTCCCCCAGGTGTGATGGACAGTTTTGGGGGAAAACAGGAGATTAGTTATTCGCTTCAGGATTTCCAGTCTCTGACCAACTCTTCTAAACACTGTATTTACATGGCTGGTCCAGTTTAATTTCTGCTCAATGGTAAGATTTTGACAGTGGGAGACTCGGTGATGGTTACACCATTAAATATCAAGAGTAGTGGTTAAATTCGCTCTCGTTGGAAATGGCCATTGTTTTGTGTGCCACAAATGTTACTTGCCAGTTATCAACCCAAGCCTGAATGTTGTCCATCTCTAGCTGCATAAGTACAGTGCTGTTAGAAACTCTTCTTAAAATGTTATCTCAACCGTATACTTTTAAATAAACTTTATATGGAAGTGCTGATTGGAGACCATTTTGATGGTGAGGTACAGCCTAACAAGGCCAGTGTGTTGCCACGTTGCATTTTAGATTTATAATGTGAAAACACATTACAAATCTAATAAGTTATATAGTATATTTTTGTGATTGACTTTAAAAAATACACCCATGGCTTTGTAGTTAAAAACTAGGATATTGTCAACTTGTTTTGTAAAGTTTTACAGAACTGACTTGTCTTCACATATACTGACCACCACAGATCATTGGCAAGTGTCAGGTACTGCAGAAGTTGGACATGTTATAATGTTACAATTTACATTGGCGGCAGATGTTCCATACTGGAGATGTGATATTGCATGTAATATTAATCATTCAATTTCTTAACAATTGACATATTGCAAGTTATTTTTCTTTATCCTAGCAGATTCAAATATCTTTTTGAAAGCACGGGCTGTAAAGATCTATTTACGTTCAGAAACAATGCATTTGCTTTTTGCATATGTGTTAATTTAACCCTGTTTGAGACTAAGTGACAAATTCCCCAGCTGCATTCAAATTTGTTAGCTTTCTGCTGAATGCCCATATCTGCAACTAATTGTCTTCATACAGCAATTTCAAAGTAGGAACAATTGCAAAGTGTTTCACAGGAGGAAAATCAGACAAAGATTGACACCCTAAATCACAAATCAGATGTTAGAAAGGGTAACTTTGTTTTATAAGGACAAGGGACATAAGAGCCTGGCTAATATGGTGTAATTATTTAAGAAAGGTGGTAAGTAAAAGACAAGGAACTATAGGCCAGTGAACTTGACTTCAGTTGTGGGTAAGTTGTTTGAGGGGATTCTGAGGGACAGGATTTACAAGTATTTGGAAAGGCAAGAATTGATCAGGGATAGTTAACATAGTTTAATGAAGGGAAATTATGTCTCACTAACTTGATTACTTCTTCAAAAAGCTCAATGAAGAAGATTGATTAAGGCAAAGCAGTGGCCATTTTCCATATTGGTTTCAGCAAGGCGTTAGAAAAGGTTCCGCATGGTAGACTGGTTAGCAAGGTTAGATCACATGGAATCTCAGGAGAGCTAGCCATTTGGACACAAATTGGCTTGAAGATAGAAGACAAACGGTCATGGTGAAGACTTGCTTTTCAGACTGGAGGCCTGTGACGAGTGGTGTGGTGCAAGGTCCGGTGCTGGGTCCACTGCTTTCTGTCATTTATATAGATGAGAACATAGGAGATATGGTTAGTAAAATTGCAGGTTATACCAAAATTGGTGGTGTGGTGGACAATGAAAAAGGTTATCTCAGAGTACAACAGAACCTTGAACAGCTGGGCCAAGGAGTGGCAGATGGAATTTAATTCCGATAAGTGTGAGGTGTTGCATTTTGGTAAGATAAATCAGGGCAGGACATATACACTTAATGGTAGGGTCCTGGGGACTATTGCTGAACAAAGAGATCTTGGGGTATATGTTCATATTTCCTTGAAAGTGGAGTCACACGTAGTCAGGGTAGTGAAGAAGCCATTTGGTACTCTTGTCTTTATTGGTCAGTACATTAAGAATAGGAGTTGGGAGGTCATGATTCTCCCGACTCGCAGAACCGAACCCTCCTTAGAGATCGGGATTCCCCCAGTTATACTGACTGTCAGTTCCCCTGATCTCCCGCTAAATCTGGATTTGATTACTGAGCTGTTGTTCCTCCTTTCAGGGCTGAATGAGACTCCTGATTCTTAGATGAGGTGTGAATGGTTCTCCAATTAAAGTAAGTGGTTTTCTGATAGTTTTGAATGTCCAATATATCTCTTTGATGGATATATATTAATGTTTTACTGGTTGTGTGAAGACCTTCACTTTCAAGGACAAACAGATTTGCATGTAGTACAATGGTGAGGATGCTCAGTATCTCTTGTGTCTGAGCAAGCTGATTAAAACTTGAATAGCTTTGTAATTGTGTAGGCTCCAGAACGTCTCTGTTGTTTGCTCTGCAGTATGGTGTTCATTGTCTTTAGCTGAGGTGCTTGTGGGGATCTCCCTTTAACTTTAGCTAAACCCTGTTTCAGAGCTTGCATTGGAAGCCAGAGAGCTCAGTGAATCTTAGTTCAAATGTTTTCCACAAAGTCCTGTCCCAAGTTCAGAGGGTTTTGGTCCAGAGTATCTGATGGGAATTTTTGTCCCACCGTATAACGGGTCTAATCACAGACATGCTGTCCCTGTGCCCTGTGAGGTTGGGTGGCAGATGGGTGATCAGGAGTAGAGGTCATCACCCTGTCTCTAGTTCTTTGTGGTGGGCCAAAGAATACTTTCTGAGTATAAAGCTAAAATTGTCATAGTCTTATCAGACCATGGAGCTGCTTTCGCTAGAGAAAAACAACTGATGATGGTTTAATCCAAGAATCTTCATACATCAGGCAAAGGGAGTGTTGAATTCATGGTAACCTCAGCCAGTGTAAGAAATCCACACACGTTGTTAGCATTATTCTGTATCACAAATTACACATCCAGCCAACTGAGCAAACCTAACCCTAGGTATGGCAGCACACTCAACTGAGTATGAATGGGTAATAAATGCCCCTAGCAGAACATCTCCCCACTATCATGTTTGGCCATAGTGATATGTGTGCACCTGATAACTCCCTATACTATTGGGAGCTGTTCTAAATGCTCTCTCCTGATGCTTCTGTTTAATGTCTGCTTGTACGAAAAGAGAAAGAACAACGTGTATCTAAACAACATTTCACACTGTCTGCTCATCTGTGAAAAACAGACCAATGGCTTCCCCATTAGCGTCCTATGAGAGTCCAGTCTCTCCATCAATACAGTCTTCCCTTGCCAGTTTTGTGGCCTGTTCTTCAAAAGAAATGAAGACACAAATATCTCATAGATTCAGAGATCATAGAATGCCTACAGTGTGGAAGCAGGCCATTCGGTCAATTGAGTCCACACCGACCCTCTGAAGAACATTCAATCCAGACACATTCCTCTATCCAATCCCTGCATTTCCCATGGGTAATCCACCTGGTATGCACACCCGTGGACACTTCTGGCCAACTTAACATAGCCAATCCACCTAACTTGCACATCTTTAGACTATGGGAATAACCTGGAATCCCAAGCAGACATGGGAAGAATGTGCAAACTCCACACAGTCACCCAAGGCTGGAATCAAACACGGGTCCCTGGTGCTGTGAGGCTCAGTGCTAACCACTATGCACCATGCTGCTCCACACAGGACTTTGGTTAGGCTGCTTTTGGAATACTGCATTTAATTCTGGTCTCCCTGTTGTAAGAAAGATGTTCTTAAACCTGAAAGGGTGCAAAAAAGGTTTACAAGGATATTGCTGGGGTTGGAGTGTTTGAGCTATACGGAGATGCTGAATAGGCTTGGGCTGTTTTCCCTGGAGCATTGGAGGCTGAGGGTTACTCGACAGAGGTTTATAAAATCATGAGGGACATGGATAGGGTGAATAGACAAGATATTTTTCCCAGGGTAGGGGAGTCCAAAACAAGAGGAAATACGTTTACGGTGAGAAGAGAAAGATTTAAAAAGGACCTAAGCGGCAACTTTTTCATGCAGAGAGTGGTGCTTGTATAGAATGAGCTGCCAGAAGAAGTGGTGGAGGAAAATACTTTTACAACATTTAAAAAGCCTCTGGATGGGTGGATGAATTGGAAGGGTTTAGATGGATATGGGCCCCTAATTATACTCCCTGGGCACTCATGAATCTGGCCAAATTTTATCCTAACTACACCTATAGGTTTGCTGATGACAACGTTGAAGTCTGCTGGATCTCAAACAATGACATTCGGGAGAGATAGAGTGCTTGGTGAAGTGGTGCGAACAAACATAACAATCTCTCCCTCAGCATCAGCAAAATGAAAGAGCTGGTCACTGACTTCAGAAAGTAAGATAGAGGGCGTGCTCCGATCTACATCAGTGGAGCTGAGGTAGAGATGGTCAAGAATGTCAAGTTCCCACGGGTGACGATCACCCAGAATCTAGCCTGGTCCAGCCATGTTGATGAGACGGTCAAGAAAGCACAACAACACCTCTACTTCCTGAAGAGGCTAAGGAAATTCGGCAAGTCTATGAAGACTAGTCTCCCTCCTATATGAAGGATGTTGTGAAAACTGAAAGGGTTCAGAAAGGATTTACAAGGATGTAGCCAGGGTGTTCCAACTCTTGGAGGGTTTGAGCTATGGGGAGATGTTGAATAGTCTGGAACTATTTTCCCTGGAGTGTTGGATGCTGAGAGGTGATCTTATAAATGCTTATAAAATCATGAGGGGCAACTTTTTCACGCAGAGGGTGGTGTATGTATGGAATGAGCTGCCAGAGGACGTGGTAGAGGCTGGTACAATTACAACATTTAAAAAGCATCTGGATGGCTACATGAACAGGAAGGGCTCAGAGGAATATGAGACAAGTGCTGGACTAGATTAATTTAGGTTATCTGGTTGGAATGGATGAGTTGGACCAAAGGGTGCTGTACTCTCTATGACTCTTTGACTTCTACCAGTTTTTATAAATACATCATAGAAAGAATTATATTTGGATGCATCATGACTTGGTATGGCAGTTGCCTAGTACCATAAGAAACTACAGAGAGTTGTGAACACAGCCCAGTCTATCATGCAAGCCAACCTTTCATCTATTGACTCTATCTATACTACTTGTTGCCTCCGCAAAGCAGCGAACCTAATCAAAGACCCCTCCCACTCCAGTTATAATCTCTTCCAATCCTTAAGGTACAAAAGTTTAAACACACACACCAATAGATTCAAAATCAGTTTCTTCCCCACTGTTATTAGACTTAAGAGTCATAGAGATGTATAGCATGGAAACAGGCCCTTCGGTCCAACCCGTCCATGCCAACCAGATATCCTAACCTAATCTAGCCCCATTTGCCATCACTTGCTCCACAACACTTACTTTTCATATGCTCATCCAAATGCCTTTTAAATGTTGTAACTGTACCAACCTCCACCATTTCCTCTGACAGCTCGTTCCATACACACACCACCCTCTGCATGAAAACGTTGCCCCTTAGGTCTCTTTTATATCTTTCCCCTCTCACCCTAAACCTATGCCCTCAAGTTCTGGACTCCCCAACCAGGGAAAAGACCTTGTCTATTTATTCCTATCCATGCCCCTCATGATTTTATTAACATCTATAAGGTCACCCCTCAGCATCCGACGCTCCAGGGAAAACAGCCCTAGCCTATTCAGCCTCTCCCCATTGCTCAAATCCTCCAACCCTGGCAATATCCTTGTAAATCCTTTCTGAACCCCTTCAAGTTTCTTTCCGAGAGGAACAAGACCAGAATTCCATGCAATATTCCAACAGTGGCCTAACCAAGGTCCCTGTACAGCCGCAACATGACCTCCCAACTCCTGTACTCAATACTCTGACCAAGAAAGGAAAGCATACCAAACACCTTCTTCACTATCCTATCTACCTGCAATGCTACTTTCAAGGAACTATGAACCTGCACTCCAAGGTCTCTTTGTTCAGCAACTCCCGAGAACCTTACCATTAAGTGTATAAGTCCTGCTTAGATTTGCTTTCACAAAATTCTGCACCTCGCATTCATCTAAACTAATCTCCATCTGCCACTCCTCAGCCCATTGGCCCATCAGATTAAGATCCGGTTGTAATCTGAGGTAATCTTCTTCGCTGTCCACTACCTCCAATTTTGGTGTCATCCGCAAACTTAAAAGGTATACCTCCTATGTTCACATCCAAATAATTTATATAAATGATGAAAAGTAGTGTACCCAGCACCGATCTTTGTGGCACTCCACTGGTCACAGGCTTCTCGTCTGAAAAGCAACCCTCCACCACCTTCTGTCTTCTACCTTTGAGCCAGTTCTGTATCTAAATGGCTAGTTCTCCTTGTATTCCATGAGATCTGACCTTGCTTATCAGTGTCCCAGGAGGAACCTTGTTGAATGCCCTACTGAAGTCCATATATATCACGTCTACCGCTCTACCCTCATCAATCCTCTTTGTTACTTCTTCAAAAAACTTAATCAAGTTTTTCCATGCACAAAAGTTGTCTTACAAACTTGATTGAGATTTTTGAAGAAGTAACAAAGAGGATTGATGATGGTAGAGCAGTAGATGTGATCTATATGGACTTCAGTAAGGCATTCAACATGGTTCCCCATGGGCCACCGGTTAGCAAGGTTAGATCTCACGGAATACAGGGAGAACTAGCCATTTGGATACAGAACTGGCTGAAAGGTAGAAGACCAGAGGGTGGTGGTGGAGGGTTCTTTTTCAGATTGGAGGCCTGTGACCAGTGGAGTGCCACAAGGAATGGTGCTGGGTCCTCTACTTTTTGTCATTTACATAAATGATTTGGATGTGAGCATAAGAGGTATAGTTAGTAAGTTTGCAGATGACACCAAAATTGGAGGTAGAGTGGACAGCGAAGAGGGTTACCTCAGATTACATTGGGATCTTGACCAGTTGGGTCAATGGGCTGAGGAGTGGCAGATGGAATTTAATTCAGATAAATGCGAGGTGCTGCGTTTTGAGAAAGCAAACCTAAGGTACACTTATACACTTAATGATTTGGTCCTAGGGAGTATGGCTGAACAAAGAAATCTTAGAGTGCAGGTTCATAGCTCCTTGAAAGTGGAGTCGCAGGTAAATAGGATAGTTAAGAAGGCTTTTGGTATGTTTTGTTGGTCAGAGTCTTGAGTACAGGAGTTGGGAGGCAGAAGTGAGGTCTACGGATGCTGGAAACCAGAGTTTAGATGCTGGCAGGCACAACACGTCAGGCAGCATCGGAGGAGCAGGAAAATCGAGGTTTCAGGCAAAAGCCCTTTATCAGGAATGGAGGCAGGGAGCCTCCAAGGTGGGGAGATAAGTTGAGGGGAGTGGGGTGGGTGAGGCTGGGGAGAAGGTAGCAAAGAGTATAATAGGTGAATGGGGGTGGGGATGGAGGTGATAGGTCAGAGGGCAGGGTGGGGTGGGTAGGTGGGAAGGGAGATTGGCAGGTAGAACAGATGATGATGACAGTGCTGGGGTAAGGTGGGAGGAGGGGAAATGAGGAAACTGGTGATGTCTACATTGATGCCCTGGGGTTGAAGTGTTCGGAGGTGGAAGATGAGGATATTTGCCAATCTCCCACCTATCTGCTCCATCCTCCCCTCTGACCTATCACCTCCATCCCCACCCCCATTCACCTATTGTACTCTTTACTACCTTCTCCCCAGTGCTCCCACCCCCAACTGCCCTGTTATAACATGGGACAAAAATTCCCATCAGACACTCTGGACCAAAACCCTCTGAACTTGGGACAGGACTTTGTGGAAAACATTTGAACTAAGATTCACTGAGCTCTCTGGCTTCCAATGCAAGCTCTGGAACAGGGTTTAGCTAAAGTTTAAGGAAGATCCCCACAAGCACCTCAGCTAAAGACAATGAACACCATCCTGCAGAGCAAACAACAGAGACATGCTGGAGCCTACACAATTACAAAGCCATTCAAGTTTTAATCAGCTTGCTCAGACACAAGAGATTAGATTACTTTACAGTGTGGAAACAGGCCCTTCGGCCAAACAAGTCCACACTGACCCACCGAAGCACAACCCACCCATAACCCTACATTTACCCCTTACCTAACACAACGGACAATTTAGCATAGCCAATTCACCTGACCTGCACATCTTTGGACTGTGGGAGGAAACCGGAGCAACCAAGGAAACCCACGCAGACACTGGGAGAATGTGCAAACTCCACACAGTCAGTCGCCTAAGGCGGGAATTGAATCCGGGTCTCTGGTGGTGTGAGGCAGCAATGCTAACCACCGTGCCGCCCACGAACATACTGATACTGAACATCCTCACCATTGTACTACATGCAAATCTGTTTGCCCTTGAATGTGAAGGTGTTCACACAACCAGTAAAACATTAATATATATCCATCAAAGAGATTTATTGGACATTCAAAACTATCAGAAAACCATTTACTTTAATTGGAGAACCATTCACACCTCATCTAATAATCAGGAGTCTCATTCAGTCCTGAGAGCTCAGTAATCAAATCCCGATTTAGCGGGAGATCAGAGGAACTGACAGTCAGTATAACTGGGGGAATCCCGATCTCTAAGGAGGGTTCGGTTCAGCGAGTCGAGAGAATCATGACCTCCCAATTCCTATTCTTAATGTACTGACCAATAAAGACAAGAGTACCAAAAGCTTTCTTCACTACCCTGACTACGTGTGACTCCACTTTCAAAGAAGTATGAACATATACCCCAATATCTCTTTGTTCGGCAATAGTCCCCAGGACCCTACCATTAAGTGTATATGTCCTGCCCTGATTTGTCTTACCAAGATGCAACACCTCACATTTATCTAAATTAAATTCCATCTTCGGCGGATCAGTGTGGACTTGTTGGGCCGAAGGGCCTGTTTCCACACTGTAAAGTAATCTAATCTCTTGTGTCTGAGCAAGCTGATTAAAACTTGAATGGCTTTGTAATTGTGTAGGCTCCAGCATGTCTCTGTTGTTTGCTCTGCAGGATGGTGTTCATTGTCTTTAGCTGAGGTGCTTGTGGGGATCTTCCTTTAACTTTAGCTAAACCCTGTTCCAGAACTTGCATTGGAAGCCAGAGAGCTCAGTGAATCTTAGTTCAAATGTTTTCCACAAAGTCCTGTCCCAAGTTAAGAGGGTTTTGGTCCAGAGTGTCTGATGGGAATTTTTGTCCCACTCCTCGACCCATCTTTTTTCAAGGTTCTGTTGTACTCTGAGATAACCTTTTTCATTGTCCACCACACCACCAATTTTGGTATAATCTGCAATTTTACTAACCACATCTCCTATGTTCTCATCTATATAAATGACAGAAAGCAGTGGACCCAGCACCAAACCTTGCACCACACCACACGTCACAGGCCTCCAGTCTGAAAAGCAAGTCTTCACCATGACCGTTTGTCTTCTATCTTCAAGCCAATTTGTGTCCAAATGGCTAGCTCTCCCTGGATTCCATGTGATCTAACATTGCTAACCAGTCTACCATGCGGAATCTTTTCTAATGCCTTGCTGAAACCAATATGGAAAATGGCCACTGCTTTGCCTTAATCAATCTTCTTCATTACTTCTTCAAAAAGCTCAATCAAGTTAGTGAGACATAATTTCCCTTCATTAAACTATGTTAACTATCCCTGATCAATTCTTGCCTTTCCAAATACTTGTAAATCCTGTCCCTCAGAATCCCCTCAAACAACTTACCCACAACTGAAGTCAAGTTCACCGGTCTATAGTTCCTTGGCTTTTACTTACCACCTTTCTTAAATAATTACACCATATTAGCCAGGCTCTTATGTCCCTTGTCCTTATAAAACAAAGTTACCCTTTCTAACATCTGATTTGTGGTTTGGGGTGTCAATTTTTGTCTGATTTTCCTCCTGTGAAATACTTTGCAAGTTTTCTTACTTTGAAATTGCTGTATGAAGACAATTAGTTGCAGATATGGGCATTCAGCAGAAAGCTAACAAATTTGAGTGCAGCTGGGGAATTTGTCACTTAGTCTCAAACAGGGTTAAATTAACACATATGCAAAAAGCAAATGCATTGTTTTGTATGTAAATAGATCTTTACACCCCGTGCTTTCAAAAAGATATCTGAATCTGCTAGGATAAAGAAAAATAACTTGCAATATGTCAATTGTTAAGAAATGGAATGATTAATATTACATGCAATATCACATCTCCAGTATGGAACATCTGCCGCCAATGTAAATTGTAACATTATAACATGTCCAACTTCTGCAGTACCTGACACTTGCCAATGATCTGTGGTAGTCAGTATGTGTGAAGACAAGTCAGTTCTGTAAAACTTTACAAAACAAGTTGACAATATCCTAGTTTTTAGCTACAAAGTCATGGGTGTATTTGAGTGCAGCTGGGGAATTTGTCACTTAGTCTCAAACAAGGTTAAATTAACACATATGCAAAAAGCAAATGCATTGTCTCTGTACGTAAATAGATCTTTGCACCCTGTGCTTTCAAAAAGATATTGAATCTGCTAGGATACAGAAAAATAACTTGCATAATGTCAATTGTTAAGAAATTGAAGACATCTCCAGTATAGAACATCTGATGCCAATGTAAATTGCAACATTATAACATGTCCAACTTCTGCAGTACCTGACACTTTCCGCTTAAAAAACTATTCAAGCTTTAATCAGTTTGCTCAGACACAAGAGATACTGAACGTTCACACTATTGTACTACATGCAAACCTGTTTGCCCTTGAATGTGAAGGCTGTCACACTACCAGAAAATATTAACATCATCCATCTAAGAGATATTCTGGGCATTCAAAACTATCAGAAAACCATTTACTTTAATCGGAGAACCATTCACACCTCATCTAATACTCAGGAGCCTCATTCAGCCCGGAGAGGAGGAACAACATCTCAGTAATCAAATCCAGATTTAGCGGGAGATCAGGGGAACTGACAATAAGTATAAATGGGAAACCCCGATCTCTAAAGAGGGTTCGGTTCAGCGAGTCATAGAGCCAAAGAGCATGGAAATAGACTCTTCGGTCCAAACCGTCCACACCGACCAGATATCCCAACCCAATCTAGTCCCACCTGCCAGAACCTGGCCCATATCCCTCCAAACCCTTCCTATTCATATACCCATCCAAATGCCTTTTAAATGTTGCAATTGACTAGCCTCCGCCACTTCCTCCGGCAGTTCATTCCATACACATACCACTCTCTGTGTGAAAATGTTGCCCCTTAAGTCTTTTTTATATCTTTCCCCTCTCACCCTAAACCTATGCCCTCTAGTTCTAGACTCACCCACCCCAGGGAAAAGACCTTGTCTATTTATCCTATCCATGCCCCTCATGATTTTATAAACCTCTATAAGGTCACCCCTCAGTCTCTGACGCTCCAGGGAAAACAGCCCTAGCATTATCAACCTCTCCTTATAGCTCAAATCCTCCAACCCTGGCAACATCCTTATAAATCTTTTCTGAACCCTTTCAAGCTTCACAACATCCTTCCGATAGGAAGGAGATCAGAATTGCACACAATATTCCAAAAGTGGCCTAACCAAGGTCCTGTACAGCCGCAACATGACCTCCCAACTCCTGTACTCAATAAACTGACCAATAAAGGAAAGCCTACCAAACACCTCCTTCACTATCCTATCTACCTGCGATACTACTTTCAAGGAGCTATGAACCTGCACTCCAAGGTCTCTTTGTTCAGCAACACTCCCGAGGACCTTACATTAAGTGTATAAGTCCTGCTAAGATTAGCTTTCCCAAAATGCTGCACCTAGCATTTATCTAAATTAAACCCCACCTGCCACTCCTCAACCCACTGGCCCGTCTGATCAAGATCCCATTGTAATCTGAGGAAAACTTCTTCACTGTCCACTGCACCTCCAATTTTGGTGTCATGTGCAAACTTACTAGCTATATCTCCTATGTTCCCATCCAAACCATTTATATAAATGACAAAAAGTAGCGGACTCAGCACCAATCCTTGTGGCACACCACTGGTCACAGGCCTCCAGTCTGAAAAACAACCCTCCACCACCACCCTCTGTCTTCTCCCTTTGTGCCAGTTCTGGATCCAAATGGTTAGTTCTCCCTGTATTCCATGAGATGTAACCTTGCTAATCAGTCTCCCATGGGGAACCTTGTTGAACGCCTTACTGAAGTCCATAGAGATCATGTCCACCACTCTGCCCTCATCAATCCTCTTTGTTACTTCTTCAAAAAACTTAATCAAATTTGTGAGACATGATTTCCCATGCGCAAAGCCATGTTGACTATCTCTAATCAATCCTTGCCTTTCCAAATATGTGTAAATCCTGTCCCTCAGGATTGCCTCCAACAACCTGCCCACTACCAATGTCAGACTCACAGGTCTATTGTTACCTGACCACCTTTCTTAAATAATGCTACCATGTTTAGCCAACTTCCAGTCTTATGGCACCTCACCTGTGACTACCGATGATACAAATGTCTCAGCATGGGGCCCATCAATTTCTTCCCTAGTTTCCCACAGACTGATGGTGCATTTACTCTAATGCAAGCAGAGTAGAACAACAGTGTTTCACGGAAGTTGCACTGATGATGTTACCTAACATGGTGAAGAAACATTCACACAACAACCCACCAGCTCAGCGAGCAACCCAACAACTGCATGGACAGCGCCTTTAGAGAGGTGGTCACACTGCAGCTTAAGGAACTGGAGGAAGGATGGGAATGAGTGATCACCAGGCAGCTCACGAGAAACAGGCAGACAATGTAGGAATTCCCTGGGGTCTCGTCACAGATTAGTTTTACATTTTGGAAGCTGATGAGGACACTAGTTCCTCAAGGAAGTGCTAAGCTTCAGGACAAAGAGAGGAGGAGTGATAGTGATGAGGGATTCTTTATTTCAGGGAACTGGCAAGTATTTCTGTGGCTGTTAACATGACTCCAAGAGGGTCTTCCTGGTTCCAGGGTTAAGGGCGTCATAGTGCAGTTATGGGACATATTTCAGGGAAGGGTGAACAGCCAGAAATTGTGGTCCATGTTGGTATCAATGGCTTTGGTAAGAAGAAGCATATGGTCCTCTTAGCAGAATTTAGGGAGTTGGTAGAAATTTAGCAAGCAAGATCACAAATGTAGTGTTCTCTGAATTGCTCCCAGTGCCACAATCAAGTGAGTACCAACAGAGAAAGTTAAGGCAGATCAATGAATGGGCAGAAAGATAGTGCAAGAAGGATGGCTTTAGATTCCTGGGACACTGGGACTGGTTCTGGGAAAGAAGGCAATTGTACAAGTTGCACCTGAATAGAACTGGGACTGATTTCTTGTGGGGCATTTTGCAATTGGGAGGGCTTTAGACTAACTTGGCAGGGGTGTGGGAAGCAAGAAAGGATAGTAGATTACTTGCAAAATGAGAACTATCAATTATGAGGATTGATTGAAGAAATTGGAATTGTTCCTCTCAGACAGTAGATGGCTGAGAGGAGATTTGATAGAGGTTTGTAAAAGTTATGAGTGGGCTGGATAAAGTAGATTCCGAGAAGCTGTTCACATTCAAAAGAAACAAGAATGAGAGGGCATCGATTTAAATGATGTGTAAAAGAAGCAAGGGTGATATGAGAAAAATATCAGAGTGTTTAAGGTACAGAATGCACTGCCTGGAAACATAGTGGAGGCAGGTTCAATTGAGGTGTTCAGGAGGGCATTGGATGATCAGTTGGATAGAAATAGTATGCAGGGATACAGGGAAAAGGCAGGAGATTGTCACTAAGTAACAGAAAATTGGGTGTAGGCATGATGGACTGAATGGGCCCCTTCTGAGCCTAACAATTCTGTGATACTGAGAAATGGAGCAGGAAAAGGAGAAGAAAATATGTTGGCTCCAATGCCTTTTTAAAATTCATTCATAGGATGTGACCTTACGGGCTGGAGCAGCATTTATTGCCCTTGCATAGTTACTTTGAAAAGGAAGTGGTGACCTATTCTCTTGAACCACAATCCTGTTTGGGAAGGAGTTCCAGGATTTTCACCCAGTGACAGTGAATGAACAGGAATATATTTTAAAGTCAGGATTGTGTGAGGGGAGGGGGGTGAATTGTAATTTCCATGTCACAACTCTATCTCTTGTACTCGAACCCACAATGTATTTTCACATTCTTTTGAGCTTGAAATACTGTGTGCCAGATCTAGTCCCAACACAACAGTTCTTCTGTGCCACCCCCAATTGTACAATGTGACAAGTTGCTCCACTATGTTCTATCCACAAAAACAGTCTGAAATGTAACCCTCCCATTTAGTAATCTTTCAGTTCCCTTCCAATTATCAACAACAATGGAAAAAAAATTGTTTGATGCAATCAAGTGGCAAATATTCACTAGTAATGACCACAAATGCATTAGACTTGAAATATGCCAAAACTTCTCACCTCTTCATCTTGCCATAGTCTTGATCCAGGCATGGACCAAGAATCCTGGTGAACAAACTTATACTCGAAATGTTGACTCTCCTGCTCCTTGGATGTTGCCTGACTGATTGTGCTTTTCCAGCGCCCCTCTCTCGACTCTGATATCCAGCATCTGCAGTCCTCACTTTCTCTACCTTAGATAGAAGATGGCTGAGCTAGACCAATCACAAATAATTAGTAACTTTTCCCTGAATCACGTGAAATATTGCAGCAGACTTTCCTCAGGCCAGTGTACTGAGCCCAGAGCTCTTCTACAGTGTCATTTTGTAACCTTATCTCTGTTATAACATCAAACAGCGTTTTCACAAAATCCATTCGAGATTCATCCAATAGCAATTACACAAACTCCACTTACGATGCATCCAATAACAACCAACCTGCTCATTTCTGCCCACAGCAAACCATATAGATTAGGACTGATAACTGGCATGTGATATGTATGCCATATAGGTGTCAGAACAGTGACCATCTTCAGCAAGCAATGGTCCAATCCTCTTCACTTGTGGTCAGATGGAACAGTGTCATTAATTCAATACAATTAATAGCATGAGGGTCAACACTAACTTACAGTTCAATTTTATTATTATTCATTCATGGGCTGAGGGTGTTGCTTATGAGGCCAGCATTTATTGTCCATTCCTAATTGCCCACAGTGCAGTTAAGAGTCAACCACATTGCTGTGATCTGGAGTGACATTAGGCCAAATGAGGTAATGATGGCAGTTTCCTTCCCTAAAGGACATCAGTGAGCCAGATGGGTATTTCTGACAATTGACAATTGGAGGGTTGAGTCATAGAGTCATAGAGATGTACAATTTGTCCATGCCAACCAGATATCCCAACCCAATCTAGTCCCACCTGCCAGCACCCGGCCCATATCCCTCCAAACCGTTCCTATTCATATACCCATCCAAATGCCTCTTAAATGTTGCAATTGTACCAGCCTCCACCACATCCTCTGGCAGCTCATTCCATACACGTACCACCCTCTGCATGACCAATTGACCTAACTGCACATCTTTGGACTGTGGGAGGAAACCAGAGCACCCGGAGGAAACCCACGCAGACATAGGGAGAATGTGCAAACTCCACACAGACAGTTACTCGAGGCAGGGATTGAACCAGGTCCCTGGCGCTGTGAGACAGTAGTGCTAATCACTGCGCCACCATGCCACCCAAGTTTGTGAGACATGATCTCCCACACACAAAGCCATGTTGACTATTCCAGCCTCCACCACATCCTCTGGGAGCTCATTCCATACAAGTACCACCCTCTATCCCAAATCAGTCCTTGCCTTTCCAAATACACGTACATCCTGTCCCTCAGGATTCCCTCCAACAACTTGCCCACCACTGAGGTCAGGCTCACTGGTCTATAGTTCTCTGGCCAGTCTTCCGGCACCTCACCTGTGATTATCGATGATACAAATATCTCAGCAAGAGGCCCAGCAATCACTTCTCTAGCTTCCCACAGAGTTCTCGGGTACACCTGATCAGGTCCTAGGGATTTATCCACCTTTAACCATTTCAAGACATCCAGCACTTCCTCCGCTGTAATCTGGACATTTTGCAAGATGTCACCATCTATTTCCCTACAGTCGATATCTTCCATGTCCTTTTCCTCAGTAAATACTGATGCAAAATATTCATTTAGTATCTTCCCCATTTTCTGTGGCTCCACACAAAGGCTGCCTTGCTGATCTTTGAGGGGCCCTATTCCCTCCCTAGTTAAACTTTTGTCCTTAATGTATTTGTAAAAACCCTTCGTATTCTCCTTAATTCTATTTGCCAAAGCTATCTCATGTCCCCGTTTTGCCCTCCTGATTTCCCTCTTAAGTATACTCCTACTTTCTTTATACTCTTCTAAGGATTCCCTCGATCTATCCTCTCTATACCTGACATATGCTTCCTTCTTTTTCTTAACCAAACCCTCAATTTCTTTAGTCATCCAGCATTCCCTTTAACTACCAGCCTTTCCTTTCACCCTGACAGGGATATACTTTCTCTGGATTCTTGTTATCTTGTTTCTGAAGGCTTCCCATTTTCCAGCCATCCCTTTACCTGCGAACCTCTGCCTCCAATCAGCTTTCGAAAGTTCTTGCCTCATACCGTCAAAATTGGCCTTTCTCCAATTTAGATCTTCAACATTTAGGCTTCGTGTGAGAGAGAAAAGATATAAAAGAGACCTAAGGGGCAACATTTTCACGCAGAGGGTGGTACGTGTATGGAATGAGCTGCCAGAGGATGTGGTGGAGGCAGGTATAATTGCAACATTAAAGAGGCATTTGTCTGGGTATATGAATAGGAAGGGTTTGGAGGGATATGGACTGGGTGCTAGCAGGTGGGACTAGATGGGTTGGGATATCTGGTCGGCATGGACGGGTTGGACTGAAGGGTCTGTTTCCATGCTGTACATCTCTATGACTCTAAATACTGAGATCTTGACATTGTCTACACCTTATACTTTTGAAAATACAAGGTGGGAATGTTTCAGTTCCTCTAGGAGATAAGACTCTCGAGCATTATGCTAGGACTCAGTTAAGTACAGGTGGTGTGAATGCACCACCTCACCAAGCATACTGGCAGCACTTAGTAACCCACAACATTCATCACGGTGGAGGATTAAAACCCGAGCAACTTAGTAATTCAAGACTAGGCATCCACAAGATGCTGTGGGCCATCAACAGGAGCAGAATTGTACTCCAACACAATCTGTAACCTCATGGCCCAGCATATCCCCCACACTGCTATTACCATCTAGCTGGGAGATCAGTCCTGGTTCAACGAAGAAGGTCATGACAGGAGCAATCACTGGCATCTCACTGGCAATGTGGAAAATGATATGCCCACACATGTCGGTGTACAGAAAACACAAGACAAATTGAACCCGGCCAATTATTCTGGATTAGTGGTGCTGGAAGAGCACAGCAGTTCAGGCAGCATCCAAGGAGCTTCAAAATCGACGTTTCGGGCAAAAGCCCTTCATCAGGAATAAAGGCAGTGAGCCTGAAGCGTGGAGAGATAAGCTAGAGGAGGGTGGGGGTGGTGAGAAAGTAGCATAGAGTACAATGGGTGAGTGGGGGGAGGGGATGAAGGTGATAGGTCAGGGAGGAGAAGGTGGAGTGGATAGGTGGAAAAGAAGATAGGCAGGTAGGACAAGTCTGGACAATCATGGGGACAGTTACTGAGCTGGAAGTTTAGAACTAGGGTGAGGTGGGGGAAGGGGAAATGAGGAAACTGTTGAAGTCCACATTGATGCCCTGGGGTTGAAGTGTTCCAAGGCGGAAGATGAGGCGTTCTTCCTCCAGGCATCTGGTGGTGAGGGAGCGGCGGTAAAGGAGGCCCAGGACCTCCATGTCCTCGGCAAAGTGGGAGGGGGAGTTGAAATGTTAGGCCACGGGCTGGTGTGGTTGACTGGTGCGGGTGTCCCGTAGATGTTCCCTAAAGCGCTCTGCTAGGAGGCGCTCAGTCTCCCCAATGTAGAGGAGACCGCATCGGGAGCAACGGATACAATAAATGATATTAGTGGATGTGCAAGTAAAACTTTGATGGATGTGGAAGGCTCCTTTAGGGCCTTGGACAGAGGTGAGGGAGGAGGTGTGGGCGCAGGTTTTACAGTTCCTGCGGTGGCAGGGGAAAGTGCCAGGATGGGAGGTTGGGTTGTAGCGGGGCGTGGACCTGACCAGGTAGTCACGGAGGGAACAGTCTTTGTGGAAGGCGGAAAGGGGTGGGGAGGGAAATATATCCCTGGTGGTGGGGTCTGTTTGGAGGTGGCAGAAATGTCGGCGGATTGCCCAATTTCATCGATCAAATGATGGAAGGGGTCTGTAACAGTGCACTTGGTTAGCTATTACCTGTCAATAATGCCCAGTTTGGGTTCTGCCAGGGTCGCTCAGGTCCTGACCTCATGACAGCCTTAGTTCTAACATGGACTAGAGAGCTGAACTTCAGAAGTGAGGTGAGAGTGATAGCTCTTGACATCAAGGCTGCATTCGACCGAGTATGGCATCAAGGAACAAATCTGAAGTCACTGGTACTGAGGGAGAAGGCAGTGGGAGGGTGGGTTTCTCTGTGCTGATTTGAGGTATAAAAAGCACATAGGAAAATGTGAGGTTGCCAGAGGAAAGTCTTCTCAGCTCCAGGGCAACTCTACAGGAGTTCCCTCAGGGTAGTGTCCTAGGTGCAAACGTCTTCAGCTGCTTCTCTCTCCATCATAAGGTCAGAAGTTTGCTGATGATTGCACAATATGCAGCACCATTCATGACTCCTCAGACACTGAAGCAGTCCTTGTTCAAATGCAATGAAAAGTGGACATATCCTGGCATGGGCTGACAAGTGGCAAGTAAAATGTACACAACACAAATGCCAGTCAATGCCATGAAGGAAATAACCATTGCCCTTTGACATTCAATGGCATTCCTTTCATTGAATCCTGGACTATCAACACCTGGGCGCTGATCGGAAGCTGATTGGAAATGTAAATATTCTGTCTATCAGAGGAAGTCAGAGACTAGTAATCCTGCGAGTATGTCATCTCCGGTCTACCCAAAGACTATCCAATACCTATAAAGCACAAATCAGGAGTGTGATGGAAGACTCCCCACTTGTCTGGATAAGTATTGCTCCAATAACACTCAGGAAGCTTGAAACCATTTAGTCCAAAGCAGCCCATTTGATTGGCATCCAATCCACAAACATTCACTCTCTCCATCACTGATGATCAGTTGCATTAGAGTGTACCATTTACAAGATGCATTGCAGAAATTAAGCAAGACTCCTTAGGCACACTTACCAACCCCATGACCACTTCCATCTGGAAGGACAAGGGCAGCAAATTTATGGAACAACCACTATCTACAAGTTTCCCTCCAAGCCACTCACCATCCTAACTTCGAAATATATCACTAATCCTTCAGTGTCACTGGGTCAAAATCTTGGCACTTCCTCTCTAATGATCTTGTGGGTGTACTTACACCAAATGGACTACAGGATTAAAAATAAAATCAGCTTACCATCACCTTCCTAAGGGCAGCTAAGGATGAGCAACAAGCAAAAAACAGCAACAATGTCACAGAAAAATTATGACTTCCAAGGCACAGAAAATCCTGACTTGATCATTTTTTAAATTCACTCACAAGATGTGGTCATCTCTGGCTACACCAGCATTTATTGCCCAGATGGCAGATAAGAGTCAACCATATTGCTCTGGGTTTGCAATCACATGTAGACCAGACCAGGTAAAAATGACAGATTTCCTTCCCTAAGGATATTAGTGAACCAGACCCTTAATTCCAAATTAGAGTCATAATTGAATTCAACATCCTCCATTCACTGTGGGAGGATTTGAACCCAAATCCCCAGAACATTAGCTGAGTTTTCAGTTAATAACCTAGTGATAATACTACTAAGCCATTGCCTCCTCATTCTGACAACTTTCATTGGTACAGGATAAAAATCCTGGAATTCTTTACTTAGCTGAAGCTAATCCTAGTTTTTAACATGTTCTGGCTGCTGTTTGGTGAAGAGTATGCTCTGAGCTTGCAAAATGCATGCTACATTGAGTCAGGACTAAACATATTGGGGCCAGTGACAGACTGAATTTAGCCACTGATTTGCTAAGGAGCCCCCAGTTTCAAATGGGTGCCCAAAGAAGAATGGTGTGTGGTGCATTTCTGATGTGGATTCAGTGCCCAAAAAAAGTCACTGCTCCACTGAATTTGTAGGCCTTTTGGCGATCTGACATGTTCTTTTAAGACTATTTCTACAGCACTTTCTGCATTTTCCTCTTTTCTTATACGTAAAATGTTTTGGAGTACAATGTATACGAGCCAAATTGTAATGGTCCCTTGGTTTACAAAGAACTGCAATGCAATTACTTTCCTCTTAGTGGAGCCATTCAGCTAGTTCCAGTATTTTGATTGAAAATAAAATACTGGGGATGCAGGCAATCTGAAATAAAAACAAAAAGAACTATGGGTCTGATTAAGTCTATCTGTAGGGAGAATTAATAGCTCAAGTCCCTTAATCTAGAACTGAAAGAGGCTGGAAAAGTATTTTTTTTTAATGCTGTTGACAAAGGGGCTGGAGAAGTGAGTGGAACAATTGGTGTGGGTGCCCAGAGGAAAAGACAAAGGGAATACCTTTACTCCTGTTAGCAACTTATCCCCAGCAGCTCTTTCTTCACACTGCCCTGGGCAGGAATGGTTGGAGGATTATTTTTGATTGTCTGTCTGTCCCTGCACAAAGAAAGAGAGATTCGTGACTATGATCTGTGAATTGTTTGAAAAGAATGGACAGATATTTGTGGAGGGTCACTGTGGAGAAGGGTGTGGTCATCCCGAAACTTCAAGAGAGTGAAGAGTCAGAGCTGAGTATGGTGGCCATCACCATGGAGAAGGTGCTAGAAAAACTGAATGGTCTGAAGGTGGATAAATCATCTGCACCAGATGGACTACACCCCAGAATTCTAAGGGAGATAGCTGAATAGATAGTGGAGGCATTAGTGGCGATCTTTCAGGAATCATTAGGGTCAGAAAGGGTCTTGGAGGACTGGAAAACCACTAACATGGCATCCTATTAAAAAAAACACTACCACTTGTAAGTTCACTTCCAAGACAATTACTATTCCTTCTCTATAGCTATACCAAAATCCTGGAATACCCTCCCTAACAACCCTGTAGGTAGACCTGCACACCAAGGACTGCAGTAATTCTCAGTGCCTCTCAGGAGGAGAAATGCTGGGCCTGCAACAACCACATCCTATAAATAAATAAAAGTAAAACACAAACAAGGTGGCACAGTGGCTCAGTGGTCAGCACCACTTCCTCACTGTGCCAGCGACCTGGGTTTGATTCCAGCCTTGGGCAACTGTCTGTGTGGAGTTTGTATGTTCTCGTTGTGTCGATGTGGGTTTTCTCCAGGTGTGCTGGTTTCCTCCCACAATCCAAAGATGTACAGGTTAGGTGAATTTGCCATGCTAAGTTGCCCTGAGTATTCAGAGATGTGCTGGCTAGGTGGACTAACCATGGAAATGGGTCTGGGTGGAATGCTGATTGAAAGGTTGGTGGGGACTCAATGGGCTACTTCCACACTGTAGGGATTCTATAATTCTAAGGATCATTATTCCACTCACTGGCTCTAATTTGCAAAGAAACTTAGAGGTAAGATACAAATGCTGTTCCATCTGATCAATTGATTTCTTTACGTATTAAATAATGTTGAACTTTCTCAACACAAGGAATACAATTTTAGTGCCCTCAAAGTATAACCCTTTAAACTCTGGAATTATTCTGGCAATTCTGATCGTTAGGAGGGTCTTAAAATGGAACAAGAGGGGGAGTGGTTTGGGGAGAGAATTCCAGAATATGAGTCCCAAAAAGCAATAGCCATACTTGCTCAGTTGCACAAATGGCAGAGATAGAGGAATGGATCATGAGGCTATTAACAGATTTAAACACAGCACATTCATTAATTCCAAAATGGATACCTGCAGTAGAAATTCAACAAAATCTCCCTTAAAATTAACCTTGCGAGAATCCTGGTCGATACAGGGTCAAGTACAATTCGTGGACCTTATTATAAATCTGGGTTGACATAGGTTAAGGTACAGAGCTTCTGTTATAAAACAAAGTTAAATATTAACTACAGTAAAAGGTCTCTATACAAAATACTGAAACTCTTTTGTATAATTTGTGTTATGCTGAGGACATGAGCCCAAACTATTCCATGGCAGGAAGAAGCTGTTGGGAAAATAAACCCATCTTTTTGATTAATCTGATTTCCCCACTCAATCGCTTTAGGTTGTGTGTTAAATGTCATGATCCACCATTTGTTAAAATGATGTTAGAACCACTATGTGCTCAAGTGGTTTTTTTAAAATACAGGATTTCTTTTAATGACATACTCATTATGAATAGAAAATCATTCACACTGTACTGGGCTTTTCCAAATTATTGAGGTAAAAACAATGACTGCAGATGCTGAAAATCAAATACTGGATTAGTGGTGCTGGAAGAGCACAGCAGTTCAGGCAGCATCCAACGAGCAGCGAAATCAACGTTTCGGGCAAAAGCCCTTCATGTGTTCTCCTTTTAGTATAATTCATGGGCCTAGTCCACATTTACCACAGCAGGACAATTTTAATAAAGGAGTAAGGAATTAAAATAGCAAACACACCATGTTGTATTAACTACAACTTTAAAACCACAGAGTATGTATGGCAGATATAGATCAGTAACTTTGATTTTTAGTATGACGAATAAAAATAAAGTGGTGCATGTCTCACAAACTTGATTGAGTTTTTTGAAGAAGTAAGAGCGGTAGATGTGATCTATATGGACTTCAGTAAGGCGTTCGACAAGGTTCCCCGTGAGAGAATGGTTAGCAAGGTTAGATCTCATGGAATACAGGGAGAACTAGCCATTTGGATACAGAACTGGCTCAAAGGTAGAAGACAGAGGGTGGTGGCGGAGGGTTATTTTTCAGACTGGAGGCCTGTGATCAGTGGAGTGCCACAAAGATCGTTCCTGGGTCCACTACATTTCATCATTTATATAAATGATTTGAATATGAGCATAAGAGGTATGGTTAGTAAGTTTGCAGATGACACCAAAATTAGAGGTGTAGTGGTCAGCAAAGAAGCTTACCTCAGATTAAAACTGGATCTTGATCAAATGGGCCAATGGGTTGAGAAGTGGCAGTTGAGTTTAATTCAGGTAAATGCGAGGTGCTGCATTTTGGGAAAGCAAATCTTAGCAGGACTTATACACTTATTGGTAAGGTCCTAGGGAGTGTTGCTGAACAAAGAGACCTTGGAGTGCAGGTTCATAGCTCCTTGAAAGTGGAGTCGCAGGTAGATAGGATAGTGAAGAAGGTGTTTGGTATGCTTTCCTTTATTGGTCAGAGTATTGAGCACAGGAGTTGGGAGGTCATGTTGCGGCTGTACAGGACATTGATTAGGCCACTGTTGGAATATTGTGTGCAATTCTGGTCTCCTTCCTATCGGAAAGATGTTGTGAAACTTGAAGGGGTTCAGAAAAGATTTATAAGGATGTTGCCAGGGTTGGAGGATTTGAGCTATAGGGAGAGGCTGAACAGGCTGGGGCTGTTTTCCCTTGAGTGTCGGAGGCTGAGGGGTGGCTTTATAGAGGTTTACAAAATCATGGGGGGCATGGATAGGATAAATAGACAAGGTGTTTTCCCTGGAGTTGGGGAGTCCAGGACTAGAGGCCATAGGTTTAGGGTGAGAGGGGAAAGATATAAAAGAGAACTAAGGGGCAACATTTTCACGCAGAGGGTGGTACATGTATGGAATGAGCTGCTAGAGGAAGTGGTGGAGGGTAGTACAATTGCAAAATTTAAGAGGCATTTGGATGGGTATATGAATAGGAAGGGTTTGGAGGGATATGGAGGGTTCTGGCAGATGGGACTAGATTGGGTTGGGATATCTGGTCGGCATGGACGTGTTGGACCGAAGAGTCTATTTCCATACTGTACATCTCTTTGACTCTATATGATATTGAACATCAAAATAGTATTATCTGATTACACTCAATGTTTGGAAATAAAGAGAAATTGATTTTGAAACATTTAAACTTAACAAACCCAATTGAGGATGAAATTAAATGGAGATAAATGCATTAACAGTAAATGTTAAGAAGAATCAGACAACCATTTCCCTTAGTTTGAGCTGAAAACAATCTGAATTTGTCTTTTTGCCCAGAAAATTAGCTATAAATTGGTAAATCACGGATCAGAAAAGAAAGCCTGTCAAAAAATTCATTTTATAAATATTCACAGGCCAGATGAGAAAGGTACCTGCAAGAAACACTTTTCACTCTGTTTTAAAATAATAAATGGTTTAATTTATGTTTGAGATAATGAAAGAAAATCACAAAATAAGAGAACACTAGTGGTTCCATACAATAAATCATATTGAGGTCCTGTGAAGCTCTGGAGAGTAAATACTGCTTAGTTCATTTCTAAATCTTCAAAACCAGAGGATTGTCTGTCAATCTGGTTGTTCTTTGTTATTCCTAGTTGTCAATTTTTATGAACCATACATGCAAATTTAACCTGAGATTGTCTCTATCTGTACAAAATCTGGCCTTCAGGAGTCAACATAGCACCAACACTGTACTTACCAATAGAAAAGCCATTGCTACTTTAGTTGATTTACCTTAGCAACTGAAACACCTCTTTTATGCTTAGAGCTCCTTGATTCTTAATCACCTTCCTGTAGGTAGTACAACTATTTGTTGATCAGGTGAGTACAGGACTTCAACTTGGCACTGATGCCTTCTATAGGTCAATAGCCACCAAATTTTATTCGTTGGATTTTTTAATGATCCATGGGATGGAGATGTCACTGAACAAGTCTAGTTGCCCAGAGTCATCCACATTGCTTTCAGTCTGGAGTCACGTGTAGACCAAAACACGTAAGAACAGCAGTAAAGAACATTAGTGAACTAAATGGGCTTCCCTTGACAATCAGCAATGGTCATCATTAAACTCTTAATTTCAGATTTTTATCAGATTCAAATTTCACTATCTGCCATGGAAGAATTAAAAACTAGGATTCCCAAACATTTCCTGGGTTTCTAGATTATTAAACTAGAGATACCCCTGGGCCATTGCCTCCCCTCAAAATATGCACACGTCGATGGGTAATTTGGGAGAGGGTCTTTCGGAAAATCTATGTTTGTGGATTATGAGAAGTGAGAAATCAAACTGGGAAAGAGGAAATCGTCTTTTCTTTCCTCATCTGTCAATACATAACTTCAGATCAAAGGTTACAGAGATACGGGAAATTTATTGAACTGAAAGTGTGTGAATTTGAAACAGAGCTATTGAGAACAAAAGGTGCTGGTGTATACCTGACACACATTATTTCCTGCATGTGGTTAGCCATAACTTTGCTTGAACAACTGTTCAATAAGAAATCCACAGACATTCCTAATGTATTAAAAATCACTTTTGGAAAATATCTGAATTGAAGTAAGATAAAGAATTTGATCATCCAAATTAGTTTCTGTTTTAGTTCTCTTTCAAGAATTTTAAAAACCTTTATAGAAATATTAAGGTGCAAGCATGTGTTAATTCAGGCAGAAAAAACTACACCTGTCAGAAATAGAGAACATGCCACATGTGATTATGATGAGACATGGTACCCAGCAACATGGTGAGTATCTTTAATTCCCAATACATTTACTCCACTCAGGATCACAATTGGGACACTCTCAAGCCAGTCATCAGCAGGATTATCCCCTAGACTACCTTTCCCAGAAGTACCCTGCTCCAAGATATCTACCTCAGGATTACTCACTGTCCGGGAGCAGAGGCCACCCTGCAAATGAACCATATCAAGGCTTCACAGGGACTCCTCCAGCATCCTTAGCTAATGCACTTTTGGATTATCAAAATGAATTTGCCATTGAAACAGTGAAGAGCTTCTCAGAGTAACTCCTAAAGAGAGGGAAGTCCTTCTCATAGTGTTTAAGGAAGTCAGTGTTCTCTCTGTTTGTAGAGTCTTTCTAATCTGAGGTTTAATAATAATAGCTCAACGATGCCATGATATTACAATGAGACAAATAGAACAGCTAGAACCAGAGGAATTGTTCAATCAATATGCATACAGTGCCAGAACTAGCTGTTTGCAGAATCTACAGAATTGATTTCATTGTAAACAATTAAAGAACAGTGACGTTACAAAGTGCAAAGGTGCGAACACAGTCATCAGAATAACAAATTTTATTCAAGATATGACATTTTTTGGTAATTATTCCTTGGAAAACTTACAGTTAAATTATATTCATTGATCTGTTGATGTCAATATGTTTATAATGTAACTGGAAATGAATTTGAAAATAACTATGCCATAAAAATTAGCTTTATCTATAATAGTACAGAACAAATACTGCAGAAGATGCGATTTTAACCAAATGTTAAAATCCCCCTTAACTCCGTTCTTGATATTTTGTAATGCAGTCCAATTGTTTGCGATGCTCTCCCCTCCGCCATTCCCCAGGTACAGTTTAAATTCTACACCCAAAGTCTGACGTGATTGAACTTCAGTGCATTTAGTAATAATGATTGGCCTGGTCGTCTGGCCTGACCGTTTAGAAAAGAAGTCAAAAGTAATTTCAAAAAAACAGGAGATTGCTTGAAATACTCAGCATCAGGCCAGGCAGCATCAGCGGAGGAACAAACACTTAATTTATCAAGTTGATGATCTTTTATCAGTAGTCAAATAATATCAGGTCTTTCTTTCTATTTTTTGGCTAATTTGTTATTTCAGAATCATACTTGAGGGTGA
The DNA here is from genome assembly GCF_047496795.1 of Chiloscyllium punctatum. Classification (NCBI taxonomy): domain Eukaryota; kingdom Metazoa; phylum Chordata; class Chondrichthyes; order Orectolobiformes; family Hemiscylliidae; genus Chiloscyllium; species Chiloscyllium punctatum. Next base: position 72,147,271 of record NC_092746.1, read on the forward strand.
ATATAAACTGGACTCCTTTTCTCAATGATTAATCTTCTTGCCCAAGTATTAAATCCATTCCAATTCAAATTTTCCCTGCAAGAAATTGAGGATTTTTTTGATTCAAAGAAGCCTGTCTACATGGTCACAGCAGTGATAATCTCCTCCTAAGGTTTACAAAGAGATGAATGAGGATTTCAGCATCAGATGAGCAGTGTCTCAATTAAAGCTGGCAAAGTAACAGAAGTGGGAATAGGTGGTCTTAGTTATGCATCACAGAAGTGTAATAAAAAAGAGCAATATAAATATTTTCAGAGGATGACCAAATGTTTGGTTAAAGAAATGCTTTTAAGCGATATTAAAGACTCCAACAGAGTTGAAAGTCATACTGTTTCAGTAAAGGACTAGTGGTTGGTGAACCTAAATAGGTAAATGTTCAATTACCCGTGGTGAGGTTAAGCATGATACACAGGTACTTAGAGTCATTGAAACAAGGAATTTGAGGAGATTATAGAGTCATAGAGTCATAGAGATGTACAGCATGGAAACAGACCCTTCGGTCCAACTTGTCCATGCCGACCAGATATCCCAAGCCAATCTAGTCACACCTGCCAGCACCTGGCCCATATCCCTCCAAACCCTTCCTATTCATATACCCATCCAAATGCCTCTTAAATGTTGCAATTGTACCAGCCTCCACCACATTCTCTGGCAGCTCATTCCATACACGTACCACCCTCTGCGTGAAACAGTTGCCCCTTAGGTCTCTTTTATATCTTTCTCCTCTCACTCTAAACCTATGCCCTCTAGTTCTGGACTCTCTGACCCCAGGGAAAAGACTTTGTCTATTTACCCTATCATGCCCCTCATAATCTTGTAAACCTCTATAAGGTCACCTCTCAGCCTCCAACGCTCCAGGGAAAACAGTCTCAGCCTGTTCAGCCTCTCCCCATAGCTCAAATCCTTCAACCTTGGCAACATCCTTATAAATCTTTTCCAAACCCTTTCAAGTTTCACAACATCTTTCCTATAGGAAGGAGACCAGAATTGCATGTAATATTCCAACAATGGTCTAACCAAAGTCCTGTACAGCCGTAATATGACCTCCCAATTCCTGTACTCAATACTCTGACCAATAAAGCAAAGTGTACCAAATGCCTTCTTCACTATCCTATCTACCTGCGACTCCACTTTCAAGGAGCTATGAACCTGCACTCCAAGGTCTCTTTGTTCAGCAACACTCCCTAGGACCTTACCATTAAGTGTATAAGTCCTGCTAAGATTTGCTTTCCCAAAATGCAGCACCTGCCACTTCTCAACCCATTGGCCCATTTGATCAAGATCCGGTTTAAATCTGAGGTAAGCTTCTTTGCTGACCACTACACCTCTAATTTTGGTGTCATCTTCAAACTTACTAACTATACCTTTTATGCTCATATCCAAATCATTTATATAAATGATGAAATGTAGTGGACCCAGAAACGATCTTTGTGGCACTCCACTGATCACAGGCCTCCAGTCTGAAAAACCCTCCACCGTCATCCTCTGTCTTCTACCTTTGAGCCAGTTCTGTATTCAAATGACTAGTTCTCCCTGTATTCCATGAGATCTAACCTTGCTAATCAGTCTTCCATAGGGAACCTTGTCGAACACCCTACTGAAGTCCATATAGATCACATGTACCACTCTGCCCTCATCAATCCTCTTTGTTACTTCCTCAAAAAACTCAATCAAGTTTGTGAGACATGATTTCCCACGCACAAAGTCATGTTGACTACCCCTGATCAGTCCTTGCCTTTCCAAATACATGTACATCCTGTCCCTCAGGACTCCCTCCAACAACTTGCTCACCACCAACGTCAAGCTCATTGGTCTATAGTTCCCTGGCTTGTCCTTACCACCCTTCTTAAACAGTGGCACCATGTTTGCCAACCTCCAGTCTTCCGGCACCTCACCTGTGACTAATGATGATACAAATATCTCAGCAAGAGGCCCAGCAATCACTTCTCTAGCTTCCCACTGAGTTCTCGGGTACACCTGATCAGATCCCTGGGATTTATCCACCTTTACCTATTTCAAGACATCCAGCACTTCCTTCTCTGTGATATGGACATTTTGCAAGATGTCACCATCTATTTTCCCACAGTCTATATCTTCCATATCCTTTTTCACAGTGCGTGCTGATGCAAAATACTCATTTAGTACCTCCCCCATTTTCTGCGGCTCCACACAAAGGCCGCCTTGCTGATCTTTGAGGGGCCCTATTCTCTCCCTAGTTACCCTTTTGTCCTTAATGTATTTGTAAAAACTCTTTGGATTCTCCTTAATTCTATTTGCCAAAGCTATCTCATGTCCCCTTTTTGCCCTCCTGATTTTCCTCTTAAGTATACTCCTATTCCCTTTATACTCTTCTAAGGCTTCAGTCAATCTATCCTGTCTATACCTGACATATGCTTCCTTCTTTTTCTTAACCAAACCCTCAATTTCTTAAGTTGTCCAGCATTTTCTATACCTTTCACCCTAACAGGAATATACTTTCTCTGGATTCTCGTTATCTCGTTTCTGAAGGCTTTCCATTTTCCAGCCGTCCCTTTACCTGCGAACAAGTGCCCCCAATCAGCTTTCGAAAGTTCTTGCCTAATACCGTCAAAATTGATATTTCTCTAATTTAGAACTTCACCTTTTAGATCTGGTCTATTCTTTTCCATCACTATTTTAAATCTAATAGAATTATGGTCGCTGGCCCCAAAGTGCTCCCCCACTGACACCTCAGTCACCTGCCCTGCCTTATTTCCCAAGAGTAGGTCAAGTTTTGCACCTTCTCTAGTAGGTACATCCACATACTGAATCAGAAAATTGTCTTGCACACATTTAACAAATTCCTCTCCATCTAAACCTTTAATACTATGGCAGTCCAGTCTATGTTTGGAAAGTTAAAACCATAACCACCCTACTATTCTTACAGATAGCTGAGATGTCCTTACAAGTTTATTTCTCAATTTCCCTCTGACTATTAGGGGGTCTATAATACAATCCCAATAAGTTTATCATCATTCAAGAACTTTACAGAAATAGGAGGGGAAACAGAAGGTTTGAATTAAATGATATGAATTGAGTTGATGGGAAACCAATAGCCATTGTTATGATCCTGAACATGATCACCACTTTGTTATGACCCCAGTTACAAGAATTGTGGGTAGACCACATCCTTCTTTTAATCTGGCTTGATGGTTTTTCTAAAAAATAGAATGTTTGCAAGAACTAAGAGTGATAAAATAAGCAGCAGGATTTCAGAGTTGACTTCAAATGTCAAAACCTTTTATGTGAACTTGAATAAAGCAAGCATAAATGATAAAGCTGTGTTCTGTGGGAATATCATTTGGCAGAAAATGATGTGTCATTGCCATACAGCATGGAGATAGACCTTTTGGTCCAACCAGTCCTTGCCAAACATAATCCCAGCTAAACTAGCCCCACATGCCTGCTCCTGGCCCTTTTCCTTCCAAATGTTTCCTACTTGTGTATCTATCTGAATGTCTTTTAAAGCTTGTAATTGTACCCGCATCCATCACTTCCTCAGGACGTTCATTCCACACGCAAACCACTCTCCAAATAGAAAATTTGCCTCTTATGTCTTTTTTAAATCTCTCTTCTCTCACCTTAAAAATGTGCCCTCTAGTCTTTAAATTTCCATCTTAGGGAAAAGCCAACTACCATCAACTCTATTTATCCCTCTCATTATTTTATAAACTTCTGTCAGGTCACCTTTTAACCTCCTACACTGCAGTGAAAAATGTTCCAGCCTATACTGCCTTTCTTTATGACTCAAACCTTCCACACCCAGCAACATCCTGACAAATCTCTTCTGAACCCAGGTGCTTTCCAGTTTGCAAGAATAGTCTATTGAGCCAGGTCTCAAATGTTCAACAAAGTGGACAAAGTCACTAGCGTTGTCAACATCACAGTGACATCGACCACACACGCACACACACACTAACACATTTACTCACTCACTCACTCTCTCTCTCTGTAGATTTAGGACATCTGTTATCAGAAACTGACGTTACCAGGTCCAGTGCACACGTGCCAACAACCATTTTGACAACTACCTTAGCATTTGGATCAATTACTCCAAAGTAGAGCTGCCTAAATAGAGTTTGACTCCAACATTCAGCATTAACATGATGTAAATGCAAATTAACAGGTAACCTGTACTCAAACCCCATTGTCTTACATTTTAAATGTCATTTGTGGTCATAGAGTCATAGAGTCATACAGCACGGAAACAGACCCTTCAGTCCAGCTTGTCCATGCCGACCAGATATCCTAACCAAATCTTCCCCCATTTGCCAGCACTTGGCCTGTATCCCTAGAAACCCTTCCTATTCATATACCCATCCAGATGCCTTTTTGTCAGATAAATTAGCCCAATAAAGCAGAGACCACAAAAGCCAAGATTGGATGAAATTGAGAAGCTGTTTATTACAAGTGATATCGCTGGAAGAGAAATTGACTAGGCTGACCCAGAACTGACCAGCTGTACAGGTAGATCAGAATTTCTCTTCCCAGAGCTGAGGATGAAGCCAGGTTTTATAGGAATCTTGTACAAGAAGGTTAATTAAAATGGGGAAAGAAACAATGTATTTGGAAATGAAGTGATCCAGTTACATTGATGATAATTGAAAAACAGTTATCGGAAGAATGTCCTGGTTGTCGATGCAATGAGATTGTCGATGAGAGTATCAGTGAGTTTTTGATGGGATCAGGAGATTCCAGTTCTCTTTGCAGGTAGGTGAGAACGTCTCTTTTGAAACAGTAAGGTGCTTCCATTGTTCCTGTCCTGGGAGCGAGGTGCTTGGTGGTGTCTCTCTGTCTGACCTGTCCTTTGTGTGGTTTTGGTATTGCTGTGTTATCAGACTGCCCTCGGGGCTTTGGGACAGCTGTGATGACCGGGTATTGTTAGTGGGTTTTGAGATGTGTATTCCCTTGTCTGCGAGTGCTGTGTGGTTTCACTTGTTAGCCTGTTTGGTCACTGCTGTGGCTTTCTGGGTGTTTCTGGTGTAGTTTGATGAAGTTTGCTTTCCTATGTTCTGTGTGGGCCTACTATGGGTAGGTAGGGAGGCAGATCTTTTCCCATATTTAAATATTATAATTCTACCATTCTCCACCACTTCCTCTGGCAGCTCATTCCATATACGCACCACCCTCTGTGTGAAAAAGTTGCCTCTTAGGTCTCTTTTATATCTTTCCCCTCTTACCCTAAGCCTTTGCCCTGTAGTTCTGGACTCCCCCACCCCGGGGAAAAGACCTTGTCTATTTACCCTATCCATACCCCTCAAGATTTTATAAACCTCTATAAGGTCACCCCTCAGCCTCTGATGCTCCAGGGAAAACAGCCCCAGCCTATTCAGCCTCTCACTCTACCTTAAACCCTCCAACCCTGGCAACATCCTTGGAAATCTTTTCTAAACCCTTTCAAGTGTCAAGACAGATCCCACCCAATATTAACTATACTGTGAGTTACCATATCTTTTATAAGGGACTCCAATTCTTCACTTTCAAATATCTTCGTTTGCAAAGTCTCTTCAACTCAGACTGCTTCAACCAATGCTCATATCTTGATTGTTCAATCTCTTCTCCCAAGACCCAGATAGTGCAGACAGCTGAAACAGCTCCCAAGCAACTACATACTGGCACAATTTTAGCTTTTATCAAGCAGCTAGCTTTACTGATCTACTGAATTTCTCTCAGTTCCCAAATTTCTCAGCTTCGTTTTTACTTATAGATGTCCTTCATGTTCACTCTGAGCTGCACTAAGCTATCAATGACTCTCAGGGCATTTTGTTTTAGCACTAACTGTATTCCACTCAACGGAGACACCACTCCATGAGACTTCATCAGAGCACTAACTGCCTGGAGTTTGCTAACTGCAGTACTTGTGTCAAACCTAATCACTTTGACCACATCAACACTCTTCCACTTCAATAGCAACTACCTCTCCCAGCAAATACACCTCTAGGTAACTTTAAACCATAGAACATTCTTAATTTCCATCTATCTTTTTGATAATGTGGTCTGTTCCAGATAGTTTCTAACCTGATCTTTAGGGGTTAAGGAAAGCTTTTAAGTTAATTTAAATTGAGCTGTCCCTAGACTGCTATTATTGCAGACACCACTTCTCCAATTAGTAAAGGCCACTTGCTGTATGTGTAGCTCTAACTCTTTCTATTCAGGCTCTATCAAACAAACATGTCTAACCTTATGAACAGCAAATTGTTTTAGATGTCCTGGCAATCATCAAAGCCCAGTATTTGAATTGCTTTACCTTCCTAGTTAGTAAAAGGTCAGCTCATACAAATGTAGTGAAACAGCTGTAAATAGGGTAATAAGGGGGAAAACGTAGAAAAGCAAAATTCATTTATTTTTACTTGAGTACTCATAGTAATCAGAACAAAATAAATGATTAACAGAACAAGTATGGGCTAATGGGTACGATCTTGGGTGTGATAATGGGTATGATCCTACATATTATGAGGGGCAGCACAGTGGCTCAGTGGTTAGCACTGCTGCCTCACAGTGCCAGGGACCCAGATTTGATTCCAGCCTCGGGTGACTGTCTGTGTGGAGTTTGCACATTCTCCCTGGGTCTGCGTGGGTTTCCTCTGGGTATTCTGATTTCCTCCCACAGTCCACAGATGTGCAGGTTAGGTGAATTGGCCATTCTAAATTGCCCATCGTGTTCAGGGATGTGTAGGCTAGGTGTAGTAGTCAAATGGAATGGGTCTGGGTGGGTTACTCTTCAAAGGGTTGATGTGGACTTGTTGGGCCAAAGGGCCTGTTTCCACACTGTCAGGATTCTAATTCTAATTCTAATTCTAAGAAATCCTACAGCCATTGCAGAGTCATGGTTATAAGGAGATGAAAGCTGGGAAATAAATATTTATGGGTATAACTTTTGAAAAGGACAGGCAGGAAGGAAAAGGAAGAAGGGATAGTTTTGGGTGGGATAGCATTGGGTGGGATGGAATAAGTACAATATCAAGAAATGATCTTGGATTGGAAGGCATAGAGTCCTTATTGGTGAAGAAAGGATAGATAAAAGGGAAGAAGATACTGGTAGGGAACAGTCTAACAGAAGATATATGGTGGGTCAGAGAATAAATCGGGAGAAAATGAGATCATGTAACAAAGGTAGTAAATTAAGCATGGGTGAATTTAATCTTCATGTAGCTTAGGATAGCCAGGTTGACAGAGGTAGCCATGAGCTACATTTCATATTTGGGATATTTGCCTAGAACAGTATCTTGTGGGTCCAACCAAAGATTAGGCTATTTTGGATCTAGTGATGTGTAATGAGGCAGATTTAATAAATGATGTTAGAGGAATAGAACTCCCAGTGACCGTTGCATGGTAGAATTTAACATTCAGTTTGAAGGAGAGGAACTTAGGTCAGGAACAAATGTGCTCAAATTAAATAGGAGTAATTACAAAGAAATGAGGGCACAGCTGGCTGGAGTGGACTAGGAAAGGGGTTTAGCAGCAAAAATGGTTGAAGAAGAATGTACAAACATTAACCAATAGTCTATGGCTCACAGCAAAAATATATCCCAGTGAGGAAGGATTCCAGGAAAGGGATAAGCCAACCATGGTTAATCAGTGAAGTTGATTAAACCAATAGAAAACCAAGAGATGGGATAAATGGGTCCTTTTCTGGTTGGCAAGCTGTAACTATTGGGTGCCACACGGTTCAGTCCTCAAATCCCACCAATTTACACCCAAGTTAATGATTGGGGTGCAGTGATAGACTGTACTAGAGCCAAATTTGCTGAAGACACTAACATAAGAGTGAGAAAGTAAGCTGCCATGGAGAAATAAGAAATTTACAAAATATATATGGATGGTTAGCAGAATGGGCCAAAATTTGGCAGATGGATTTTAACATGGATAAGTGTGAGATTATCCATTTTGACTGGAAGAATAAAAAGGCAATTTATTATCTTAATGGAAAGAAACGTCAAAATGCTTCTGTGCAAAAGGAATTGGATGTCCTAGTGCATGAAAAAGAAATGAGGAAACATTCTTCTCTCAGATGCTTGAGAGTCTTTGTAATTCCCTAGCAGTAGATGCAGCATCTTTAAATATTTTTGGTAGATGGATTGTTCGTTCTCAAGGGGATGATAAATTATCTGGGATATGCAGGAATGTAGAGTTGTACATTGTACTCATTGGAATTCAGAAGAATGAGAGGTTATCTCATTGAAACACAAAAGATTCTTATGGGATGTGAGTGGGTAGATGCAGAAAGGTTGTTTCCCCTTGAGAGTCTAGGACCAGAGAGCATAACCTCAGAGTAAGTGTTTCACATTTTAGACAGAAATGAGGAGGAATTTCTTCTCTCAGTGGGTTATGAATCGATGGGACTCTTTAACACTGTGGACTCTGAAGGCTCTCAAGGCTGATTCGTAAGGTATATTCAAGGCCAAGATGGACAGATTTTAAATCAGTAAGGAAATCAAGAGTTAGAAAAAAGGCATGAAAGTGGAATTGAGGATTATTGGATCAGCCATGATATCATTGAAGGGCTGAATGACCTACTTCAACTCTTATGTCTTATTTTCTTAAAGCAGCATGACCACTTTTAAGTACAATATACTTCAAAGTGCTTCAATTGAATTTACCCATTTTCTCCTGTTAAAATTTCATTCTAAAATTAAATATATACTAACATACATGAATTATGAACAAAATATAAATGCCACTGCAGGTTAAGAAAGAATTGGTGTAGGGCAGTTGTCCAACTTTGGAAGAATTTACTTTGAAATATGAAGGGTGGAAGATGAGACACAAGAAATAGATTCCAGGCAATCTGAAGTGACAAGACAAAGAAATTGATGAGGGTTTTGATGGTGCTAAAGAAAGGATAAAGGGTCAAAGATTCAGTTTGATTCTGGCTGAGGTAGTGGTCAAGAAGAGGGATGGAATTGCTTGCCAGTGTATGGAATTTGCTACTGGGAAAACAAAAAAAGTTTTATTTGGTTTTCCTAAAGTTTAGTTGCAGAGAATGATTGCTCACCCAAGACTAGATAAAACAGTCTGGTGATAGCATGACAGAGCAGTTAAAGAGGTGAGAAACGAATGAGGCTGAATGTCAGCAGCTTACACAGGGAGGTAGGCTCCACATTCTGTAAATGATGGTGCCAAGGGGTTTTTGAGGTAGTGGTGGAGATAAAGAGGAGAGGCTATCGCTGGATAAACTCTAGCTGTGATCAAATGAGTATGGAGGCTGCGACATCGGCTGTATTCATCTTGAACTCTGAGGTTTCTTTAATGCTAAATGGAAGATGAGAATCTACACAGTTTCTGTCTTCTTTTCTGTCCGTCCTGAGAGTCCAAATGTTGTATGTCACCAGACCTGACCCTGCGGTGACCTTGCCTCATACCCATGCAAGGCCATTTCCATGGTTTCAACACCATGGTCCGTGTGCAATTCTTCGGGGAGATCATGTATGCAAATAACACTCACAGCTGTTCAATCATGATCCCTGAGTCTGATGAATGGGCTCTATCCACGTCCAGCCACTTTGAATGGCCACCCACATTGACCAAGAATATTGAGACCATGAAAGGATCTCCATAGTTGACGTGTAACTGGGTCCAGGCTTTCCCCAGCCAATCCCATGACAGCAGGGAAGCTGCTGGTAGCAGTTTTTGTCCTTGCTGGCACTTTGGGCAATGCCACACCATCATGGCTTCACCATATTCAGTGGAAACTGCCCCAACTGCTTCTCATAGGAGACAGGAAGCAAAGCCATGCCCTTAATCTGTAACCATTTATGAGTACATGCTTTCCATCTGGCCAAGGTCTTGTGCAAACCTAAGGTTTGGAGTTCAGAATGAATCTTATTAAAGACAGGTTCTGCAATCACGAATAAGCTGCGCTGGTATCTAACTCCATTACAACCAGGTGACCATTTAACCAGACATTTATTTTGATTGATTCTGATTTTGATATTGCTAAACAATTCAACTGTTCATGAAGGTGGACTTTCCAGTATGTGCACTCTCCTGGATACTAGCCGATGTATTCTCTCACTCAAGTTAGACCCAGTAGAATTGCTTTGCTGTCTCGAGTCCGCATACCCATAGTAACTATAATGGCTTGCCAGCCCAGATCCTGAAGAATATTTTAGCCATTTGGCCAAGGCTCAGCTTTACTGTGGGCTGCTCTAAGGTCCCTCTGCTTAAGATATACCCCAGTGTGAGGCTCTGCGATTCCCTAACTCAAGTAGTATTCCCCAAGCTCAGTTGGAGAGGTGAGGGTGACCATTTCCATCGGGATAACCTGTAACTCATATGCTCCACTTGCTGCATTTTCCAATGACAAAGCCAGTTGAAGCACCTATTTGAAGTCCAGTTGGGATTCAGCTCGTAGGCACACTTGCATGGTTACATCATTAATCCCACATACCAAACTAGCTCTCAGCATCTCATTCAGGGTTAACCCAAAATTACATGATTCTGCCAGTTCTCGTATGATTAAATTTAGATTACTTACAGTGTGGAAACAGGCCCTTCTGCCCAACAAGTCCTCACTGACCCGCTGAAGCGCAACCCACCCAGACCCATTCCCCTACATTTACCCCTTCACCTAACACTACGGGCAATTTAGCATGGCCAATTCACCTAGCCTGCACATTTTTTTTGGGTTTGTGGGAGGAAACTGGAGTACCCGAAGGAAACCCACGCAGACACCGGGAGAATATGCAAACTCCACACAGTCAGTCGCCTGAGGCTGGAACTGAACCGAGGTCTCTGGCGCTGTGAGGCAGCAGTGCTAACCACTGTGCCACCATGCTCATCAAAAATCTCAATACAGATTCTCCCAGTTCTCAAATAGCCAAATAAAATAGATAGTGTCTCAGAATTAGAGGAGGTTTGGAATCATGATATTCTTTAAGTAAATCTATCAACTCTTGAAAGGTTTTAGTATCTGGTGCTTCAGATAAAGTTAGGCTCCTAATAACCAAAAAAGCTGCGGATCCACAAGCAATCAAAAGCATTACTCATTACTTTCCATATACAACAATGTCATTTTCTTGGAAAAATATGTATTATTTCCACATACTGGGTCCATTATTCGATGGCAATACCGAATGGGTGAAGCTTCCCAAATAACAGCATGATGCCAGAAATACTTACCCCAACTCAAAGATAACTCTGGCAAACAAAATTTCTTCAGTAGTGTACTGTTTTCTCTCATTGACACTGAAATAACTCCACGGAAGCTAGTATTCCATCAGCAAATCACCTGTTGTTTATATACACACGGTACATGGACTCTGACCAGCTAGCTCAGAGCCAGTCCCTAGAGTAAGGGAAATCCCTGGCACTCCTATTTAAGTGTGTCAGCCAAGGCTCCCAGTTTGGCCCAGGTTAACAATGCCCAGGAAACTCATACTCCATCTGTCTAACCCCATTCCAGCCATTACCTAGAGGAGTGAGAGAATGTTGCAATTGTCGATTGTATATGGTTGACAGATCAAGGAGAATTTATAATACAGAAAGTTGTGAGGTTTAAAGGCAAATTAAACCAACTTAACAAAAATGATATTTTGTCACAGTTTCTTTTATTTCAAACAAAGACTGAAATAAATTTTGCTTTTTTCACAGCTTTTATTAGGTTGGAGCATTTCACTTTAGTTGTTCAATCGTTATTCACCATACGAATAATCTACATGTTTTTTTATTGGTAAGTTTTTAAAAATTTATGATTTCAATGTATCAGATGGGTCTATAATATCAGCAATACAATTGTAATGAAGAACAATGTTATTATGGAAGAGTTAATATTCTTCTGACTTATTAAGGACAAACAAACCCCAATAAGAATCTTTTATTACAGTTTTCCATGTAGTTATGAAACTGTTTCATAACAACTCAACACCCAAGTTCATTGTAAGAGATACTGCCCTGGAATTTTCCTCTGCTTATATTCTGTAGATGTAGCAGTGGATAATCAAAGAAAATCGCATGGAAAGTCTGACTGCCCTGTTACACCCATATTAGGTTCTCAGTGTTTTCACTGTTCCACTAGAAAAATCAAACTGGTAGAAAAATCCAATCACTCATGATTGTAAGCCAAAGATTGGTATTGTGTGAGAAGCCAAAACTAAGGTTAAAAACTGGCTCAGAGGAAACTAATTTTCTTTCTGAACTGAACTCCCAATTGTTCTGAACTGAAGTTGAAGGCTAAAGTAATGGTCCTAGATCTGTTTCCCTGTCAGTTGTAAACTCAGAAGTGTGAACATTTCATTCATTAACACTGTAGGGTCCTGCTTGACACTTGACTGGGTCACACGTTTTCTGAGAAATGATGTAATTCAGTCACTGTTTCAAATGACTTTCTGACCTTAAAACAAATTACTTTCACAGAACTGACCAAAATCCATCCGATTTGATTTCCAAAATCCAAATTCCAAAAATGATAATAGTGTTTAATTTTTGGAATTTGGATTTTGGAAGTCAAATCAGATGGATTTGACCCAGTCAAGTGTCAAGCAGGACACCTATAGTGTTGATGAATGAAATAGTTACACTTCTGAGTTTACAACTGACGGTGACCATTACTTAGCCTTCAACATCAGTTCAGAAGAATTGGGAGTTCAATGCGGAAAGTAGAATAATTTTCTCTGAGCAGGTTTTTATCTTAGCAGAAGGGTTTTAGTTTGAAACGATCCCAAGCATATTTATGGGTTTGCCAATAAGACCAATCATATAACATGTGGAACTGTAGAAATCCCAATGCGTTCACTCACTACACAGGACGAGGTTGTGGTAAACAGTAGTAGAGAACCACATGGCCAATTGAATAACTGGGCTTTCAAGGAAAGGGGTTATTTGAGCTCAGGATGGAGATCAATAAGACACATACAAAATTATTATTAGCAACGTCATAAATAGGACCTGCACTGTTTGTTAACCATGCAGACTTGTTACCAAAACAAAGTGCATCAAAGCCATCTTGCAGGATATTGGCTACCCTAATCAGGGTTGTACATTGCACAGACTCTTGGAAGGTCTAAGACAGTCACTCTTCATCCTGGATTGTACACAGTCTGTCTCTGATTACCATGGAAGGGTAAGGTAGCTTACAAGTTTGAGCAATAAATGTAGCTAGCTCTTTCACACTGTTGCTATGTAATAGTAACACAAGTGATGTTCACCACAAATGGGATGTTGCCACGAAACTAAAACAACATTCTGCTTATCACACAAATGAATAGTATGGTGTATGAATTTCAGAAGCAGTGTGAGGCCAGGTAAGCCATGTGTCCCAGAGATTGGTGTATTATATCAAACAGCATGTCCCTTTGGATGTTCACAACAAGAAACCAGACCCAACCAGCCTTCACTTGCAAAACGTGGAAGCCAGTGTCTAAGATTAGATCTGATTCTGCAATTGGACAACATTTGCAACAGAATTCTGAATGTGGGAGAACTATGCTGACAGCTGATTTAAAATTGTGAGTTGGACTCACAGTGTGATGTAACTGTGTATGTTGGAAGCTCTGTACAATACATTAATAAGGATGGATAGTTCCTTTGCAGACAGGAAGAACATGCATTGTGCTTGTTTCAACCCAAGAAATAGATAGGCAAAAGTGAGGACTGCAGATGCTGGAAATCAGAGTCTAGATTAGAGTGGTGCTGGAAAAGCATAGCAAGTCAGGCAACATCGGAAGAGCAGGAAAACCGACGTTTCAGACAAAACAGTCCTGATGAAGTACTTTTGCCCGAAACATCGATTTTCCTGCTCTTTGGATGCTGCCTGACCTGCTGTGCTTTTCCAGCACCACTCTAATCCCAATAAAACAGATGATAGTCATTCACAGGTTCATTTTCCAGGGCAATGTCCTGCCCAATCAGAGTTAACCTTCTGAGAGCATATACTTGCACAGGTGACATTTCATTGAAAATAGGTTCCATGGAAGAAAGAGAGCTTATTTCAATCTTATTGACAACCTCATGAAGAGGCCCAATTTTATGTAAGCCAAAGGAATTTGTGCATAATATTACATCTTTTTCATCCAAACAAATGTGTCATGGAGGTTGCCGGTCTCTGCTGCATTCCCATAGCAACATATTGAAGAAGCAGAAACTACCTGCCTCATCTGAGAATGAAAATTGACAGTTAACTGTTCTTGCTGCAACTCCAATCCAAAGATGGCATAACTGATCAGCATTCTCTTCTCATGCTCTATGATTTGGTGTCTCTTTTCTGGGCCAAAAGTCATGGGGTTAACTTTTACAACAGGAAATACACTACATAAACTCAGCTCGCTAAATTATCTTACATTAACCAGATGGGAATACACAGTGATGGAGACATAGAGCTGTGTAGCATGGAAACTGCCCCTTTGGTTCAACTCATCCATGTTGACCAGATATCCTAAATAAATCTAGTTCCACTTTCCAGCATTTGGCAAATATTCCTCCAATGTTTAAATGTTGCCGTTCTACCAGCCTCCTCCACTTCCTCTGGCAGCTCATTCCATACACGCATCACCCTCTGTTGCCTCCATGTCCTTTTTAAATTTTTCCCCTCTCACCTTAAACCCATGCCCTCCAAGTTTGGACTCCTCCCCTCACCCCCTGAGGAAAGACCTTGGCTATTCACCCTAACCACACTCCTCATGATTTTATAAACCTCTATAAACCTCAGCCTCTAACACTCGAGGGAAAATAGCCCCAGCCTATCCCTTTAGCTCAAACCCTCCAACCCTGGCAACATGCTTTTAAATCTTTTCTGAACCCTTTCAAATATCACAACATCCTTCCCATAGCAGGGAGATCAGAATTGAATGCAGTATCCAAAAGTGACCTGAATAATGTACTGTACAGCCGCAACATAACCTCCTAACTCCTGTGTTCAAAGCACTGACCATAAAAGCAACCTTACTAAGCAACTTCTTCATTATCCTGTCTACCAGTGACTCCACTTTCAAAGAACTATTATGTTCACTTTACCAATCATTCATTAGTAGGTACACAAGATACTGAGTGATTAAATTAAGCCATTTTTGCCATAATCAAAACAAAAATCAAAATAACTTTAGAATTATAAATTTAAGCAATATTCACAAGCTTCTGGTTCCGACTATTTGGAGAGATGCCAGGGACCTCTTAGAGGTTCTTCATACTGAGTGTGTAGTAATCACTCAGGATGTTCGAATTTCCGAAAGGCCATTACCCTGCATCTGAAGACATCTGAAAAAGTCCCCAACTCTGAGTCAGAAGTGGTGACTTGGAAGGGTTTGCCTTATTTAATTTACTCAGGACATGTTACAGCGATGAAACCCCAGTCTAACTCCAGGTTAACTATCCTATTGCACCCTTTAGATATTCACACTGGTTCTGCCCTACAACTTGGAGTCCAGCATCTGCAGTTCTTTTGTCTCTACACATTGAGGAGCAAAGTGAAAGACAGTCCAATTCACTTGGTTCACTCAGATGTCAGATTCGTTTAATTGGCTGAGGCATCACCTTAATATTTGATGGCTACCTACTTAAGGTAATCTTACTGGAGCAACTGAAATCTAAAGGTGTTCTCTACTAGAAATAATATTGCACCATCACAGTTTTTGTAGAATGTGTTAACTATTGTGTTGCATTGTCATGATTTTGAATTGCAAGTTTTGATCTTTAATAAACTCTTATGTACATTTTATGATTGATATCGTCTCACATTGTTTTCTGCATTGCAAAGTTGAGAATCTTACTTTGTGCTCCCTGTGGTGATGGAATACATTGCTAAGGACTGAGAATTTGGACATGGATGACATCTGGAAATTTATCACTTGGCTTCAATTTACTGCAGAGACTATCTAGAAGACATTAATAATCATGACCATCTCCTTTCCTTTGGGGTGGAATCAGTCACTCCTTCAAACTCATTTGTGTCTCTACTTGAAGTTGATGGGAATTATCTGAGAGATAACACCTGATCTTGAATTATTCCAAAAAAAACCTATTATTACAATACACACCATAATCTCTAAGATATAAACAGAAAGTACTGGTTAAACACAGCAGGTCTGGCTGCATCTGTGGAGACAGAAACTGAGGGGCTGAATTTTCCCAACATTTGACAAAATGTCAGTTTCAGGAAGTTCCTTGGAGTGTTTCCCTCCATTAGACCGCGTGGGTTTTCTCACACAATTCACTGCTGCTCTCCGCATTCGGTAAGTATCCACTCCCAAACTGCTGCTCTCAAGGAACCTTACGCTCAGCTGCAGTGGAGGTGTTCACTGGTGCCAGAACCTCATAGCAATCATGATGTGAGTGCTATATTTAAAACCCATTTGAAATTCTGCCTGAGAATGTGCAGCAGCACCACTAGAATTTCAGTGACCTTCTGAACTCCATAAGGCTAGGTGCCGCCATCTTCTCTCCACTACCTCACTCTCACTCTAACTTCACTGGTACACCCACCTTCCATCAAGATCTACTACTCTCGGAATGCACACAGCATCTTTACTCAATGGCTCTTACCAACCCCATCTCCTCAAACTATGAGTCCTTCCTGCCCTCCACATTTCTTCAGGACATCTCACTATCTTTCCTAACTGTACAGATCACCCCTATGACAGACCATGGACCCCCTTTGACCATAGTAAGTACTTTTTGCCTTTGATGTTCAGATATGGCCATTTGGTTCAGGCACATGCAATGTATTGACTGTAAATGCTGCTGGCACATGTTGTATGTATGACACTGACATTGTACTGTGCCCTACAGTGGCTCAGTGATTAGCACTGCAGCCTCACAGCACCAGGGATCCGTTTGCACATTCTCCCTGTGTCTGCGTGGGTTTCCCTCGGATGCTCCAACCTCTCTCTATAGCTCAAAGCCTCTAACCCCATCAATATCCTTGTCAGTTTTTCCTGAATCCTTTCAAATTTCACAGCATCCTTCCCATCGCAGGTTCCAATAATGTTTGAACTGCTATGCACAAAATTAGTGGTATTGAAAATACAGGTGTATATTTTATAAATTGGCCATCATGAATGGAAAATCATTCATACTGCACTGGGATTTTCCAAATTACTCTTATGTTCTCCCATTTAGTGTGTAATTCATGGGCCTACTCCATATTTGCAACAACAGCACAAATTTAAAAAAGGAGACAAGGAATTAAAACAACAAGCACATCATGTATTGACTACAACTTTAAAACCAATGAGGTAAAAACAATCACTGCAGATGCTGAAAACCAGATTCTGGATTAGTGGTGCTGGAAGAGCACAGCAGTTCAGGTAGCATCCAAGGAGCTTCGAAATCGACGTTTCAGGCAAAAGCCCTTCATCAGGAATAAAGGCAGTGAGCCTGAAGCGTGGACAGAGAAGCTAGAGGAGGGTGGGGGTGGGCAGAAAGTTGCATAGAGTACAATGGGTGAGTGGGGGAGGGGATGAAGGTGATAGGTCAGGGAGGAGAAGGTGGAGTGGATAGGTGGAAAAGAAGATAGGCAGGTAGGACAAGTCCGGACAAGTCATGGGGACAGTTACTGAGCTGGAAGTTTAGAACTAGGGTGAGGTGGGGGAAGGGGAAATGAGGAAACTGTTGAAGTCCACATTGATGCCCTGGGGTTGAAGTGTTCCGAGGCGGAAGATGAGGCGTTCTTCCTCCAGGCGTCTGATGGTGAGGGAGCGGCGGTGAATGAGGCCCAGGACCTCCATGCGGGATGTAGACGAGACCGCACCTCCGCCTCAGACCCCACCCCTCCAACCGTAACAAGGACAGAACGCCCCTGGTGCTCACCTTCCACCCTACTAACCTTCGCATAAACCAAATCATCCGCCAACATTTCCGCCACCTCCAAACAGACCCCACTACCAGGGATATATTTCCCTTCCCACCCCTTTCCGCCTTCCGCAAAGACCGTTCCCTCCGCGACTACCTAGTCAGGTCCACGCCCCCAAACAACCCACCCTCCAATCCTGGCACTTTCCCCTGCCACCGCAGGAACTGTAAAACCTGCGCCCACACCTCCTCCCTCACCTCTATCCAAGGCCCTAAAGGAGCCTTCCACATCCATCAAAGTTTTACTTGCACA
This sequence comes from Chiloscyllium punctatum, assembly GCF_047496795.1. NCBI lineage: Eukaryota > Metazoa > Chordata > Chondrichthyes > Orectolobiformes > Hemiscylliidae > Chiloscyllium > Chiloscyllium punctatum. The sequence goes on from NC_092746.1 coordinate 72,165,362, forward strand.
TCCACTAATATCATTTATTGTATCCGTTGCTCCCGATGCGGTCTCCTCTACATTGGGGAGACTGGGCGCCTCCTAGCAGAGTGCTTTAGGGAACATCTCCGGGACACCCGCACCAATCAACCACACCGCCCCGTGGCCCAACATTTCAACTCCCCCTCCCACTCTGCCGAGGACATGAAGGTCCTGGGCCTCCTTCACCGCCGCTCCCTCATCACCAGACGCCTGAAGGAAGAACGCCTCATCTTCCGCCTCGGAACACTTCAACCCCAGGGCATCAATGTGGACTTCAACAGTTTCCTCATTTCCCCTTCCCCCACCTCACCCTAGTTCTAAACTTCCAGCTCAGTAACTGTCCCCATGACTTGTCTGGACTTGTCCTACCTGCCTATCTTCTTTTCCACCTATCCACTCCACCTTCTCCTCCCTGACCTATCACCTTCATCCCCTTCCCCCACTCACCCATTGTACTCTATGCTACTCTCTCCCCACCCCCACCCTCCTCTAGCTTATCTCTCCACGCTTCAGGCTCACTGCCTTTATTCCTGATGAAGGGCTTTTGCCCGAAATATCGATTTCGAAGCTCCTTGGATGCTGCCTGAACTGCTGTGCTCTTCCAGCTCCACTAATCCAGAATACAACTTTAAAACACAGAGTATGTATGGCAGATATAGATCAGTAACTTTGTTTTTTTAGTACCATGGATAAACATAAAGTCACACATGACAGTGGGCATCAACACAGTGTTATCTGATATTACTCAATGTTTGGAAATAAAGAGAAACAGATTTTGAAACATTTAGACTTTTAAAAAAACCCAATTGAGAATGAAATTAAATAGAGGTAAATATATTAACAGTTATCAGCACCAGACAACCATTTTCCTTAGTTTGAGCTAAATACAATCTAACTTTGTTAGCGTTCTCAGAAAATTAGCTACAAATCGGAAAATCATGGATCAGATAGAAAGCTAGTGAAAAAAATCAGTTTAAAAATATTCACAGGTCAGGTGAGAATGGCACTTGCAAGAACCACGTTTTGCTGTTTCAGAATAATAAATCATTTATTTTGTGTTTGAGATAATAATAAAAAAAAATCACAAGAAGAGAGAACACTGGTGGTTGTATACAATGAATCAGATTGTGGTCTCATGAAGCACTTGGGAGTAAATATTACTTAGTTCATTACTAAATCTTCAAAACCAGAGGATTGTCTATCAAAATCTGACATGATGTGGAGGAGGCAGGGTTAGGCAGGGTGGATAAAGTTAAAAATCACACAACACCCAGGTTTTAGTCCAACAGGTTTACTTGGAAGCACTAGCTTTCAGAGCGCTGCTAACTACCTGATGAAGGAGCAATAATCCAAAAGCTAGTGCTTCCAAGTAAACCTGTTGGACAATAACCTGGTGTTGAGTGATTTCTAACCAAGATCTGTTCCTTCTTTGCTTTTCCTAGTCATCAATTTTTATGAAACATAGATACAAATTTATCCTAACATTGTCTCTATCTGCACTAGATCTGGCCTTCAGGAGTCAACATTGTACCAACACTGCACTTACCAATAAAAAAGCTACCTTAATTATTCTATCTTAGCAACTGAAACATCTCTTTTATGCTTAGAGCTCCTTGATTCTTGATCACCTCCCTGTAGGTACTGCATTAGTTTGTTGATCAGGTGAGGACAACTTGAGCTTGGCACTGATGCCTTCTACAGGTATTGATGCCTTCCAGCAAATTTTATCTTTTGGAATTTTTTATTCATCCATGGGATGGGGAGGTCACTGACCAAACCTAATTAACCGAAGGGCAGCTAAGAGTCATCCACATTGCTGACAGTCTGGAGTCATGTGTAGGCCAGACCAGCAAAGGTCAACAGTTTCCTTCCCTAAAAGACATTAGTGAACTAAATGGGCATTTCCTGACAATCAGCAATAGACATCATAAGACTCATAATTCCAGATTTTTCCCAAATTCAAATTCCGACATCTGCCATAGCAGGATTCAAACTCAGGACTCCCAAGCATTTCCTGGGTTTCTGGATTCATAAGTTAGAGATAATACCACTGGGCATCACCTCCCATTGAAAAATTCACACAATGATGGGTAATTTGAGAGAGGCACCTTTGGAGATCCATGTTTGTGGAATTGTGTAGCAAAATTGAGAATTACAAGAAGAGAGAAATCAAACTGGGAAAGGGGAAATCGTCTAACTTTTTTTTCCCTCATCTGTCAATAAATAACTTCATATCAAAGGTTACAGAGATACTGGAACTTTATTGAACTGAATGTTTCCACGGAAACCAAAAGTAAATACATTTGGAAATGTGACTTCAAAACAACGTCAGATAAATGTCACAACGAGCTATTGAAAACAAAGGTGCTGGTTTATACCTGACACGAGTTATTTCCTACACGCAGTTAGCTGTACCTTTGCTCGAATAACTGTTCAATAACAAATCCACAGTAAGTACAGACAATCCTAATGTATTAAAAATCACCTTTTGAAAATATCTGAATTGAAGTAAGATGAAGCATTTGATAATCTACATTGGCTACTGTTTTAGTTTTTCTTCAAGAATTTTAGAAATCTTTTCAGAAATATTATGATGCAAACATATATTAATACAGATGTTTCTCAATCTAGAGAAATAAAACTACAGCTGTTGGAAATGGAGAAGATACCACGTGTGAATATGGGGGAACATGGTACACAGGGATATGGTGTGTACCCATATCCCCCAGCACCTTCATATGACCCAGGATCACAACTGGGACACTCACAAGCCAGTCATCAGCTGGATTACCCACCAGGCTACTTTTCTCAGGAACACCCTGCTCCAAGATATCCACCTCAGGATTACTCATTGCCGGGGTCCAACCCTGCAAATGAACCATGTGAAGGCTTCCCACAGGCGCCTCCACAATCCTTAGTTGATGCACCTCCAGAATATCAAAATGAATTTGCCAATGAAACAGCAAAGAACTTTTCAGAGAAAGCTATAAGGAGAGGTAAGCCTTTCTCCTATTGGTTACGGAAGACAGTGTTCTCTCTCTTTGTAAAGTCCTTCTGATCTGAGGCTTGATAATAATGGCTTGACGATGCCATGATATTACAATAGGCAAGTAGAAGAGGCACACCCTAAGGAATGCTTCAATCAATATGCATACAGAGCCAGAACTTGCAGAATCTACAAAACTGGTTTCATTCTAAATAATTAAAGTATCAATAACATTACAAAGTGCAAGGTAAACATAGTCATCAGAATAACAAATTTAGACAATAAACGTTCATACTTCCTTTATGTTGTGACATATTCTGGTAATTATTCCTTAGAAACCTTAGTCAAATTATATTCATTGATCTGTTGATGTAAATAACTTTATAATATAACTAGAATCAAATTTGAAATGAACTACACCATGAAAATTAGCTTTATATACAAGACCAAACAAATACTGCGGGTGATGTGATTTTAACCAGATGTTAAAATCCCTCTTAGCTCTGTTCTTGATATTTTCTAATGACTGCCTATTATTTGCAATGCTCCCCCCTCTGCCGATCTCCAAACAGACTGGAGGCTTAGAACAGAGCAGGAATGGCTGTTGTACTGGCATCTACGTACAGCTTAACCTCTGTACTCACACGTGCAATCTAATTAGACTGTAGTACACTTATTAATAATGACTGGCCTGGTCATCTGGCCAGACTATTGAAAAAAAATTGGAAGTATTTTTAGAAAGTAGGAAATTGCTGGAAATACTCAGCATCAGGCCAGGAAGCATCAACAGAGGAACAAAGAGTTAATGCTTCAAGTTGAAAGTCTTTTATCAGAATTGAAATAATATCGGATCTTGCATTCCATTATTTGGCTGTCTTATTATTCCAAAATCATAATTGAGGGTGAATACAAACTGGACTGGACTCTGAAGTGACAGGACAATGAAGAGGGTTTTGATGGTGCTTAAAGAAAGGGTTAAAGGTTTGATTCTGGCTGAGGCAGTGGTCAAGAAGTGGGATGGAATTATTTGCAAGTGTATGTAATTTACACAGTTTTCCTAAAATTTACTTGCAGAAAATGATTGCACACCTAAGACTGGATAAAACAGTCTGGTGATAGCGTGTCAGAGGTGACAGAGCAGTTAAAGAGGTGAGAAACAAATGAGGCTGAATGTCAGCAGCTTACACTGGGAGGTGGGCTCCACATCTGTGAATGATGTTGCCAAGGGGTTTTTGAGGTAGTGGTGCAGGTAGAGAAGAGAGGCTATTGCTGGATAAACTCTAGCTATGATCAGATGAATATGGGGCCACTGAACTGGGCAATAAAGGAGAGGATTAGAGAATGTGAGAATGGTCGATTGTGTATGGTTGGCAGAGGGGTCAAGGATCACTATCAATCAACATCCTTTTATTGTCACATGTACTCCATTGCAGAAACCACAGTGAAAAGCTTTTACAATGTCTGCCTTCTTATGACAACATCTTAAGTACAAAGTACCTTGGTACAATTCTTGGATACAACAGAGTTGTAAAAGTAGTTGCATTACTTACAGAGTTGAGAAATAAGTTAATAATAGGACATCATTAAAGGGATGACTCTGCAGTAAGGTAGGAAATTTCAAATAAACATTACATTGTAGCAGCTCAGACAAGAGCCTCCGCATGTGGTTGACTGTCCACGCTAAATTCCAGTACAACAGCCATCCCAGCTCTGCTCAAAGCCTCCAGCCTGCTCTGTACAGGCACTCAGCTGCTCCAAGCTAAGTGCCAGGACTGCCTCCCCAATGTCGGTCTCTGCCTGGGACTCTTTACATTGCCTGCATGGTGCTCCAAGGCTGTTTCCACGCACTGCTCCAGGGCTCACTGCTCACACTGTTCCCAGGCCCATACCTCACACACTGTTCCAGGGCTCACTGCTCACGCTGTTCCCAGGTTCGTATCCCACACACTGTACTAGGGCTCACTGTTCACACTGTTCCCAGGTTCGTATCCCACACACTGTACCAGGGCTCACTGCTCACACTGTTCCCAGGTTCGTATCCCACACACTGTTCCAGGGCTTACTGCTCACACTGTTCCCAGGCTCATATCCCACACACTGTTCCAGGGCTCACTGCTCACACTGTTCCCAGGTTCGTATCCCACACACTGTTCCAGGGCTCACTGCTCACACTGTTCCCAGGTTCGTATCCTACACACTGTACCAGGGCTCACTGCTCACACTGTTCCCAGGCTCGTATCCCACACACTGTTCCAGGGCTCACTGCTCACACTGTTCCCAGGTTCGTATCCCACACACTGTTCCAGGGCTTACTGCTCACACTGTTCCCAGGCCCATACCTCACACACTGTTCCAGGGCTCACTGCTCACACTGTTCCCAGGCTCACAGCCCACACACTGTACCAGGGCTCACTGCTCACACTGTTCCCAGGTTCGTATCCCACACACTGTACCAGGGCTCACTGCTCACACTGTTCCCAGGCTTGTAGCCCACACACTGTACTAGGGCTCACTGTTCACAATGTTCCCAGGCTCGTATCCCACACACTGTTCCAGGGCTCACTGTTCACAATGTTCCCAGGCTCGTATCCCACACACTGTACCAGGTCTTACTGCTCACCATGTTCTCAGGCTCGTAGCCCACATGCTGTACCAGGGCTCGCTGCTCAGGCTGTTCCCAGACTCATACCCCACACACTGTTCCAGGCCTCACTATTCACACTGTTCCCACACTCATATCCCACACACTATACCAGGCCTCACTGCTCTAGGGACTTGCTACCGGCGCCTGCCGCTGCACCAGTATTTGCCTCTGGTACTGAGGTGAGAAAAGAAGAAGAAAAGACAGAAAAGAAAAGGAAAAAGAAAGAAAAAGAGCAGGCAGAGCAGAGGAGGTCCAGTAGGAGGGTCCTACTCTGCTGCCATCTTGACCATTCTATCGCACAAGAAAATTTTGAAGGAAAATTAAACCAACTTAACAAAAAGGATATTTTGTAAGTTTCATGTGTTTCAAAGACTAATATATATTTTGCTTCTTTGACAGCTTTCATAAGGAAAGTGTATCTCACTTTAATGGTTCAATTGTTAATCACCATAGGAATAATCTGCATGTTTCTTTATTGGTAAGTCAATTTTAAATTTACACGTTCAGTGTATCACATAGGCTGTAATATCAGTTCTACAATGGTACTGAAGAATAATGCTGTTACAGAACAGTTAATATTTTGCTTAGTCATTAAGGATAAACCTCAGTAAGAATCCATTTGTTACAGATTTCCAAGTGGTTATGAAATTGTTTTGTAACAACTCAACACCAAAGTTCATTGTAAGAGATACTGGCCTGGAATTTTCCTCTGCTTGAATTCAATAGCCATAATGGTGGACGCCAGACGTGATCGACGATGCCCTCCACCGCATCTCCTCCACGTCCCGCTCCTCCGACCTTGAACCCCACCCCTCCAATCGCCACCAGGACAGAACCCCACTGGTCCTCACCTACCACCCCACCAACCTCCATATACATCGTATCATCCGTCATCATTTCTGCCACCTCCAAACGGACCCCACCACCAGGGACATATTTCCCTCTCCTCCCCTATCAGCATTCCGAAAAGACCACTCCCTCTGTGACTCCCTCGTCAGGTCCACACCCCACACCAACCCAACCTCCACTCCCAGCACCTTCCCCTGCAACCACAAGAAATGCAAAACTTGCGCCCACACCTCCCCCATTACTTCCCTCCAAGGCCCCAAGGGATCCTTCCATATCTGCCACAAATTCACCTGCACTCCACTTACATAATTTACTGCATCCTCTGCACCCAATGTGGCCTCCTTTATATTGGGGAGACAGGTCACCTACTTGCGGAACGTTTCAAAGAACACTTCTGGGACACCCGGACCAACCAACCCAACCACCCCGTGGCTCAACACTTCAACTCCCCCTCCCACTCCACCAAGGACATGCAGGTCCTTGGACTCCTCCATCGTCAGACCATAGCAACACGATGGTTGGAGGAAGAGCGCCTCATCTTCCACCTAGGAACCCTCCAACCACAAGGAACGAACTCGGATTTCTCCAGTTTCCTCATTTCCCTTCCCCCCACCTTGTCTCAGTCAAATCCCTCTAACTCAGCACCGCCTTCCTAACCTGCAATCTTCTTCCTGACCTCTCCGCCCCCACCCCCACTCCGGCCTATCACCCTCACCTTGACCTCCTTCCACCTATCGCATTTCCAATGCCCCTCCCCCAAGACCCTCCTCCCTACCTTTTATCTTAGCCTGCTGGACACACTTTCCTCATTCCTGAAGAAGGGCTCATACCCAAAACGTCGATTCTCCTGACCTGCTGCGCTTTTCCAGCAACACATTTTCAGCTCTGATCTCCAGCATCTGCAGTCCTCACTTCCCCCATAATGGTGGATAATCAAAGGAATCAGATGGGAAGGCTTACTGGCCTATTATACCAACATTAGGCCCTCAGTTATTCTCTCTTCCCATCCACAGGAAATAAGACTGATTGTTGCATAAAATTAATGGTACTGATTTGACGCTGATCCAATTTCTTTGCCATGCCTGACACTGCCATTGAACCAAAGACTTACTTGAAGATTGGTGATGGTAGATATTTCAGATGCAGAAACCCTGCCAAAGCTGATTTATGCAGTTGATTAAAAATAGTCTTAAAACAAATAAATTCGAAAAAAAAACATCCAGCAGAGAAATATATATCCCTTGCCATGTCACTAACAGCATGAGTGGCTTAGTTATAAGGATCAAAAGTAATCTCTGCTTTGAACGCAGATCTATGCTGAATTGCTTGATTTCAGCCACAGTTTTGAAGTTGCCCTCTCAATCCTGGAATAGGCGTAGAAAAATCAAACTGTAGAAAAATCAATCACGCATGATTGCAGTCCAAACATTCCTGCTCTGTGTTAACATGTATTGTATACTATCAACATTTTTGGAATTTGGATCTTGGAAGTCAATCAGATGGATTTTGGTCAGTTCTGTGAAAGTAATTTATTTTAACCATTAGAAAGTCATTTAGAACAATGACAAAATTGTATCATTTCTAAGAAGGCATGTGACCTAGTTAAGTGTCAAGCAGGACAGCTGTGGTGTCAATGAATGGAATGCTTACACTTCTGAGTTTACAACTGACAGAGAAAATAGATCAAAGACCATTAATTTAGCCTTCAATTTCAATTCAGAAGAATCAGGAGTTCAGCCCAGAAGGAAGGTTAGTTTTCTCCTAGCAGGACAATGCAGTTTTCAGTTCAGGAGAGAGGATTTTACCATAGCAGAAGGGATTTAGTTTGAAATGATCACAAGCATATTTATGGGTCTGCCAATAAAGTCAGTCATATAACATGCGGAATGGTAGAAATCCCAATGTGTTCATTCACCACGGAACATAAGGTTACGGTAAACAGTCGTAGAGAACCACATGGCCAATTTCTTAACTGGACCATCAAGGAAAGGAGTCATTTGACTCTTCCATGTGAATTTGAGCTCAGGATGGAGAGCAATAGGACATATTACAAAATTATTATTGACAACCTCATAAACAGAAGCTGAACTTTTTGTTAACCATCGTCAAAGAGTGTGGTGCAGTAAAAGCACAGCCGGTCAGGCAGCATCTGAGGTGCAGGAGAATCGATGTTTTGAGCATAAGCCCTTCATCAGTAATGAGGCTTGTGGGCCAAGGAAGCTGAGAGATAAATGGGAATGGGATGACACTGGGGGGAAGGTAGCTTGGAATGCAATAGGTAGATGTAGGTGGGGGTGAAAGTGATAGGTCGGAGAGGAGGGAGGAGCAGATAGGTGGGAAGGAAAATGGACAGGTAGGACAGGTCAAGAGGGTGGTGCGGAATTGGAAGGTTGGATCTGGAATAAGTTGGGCTGAGGAGAAACAAGAAAACTAGTGAAATCCACATTGATCCTGTGTAGGTGAAGGGTCCCAAGGCGGAAGATGAGGCATTCTTCCTCCAGGCATCGGGTGGCTAGAATTTGGTGGTGAAGGACCTGCATGTCCTTGGCAGAGTGGGAGGGGGAGTTAAAGTATTTGGCCACAGGGTGGTGGGTTGTTTAGTGTGTGTATCCCAGAGATGTACTCTAAAACATTCCGCAAGTTGGCATCCTGTCTCCCCAGTGTAGAGAAGACTACATTGGGAGTAATGGATACAGTAGATGACGTGTGTCGAAGGTAAATCTCGATTGGATGTGGAAGGATCCTTTTGGGCCTTGATTGGAGGTAAGTGGGGAGGTGTGGGCACATGTTTTGTGCTTCTTGCGGTGGCAGGGGAAGTTGCAGGGAGGGGATGGTGGAGTGGTGAGGGCGCATGGACCTAACAAGGGAGTCACGGAGGGAATGGTCTCTCTGGAATGCAGGTAGGGGTGGGGAGGGAAATATATCCCTTGTGATGGGGTCTGTTTGTAATGGCAGAGGATAATGCGATGTATCCAGAGGTTGGTGGAGTGAAAGGTGAGGACCGGAGGGGGGGGGGTTCTGTCCTTGTTGCGAATGGAGGGGGCATTCCCTCCAGCCCCACTCCCCTCCCATTTGTCTCTCAGCCCCTTTGGGCCACAAGCCTCATTCCCGATGAAGGGCTTATGCTCAAAACGTTAATTCGAATGCTGCCTGACCAGCTCCACACTCATCAACTCTGATCTTCAGCATCTGCAGTCTTCACTTTCTCCTGTTTGTTAACCATGCAAACTTGATACTGAAATAAGGTGCATCAAAGCCATCCTGCAGGGTATTGGCTACCCTGATCAATCATTTCTCATTGCACATTACACAAACTTTTGGACGGCCCTAGCCAGACACTCTTCATTCTGGAAAGTGCCCAGTCTATCCCATGGAAGGGATGCAGCTAACTCTTTCACGCTGTTGCTCTGTAATAATAACACAAGTGATATTCACCACAAATGGGATGTTGCCACTAAACTAAAACAACATTCTGCCTATCACACAACTGAATAGTATGGTGTATGAATTTCAGAAGCAGTGTGAGGCCAGGTATGTAGGCCATGAGTCCCAGAGATTGGTGTACTATATCAAACAGCATGTCCCTTTGGATGTTCACAACAAGAAACCAGACCCAACCAGCCTGCACTTGCAAAATGTGAAAGCCAGTGTCTAAGATTAGATCTGATTCTGCAATTGGACAACATTTGTGACATAATTCTGAATGTGGGAGAACTATGCTGACAGCTGATTTAAAATTGTGAGTTGGGCCCACAGTGTGATGTAACTGTGTACGTTGGAAGTACAGTACATTAATAAGGAGGGATAGTTCCTTTGCAGACAGGAAGAACATGCACTGTGCTTGTTTCAACCCAACAAAATAGGTGACAGTCATTCACAGGTTCATTTCCAGGGCAATGTCCTGACCAATCAGAGTTAACCTTTTGAGAGCATATACTTGCACAGGTGACATTTCATTGGAAATAGGTTCCATGGAAGAAAGAGAGCTTGTTTTAATCTTATTGACAACCTCATGAAGAGGCCCAATTTTATGTAAGCAAAAGGAATTTGTGCATAATATTACATCTTTTTCATCCAAACAAATGTGTCGTGGAGGTTGCCGGTTTCTGCTGCATTCCCATAGCAACACATTGAAGAAGCAGAAACTACCTGCCTCATCTGAGAATGAAGATTGACAGTTAACTGTTCTTGCTGCAACTCCAATCCAAAGATGGCATAACTGATCAGCATTCTCTTCTCATGCTCTATGATTTGGTGTCTCTTTTCTGAAGTCTGTTTCTTGCATCTAGTCCTCATGATTACAAAATGAAAAGCTTTGACTTCTTAGCAATGCTTAAATCGCTAATAGTGGGAATTTACCATTGAGTGATGTATTTTGACCCTTTTGGGCTAATTATGGCAAACAATCACTGTAAATCTGCAAAATACCAATATACCAAGTAAAGCCACACTGGTGGAGCGATTTACCTGTTGTGTTTCCTGTATTACAATAATGACAACCAACGTTCCCTGTAATATTTTGTTCCACTATACAGAGCTGGGAGGTCTATGTGCAGCAGCCACAGTGTTCCCTGATTGGCATATGCAGAACCTCCCACAGCTGCAAGGTCATGCACCTTGAAGAGAATGTTAGTGAGAGCATTTCAAAAGTAAATAATTGGCTGTAAAAGCCTTTGGACATCCTGAGGCTGGGTAGGGTACAATATAAAATCATATCTTTATTTCTTTATTCGTTTCTATTGGGCAGCTACTAGAATTGTACAAAGTTAAAAATCACACAACACCAGGTTATAGTCCAACAGGTTTAATTGGAAGCACACTAGCTTTCGGAGCGACGCTCCTTCATCAGGTGATAGTGGAGGGCTCAATCCTAACACAGAATTTTTAGCAAAAATTTACAGTGTGATTATACATTGAAAAATTGATTGTCTGTTAAGCCTTTCATCTGTTCGAATACAGTGATAGTTTCACTTCTTTCATGTGTAAATCACAAAACCTTTTTAAAAAAAAGTTGCATTCTCGGGTTAGTTGTTAACAATGGTGATAGCTAGACAATATGTTGAAGGTGTTAGCCCCCTGTGTTCTCTGTCTATGCCATGGTTTTTAGATTGATTCTAATCTAAAAGCTGAGATAACAGAGTTTTACATAAACTCATGCAGTTTTTGAGCTAAGAGTTCTACATGAATGCATGCAGTTTTTGAGCAAAGTACAATGTAACCCTTCAAGTACAAATTCACCCCACAAAATATATGTGCATGTGGGTCTTTGTCTGTCTGTGTGTGTCTGTCTGTCTGGGTTGAAGTTTGTGAGTGTGAGAAAGTGTATGTGTGTGTGTAGTGAGTGCAGAGTGTCTTAAGTCTGTGAGGGGGTGCATGTGTGAGTGTGGGAATGTGTGTGTTGTAAGGGTGTGTGTGGGTGTCTGTGTGCACGTCTGTGTGTATGTGTGTCCGTGAATGTGTGTATAGGAGTGCCTGTGAGTGTGAGAGAGTGTGTGTTTAGGAGTATCTGTGCATGTGTATCTAGTGCAATGGTGGTCACCCGTAATGTGACATGAGCCCAAGGTCCCGGTTGAGGCCCTCCCTATGGGTACCGAACCAAAAATGTGAGGTAAAGTTCTGTCTGGAAACCATGCAGACTGTCAAGCTCCCATATTTGTTCCCACTCTGCTGGGTCAGCAAATACCAAAATTGACCTCCACATCCCTTACTGATGGCGTGAAAAAATCTGGCATGGTGCAGATGTCAGATACGTCTGTAGTGTTACAAATGGGTCTGAAAGGGAGAATATTGAGGAGTGCTATAAGAACCCTCCAATATGTTGAGTCATATGAACTCTGGGCAGAACAGTTTGGGAATCTCACAGGTGTGGCACCTAAATCTGGTCCTCCTTAAAGTCTCTGTTCCAACATTTATCATATCAATGTAACCTGTAGCTAGTTGCCAATGTGTAATAAATACACTGAAAACAAATATTGCTGCAGATCACAGCAGGTCAGGCAGCACCCATGGAAAGACAGCAATGTTTTGAGTGTAGATAACTCTTTAATTTTTTTCTGGGCTCCATTGACGCTTTGAGCTTCTCTGTACTGAGCTCACCCACAGGCTGACCACTAGCCAACAGCAAGTATTTACATTTTATGTGAATTATGGTCTCTATTGGTGTTTTACTGCCCAACAGAAAGCCGAGCCTATGAATCAGGTTCACTCCTGGTCAGGGTGGGGAGGGGGATGGTTTCCTGTTTGAAACACTAACAACAGTGCTCACCACCACCACTGCCCAGATAATATTGAAGTCTGAGGGTCTGAGATTCAAGCTGCAAACCATTTACCCAGTTGCCCCATTTTGTATCATTTAATTATCCACTTATGGCATCTCAAATATCATGTCTTCTGACCTACTTCCTACAGGAAGCGAGGAAAGCATAATTGGAACCTACTTATCTATCATTCAGAAGGGCACATTCCTTGGAGCCTTGTAGACCTCAGTAATTTTTTCATTATCCTTACACTAACTTGCCTACTATTAATTATATTATTTCTTATGGTTTCACAATCATGATGTAATTACCACATACTATAATCAAATTTTTATCGATTGAATTACCCAGCTTTACGTCTATATTGTGGCTAATAACAGGCAAAGTCCATCTCTGTACTGATGAATGATTGCTTTTGGATTGGAGGGTTCTTAACAGGACCAATATATTTTCCTTTAATGACCTCAACATAAGTGTGCAGGGTGCAATTTCAATGTTTGCAAATTACACAATAATGTAGTATTGTGAACTCTGAGGAGGATAGTGGTAAATTTCATAACTGAGCTTGAGAAATGGACAGACACATGGCAGTTTCAAATTAAATAGTAAAATGTGAATTGACTCAGTTTGGTCGGAAGAATAGTGTGATGCCATATAAAATAAAGTATTTTCATGGAGTTGTAGGAGCAAAGGGACTTGGAACATATATGTACACGTTATTGAAGAATTCAGAGATGTGGTGCATAGTGGTCATGTCAATGGGCTAGTAATACAGACACCCAAGCTATAGCTCTGAGCACATGATTGAATCCCCAATGACAGGGATTTTTGAATTTAAATTCAATTGATAAATTTGAAATATAAAGGTAGTCTCACTGATGGTGGCCATGACAGCTCAACTCTGTATGGAATGCTCTGCCCCAGAAGGCAGTGGAGGCCCAGTCTGTGGATTCATTTAAGAAAGAGTTGGATAGAGCTCTCAAGGATTGTGGAATTAAGGGTTATGGCAATAAGGCAGGAACAGGATACTGATTAAGGATGATCAGCCATGATCATATTAAATGGTGGTGCAGGCTCGAAGGGCAGAATGGCCTACTCCTGCACCTATTGTCTATTGTCTAACTATTATTATAGAAACCTTTTTAGTTAACTAATGTCCTTTAGTGAAAGAAATCTGCTGTCTTTACCCAGTCTGACCTGTGTGATCCACAGCAATGTGGTTGATTCTTAGCTGTCCTCTGAAATAGTCTAGCAAGCCATTCATTCGAGAGCAATTAGGGATAGGGAATAAACGCACACATCTCATGAAAATATAAAGAGAAAAGGGACCGGTGAGGGTGACAAAAATGTTGACAAAGCTTCAGGTATCCATCATATTCCAGATTTATGTACATACTGTGTTAGGAAATCCTCCTGCACACATTGGACAAAAACTGGCCAATCCAAAGTACTTGAATTATCATACTCCCAGTCAATATTTGGAAAGTTCAAGCTCCCCATAACAACTACCCTGCCACTCTTGCTCCTACTGAGGATCATCTTTGCTACACTATCCTTTACATCTCTGGAACTATTCAGGGGCCTATAGAAAATTCCCAACAGGGTCACCTTTCCTTTCCTGTTTCTAATCTCAGCCCATACTACCTCAATAGATTAGTCCTCAAACATCCTTTCTGCAACTCTAATACTGTCCTTGACTAACAGTGCCACACCATCCCCTCTTTTACTATTTTCTCTATTCTTACTAAAACATCTAAATCCCAGAACCTGCAACAACCATTCCCGTCTCTGCCCTGCCCATGTGTCTGAAATGGCCACAGCATTAAAATCCCAGGTACCAACCCATGCTGCAGGTTCACCCATCTTATTCCAAATGCTCCTGGCGTTGGGGTAGACACACTTCAAACTAGCTTCTTGTCTGCCGATGCCTTCTTGCAATCTTGAAATCTTAGTTCTGACTTCACTACTCTCAACCTCCCATATACTTGAACTACAATTTTGGTTCCCATCCCCCTGCTGAATTAGTTTAAACTCACCCAAAGAGTATTAGCAAATTTTCTCTCCAGGGTATTGGTACCCCTCTGGTTCAGGTGAAGACCATCCTGTTTGTAGAGGTCTCACCTACCCCAGAAAGAGCCCCAATTATCCAGGAATCCAAAACCTTCCCTCCTGCACCATCCCTGTAGCCACGTGTTCAACTCCTCTCTCTCCCTATTCCTTGCCGTGCTAGTATGTGGCACGGGCAACAAACCAGAGACAACAACTCTGTTTGTTCTAGCTCTAAGCTTCCACCCTACCTCCCTGAATTTCTGGATTAATTCCCTATCTCTCTTCCTACCTATGTCGTTGGTGACTATGTGGAGCACAACTTGGGGCTGCTTCCCCTCCCCCTCAAGGATCCCTAAAACACGATCAGAGACATCATGAACTCTGGCACCTGGGTGACAATACTCCAACCGTGAATCTCTCTCATTCCCACAGAACAGCCTATCTGTCCCCTAACTATGGAGTCCCCAATGACTAATGCTCTGTTCCTCTTCCCCTTCCCTTCTGACCAAAAGGGCCAGACTCTGTGCCAGAGATCTGTGCCTCATTGCTTACCCCTATAAGTCATCCTCCCAACAGCATCCAAAATGATATACTTGCTGTTGAAGGGAACAGCCACACAGGATCCCTGCACTGCCTGCTAGTTCCCTTTCTGCCCCTGACGGTAACCCATCTACCTTCTTCTTTTCTATGAGGTGTGACTGCCTCTCTGTAACTCCTCTCAATAACCCCCTCCACCTCCTGAATGATCCGAAGTTCATCCAGCTCCAGTTCCTTAACGTGGTTTTCAAGGAGCTGGAGTTGGGTACACATCCCATAGATGCAGTCAGCAAAGATAGTAGGAGTGACCCTTACCTCCCACATTCTGCAGGAGGAACATTCAATTGCCTAACCTCCATTCACACTATTCTAAACTACTGAAAAACTAAAAAAAAGTATAGAAACCAGTCACCTTACCAATCAGCACACAGAACCTTTTTTATTTGGTTAGAGGAGGAGGATGGTGGGAGACACCACCCAAGTAGTGTTTTGGGTAAAACAACCATCCGAATATAAAGTCTCACTTACCCAGCAGTCCCGTGTCGACTCCTGTTCAGTGTGTGCTCTGCCTATGCAGGAGGCAAACCTCTATATTTTAAAAAATTTACCTTCCTGTCAGGCCTTGGTCCCCATTGTCGCTCCTCCCACTCCAACTGCCACAGAAAAAAAATGAAGAATGCTGAACTCCTGAAGTAAGCTTTTATGCCTTTTAAAATTTACCTTCCTGCAGGCCTCTGGTCCTTGCTGTTGGAAAAAAAATGAAGCTTACTTGTAAGGTCCTGGAGAGTATCACTGAATAAAGAGACCTTGAAGTGCAGGTTCATAGCTCCTTGCAAGTGGAGTTCCAGATAGGTAGGATAGTGAAAAAGACATTTGGTATGCTTGCCTTTATTGTTCAGTGCACTAAGTATCGGAATTGCAATAGTACAGGATATTGATTAGGCCATTTTTGGAAAATTGTGTCAATTCTGGTCTGCGTTAGGAAAGATGTTGTGAAACTTGAAAGGATTCAGAAAAGATTTACAAGATATTGCCAGGATTGGAGCAATAGGGAGAGGCTGAATAGGCTGGGGCTATCTTCCCAGGAGCCTTGGAGGCTGACGGGTGATGTTATAGAGGTCAATATAATCATGAGGGGCATGGATAGGCTGAATAGCCAAGGTCTTTTCCCCAGTGTCAGGGAGTCCAAAACTAGAGGGTATAGGTTTAAGGTGAGAGGGGAAAGATTTAAAAAGTACCTAAGGGGCAACTTTTTGACACAGCAAGTAGTGCGGGTGTGAAATGAGCTGCCAGAGAAAGTGGTGGAGGCTGGTACAATTATAACATTTAAAAGACATCTGGATGGGTATACAAATAGGAAGGGTTTAGAGAGATATGGGCCAAATGCAGGCAAATGGGACGAGATTAATTTGGTTATCTGATCAGTATGGGCAAGTTGGACCGAAGGGTCTGTTTCCATACTGTATATCTCTATGACTCCATGATTTTAAGTCACATTGCTCCTGATCACTGTACAATGACCAAAAGTACACTGGGACCAATTTTCTGGGCCACAGTCATGAGGTCAACTTTTACAAGAATGTATATGCTATGTAAATTAGACTTGCAAAATTATCTTACATCAACCGGATGGGAATATATTATATTTACCTTACCAATCATCAATTACCAACATAAGATACTGAATGATTCCATTAAGCCTTTCTTACCCACAATCAAAGCAAATGTCAGAGTTAGCAACAAGAGGCCTAATAGGGAAGACAGATGAACGCAGGGCATGATTAGGAACATGGGACTGAGATTTTATAGAAATTACAGAAATGTGGCTCATGGATGGACAGGACTGGCAGCTTAATGTTCCAGGATACAAATGCTATAGGAAGGACAGAAAGGGAGGCAAGGGAGGAGGGGGAGTGGCATTATTGATAAGGGTTAGGATTCGAGCTGTACTTAGGGAGGATATTTCTGGGAATACTTCCAGGGAAGTCATTTGGGTGGAACTGAGAAATAAGAAAGGGATGATCATCTTATTGGGATTGTATCATAGACACTCTAATACTATGGGGAGGCATGGTGGCTCAGTGGATAGCACTGCTGCCTCACAGCACCAAGAACACAAGTTTGATTCCAGCCTCAGGCTGTGTGAAGTTTGCACATTCTCCCCATGTCTGCGTGGGTTCCCTCTGGTTGCACCGATTTCCTCCCACAATCCAAAGATGTGGAGGTTAGGTGAATTGGCCAAGCTAAATTACCCATAGTGTTCAGGAGTCTATAGATTAGGTGCATTAGTCAGGGTAAATATAGAATAATAAGGTAGGGGGTGGGTTACTCTTCGGAGGTCAGAGTGGACTTGTTGGGCCGAAGGGCCTGTTTGGATACTGTAGGGATTCTGTACAGATTCTAGTAAGATTCTAGAATAGTCAGCGGGAAATTGAGGAGCAAATGTATAAGGAGATTTCCGTTATCTGTAAGAATAATAAGAGTGATTATGGTTGGAGATTTTAACTTTCCAAACATAGACTGGGACTGCCATAGTGTTTAGGGTTTAGATGGAGAGGAATTTCTTAAATGTGTACAAGAAAATTTTCTGATTCAGTATGTGGATGTACCTACTAGAGAAGGTGCAAAACTTGACCTACTCTTGGGAAATAAGGCAGGGCGGGTGACTGAGGTGTCAGTGGGGGAGCACTTTGAGGACAGCAACCATAATTCTATTAGTTTTAAAATAGTGATGGGAAAAGAGAGACCGAATCTAAACATTGAAGTTCTAAATTGGAGAAAGGCTAATTTTGACGGTATTAGGAAAGAACTTTCGAAAGCTGATTGGAGGCAGATGTTTGCAGGTAAAGGGACGGCTGGAAAATGGGAAGCCTTCAGAAACGAGATAACAAGAATCCAGAGAAAGTATATTCCTGTCAGGGTGAAAGGAAAGACTGGTAGGTATAGGGAATGCTGGATAACTCAAGAAATTGAGGGTTTGGTTAAGAAAAAAAAAGAAGCATATATCAGGTATAGACAGAATAGATCAATTGAATCCTTAAAAGAGTATAAAGGCAGTAAAGAGGGAAATCAGGAGGGCAAAAAGTGGACATGAGATAGCTTTGGCAAATAGAGTTAAGGATAATCCAAGGGTTTTTATAAATGCATTAAGGACTAAAGGGTAACTAGGGAGAGAATAGGGCCCCTTAAAGATCAGCACGGCAGCCTATGTGTGGAGCTGCAAGAGATGGGGAAGATACGAAATGAGTATTTTGCATCAGTGTTTACTGTGGTGAAGGACATGGAATATATAGAATGTAGGGAAATAGATGGTGGTATCGTGAAAAATGTTCATATTACAGAGGAGGAAGTGCTGGATGTCTTGAAACGCATAAAAGTGGATAGGTCCGCAAGTCCTGATCAGGTGTATCCTAGAACTCTGTGGGAAACTAGGGAAGTGATTGCTGGGCCTCTTACTGCGATATTTGTATCATCGACAGTTACAGGTGAGGTGCCAGAAGTATGGAGGTTGACTAACATGGTACCACTATTTAAGAGAGTTGGTAAGGAAAAGCCAGGGAACTATAGACCAGTGAGCCTGATGTCAGTGGTGGGCAAGTTGTTAGAGGGAATCCTGAGGGATAGAACTTACATGTACTTGGAAAGACAAGGACTGATTAGAGATAGTCAACATGGCTTTGTGCGTGAGGAATCATGTCTCACAAACTTGATTCAGTTTTTTGAAGAAGTAACAAAGAGGATTGATAATGGCAGAGCAGTAGAAGTGATCTATATGGACTTCAGTAAGGTGTCTCCCATGGGAGACTGGTTCGCAAGGTTAGATCTCATGGAACACAGGGAGAACTAGCCATTTGGATGCAGAACTGGCTCGAAGATAGAAGGTGGTGGTGGAGGGTTGTTTTTCAGATTGGAGGCCTGTGACCAGTGAAGTGCCACAAGAATCAGTGCTGGGTCCTCTACTTTTCATCATTTATATAAATGATTTGGATGTGAACATAGAAGGTATAGTAAGTTTGCAGATTATACAAAATTGGAGGTGTAGCAGAAAGTGAAGAAGGCTACCTCAGAGTACAATGGGATCTTGATCAGATGGGCCAATGGGCTGAGGAGTGGCAGATGGAGTTTAATTTAGATAAATGCAAGGTGCTGCATTTTGGGAAAGCAAATTTTAGCAGGACTTATACACTTAATGGTAAGGTCCAAAGGCGGGTTGCTGAGCAGAAGTGCAGGTTCATAGTTCCTTGGAAGTAGAGTTACAATTAGATGTGATAGAAGAAGGCATTTAGTATGCTTTCCTTTATTGGTCAGAGTATTGAGTACAGGAGTTGAAAGGTCATGTTGTGGTTGTACAGGACATTGGTTAGGCCATTTTTGCAATAGTGCACATGCATTTCTAGTCTCCTTCCTATCGGAAGGATGTTGTAAAACCTGAAAGGGTTCAGAAAGGATTTACAAGGATGTGGCCAGGGTTGGAGGAGTTGAGCTGTAGGGAGAAGCTCAACAGGCAGGAGCTGTTTTCCCTGGAGCATCAGAGGCTGAGGGGTGATCTTATAGAGGTTTATAAAATCATGAGGGGCATGGATAGAATAAATACGCAAAGTCTTTTCCCTCAGGTATGGGAGTCCAGATCTAGAGGTATAGGTTTAGGGTGAGAGGGGAAAGATATAAAAGAGACCTAAGGGGCAACTTTTTAACACAGAGGGTTGTGTGTGGTTGGAATGAGCTGCCAGAGGAAGTAGTGGAGGCTGGTACAATTACAATATTTAAGAGGCATCTGGATGGGTATATGCATAGGAAGGGTTTAGAGAGATATGGGCCAAGTGCTGGCAAATGGACCTAAATTAGGTTAGAATAACTGGTCG
Organism: Chiloscyllium punctatum; assembly: GCF_047496795.1. Taxonomy (NCBI): domain Eukaryota; kingdom Metazoa; phylum Chordata; class Chondrichthyes; order Orectolobiformes; family Hemiscylliidae; genus Chiloscyllium; species Chiloscyllium punctatum. The sequence goes on from NC_092746.1 coordinate 72,185,558, forward strand.
GCATGGACAAGTTGGGCTGAAGGGTCTGTTTCTGTGCTGCACATCTCTATGTCTCTATGTTTCTTAATTTCAGAATTATTAATTGAAACAATGATCCAGATCTTCCAGTCTTTGACTATTTAGTGATATGGCATAGACCTCTCAGAAGTTCTGGGACACTGATTGTGTAATAATTACCCAGGATATTTGAACATCCAATAGGCCATTACTCTGCATTTGGAAACATCTGAAAAAGTCGCCGACTCTGAGTCAGAATGGAGATTTTGGAGGGTTATGCCTTATTTAATAGTTACTCGGGAAAAGATAGCGATTAAACCCCAATCTAATACCAGACTAATTATACTACTGCACCCTCCAAATACTCATATTGATTCTGCTTTACATTCAACCGCCTTCCTCAAAATAGAAACCTGAAAGTTGTTCACCCTCCAGTGACCACTGGCCCCACAGACACAAGCCCTGAACAAATCCCCTGACAACTCCTTACCCCTCCTCTCTACTGGCCACAACCCAACCAGACCCCCACACCCTGGCACCCAACATCTGTGCCTATGGACATGTGACCAATCGATATACACCCTCCAACCCCAAATTGACCCCTAACACATCCCCAACCTCTATGGACACAAACATTCCCTATCGACATCCAATCAACATCCCCCAAAACCTAGTCCACTCTGCCCCTAATCCATGCACTTTGCATATGACCATCCACATCCTCTGGCCCCTACATCTCACACACCTGACATCCTAATACCCACCCTCTGGAACTCTACTGCCTCACCAATCTGCCAGCCTATCCCTCCATTCACCTGTCACCCTTCCCCAACCCTAACCCTTGTCACTCTCTTACCGTACATGCTCCCCTTCCCTCAGTAGCTGTCATGTAACCATGAAAAATGGCAGATAGTGCCCTAAAAGGAATGTGTTTTCAGTGTTAATCCATTCTGCTGCTGTCTGCATGGTTCGCTGGGCTGATTCAGTGACAAAATGTCCTGCCTCAGAGATTCAGCAAGAGATCTCCTGCAAAGGGGCATGTGGACAACCTTTTGAGTGATCTGATTGGGAAACAGGAATTCCAACTCAGATTAGAAGGTTCAAGCCATTGAGTGTGCAAAGTAGGAGATAGAACATAGAACATAGAAGAATACAGTGCAGTACAGGCCCTTTGGCCCTCGATGTTGCGCCGATCAAAGCCCACCTAACCTACACTAACCCACTATCCTCCATATACCTATCCAATGCCTGCTTAAATACCCATAAAGAGGGAGAGTCCACCACTGCTACTGGCAGGGCATTCCATGAACTTACGACTCGCTGAGTGAAGAACCTACCCCTAACATCAGTCCTATATCTACCCCCCCTTAATTTAAAGCTATGCCCCCTTGTAATAGCTGACTCCATACGTGGAAAAAGGTTCTCACTGTCAACCCTATCTAACCCTCTAATCATCTTGTACACCTCTATCAAGTCACCCCTAAACCTTCATTTCTCCAATGAAAACAACCCCAAGTGCCTCAGCCTTTCCTCATAGGATCTTCCTACCATACCAGGCAACATCCTGGTAAACCAGGCAACATCCTGGTTTAATTGATGAAATAAATCATCAACATTACAAAGACACTTCAGTTGTGTCATGGTTTCATCTGTATGTGCTTAAATGCACAAATTGGTATCTAGTCTTCTGCTGGGAGGATGTGACAGAACTTGGAGATATCTAAAGATGTGCAGGTTAGGTGAATTGGCCATGCTAAATTGCCCATAGTGTTAGGTGAGGGGGTAAATGTAGGGGAATGGGTCTGGGTGGGTTGCTCTTCAGAGGGTCGGTGTGGATTTGTTGGGCTGAAGGGCCTGTTTCCACACTGTAAGTAAGTAATCTAATATCAGTGTGTTTCATCACCACATCTGTTGAGGTACATTTCTGTTCCTTCTGAATCCTCTTCTCTTGGATAAATTCACCTTTTGCACTATTAACTATTTCTGGAACAACTCCCTTGACCTCAGGGAAGCATCTATATATGACTAATACACCTATACTTGACTGATATGGACACACAATCTTGCAAAAGACAAAAAGCATGATACAATCCAGGAAAAAGCAGTTTGCTTGTTTGGCACCAATTCCATATAGAACATAGAACATAGAACATAGAACAATACAGCACAGAACAGGCCCTTCGGCCCACGATGTTGTGCCGAACTTCTATCCTAGATTAAGCACCCATCCATGTACCTATCCAAATGCCGCTTAAAGGTCGCCAATGAATCTGACTCTACCACTCCCACGGGCAGCGCATTCCATGCCCCCACCACTCTCTGGGTGAAGAACCCACCCCTGACATCTCCCCTATACCTTCCACCCTTCACCTTAAATTTATGTCCCCTTGTAACACTCTGTTGTACCCGGGGAAAAAGTTTCTGACTGTCTACTCTATCTATTCCTCTGATCATCTTATAAACCTCTATCAAGTCACCCCTCATCCTTCGCCGTTCCAACGAGAAAAGGCCGAGAACTCTCAACCTATCCTCGTATGACCTACTCTCCATTCCAGGCAACATCCTGGTAAATCTTCTCTGCACCCTCTCCAAAGCTTCCACATCTTTCCTAAAGTGAGGCGACCAGAACTGCACACAGTACTCCAAATGTGGCCTAACCAAAGTCCTGTACAGCTGCAACATCACCTCACGACTCTTGAATTCAATCCCTCTGCTAATGAACGATAATACTCCATAGGCCTTCTTACAAACTCTATCCACCTGAGTGGCAACCTTCAAAGATCTATGTACATAGACCCCAAGATCCCTCTGTTCCTCCACCTGACCAAGAACCCTACCATTAACCCTGTATTCCGCATTCTTATTTGTTCTTCCAAAATGGACAACTTCACACTTGGCAGGGTTGAACTCCATCTGCCACTCCTCAGCCCAGCTCTGCATCATATCTAAGTCCCTCTGCAGCCGACAACAGCCCTCCTCACTGTCCACAACTCCACCTATCTTTGTATCATCTGCAAATTTACTGACCCACCCTTCGACTCCCTCATCTAAGTCATTAATAAAAATTACAAACAGCAGAGGACCCAGAACTGATCCCTGCGGAACTCCACTTGTAACTGGACTCCATGCTGAATATTTACCATCTACCACCACTCTCTGACTTCGACCGGTTAGCCAGTTTTCTATCCAATTGGCCAAATTTCCCTCTATCCCATGCCTCCTGACTTTCCGCATAAGCCTACCATGGGGAACCTTATCAAATGCCTTACTAAAATCCATGTACACTACATCCACTGCTCTACCCTCATCCACATGCTTGGTCACCTCCTCGAAGAATTCAATAAGACTTGTAAGGCAAGACCTACCCTTCACAAATCCGTGCTGGCTGTCCCTAATCAAGCAGTGCCGTTCCAGATACTCGTAAATCCTATCCCTCAGTACCCTTTCCATTACTTTGCCTACCACAGAAGTAAGACTAACTGGCCTGTAATTCCCGGGGTTATCCCTATTCCCTTTTTTGAACAGGGGCACAACATTCGCTACTCTCCAGTCCCCTGGTACCACCCCCGTTGCCAGTGAAGACGAGAAGATCATTGCCAACGGTACTGCAATTTCCTCTCTTGCTTCCCACATAATCCTAGGATATATCCCGTCAGGCCCGGGGGACTTGTCTATCCTCAAGTTGTTCAAAATGTCCAACACATCTTCCTTCCTAACAGATATCTCTTCTAGCTTATCAGTCCGTTTCACACTCTCCTCTTCAACAATACAGTCCCTCTCGTTCGTAAATACTGAAGAGAAGTACTTGTTCAAGACCTCTCCTATCTCTTCCGACTCAATACACAGTCTCCCACCACTGTCCTTGATCGGACCTACCCTCGTTCTCGTCATTCTCAGGTTTCTCACATACGCATAGAATGCCTTGGGGTTATCCTTGATCCTATCCGCCAGGGATTTTTCATGCCCTCTCTTAGCTCTCCTAATCCCTTTCTTCAGGTCCCTTCTGGCTATCCTGTATCCCTCCACTGCTCTGTCTGAACCTTGTTTCCTCAACCTTATGTAAGCCTCCTTCTTCCTCTTTACTAGACATTCAACCTCCCTCGTCAACCAAGGCTCCCTCACACGACCATTTCTTTCCTGCCTGATCGGTACATACATATCAAGGACACGTCGTATCTGCTCCTTGGAAAAGTCCCACATTTCCACCACATCCTTCCCTGACAGCCTATGCTCCCAACGTATGCTCCTCAAATCCTGTCTTACAGCATCGTAATTTCCCTTCCCCCAATTGTAAAAACTTCCTTGTTGTGTGCACCTATCCCTCTCCATAACCAAGGTGAAAGTGACAGAATTGTGGTCGCCATCACCAAAATGTTCACCCACTAACAAGCCCACCACTTGTCCCGGTTCGTTACCGAGTACCAAATCCAATATGGCCTCCCCTCTGGTTGGACAATCTACATACTGCGTTAGAAAAGCTTCCTGGACACACTGCACAAACACCGCCCCATCCAATCTACTTGATCTAAAGAGCTTCCAATCAATATTTGGGAAGTTGAAGTCGCCCATGACTACGACCCTGTGGCTTCTGCACCTTTCCAAAATCTGTTTCCCAATCTGTTTCTCCACATCTTTGCTGCTATTGGGGGGCCTATAATAAACACCCAACAAGGTGACTGCACCTATGTATCCAGTCCATACACCACTGACACACTGTAGCAACAGTGTGTACAATCTACAAGATGCAATGCAGAAATTCTCCAAAGATCCTGAGGCAGCCCCTTCCCAACTCATGAACACTTCCATCCAGAAGGACAAGGGCACCAGGTAAACAGGAATATCACCACTTGCAAGTTCCTGTCCAAGCCACTCACCATCCTGACTTGGAAATATATTGCTGTTCCTGCACTATCATTATGTCAAAATCCTGGAATTCCCACCTTAAGAGCATTGTGGGTCTACAGCACATGGGCTGCAGTCGTTCAAGGAGGCAGTTCACTATCACCTTCTCAAGGGCAACTAGGGAGGAACAATAAATGCTGGCCCAGCCAGCAAGGTCTATGTCCCATGATTGAAGGAAAAGATCCATTCTCTCTGTTGAAGATGCACCCTTCTCCATTAATTACAGATTGGCTTTTATGGCGAAAATTAATAATGTTATTATTATTTGGTAACTCAGGTTCAAATGAAAAGGAAAATAGATTTTAGTTTCCTGTTCTGTAAAGGTCAAAAAGACATTTCAAACAGTGAATTAAAGATAAACATTCCTAAAAAAAAATCACGTGACTTCTGTGAATCAGCAGCAAGCCCATTGAGGAGATAATTGCACTGGTGTTTGCTGACTTGAATTTTAAAAACCACCAAAAGAAAGAGGGGATCCAGAAGTCGATTGCTTCAGCAAGAAAAAATCCTTAAAAGCAGAAATGCTTTGACTGTTAATAGTGGTCTAAACAGTTCAGGGCTGCATTTAAAAATCCAGAGTTGCTTGGAAGAAATCCAGAAACAGTAGGCTATGGAGATGACAGAGAGGAAGATATCCTACAAGTTTGTTTGATGACATGAGGTAAAATAACCCATATGAAGTAATGTGAGCTGAGTAAGCAGTTTGTTTAAAAATGTAAGTAAAATGTATTAAATTTAAAGAATGCTATTGATTAAATGCAGAAGTATATTGAATAGAAACCAACTGCTGCCGTACCATCTGAACAAGAAGCTTCAGCGTGAAGACGGGGTGATCCTTCACTGAATTTCTCATATCTATCAGGTTATTGCTGGGGCAGAAGTGTTGAATCTTTATTTCTTTCTGATATTTGCAATGAGCTTGTTTCAGATAATTGTTGTACGTCATAATATCATTTGTGTTCTCCTTTTATGTGACAAACTTTTATGTCCTTTCATTAAAAGTACATTGGCAGCCCTTTCAGTGACTGATCGCCACAATAAACTCAAAGAAAAGTTAAACCTTATCAAGCCAGGTCTTACTCTGGGAATTGACTTGTCCATTTCTACCTTCAGCTGGGACCCGGACACCTTTCGTGAAATATTAGGAAATCTCTCTAGTACAATGGTGTTTAAAGTAACTGAGGTCTAAACTAAGGATGAAAACATGCAAAACTTTTAGTGTCAAAAGCTCCATCTTCTAATTTTCAACAAAATCACCCAATACTATTGATTAAAGAGTGGCAGGTAAAGTTAAGATCAACTTGGAGAAAGTGAGGACTGCAGATGTTGGAGTCTAGAGTTGAAAAATGTGGTGCTGGAAAAACACAGCAGGCCAGGCAGCATCCGAGGAGCAGGAGAATCAATGTTTCAGGCATAAGCCCTTATCTTCCTGAAGATTTTCCAGCACCACATTCTTGAACTCTGGTCTCCAGCATCTGCAATCCTCACTTTCTCCTAGTTGATCTTAACCTATTGCGAATCCTCTTGTAAGGATGCCTTCCTTGAAGAAGCTCTCCTCCTCCCTCAGGTAAAGTTGAGTTTTATATCCATCCCCTTATCTAGTCATGTTGATACTGAGATGGCATCCAGATCAACAAATCACCAGCATCTTAATATGACATGACACTTACTCCCTAGCTTTCCAGGTTTTTGCTCACAAAAGCTAAGACACAGATAAGATATGGTTTTGGACTGACCCATTAACAAGTTGTTGCTGTCCCTAAGATCTTCATGGCTGCGTTTCTATCTTGATAAAGTATGTTTTGTTCGTATGAGTATTCTTCGTTTAAATTGCATTAGACATTTCTTTTCCCAACATTTACTCTGGGTACTGACTCAATTAGAATTCACATTTAGGCAAATCTTATGTATTTATCATGAAGACCCCCAGTGGAAATGTGAATAGTTTTGAGAGCACAGCAGATGAGCACAGGATCAAGCTGTAATAAAAGCCAAAAGAACTGCGGATGCTGTAAATTAGAAACAGAAGCAAAAATTGCTGGAAAAGCTCAGCAGGATCTGCACCATCTGTGGACAGAAATCAGAATTAACATTTCGGATTGAGTGACCCTTCCTCAGAACTGTTGGTAGCCAGGAAAATATCAGTCTATATGCAGACGATAGGGTGGGTGGGGTGGCGGGGTGAGGGTAAGGAATAAATAATCAATGGAAATAGAACCCAAAAAGAGAGAACAACAATTGGACAGACAAAGGTTTGGATAATGATGTAGCTATTAATGGGGCCCTTTGGTGGTTATCAGCACCTCGTTTTCAGCTTGGGGACCCTACAGCCTCCTAGACTCAATATCAAGTTCAATAAATTTAGGGCTTGAGCTCTCCCATTTCCTTACCCCAAACCCAGAACATCAGGCCTCATTATCACATAGTCTGCTGTTACACACAACCCATGTTAGCCATTAATAGTCCCCATTAATGGCTATTCACTCTCCCAGCCAGATCATTATCCACCCCTTTGTCTGTCCAACCTTTCTTCTCTCTTTTTGGGCTCTATCCCCACCTATTGTTCACTCCTTATCCCTTCTATCCACCCTATCATCTGCATATAAACTGACATGTTCCTAATTACCATCAATTCGGAGGGTCACTCGATCCGAAAGGTTAACTTTGATTTCTTTCCACAGATGCTGCTGAGCTTTTCCAGCAATTTCAAATCACGCTTGCAGTGACAAAACATTTCCTTTTTGGAACACTTGAGTCTGTTCCTCTTTGTCTTCTGTTCTACCTTCTCATTCACTATTTCTTTAAGTTTTCAACATCCATTCTGTGTTTTGTGATCTTTTAAATTTCCTTGAATTTTTCATGCTTCCTATTGCCTCATGCAAATAGCTGTTTTACTTAATCAGCTCATTCTGATGTTAAGCACTTTACATGTTATTTTATACTTTTCCCTGTGCACATGTTTGCTCTTATCCTTCTTGTTGTCCTTTGTTCTTTCACCATGTAAAAGAATGATGTAGAACCCACATCTTGAACATTAATTTATCTGTTCTCTGTACAGTTGCTGTCTATAACTGGTACTGTTTCAATAGCTCACTTTTTCTATTTCATTTTTACTTCTGTTTTATTATTGCTGTTGCTACATTGAATATTTTTAATATATTTACAGCAAACACTTAGTGGAGAAAATCTAGACTGTCTATTGATTATGTATCTCCTTGTTTTGCTTACCAGGCCAACCCTGAATGTATGGGTAACCCAAACTTATTGGTTTACATACGCTTTGTTGTAAGTATCTTTGAACAAGTTCTGTCAGTTATTTGTCACTTATTTCCAGTATCTCTGAAGTGCCTCTCTCTCTGTTGCAGTCCTGCCATCTTAATTTTAATCATTACCTTGTCTTGCTGCGATGGTGTTCGACGTAAAGCTCCATGGAACTTCATGCTTCTTTTATTATTTGTAAGTTGTGGTATAAATTAATATTAGTATTTTAAATATAACACACAGTGAAATATTACTTTAGTCTCTCTGGAGTCCACAATAGGACCATTGATCTAAACATGGGGTTAAGTGTTTGACCTCCATAGTTGCTTATCAGCTCATTCATCTCTAACAGTTAGCGTGTATTTCTTTGGATGGTCCAATGTTGAGTGCATCACTGCGATGTATGTCTTACCCTGGGGCTTCCCAAAGTGGGGGGGTGTCAGGACACCAAGTTGGTCATAAGCTGAAATATTGGGCTCTGTCCCTCCATTCTCACAGGTCTTCTGCTACCCCATTGATTTTCTCACTCCCAATGCCCTCGCACATTTTTCACTGAGGGGTAGCAATAATTTTCAAGTCTCAAAATAGGACCACCTTTGAGAAAAGTTTGGGAAGTACCATTCTACACTACTAAAAAGTCCTTGAGAGCAGATAAAAGCAAAGTTGCAATCTTTTTAATAGTGGTTGCACAACTGTAATTACATATAGTATAAATTCTGGGATGTATTATTGTTCAGTTTCTATGTCTCTCATCTTCCATTTTGTCTCATTTCATTAGCTTACTAAAAAGCTGCTTGATGGCATGACTGTTTTCCTCTAATGGTCACACTGAGTTCCTAAAACTTGCAGTTCATGTCACAGATCTGTTCAACTTCTGACACAGGTTGCCACTAAATTGCAAGATTCAGTGCCTGTAATATTGGCAGACATGATGTCCTTCAGATGGCATAAATAACATTAATTTTGATTTAAATCCTTCAGAAAATAAATTCATGATGTGAAACTCCTTTCACTTGCAGACAACTCTGGAAGGCTTGCTGTTGGGAGCTGTTTCAGTGTAAGTCTTTACAGGTATTTTGCTTAAATTACACCCTTTATGCAACATTAAACAAACATATGGATGTAATTTTAACTTGAATCATTTAATTCTTTTGCTTTTTAATCCTGCTTAGTTTTTATGGTGCTGATGCAGTAATGTGGGCTGTCGGTGCAACTACATTTGTGTCACTTGGACTAACACTATTTTCTCTGCAAACCAAGGTACCATTTACAATACTATACCCAATGTCTTCTAGTATTAAACAGCTCACTGCTGAAATCTAAATAGTTAAAATCTTTATTTTTTCAGTGGGACTTTACAGCAAGAAGTGGAATTTTATTTGTGGTGCTATTGGTTTTAATAGCATTTGGAATTCTATGTGCCATAATACAATCATTTGTAAGTTCTTTTTTAAACTTCTAATTACATTGTGAAGTTTAATTTTAAAAAATGTAAAACTATGTCTTCAATCATTTCTTGTAAAGGGCTAAATATGACAAATGTGCTGAATATGTTGAAGTTTAATTTCAAACACCTATTTTTACTGTCTGAAAGGAACATATGTAAATACTAAAAACATTTCTCAATTGGCCGTGCTGAGGTAATATTATCCAGTTTAGTATAGTCATTTGAAAACAATCATATTCTAATAATCATGAACAAGTCATGTTCAAGTTATCCTATCTTACATTAGATTTTCACACATAGTTTCCCCCAATTTCCATTATTTTAAATTGTTTATCTATTCCCATCTATTTTAAATTATTTGTCACTTTTTTGTTTCCATTCCACTCTTCCCACCATTTATTTCCTAGCCCCCTTCATACACATAACCTCACATTTCCTAGCAAGAGGGGAAGTGGAAGATATCTAAAGTAAAATGTTAAATTACAAAACTGATAATGGGGAATTGATAAATGTAGTATATTAAATTTTCAAAAGGCCGTTGGTAAGGTCCCACACAGGAGGCAGCTTATCGAAATTAAATTATATTGTAAAGGAGTTAGTGTGCTGGCTGGCATGGATAAAGGACTAGCTAACAGACATAAAACAGAGAATAGGAATAAATAGGTTATTTTCATTTTAGCAGACTGTGCCTAGTCTGGTACTGCAAGGATCAGTCATTGATAATGCTAATAATATATACATAAAGGATTTGGATGTGGGGACCAAACGTAACTTTTCCAATGTTGATGACACAAAGCTAAGCAGGATTGTATGTTGTGAAGATGTAAAATGTTTTCAGGAGGGTTTTGACAAACTTAGTGATTGGTCTAGAACATGACAGAATATAATGTGGGAAAATGTAAATTTATATGCAAAACAGGTGTGCTGGATATTTTTTTAAATGATAGAAGGGTGGAAAATGTAGATGTACAAAGGGACTCATGTCTTTATGAATAAATCACTGAAAGTTGACATGTAGGTGCAGAAAGTGATTAGGAAAGCTCATGGAATGTTAGCCTTTAGCCCAAGAGAATTTAAGTACAGGAATAGTGAGGTCTTGTTTCAAATTGCACAGGAACCTGGTTAGTCTTCACCAGAGTACTGTGTGCAGTTTTGATCTTCTTATCTCAGGGAAGATATTGTTGCCATAGAGGGAATGCAACAACAAAAATCAACAAATTTTACCAAGTGATGGCAGGAATGTTGCAATAAGAAAGATTTGGTAAACTGGGGCCGTATACTTCAGAGCTTTGAAGAATGAGAGACGATCTCATCGAAACTTACAAAATGCTTAAATGGATGGATATTGTAGATGCAGGTAAGATGCTGCCCCTGAATCAGGAGTCTACAACCGGGAGGTACAATTTAAAAATAAGGGGGACACTACTTAGGACAGATGAGTTTTTTTTAGTTGAAGGGTCGTGAATCTTTGGAATTCTCCACTCCAGAGAGCTATGGAAAGCCAGACTTTGAGTATATTTAAAGTTCAGGTTGATTATCAATGTGGCTAAAGGTTATGCAAATAGTGTGGACAGAAAGCACTGAAGAGTTGAGCAGCCATGATCAAATTAAGTGACAAGGCTTGATGGACAGAATGGACTGTTCCTGCATTCCTAACAATGTCAGTGTGTGTGTGTTTGGGGGAGGGGAGGGGAGGGGAAGGTGCGGGTTCCAGAAATGGTTCTATAAAGTACTTATTCCATCTCATTTTTACAACTGTTTGAAGGAATCTAGACTGAATACGATATGCTATAAAACAGTAGCTGAATTTATATGGTGATCATAACCTACATATGAATAGGAAACAGGTAAATGATATGATGAACACCTCGCTCTCTCTTAGGTAATGGCAAAGCAAGTGGATTTGTGTTTTGTATTGACCATTTGATGAAAGAATCCAATCAATATGTGGTTACTTATATAGGAGATATTTTGATTATTTGTGAAGTTGAGCAATTGCAATCCAATATAATTATATTTCAGATATTTTGAGTACAATGCTGCCTAGCCTATATATTGGAGAGGATCCAAAGAAAATCAACAAAGAATTAGTTATCAAGTTGGCCTCCTGCAATTGAACCACCATGGAGAGCAGGTTATAAAGGAAGATGTTTAATCCAATTGAGATTTGAATATAGATTTAACCCAGCAATTTGATCAACACTATAAGCACAAAGTTGAAACACAGAAGTTTAAAGTTTGTAATTTTGAATAATGAATAACAGTAACTAATTTGCTCTCTGATCACAAAGTGATCACTAGCACATATTGGGAAATGAACACAGCTGTCAGTGATCCTAACAATGTTGATACATCACAACTTCCCAATGACCTCTACACACACACTTCCGGTGTGCTCCAGAGCTGCCTGCTTCCACACTGATTCATAGAATCCCGACAGGCCACTGTATGTGCAAAGTTGTAATATTATCCATTAGAAGAAACCTCTCTGGTCCTATTATTGGATTTGTGCAGTATACTGACCAAACTATACTGAGTAATGAACCATGATATTCAGAGAAAGCTTATCAGTTTAAAAATTAAAATTATTCTTACAGTGGCTCCATATCGTTTATGCCTCCTTAGGAACATTGGTCTTCTCTATTGTAAGTATTTTTCGCGTCTTGTCTCTTCAGATCACAATCCTACATATGTTCCATAAGCTTTCCTAATAAATTGGTTAAATAACTGTTGCTTCCATCTGTAACATGGAGTGAAATATTTCTGTAATGCTGTTGTTCAAACATTGTTGCCAGGACATTTTACTTTGAACTGTGCTGCATTTACCTATTAACTATGATTATTTCTAGTTTAGATTAGATTACCTACAGTGTGGAAACGATCCATTTGGCCCAACAGGTCCACACCGACCCTCCAAAGAGCAACCCACCCAGACCCATCTCCTACCCTATACTTACCCCTAAGTAATGCACCTAACACAATGAGCAATTTAGCAAGGCCAATTCACCTGACCTGCACATCTTTGGATTGTGGGAAGAAACCTGAGCACCCGGAGGAAACCCACACAGACACAGGGAGAATGTGCAAACTTCATATAGACAGTGGCCTGAGATTGGGATCGAACCCAGGTCCCTGGCACTGTGAGGCAGCAGTGCTAACCACTGAGCCACCATACCGCCACTAACATTTAATGTTATGTTTCTTGAACCTTTGCTTAGTCTTTAGAATACGCTTATCTGCTCAGCAATATGCTCTGATAAATATTCCACTTGACCTCAATTGGGAGCTACGCTCTTGTCAAATTCATCACATTCAACAACTTACATTTATGTAGCATTTGCAGCAGAATTAAACATTCCATGGTATTTCACAGGGTTCCAGTAAAAACACCAAACCCCATAGCCAAGATGGTTACCTCAGAGTATAATGGGCTTGATCAGATGGGCTAATGGACCCAGGAGTGGCAGATGGAGTTTAATTTGGATAAATATGAGGTGCTGCATTTTGGAAAGGCAAGTCAAGCCAGGACTTAGAGTTGCTGAACAAAGATATTTTGGAATGCAGGTTCATAGTTCCTTGAAAGTACAGTTGCAGTTAGACAGGATAGTGAAGGAGGTGCTTGCCTTTATTGGTCAGTGCATTGAGTATAGGAGTTCGGACATTATATTATGGCTGTACAGACCATTGGTTAGGTCACTTTTGGAATACTGCTTGCAATTATGGTCTCCCTGCTGTAGGATGTTGTGAAAAGTGAAAGGGTTCAGAATAGACTTACAAGGATATTGTGAAGGTTGGAGTGTTTGAGCTAGAGGCAGAGACTGAATAGGCTGGGGCTGTTTTCCCTAGAGAGTTGGAAGCTAAGGTGTGACCGTATAAAAGTTCATAAAATCATGGGGTGTTTAGATGGAATAAATAGCCAAGGTATTTTCCCCAGTGTAGTGCAGTCTAAAATTAAAGTCTTAAAGTGGGAAGGGAAAGCTTGAAAAGGGACCTAAGGGGCAAATTTTTTAGATTAGATTAGATTACTTACAGTGTGGAAACAGGCCCTTCAGCCCAACAAGTCCACACCGCCCCGCTGAAGCACAACCCACCCATACCCCTACATTTACCCCTTACTGAACACTATGGGCAATTTAGCATGGCGAATTCACCTGACCTGCACATCTTTGGACTGTGGGAGGAAACCAGAGCACCCGGAGGGGACCCGCACAGACACGGGGAGAACTTGCAAACTCCACACAGTCAGTCGCCTGAGGTAGGAATTGAACCCAGGTCTCTGGCGCTGTGAGGCAGCAGTGCTAACCACTGTGCCACCGTGCCGCCAACAAAGTTTTCATGCAGAGGGTGGTGTGTATATGGAATGAACTGCCAAAAGAAGTGGCAGAGGCTGGTACAATTACAACATTTAAAAAGCATCTAGATGGATGTATGAATAGGAAGAGGTTAGAGGGATATGGGCTAAATGTTGGCAAATGGGATTAAATTAATTTAGGATATCTGGACGGCATGGACACGGAAGGGTGTTTTCTTTGGCGGAATTTTTTCAATGGCTGTTGGAGTTGGAGGAGTGACAGTGAGGACCAGTGGCTCGACAGGAAGGTAACTTTAAAATATAAAACTTACCTTGGCAGAGCGAACACTGAGTAGGAATGGACATGGGACTGCTGGGTAAGTGAGGCTTTTAAAGGAGCAGTGGAGGGAGGGGTCACAATGAGGCGCAGAGGACTGCTGGGTATATAGTATGTAATGTCTCCCACCCACCTTCCTAATCTAACCAAAAAAAAGGACTCTCGTATGTTACTAAGATAAGTTGTTTCAATTGATATTTCTTGTGTATCGTATGATTGATTAAAAGTTTAGTATTAGTTGGTTAGTTGAATAAGACCATAGAGAAGTTCTAGAAATTATTTAACTCATAAATTTTGTATAGATTAATTAATAAGTAGAGATAGCTGGACAGGTGATGTGTTGTAGCTGTATGATGTGGGACCTGGCTGATCCCATTGTGAAAGGCAGTGACCACATCTGCAGCAAGTGTTGGTTGCTGGAAGAACTCCAGATCAGAATTGATGATCTGGAATCTGAGCTTCAAACACTGCGGCACATCTGAGAGGGGGAGAGTTACCTGGATGCTTTGTTTCAGGAGGCAGTCATACCCGCTAGATTAAGTAATTCAAATTCAGTTAGTGATCAGGAACAACTGAATGTGACTGTAAGTGAGGCAGGTAGGGGGATGCTGAGTTCAGAATTGGAGGAGCCTCAGCCCTTGACCTTGTTCAACAGGTATGAGATTTGTGCCCTCTGTATGGATGAGGAAAAGGGCTGTGGACATGTTGAGCCAGCTTACCACTACACCATGGTGCAGAAGGCCAATCAAGAAGGGGGAGCAAAAAGACAAGTAGTTGTTGGAGGGGATTTTATAATTAGGGGGACAGATAGTATCCTATGCAAGCTGGATCGGGAGCCCCGCATGGTGTGTTGCCTGCCTGGAGACAGTGTGCAGGACATCTCTGTCTGGCTTGAAAGAATATTGGAGCAGGAGGGAGAAGAACCAGTTGTGTGGTTCACGTTGGCACTAACAACATAGGCAAGGCTAGGAAGGAGGACCTGTTTGGGGAGTATCAAGCACTAGGAAGGAAATTGAAGTACAGGTCCTCAAGGGTCATAATTTCTGGATTACTGCCCGAGCCACGTGCTGATTGACATAGGGATAAGACAATTAGGGAAGGAAACGCATGGCTAAGAGATTGGTATGGGAAAGAGGAATTCCATTTCATGGGACATTGGCATCAGTTTTGGAAGCAGGGCGGGAGGGGATCTGTCCCGATGGGACGGTCTCCACCTGAACCGATCTGGAACCAGTGTACTGGTGAAAAGGATAAATAGGGTGGTCACTAGACTTTAAACTTGTGAGTTGGAGGGAAGGGAAAGGGAAAGCAACAGGGAGTATGGAGTCAAGTAGAAAGATAAGCAGCCGGTTAGTATGTGTGCAGGGTTTAAGTTCAAGGCAGTCTAGGAATGAAGCAAAAAGGAAGAATAACTGAGGGCATATTACTAGGGATGTTGGAAATCATGAGGATAAGAAAACTGGCATTAAAGCGCTTTACCTGAATGCTAATAGTTTTCGTTACAATGTAGATGAATTAACGGTGCAAATTATCATGAATGGTTATGATGTGGTAGGCATCACGGAGACATGATTGCAGGGGTTCAGGACTGGCAGTTAAACATCCAAGAATTTACAAACTTATTGAAAAGACAGGGAGGTGGGCAGAGGGAGCGGGGTTGACTTGTTTGCTAAGAATGAAATCAAATCTATGGCACTGAATGACATAGGGCCAGATGATGTGGAGTCTGTGTGGGTGGAGTTTAGAAACCACAAAGGTGAAAAAACCATAATGGGAGTTATGTACAGACCTCCCAGCAGTGGTCAGGACCTGGGACGCAAGATGTACCAGGAAATAGATAGGGCATGTCAGAAAGGCAATGTCACGGTGATCTTGAGGGACTTCAATTTGCAAATGGACTGGGTGAATAATGTTGCTGGTGGATCCAAAGAAAGGGAATTCATGGAATGCTTACAGGATGGCTTTTTGGAACTGCTTGTGATGGAGCCCACAAGGGAGCAGGCTATTCAGGACTTAGTGCTATGTAATGAGCCAGACTTTATACTCAAGGAAGGGAACACTAAGGAGGCAGCAATCATAATATGGTTGAGTTCAGTCTGCAGTTTGAAAGAGAGAAGTCAAAATTGGAGATAATGGTGTTCCAGTTAAATAAAGGTAATTTCAGGGGCATGAGAAAAGAACTGACAAAATTCGACTGGAAGCAGAGCCTAGTGGGGAAGTCAGGAGAGCAACAATGGCAGGAGTTTCTGGGTGCAATTGAGGACACAGTACAGAGGTCCATCCCAAAGAAAGATTATCCGGGGTGGGGGTGTGGGGATTGGACAGCCATGGCTGACAAAGGAAGTCAGGAAATGTATCAAAGAAAAAGAGAGAGGCTATAAAGTGGCCAAAAGCACTGGGAAATCAGAAGATTGGGAAGGCTACAAAAACAAAGGATAACAAAAACAGAAATAAGGAAGGAGATGATCAAATATGAAGGTAAACTAGCCAGTAATATTAGAAATAATAGTAAAAGTTTATTTCAATACATAAGAAACATATGAGAGGCAAAAGTAGAAATTGGGCTGCTCCAAATTCATGCAGGAAGGCTAGTGATGGGATATAAGGAAATAGCTGAAGAATGTAATAAGTACTTTGTGTCAGTCTTCACAGTGGAAGACATGAGTAACATCCCAACAATTAAGGAGAGCCGGGGGCAGTTTTGATTATGGTAGCCATTACAAAACAGCAAGTGCCAGAAAAGCTGAAAGTTCTAAAAATTGATAAATCTCCTGGCCCCATTGAGCTACATCCTAGAGTTCTGAGGGAGGTGGCTGAGGAAATAACGGAGGCATTGGTTGTGATCTTTCAAAAATCATTGGAGTCAAGGAAAGTCTCAACTGATTGGAAAATTGCTGTTGTAACCCCCTTGTTCAAGAAAGGATGGAAAATTATAGGCCAATTAGCCTAACTTCGGTTGTAGTTAAAATTTGAGAATCCACCGTTAAGGATGAGATTTCTAAATTCTTGGAAGTGTAGGATCAGATTTTAAAAAGTCAGCATGGATTTAGTAAGGGGAAGTCATACCTGACAAACCTGTTAGAATTCTTTGAAGATGTAACAAGTAGGTTAGACCAGGGAAACCCAGTGGATGTTATCTATCTAGACTTCCAAAAGGCCTTTGATAAGGTGCCTCACAGGAAGCTGCTGAGTAAGGTGAGGGCCCATAGTGTTTGAGATGAGTTACTGGCATGGATCAAGGATTGGCTCTCTGACAGAAGGCTGAGAGTTGGGATAAAAGATTCTTTTTCACAATGGCAGCTAGTGACAAGTGGTGTCCCGCAGGGTTCAGTGTTGGGGCTGCAGCTGTTCACTTAATATATTAATGATCTGGATGAAGGGATTGGGGGCATTCTGGCAAAGTTCACCAATGATACGAAGTTAGGCAGACAGGCAGGTAATTCTGAGGAGGAGGGGAGGCTGCAGAAAGATTTAGATAGTTTAGGAGAGTGGTCCAGGAAATGGCTGATGAAATTCACCATAAGTAAATGCGGGGTCTTGCACTTTGGAAAAAAGAATACAGGCATGGACTATTTTTTAAATGGTGAGAAAATTCATTATGCCAAAGTATAAAGGAATTTGGGATTGCTAGTCCAAGATTCTCCAAAGGTTGACTTGCAGGTTGAGTCCGTGGTTGCGAAAGCAAATGTAATGTTGTCATTTATCTCAAGAGGATTGGAATATAAAAGCAGCAAGGTGTTTCTGAGACTTCATAATGCTCTAGTTAGGCCCCATTTAGAATACTGTGTCCAATTTTGGACCCCACATCTCAGGAAGGACATACTGGCACTGGAGCATGTCCAATGGAGATTCACATAGATTATCCCGGGAATGGTAGGCCTAACATAAGATAAACGGCTGACGATCCCTGGAATTGTGTTCATTAGAGTTTAGAAGATTGAGGAGAGATCTAACAGAAACTTACAAGATAATGCATGGCTTAGAAAGGATGGACGCTGGGAATTTATTTCCGTCAGGTGGGGAGACTAAGACCCGTGGGCGCAGCCTTAGAATTAGAGGGGGTCAATGTAGAACGGAAAAGAGGAGACATTTCTTTAGCCAGAGAGTGGTGGGCCTGTGGAATTCATTGCCACAGAGCACAGTGGAGGCCAGGATGTTAAATGTCTTCAAGGCAGAGATTGATAAATTCTTCATCTCGCAAGGAATTAAGAGCTATGGGGAGAGTGCAGGTAAGTGGAGTTGAAATGCCCATCAGCCATATTGAATGGTGGAGTGGAATTGATGGGCCAAATGGCCTTACTTACACTCATATGTCTTATTGTCTTATGGACAAGTTGGACCAAAGGGTCTGTTTCCATGCTGTACAGCTCGATGAATCCATGATATAGGGAGATATTAGGGCAAATTGAAAAGGTTTGGTGAAAAAGGCAGATCTTAAGGTGTATCCTAAAGTAGGGAAGTGAGATAAGGAAGGAATTCTAAAACTTATGGACTTGGCAGACAAATAGTGGAGCAATTAGATCAGGAGTGCTCAGGAAAATAGAATTGGAGAATCAAAGTTTCTTTGGAATGTTATGGTCCTGGAGGAGATTAGAGATGGAGAGCGGAAAAGAGGCTATTGAAAACATCAATGAATACTTAAAACTTAGCAAGGAGCCAGTGTATATTTATGAGAACACTACTTGAGAGTAAAAACACAGGCAGCAGAGTTTTGGATAATTTCATGTTTAAGGATGGGAGAATGTGGGAGAGCAGCTTGGAGGGCATGAGAATATTCAAGTTGAGAAGTAATGAAGGCATGCATGACAACTTCAGCAGCACATGAGCTGATGCAAGCGTGGAGGTGGGTGATGTTACAGAGATGCAACTTTAGTGATGCTTTAGTGATGGTGCAGCTATGCAGTTGAAAGCTAATCTCATAATGTGACGTCATGCTTGTGAACAATTTGGTTCAACTTCAGACAGTTCTGAGGAAGAGGGATGGTGTCAATGATTAGGGAATAGAGTTTCTAGTGGGAGCACTGATGACGGTTTTAACTTTCCAATAGTTAATAGATCATTGCTGCTCATCCAGTTATTGGATGTTGGACAAGCCAACTGACAATGGAGGGATTGAGAAAGGCAGTGGTGAAGTAGAGCTGGGATTTGTGAAATATATGTGGAGACTAATACTGTGTTGTGATGATATCATAAGAGCTAACATGTAGGGAGGAAATGAGAGAGAGGAACAGTGGCCTCTGGGAAACATCAGAGGTAGTAGCACAGAAGCATAAAATGAAGGCATTGCATCTGATTCTCTGGCTACGAGTTGGATAAGAATGGAACACATCAGCTGGACAACACTGGACAAAAAAAGGAAGAAGATAATGCTGTTAGCTTTGTGGGGGCACAAATGGTGAGAAGGAAGAGGAAGGACAGTTTGCCTTTGTCACAGTTACACAGAACTTAGACTGCTTTGATTTGGTGGTTGGAAACCTGATTTGATTTATTCAAGCACAGAGGTCTGGGATAGATGAGCATCAATTTCCTTTTACTCAGGTTGGCCCTTTCCAGACTGGTGTCCATTGATACAAATCTTGTCTGCTTCATTGAGTGAATGGTAAAAATCCCACTTACTCTTTGAAGAACAGCAAAGAATTCTTCCATTATCTTACCTAAACAATTAGAGCAAGGACAAACTGACTATTCAGCTCTATTGCTGTTGGTTGAATAAGGTTCATTTGGAATAGTCACCAATTTCATCGATGTAATAATTGCAGCACCAAAGATAATTCTTTTTATGTAATTTTGCATGCATACTGTTTTTATCTTTGGGGAATAGTGGGGAAGTGGTGAAAGGAGTCATAGGCAGATCATGAATTCTCTTCTATGACCAACAAGTCATGGCCAGGACTTGAATGTGGAGCTTCTAGCTCAGAGGTAGGGAGCGTAAAGCCTCCATCCAAAAGTAATTGATATTGAGCTAAAAAATGTTATTTTGTTATTAAAACAAAATATGGTATGACTGAAATTTTGCAGGAGCATATTAGTCCCTTGCAATAGTGTCATAGCCAATTGATGAAACTCCTGCCAAGTTACATTTATCTCATCACATTTAACGTATTTCAATTATGAACATGAACATTTCTTTCTATTTCTCTTTTAGTACCTGGTGGTTGACACTCAATTAATGCTGGGAGGAAAGCACAGATACAGTCTGAGCCCTGAGGAGTATATATTTGCAGCTCTGAATCTCTACCTTGACATCATAAATCTCTTCCTTTTCATACTCCAAATTATTGGTCTGAGTCGTTAGTTAGTCCCAGTGCACCATGCAGTTGAGGATTCCCTCCAGTGTATCTCATTCACTTCCCACACCTCTGCCTTCGAACCCTACACCTCCAACCGCAACCATGACAGAACCTCCCTAGTCCTAACATTCCAGCCAACAAACTCCACATACATCATCCTCTGCCATTTCCACCACCTACAAACAGACCCCACCACCAGAGATATATTTCCCTCCCCACCCCTATCCACCTTCTGTAAAGACCATTCCCTCCATGACTCCTTTGTCAGGTCTATGCCCTCCACCAACCCACCCTCCCCTCCCGGCACCTTCCCCCTCACTTCCGTCCAAGGCCCCAAAGGCCCCAAAGGAGCCTTCCATATATATCAGAGTTTTATCTGCACTTCCACACATGTCATTTACTGTATCTGTTGCTCCCAAATGCGGTCTCCATTTTAGTGGGGAGACAGTACGCCTACTTGCAGAGTGTTTCAGAGAACATCACCAACCAATCCAACCACCCATCCCTGCACCAACCAATCCCACCACCCTGTGGCTGAATGCTTCAACTCACTGTACCACTCTGCCAAGGACATACAGGTCCTGGGCCTTCTCCATCACCATTCCCTAACCACCTGATGCCTGGAGGAAGAATGCCTCATCGTCTGCCTTGGGACCCTTCAATCACACGGCATCAATGTAGATTTCTCCAGTTTCTTCATTTCCCCTCCCCCCACCTTAATCCAGTTCCAACCTTCCAACTCGGCACTGCCCTCATGACCGGTCCTACCTGTCCATCTTCCTTCCGCTCCACCCTCCCCTTTGACCTATCACCATTATCCCCACCTTCATCCACCTATCACACTCTCAGCTACCTTCCCCCAAACCCCCTTCCATTTATCTCTCAGCCCCAGAGGCTCACAGCCTCATTCCTGATGGAAGGCTTTTGCCCGTAACATCGATTCTCTGCTCCTTGGATGCTGCCTGATCTGCTGTGCTTTTCCAGCACCACACTCTCGAGTTCAAGAAAATACCTTAAGCATATATCACACCAATCGTGCATTCAGCTAATGCGTATGATTATTTATAACTGATGCTTTTTTAATGCAAGCCTTCTTTTCAGAAAGCAAATATCTGTTCATTTAGATGATGAGGGAAAAACACAAATATTTAAACATCCAACAGTTGCAGTTCTGGTTTTACTACACCAGGTCACATGATTTTAAATAGCACACTATAAAATCTAAACTATATCCATAATTTATCGCAACATAAAACCACCATTAAAATTCCCTAAATAAGATAAAGCTTTACAAACAAAACAACTGGTGGATACCCAAATTAAAATTTATCATTTTATCAAAGCTTCCTTTGTCTTAATATTCCAAAACGTGTTAAAGAACTGGATTAAGGTGGGGGGAGGGGAAATGAGGAAACTGGTGAAATCTACATTGATGCCGTGTGATTGACGGGTCCCAAGGAGGACGATGAGGCGTTCTTCCTCCAGGCATCGGGTGGTTAGGGAGTGGAATATTCCAAAACGTGTTATTCCAAACCTTCTGCACCTAGTTGTGATATGGATTAGTAGAAATTGTACAATACTACAATTGAAAATTAGAAGTACTGAATATAATGATTTATAAACAGTGAAACTGAAGTGAGCCAGAAAAGTACTTCAGTTCATATGTCTTTAAGTCTGGGAATATTTACCAATAAGCAATTATGAAAACATCCACATAAGGAAATATAAAATAATAAAGAGAAGGTTGAAGAGTTGTGTTACCATAAATAAAAGATCACAGAGTTCAAAAAGGTTGATTACTTTGAAAGGACGAATGCAGTTCAAAATGCCAAATTATACACATTGGCATCTATAGGTTCAACAACAACAACATGGAAAAGACATACACAAAAGAAAATGCAAAGTAATATGTTTTTCATGATCAAGAAGGTAGCACAATGTAGGAACTGATAAACATACCATAACCAGCTGGGAATTTTCACAACCTCGAACCATCCTATAATCTTAAAACACATGTTCCTGGCCAAGATAAAGAAAGTTGACCACTGCTATACTTACGAGCATGACCTCCCCAGAATCGAAAGGATCCAAACGTTAATAAATATTGATAGTTACATAGATTTACTTAGAATAAGAGACAGCTGTCCATCAGGGAAAATAAGTTATCAAAACCAAGTCTGGATCATGAAATGGGAGGAACATAATTAAGAGACAAGTCCTATACGTAAAAAATTATTTTTGTAACCCCAGACAAACTACACATATTGAAGAACAAACTGAAAAAAACAGTCTAATTCAACTGGTTTGCTTAGATCTTAAAAATGTGTTGCGGGAAATCCTGAAGAAGGGCTTATGCCCGAAACGTCGAATCTCCTGCTCCTTGGATGCTGCCTGACCTGCTGCGCTTTTCCAGCAACACATTTTTAAGCTCTGATCTCCAGCATCTGCAGTCCTCACTTTCTCCTGGTTTGCTTAGATGTCAGATTCACTTAACTGGCTTAAGCATCACTTTAATATTTGATGGTATCCTACTTAAGATAATCTTACTGTAGCAATTGAAATGTAACTGTTCTATACTAGAAATGAAATTGCACCATCACTCTTTTTTTCAGAATGTATTAACTATTGTGTTGCATTACCATGAGTTTGAGTTGCAAGTTTAGTTCTTTAATAAACTTTTATGTACATTTTAGAATTCATGTCGTCTCACCTAGCTTACAGCATTGTTGAGTTGAGAATCTTACTTTATGGTCCCTGTGAAGGAAACATTGCTCAGGATTGAGAATTTGGACATGGACACTGATGACAAATTTATCACCTGGAGACTATCTGGAGGACAGTGATAATGATGACTATCTCATTTCCTTTGAGGTGGAATCAGTCAGTCCTTTAGACTTACTTGTCTTTGCAATCTGTCTTTCTGTATTTGAAGTTAACAGGGATCATCTGAGACGTACACCTGATCTGGAATTATTCCAAACATAACCTATTATAATAGAAATAACCTCTAAAGTATAAACAGGAAGTGCTGGTGAAACGCAGCAGGTCTGGCTGCATCTGTGGAGACAGAATCTGAGGGGCTGAATTTTCCTAAGATTTGACTGAATGTCAATTTCAAAGAGCCCCATGGAGGGTTTCTCTCCATTAGCCCGAGCAAGTTCTCTCACACAACTATATACTGTCTCCATATTCAGTACGTATCCCACTTCCACACTACTGCTCTCATAGAATCTTGTGTTGAGTTGTGCCTGGGACAGGGCTGTGTCCATGGTCTGGAGGAACATGCAGCAGTACCACAAGAATGTAGTGCCCTTCTCCACAAGGGTAAGTGCCACCATCTTCTCTCTCTGACCTCACTCTCACTCCAACTTTACTGATACACCCAGCTCCCATTAAGATCTACCACTCTCACTAACTACAGCATCTTCACTCAATGGTTCTCACCAATCCCATCTCCCCGAACTATGAACCCTTCCTGCCTGCTCAGTTTCTTACTCTTGTACTCAGGATACCAAAGTTTGTGTGAAGATTTGTAGCTCAGGTGCTCGTTGTTGTGGTTCTGTTCGATGAGCTGGGAATTTGTGTTGCAGACGTTTCATCCCCTGTCTAGGTGACATCCTCAGTGCTTGGGATTCTCCTGTGAAGTGCTTCTGTGATCTTTCCTCCGGCATTTATGGTGGTTTGTCTCTGCCGCTTCCAGTTGTCAGTTCCAGCTGTCTGCTGTAGTGGCCGGTATATTGGGTCCAGGTCGATGTGTTTGTTGATAGAATCTGTGGATGAGTGCCATGCCTCTAGGAATTCCCTGGCTGTTCTCTGTTAGTGTTGTCTCAGTCGAACTCATGTTGCTTGTCATCTACGTGTGTGGCTACTAAGGATAGCTGGTCATGTCGTTTCGTGGCTAGTTGGTGTTCATGGATAGGGATCGTTAGCTGTCTTCCTGTTTGTTCTATGTAGTGTTTTGTGCAGTCCTTGCATGGGATTTTGTACACTACGTTGGTTTTGCTCATGCTGGGTGTCAGGTCCTTTGTCCTGGTGAGTTGTTGTCTGAGAGTGGCTGTTGGTTTGTGTGCTGTTATGAGTCCTAGTGGTCATGGTAGTCTGGCTGTCAGTTCAGAAATGTTCTTGATGTATGGTAATGTGGCTAGTCCTTTGGGTTGTGGTATGTCCTCATTCCGTTGTCTTTCCCTTAGGCATCTGTTGATGAAATTGTGGGGGTATCCGTTTTTGGCGAATACATCGTATAGGTGTTCTTCTTCCTCTTTTTGCAGTTCTGGTATTCTGCAGTTTAGGATACCTCACTACCTTTCTTGACTGTACAAATCATCCCAATGGATTATAGTCCTCTTTTTCCTTCAAACATAGTTATTTAATTGAGGCAATGTGATAGCCACAAATTCTGCTGGCACATATTGTAGGTGTGACATTGACATTCGACTGTACCTTACAGTAACATGTCTATTCCACTCACACCGCTCCCTCCCCCCCCCAATACAGTTCATTGCTGGCTTGCAATAGTTAAGAAGCAAATGGATGAGTATTTAAAATGCCAAAGCATTGTAGGCTATGGATCAGATGCAGATAAATTGGGTTAGTGCAGTTTGGTGTTTGTTGGTTGACACAGAGATGGTGGACCGAATGGTCTGTTTTTTTTGGCTGTATGACTTTATGAGAAGCTGCCTAGCTTTCTGGCTCTGTTAAAAGGCAATCACATTCTGTCATTATCGCTATGCTTTCCCAGGCTTCATACCAGTGTCCATTTTGTTCAGAGGCAGGGAAAGTCGCGCCAATATTTCAAGATCTCAACTTCCACGAATAAAATCCAGGGATTTGTGAAATCCTATTCTTTAGAAAAACTGAACTATTGCCATATGTTGTTGCTCATGAAGAAAGTGGTATAATTCTTTGCTTGAACAAACAATGCAAGTCACTAGTCTGATATGGCTGTCCTCCATAAACTGGTAATGTCCACTTCACAGACTGGTATGACCAGGAGGTATAACAATTCATTGCAGTGGTGTTCGTGTTTGCCATCAGCAATGCCCTGCGTGGCATGAAATTTGGCTACAATGAGACTATGGCATAACTCAATCACCATTTTTGTAAATCTATCTTGTAAAGCTGCTCAGACATACCAGATTAGTTACATCTCCACCTGCTTACATTCTTTGGAAGGGTAGAATCAGCAAACACAAACCTAGGGTGCTACCACACCAAATTAGCATTCTCAGCTGCTCCTCCTCTTCATCCTCCAGAAAACATGAATATCAATCATATAATATATGAATGCAGCATAACATATGAATGTAGCGTACACGCTAACAATCCATGGTACAAAACTTTTCTGCCAACTGATTTAAAACAAATCAGTGACCAAAAACATGTACAAAATAATATTCAGGAATAATCCCGTTTTCCTGATGACCCTTTAAATCATTCAACAGCTCCTTAAAGATGCAGCAGTTCTGCCTTTTCAGTGAATTGGTGACTCAACTGGTGTGAACACTAAGAATTGGGATGGATGTGACATTTCCCCTTTGATTACACATCGAACTGAAGCCCTGAGCTGTCTCTGCGAGGCCCATGTTCCTTAGAATTAACAGTGGGTTAATCAAGAAGAAATGTGGCAAGAATTCATTCTTGGCACATATAGACATAATTGGTTAGAAAATTCCCACGTAAGTGTTTTGTTCCCTAGCTCAGTCATTATTCAACTTGGTGAACAAAATTTTCACCTTAAACCATTTATGATCTTATATTGTGAAGAAGTCATGCTATGCTTTGCTGGCATTGGTGGTGATGTTGCACCTTTGCTGGTGGCAAGGTATAATCACAGTTTATAAACAATTTTCATGATCAAGGCCACCATAGGAATTTTACCCCAGAAAAGCAGATAGGAAGCATTTTTTTGTTAATTCTTTCCTGGAATATGAGCTGATCTGTAAGGCCAGCGTTTGTTGTTCACCCCTGTAGTGATTGTAACAAAGTCAACCAGAAAATGAATATTAATCAGACAGCCCTGGCCGACAGGTAAAATCAAGAGTGTTTCCCCCTCCAACTCTATTTTAATTTAGTCCCTACCCTCCCCTTCACTGTTTTGGTCACACAGCATTGCCCTTTGATGAGAAGAGCAGTGCTTGTCACTGGCCACTTGGGTGTTTTCCTATCTTCCTGGTGGTGGAAATCAAATAAAGATTTGTGCACTTTGTGTCTTTCACTGTGTCTCACACCTGCACACACACACCATGGGTGCTGGGGAAAAAAATAAGCACTACTGCAGTTAGGCGGTAGTGTGGGGGGTTTAAAAAAAAAATAAACAGGAGTGGTTTTGAAAAAAAAAATAAACCATAGATACACAAAAAAAAGATCAAGAGTGTCAGAGATCCTGTTCACTCTGAGAACAAGCTCAGAGGGAACTGGATCAGTGTCAGGGACTCTCTACATGCTAAGAAAGAGTAATTTGGTGTCGGGATACAAGCCTCTATGCAGTCATTTCAGTGGTAATAAGAGAAATGTATACTACTTAAGAAATTTGCTTGCAACAGTCATCTTTGAGTTGGGGTAAGCATTTTTGACATCATGCCGTTAACTGAAAATCTTGACTTGTTCAATTCTGCTATTGAAAACTGGGGCCAATATGCAGAAAGAATACGTGATTTTTTTTTCCAGATAAATGACACTGGGGCAATGGAGGTGACAGGTGATTAGGTCAGATGCTAGAAATCCTCCAATGAGCAATTCATCTCCTGATGGCAGAGTGAACCAGACTGATATATTATAATAGGTTGATGTTAGGAAGGAGGATGTGCTGAAAATTTTGAAAAACTTGAGGACAGATAAATCCCCTGGGCCAGACGGGATATACCCTAAGTGAAGGAAGAGATTGCTGTGAAGGATGATCTTTTCATCTTCACTGTCCACTGGAGTGGTGCCAGATGATTGGAGGATGGCAAATATTATTCCCTTGTTCAAGAAAGAGAATATGGATAATCCTGGGAATTACAGACCAATCAGTCTTATGTCTGTGGTGGGCAAAATATTGGAGAGGTTTCGGAGAGACAGGATTTATGATTACTTGGAAAACCATAGCTTGATTAGAAATAGTCAGCATGGCTTTGAGAGGGGCAGGTCATGCCTTACAAACCTTATTGAATTCTTTAAGGATGTTACAAAACACATTGATGAAAGTAGTGCGTTGGATGAGGTGTACGTGGATTTTAGCAAGGTATTTAATGAGGTTCCCCATGGTAGACTCATTCAGAAAGTAAGGAGGCATGGGATACAGGAAAGTCTGGCTGTCTGGTTACAGAATTGGCTGGCCCATAGAAGACAGAGAGTGGTGGTACTGGAAAGCATTCAGCCTGGAGCTTGGTGACCAGTGGTTTTCTGCAGGGATCGGTTCTGGGATATCTGCTGTTTGTGATTTTTATAAATGATTTGGATGAGAAAGTGGAAGGATGTGTTAGTATGTTTGCCGATGACACAAAGATTGGTGGAGTTGTGCATAGTGTGTAGGGCTGTTGTAGATTGCAAAGGGACATTGACAATCTGACACTGGTATAGTTGAGAACAGAAACGAGTAAAATAGTCAGGGCAGGCAGGGACAAGGTGGGACTAATAAATTAAACTGCATTTATTTCAATGCAAGGGGCCTAACAGGAAAGGCAGATGAACTCAGGGATTGGTTAGGAGCATGGGACTGGGATATCAGAGCAATTACAAGAAAGATGGCTCAGGGATAGGCAGTTTAATGTTCCAGGATACAAATGCTACAGGAAGGATAGAAAGGGAGGCAAGAGAGGAGAGGGAGTGGCATTTTTGATAAGGGATACATTACAGCTGTGCTGAGGGAGGATATTCCCGGAAATACATCCAGGGAAGTTATTTGGGTGGAACTGAGACAATTTTCTGCTTCAGTATATGGATGTATCTACTAGAGATGGTGCAAAACTTGACCTACTCTTGGGAAATAAGGCAGAACAGGTGATTGAGGTGTCAGTGGGGGAGCACTTTGGGGCCAGCGACCATTATTCTGTTAGATTTTAAATAGTGATGGAAAAGGATAGACCAGATCTAAAAGTTGAAGTTCTAAATTGGAGAAAGGCCAATTTTGACGGTATTAGGCAAGACCTTTCGAAAGCTGATTGGAGGCAGATGGTTGCAGGTAAAGGGAACGGCTGGAAAATGAGAAGCCTTCAGAAATGAGATAACGAGAATCCAGAGAAAGTATATTCCTGTCAGGGTGAAAGGAAAGGCTGGTAAGTATAGGGAATGCTGGATGACTAAAGAAATTGAGGGTTTGGTTAAGAAAAAGAATGAAGCATATGTAAGGTATAAATCGAGTGAATCCTTAGAAGTGTATAAAGGAAGTAGGAGTATACTTAAGAGGGAAATCAGGAGGGCAAAAAGGGGACATTCAATAGCTTTGGCAAATAGAATTAAGGAGAATCCAAAGGATTTTACAAATACATTAAGGACAAAAGGGCAACTAGGGAGAGAATAGGGCCCCTTAAAGATCAGCAAGGCGGCCTTTGTGTGGAGCCACAGAAAATGGGGGAGATATTAAATGAGTATTTTGCATCAGTATTTACTGTGGAAAAGGATATGGAAGATATAAACTGTAGGGAACTAGATGGTGACATCTTGCAAAATGTCCAGATTACAGAGGAGGAAGTGCTGGATGCCTTGAAATGGTTAAAGGTGGATAAATCCCCAGGACCTGGTCAGGTGTACCCAAGAACTCTGTGGGAAGCTAGAGAAGTGATTGCTGGGCCTCTTGCTGAGATATTTGTATCATCGATAGTCACAGGTGAGGTGCTGGAAGACTGAAGGTTGGCAAACGTGGTGCGACTGTCTAAGAAGGGTGGTAAGGACAAGCCAGGGAACTATAGACCAGTGAGCCTGACCTCGGTGGTGGGCAATTTGTTGGAGGGAATCCTGAGGGATCAGATGTACATGTATTTGGAAAGACAAAGACTGATTAGGGATAGTCAACATAGCCTTGTGCGTAGGAAATCGTGACTCACAAACTTGATTGAGTTTTTTGAAGAAGTAACAAAGGGGATTGATGAGGGCAGAATGGTAGATGTGATCTATATGGACTTCAGTAAGACTTTCGACAAGGTTCCCCATGGGAGACTGATTACCAAGGTTAGATCTCATGGAATACAGGGAGAACTAGCCATTTGGATGCAGAACTGGCTCAAAGATGGAAGACAGAGGGTGGTAGTGGAGGGTTGTTTTTCAGACTGGAGGCCAATGACCAGTGGAATGCCACTAGGATCGGTGCTGGGTCCTCTACATTTTGTCATTTACATAAATGATTTGGATGTGAGCATAAGAGGTGTAAGTTTGGAGGTGTAGTGGACATGGAAGAGGGTTACCTCAGATTAAAACCGGATCTGGACCAGCTGGGCTAATGGGCTGAGAAGTGGCAGATGGAGTTTAATTCAGATAAATGCAAGGTGCAGCATTTTGGGAAAGCAAATCTTAGCAGGACTTATACACTTAATGTGTATAAATGAAGTGAAACTATCACTGTACTCTAACAGATGAAAGGCTTAACAGACAATCAATTTTTCAATGTATAATTTCAGTTACATCACACTGTAAATTTTTGTTATAAATTCTGTGTTACGATTGAGCCCTCCACGATCACCTGATGAAGGAGCGTCGCTCTGAAAGCTAGTGTGCTTCCAATTAAACCTGTTGGACTATAAGGTAAAACCAATGACTGCAGATGCTGGAAACCAGATTCTGGATTAGTGGTGCTGGAAGAGCACAGCAGTTCAGGCAGCATCCAAGTAGCTTTGAAATCGAATGCCCTTCATCAGGAATAAAGGCAGTAAGCCTGAAGCATGGAGAGATATGCTAGAGGAGGGTGAGGGTGGGAAGAAAGTAGCATAGAGTACAATGGGTGAGTGGGGGAGGGGATGAAGGTGATAGGTCAAGGAGGAGAGGGTGGAGTGGATAGGTGGAAAAGAAGATAGGCAGGTAGGACAAGTCCGGACAAGTCATGGGGACAGTTACTGAGCTGGAAGTTTAGAACTAGGGTGAGGTGGGGGAAGGGGAAATGAAACTGTTGAAGTCCACATTGATGCCCTGGGGGTTGAAGTGTTCCGAGGCGGAAGATGAGGCATTCTTCCTCCAGGCGTCTGGTGGTGAGGGAGCGGCAATGAAGGAGGCCCAGGACCTTCATGTCCTCGGCAGAGTGGGAGGGGGAGTTGAAATGTTGGGCCACGGGGCGGTGTGGTTGATTGGTGCGGGTGTCCCGGAGATGTTCCCTAAAGCGTTCTGCTAGGAGGCGCCCAGTCTCCCCAGTGTAGAGGAGACCGCATCGGGAGAACGGATACAATAAATGATATTAGTGGATGTGCAAGTAAAACTTTGATAGATGTGGAAGGTTCCTTTAGGGCCTTGGATAGAGGTGAGGGAGGAGGTGTGGGCGCAGGTTTTACAGTTCCTGCGGTGGCAGGGGAAAGTGCCAGGATTGGAGGGTGGGTTGTTTGGTGGCGTGGACCTGACCAGGTAGTCGCGGAGGGAACGGTCTTTGCGGAAGGCGGAAAGGGGTGGGGAGGGAAATATATCCCTGGCAGTGGGGTCTGTTTGGAGGTGGCGGAAATGTCGGCGGATGATTTGATTTATGCGAAGATTGGTAGGGGTGGAAGGTGAGCACCAGGGGTGTTCTGTCCTTGTTACGGTTGGAGGGGTGGGGTCTGAGGGCAGAGGTGCGGGATGTAGACGAGATGCGTTGGAGGGCATCTTTAACCATGTGGGAAGGGAAATTGCGGTCTCTAAAGAAGGAGGCCATCTGGTGTGTTCTGTGTTGGAACTGGTCCTCCTGGGAGCAGATCCGGCGGAGGCGGAGGAATTGGGAATACGGGATGGCATTTTTGCAAGCGGTAGGGTGGGAAGAGGTGTAATGCAGGTAGTTGTGGGAGTCAGTGGGTTTGTAAAAAATGTCAGTGTCAAGTCAGTCGTCATTAATGGAGATGGAGAGGTCCAGGAAGGGGAGGGAGGTGTCAGAGATGGTCCAGTTAAATTTAAGATCAGGGTGGAATGTGTTGGTGAAGTTGATGAATTGCTCAACCTCCTCAAGGGAACACGAGGTGGCGCCAATGCAGTCATCAATGTAGCGGAGGAAGAGGTGGGGAGTGGCGCCGGTGTAATTACGGAAGATCAACTGCTCTACGTAGCCAACAAAGGGACAGGCATAGCTGGGGCCCATATGTGTGCCCATGGCTACCCGTTTGGTCTAGAGGAACTGGGAGGATTCAAAGGAGAAATTGTTAAGTGTGAGGACCAGTTCAGAGAACACTGAACGGAGAATTCACCACAAAGGTATACAGGAAAGCCACACACACAGACCAAGTCCTGAACTATGAAAGCAACCACCCCAACACACACAAAAGAAGTTGCATCAAGACACTGTTCAAAAGGACCACAACACACTGCAGTACACCAGAACTGCAAAAAGAGGAAGAAGAACACCTATACAATGCATTCACCAAAAACGGATACCTGCGCAATTTCATCAACAGATGCCTAAGGGAAAGACAACGGAACGAGGACATGCCGCAACCCAAAGGACTAGCCACACTACCATACATCAAGAGCATTTCCGAACTGACAGCCAGACTACTGCGACCACTAGGACTCATAACAGCACACAAACCAACAGCCACTCTCAGACAACAACTCACCAGAACGAAGGACCCGATACCCAGCATGAGCAAAACCAATGTAGTGTACAAAATCCCATGCAAGGACTGTACAAAACACTACATAGGGCAAACAGGAAGACAGCTAACGATCCTTATCCATGAACACCAACTAGCCACGAAATGACACGACCAGCTATCCTTAATAGCCACACACGCAGATGACAAGCAACATGAATTCGACTGGGACAACACTACTATTATAGGACAAGCCAAACAGAGAACAGCCAGGGAATTCCTAGAGGCATGGCACTCATCCGCAGATTCAATCAATAAGCACATTGACCTGGACCCAATATACCAACCACTGCAACGGACAGCTGGAACTGACAACCAGAAGCGGCAGATTCAAACCACTACAAATGCTGGAGGAAAGATCACAGAAGCGCTTCACAGGAGGCTCCCAAGCACTGAGGATGTCACCTAGACAGGGGACGAAACGTCTGCAACACAAATTCCCAGCTCGGCGAACAGAACCACAACAACGAGCACCTGAGCTACAAATCTTCTCACAAACTTTGAATTTACATTTCCCTTCTGTCCCTTTTCTCCCTTTATCAATCCAATTTTCCTTTCACTCGTTATTTCACTTTCTGCACTTGCTTTAACATAAACATTCCCTCATTCCTACTTGCATTTTCATGTACATACTTAAATGGTTAATTTCACAATCCTTCCAATTGGCTGATGAGATATATTGTTGATTGTTTACTCAGCTCCTGGATGACAGGTTTCCCTTCATTGTATCGTTATCAACTTGCATTTTCAGCAAATTGCCCCACAAGTCGATTTCAAAATTTAATTTGAAATAGCAGGTCTCATCTATAGTTTATGCCTTTGATACCCTAGTACAATAAATTATGGTCCATTGAAAACATTGAGTCACTAGGAATCACTCAAAGTGAGATCATTTTCCTGATAATTATACCCACTCACAGAGGTAATGCTATTTTTAAACTCAGAAAGTAGGTCTGGCTCACTGATGCTGTGAGGAAGGCATTTTACCATTGACAGTTCCCATGTTGACTGAAAAGAAGCTTCTTTTAGTTTATCTGCATTGAGATTATTACTGTTAACATTAAAAGAATATAATTCAAGAAGATAATGGAACATTTTTGGTGGCATAATCTAGTGGATGATTTTAGAGTTCTGAACTTCTACCACTGTTCTTGGGGAGAGATTTTACTCACATTTGACTAATGAAAGATTTGATTCTAATTTTTAGACATTGCCTCTTGGATTAGCATGGTGACTCGGTGGTTAGCACTACTGCCTCTCAGTGTCAGGAACCTAGGTTCAATTCCAGCCTGGATGACTGTGCAAACTTCACACATTCTCCCCATGTCACTTTAGGTTTTTGCATGGTGCTCCAGTTTTCTCCCATGGTTGAAATATATACAGGTTAGGTGGATTGGCCATGTGAAATTGCCCATAGTGTAGGCTAGCTGGATTAGCCACGGGAAATGCAGGGTTACAGGGATAGGGTAGGGGGATGGGTCTGGGTAGCATGCTCTTTGGAGAGTTGGCTTGCACTCATTGGGCCAAATGGCCTACTTCCATACTGGAGGAATTCTATGCATCTTGGACTCAAACCGAACCAGTGGAAATAGTTCATTTTAAGATATCTGTTCTTCTTAATCTTCTAAATTTCAGGAAACACAACCGGCTTTATAATTTCTTATCATACCTTAACTCTTGTATCATCATTCTGGTAAGTCTACCCTGCTTTCCATCCCTAAGGGGTGGTACAAAGAATTCCTTATGGTGAACAAGATGGACATAACTCGAGCTTTGAGAATTCAAGCTACCCTATAGTTATAATCGTCTGCATTCCATTAGCCATTTTGAATATTTTTTGTTTCCGTTCATGATATTTTAAAGATCTATAGCTGTTAACCCCCAATTTTCTTTGGATATCAATTTGGGACCTTTCACAGTCACACTATCTTCTAGATATATTCAGAAAAGTCCTTAGGAGAATCTTTTGAGTCTGCCCATTCCCAGTAACCCTGGTAACTGTGCTCTTTTAACTTGAAATAGCCCCCTCGCTCAGAAACTTGTCCGATGCTCTTTCAAAGAGTCAAAGCGAATCAATAATCACCAGATGCTTTGGTAATCTGCTCCTGTAAGCATTGTATCTGAAAAATAGCTGCCAACGTGTAATCTAGCTATTTGACTCACAAATCCAACTTAACCAAATCTGTTCTTGCATATTTTTAAAACATTAGCCTTGTCGCCACGAAGACTAGATTTTCTCCAAAACGAGATTTCCTTGAATTTATTCTGACAACCAAAACTCTCAAAATTAGTTAGGCTATTGACTGTCCATGACGATCTTCTCTAGCCCTCAAAATCAGTTAAAACAAAGTACTGCAATGCTGAAATTTTGAAATAAGAACAGAATTGTTTACAATCGACCAGGTCCAAAATTAGACAATGCTTCAATGATGGCTCTACCTAAACTCTGAACAGTCCATTTATGATCATCTTAATTTCATATCACAATATATTGCCAATACCACATAAAATACTGTTTACTTTTTTTTCCACTTGATACAACTCTATGGTCAACTCCCATCATTGCATTTAATCTGACTGAGAATTAAGTTTAACAATTTCAGATCATGACCACTATCCCTATTACTCAGCCAGCAACTTTTATTGACAGCTCTCTTATTCTGATTTATACTTTCTCTAGATCCATGTTTTGTTTGTTTACTTGTCCCAAACCCATCCTCTTTTTGCCTCACACCACCAACCCTTCTGTTAATCTCTCTTGCACTGCAATTATCACAGACCTTTTTGTTTTTAAATCCCCTTTCCTGAATTCGTTACACCTTTAACTTCTTCCAGTTCTGACAATAGGTCAGCAACCTTAAATGTTATTTCTGCTTCTCCTATAACAGATACTGTCTGATTTCAGCATTTTCTGTTGCATGTCTAACATATAGCTTCTACAGTATTTTCTTTTCCCAATTTTATGTATCCAGTTCTATCAGAGAATCACCTGCAATGGTTTTGCTTCCTCTTCCTTCACCATTACCATGCATAAACCTAATCTTGGCCCCCTGCTGTTTTTCATCTACATTCTGCTCCTCAGTTACAGCGAAGAGTGAACTCTCACCATCTTATGCCTCTTACCAACCAACTGGAGCATTCAAAGACGATTTAAGCAACATACTGGCCAGCAGCAGGAGTCACAATAATCATATCAACAGAAGAACCTGGGATAAAAGACAACTGAACTGATTTCCAGTTTAATTCCTCTCTGCCCATAATCTATTTAACCCTATCTGTGTCTATGTATTTAAGGTAGTGTGGGGGGGGTGGGGGATTTATTAGGGGATTAGAAGTTTAATTAGCTAAATTATATGCTGATGTTTTATAACTGTTTACCCATCGTTCGAGTCTAACTACTCGCAATGAACTGATTATTTTAAGTACAGAAACCAAATCCATGGTTTCTTTTTGAACTAGATCTGAAAATCAGATAAATTGGGGAAACTTGCATACTGTATAAAATCTTTAACTTTTATGATGATTTCAAGAATAGTGGGGCTCTATTTCCTGTGCTCTACCCAGTAAAAATTGTAGAGGCTGCAATACCTGCCAGCCTCTGCTCAGCTGAACACAGACAGTGGGGAATTGTCAGCCTTTTCAGAGACATTGCACACAAGTGCGATGAGAATGAACCAGTCTATCTCTAGCTCAAGGTCCAGGCCGCCTCAGGTCTTTGTACTGACATACATGGCCATTGAAAGTGTAGCTTCTTGCCTGGAGTATTAAATGCAGAATGCACTCAAGAGCATGTTTGCCCCTGACTGATGATGGGCCTGCTTATTTTCTCAGCTTAACCAACACTGTGGGAAATGTCACTTCGTCTTTCAGAACTCAAGTACAATAAAGTGTATGCCGGCTCTTGGTTAGCAAGGAATTCTTGGTGGACCACAAGATGGAAGTAGGATCTCTACTCAAAGCACTTCTATCTCTGAACCCCAGTCTCCATCCCACTCATTCAGAAACCCACATGTTAAACACACTTAAATAGTACATTTGTATTTTAACGAATTGCTGCTGCTAATGGCAACTCAGTGGAGAAGAATTGGACATGGCTATGAAAATAGAGCAGTCATCATTTACTCTAATTTCAGATTTTTAATACCCTTACCAAGGCAAAGCACACACTGCATTTTTTTCAGCTTCTCCAGAGTGAAGAACTATAATCATGTTCAATGTCATCAGGTTTTAAAAACTTCTGGAATTAAACCCCAATTTTGGTTTCTACAATTGTCAACTTCACCTCTTCCTCCTCTTAATTTTATTTAATTTTGCCCAGGCAGTATAGCCTTTAAAAATAGATACCATACAAATAAATGTGCATACATCAAAAGTACACAGTAACAATACAAAATTATCTTTCATTAAACCAACAATTCTCTTGCCCCATCACAGCATACACAGAAAACATTAAGTTTTATAAAAATATAATCTTAAACTTAACAAAATCTCACACTTGAAAAACTACAATGTCCTATTTGGAATTTACATGTCAAGTCTGATCAAGAAAACAGAAAACACAGAAAATAATATACTTAGAATTTCTCTAAGTCTTCTCCAATTATAGTAATTTCTAACTAGTTAAAAGTACATGCAAACATTTAATATGCAAGAAGTGTTTTATTTTTAATGTACAAAATTAGATTCCTATTTCCACCATCCACAAACTTGTTTATTGCAAAATTGATAATTCAGGAACTTGAATCTAAATGTGGTACAATGAGCAGTTCCATACAAAATACTTCGTAACATACAAATACTGTACTTAAATGGATAAAGGTAACCAAAGCTTTGCAAAATTTACAGACACGTCAAAAATAGATCTTGCCATATTAATTCTCAAGTATGTCAAGACTTTAAACTGAATTGTTGGAGTTCATAAACCTCACGCTAATATAGTTTTGAATATTTAAAACTGCATGAACACTGAAAACATGTTAAAACAGTGAGCCTTTTAATCAGGCTAAGATTCAGCTATATTGCACAAATACAAACTTATTTTAAGATAGCTTTAACTCCTTGGCTATAAACTGTTTCCTATTGATTCCTTCACCGTTATCGCAGGGGTTGGTCCAACACGGGTCCAGATATACCCTTTCTCGGGTTTGGTTGGAATAACTGGAAAAGGAGTCGATCTTGATTTGAAGTACTCTGAAGGTGCATGGCAAATAAATTCAAAATGCTCCATTTTTCTTGGTAGGTCCTCCTCTGGCCCTGAAGTTAAAGGAAAATTTTATAATAAAATTTAAAAATAACTATCACTTGTATTGAACATATCAATCGCAAATGGTTCGCATGCGAGGGTCAAAGCAATTCTTAAAACATTCATTTTGTGATGTTACATTTTAAAACTGCTGATTCATAATAGGATACACTTGTTACAATATGCCACACAGCAGCTTTCGAAATAAAAGGTTCAAGGATAGTTGGTGCTGAACATATTGCTGATGTAAAACAATTATGTTGCAATGTCAATAACTGTTCTTTTATTGCTTCCATCGTGGATTAGTTGAGTAATAGAATTGCAATGTCAGTGAGGATTGATATCAAGAGTTCTGCCATGTTAGAGGTGATGTCACACGTTTGTGCAGCATGATAATTACTGTTTATGGCTGCAGTATTTTGCTCACTTAGCTTTTGAACTGCCACCCAAGTGAAAGCCATTCTTCTCACAGTGTTCAGATATCAAGCTATCATTCCTCAATGCCACACAGCTGTAATTCGCTAACATTTCCATTGCATCAAGACTAGTAGATTGACAGAAAGAATTAACATTGGGTTAGACCCATTGTAAGTTTAGAATCTGGGGCCATCAGTTTTGAATCTGTCATCTGAAACCACAGTATCCTGTCAGAAAGAGGTCTGAGAAATCCTAGCAGCAATCCAGTGTTGGTAAACTATTCCACTGAGGAATTGCATTCAAGCTTCTTGAGTATCTGTAATGGCCAGACATTCAGTTTCCAGTAAAGTCCCTTGGAGAGTGATCAGATGGAGGAATGTGGCTTACCTATTCTCAATTAAAAGCAAAACACTGCAAATATGGAAATCTGAAATAAGTGCTGGAGAAACTCCGTGAGCCTGGCAGCATCGTGGAGAGAAAAACTATGTTAACACATCAAGTGCGATATGCCTTCTTCTGA
Organism: Chiloscyllium punctatum; assembly: GCF_047496795.1. Lineage (NCBI taxonomy): Eukaryota > Metazoa > Chordata > Chondrichthyes > Orectolobiformes > Hemiscylliidae > Chiloscyllium > Chiloscyllium punctatum. The sequence goes on from NC_092746.1 coordinate 72,223,997, forward strand.
GGAAGACTGATATTAGATAAGAAATATTAACTCTGCTTTTCTCTCCACAGATGCTGCCAGGCTCACTGAGCTTCTCCAGCACTTTCTATGTTTGGTAACCTTTTCTCATGTAGCCAGTGAAAATGGCCTTGTCGCTATTTTGCTATTCCTGATTTGTTAAATTTATCAATCAGCAATTAAACTGGTATTTTCTGGATCAGACAATTTAATAAACAGTACGCACACCATCTTTTACTAGACTGCTGTCAGGAAAATTCATATATTAAACAACCAGTTACTTGATATTAACTTTTCTATTGGGTTTCGTTTCTTTGAAAGGAATAAAAAACCTACAGCAATTATTTTCTGGTATGAAAGACCAAGTGGCTAATTTATTCCTAGAGCTTTATGAATGTTGCTTTACCAGGCTAGCTTGGATCAACTGAGATGTAATATTCTTGCCCTGTGCAAAAAGATCTGAATTCACACTATATTTTTAACCACAATAAGGGCAAAATACTGCAGATGCTGGAGACCTGAAATAAAAACAAGTACTGGTGAAACTCAGCAGGTCTGGCAGCATCTCTGGACAGAGAAACAAAGTTATTGTTGAGAGTTCAATATGACTTTTCTTCAGAACTGAAGAAAGTAGTGTTTCATCATTTTCTTTTAGTTATTTGTTACAGTACGAGTTCTAAAACATGAAATTGCAATGGGTTATTTCAGTTACCATTTAAAAGTTTAAATCTTTCTAAATGTGACAGGTCTCTGTGGGGATTATAACACAATGGTCTGCCTTATTGCTGATTGTTCATATGTTACTTTTAAACAAGAATCACGGATAGTCTTGAAAGGTGATTGCTACAAGCTGCATTTGAAACAATGCTTAGCTGACAGAAAGTGATATTCTTCCAACAGTTTTGAGAAGACTTGTGAATAGATTAAAAAGGGATGAAAAGCCTCGAGAATATTTCACAAAGAAATCTGATTATGTAGATTACAAAATTGCCCACTGAACACATTCAGTCACAACAGTATTATATTGACAAAGTGGAAAAGATATTTCCTCTCATGGCAGAATCTAGAACTAAAGGCTCATTTTAAAAAAAAAGAATTAGGAGCACAATTCGTGTATATGTTCATTTCAGAAAGTACCAGGTAGTTTATATCAAGTTAGCCGACTGCAGCCAAGTTGATGAAAGGGGCATAAAAGTTAGGCTCGGTGCTTGGGGGAAAACTGACTAATACCGAAAGCCTAACATGGATATCAGATAAAGACAGCAGCAGAAACAAACACAGAATGCTGGACAAACTCAGCAGGCCTGGCAGCACCTGTGAAGAGAGAAGGCACAAGCCTTCAGAAGATAGGATCAGACTTTGGGGATTATATTCTAGTCAATGAATTTTTGCTGACATTCACCAAAGTTCACATGTGATGGTCTCTTTATAACATGTTGAACGATTAATAATGCCTTTAGAAATTTAGAGTAAGAAGGTGATAGCTTTAGGAGACTGCGTTGCTAAAATGGGGGGAAAAGAAAGTAAGTAACAGTCTGAACCAGAAAAAAATAATAGAGTATAAAGGGCAAATGTACTGCCACTAGTATGAATAACACCTCAAGTAAGTAAACAGGAAACTGTAACAGTCACTGGTAATGTAATCCTAGTAAGTGCACAATTTTGGATTCACAGCTTTCAAAACATTCACATCCCTGTAACCATAAAGTGCATTTAGAACTTAAATAAATTCTAATTGAATTTAGGTGGACTTATCTACATTCAAATTGGATTTCTGAAAGGTGAAGAAAGCAGACAGTGAAGCACCTGAACCTCTAAAACATTCTGCAGCTTGGTGAGTCAAAATTATTGAGGCCTTCTTTAGAAATGTTCTGAATGAACAACATTGCAGTACCACAATATTTTAGTTATGTGATCTAACACACATACATTTTAATACAGATATAAACAACTTAATATGTACCAAGTATATAAGTTGCTGCATCAAACTGATCTTTGGAGCTTGCCTGAGTTGGGATAAGCCACGTAATCACAGCACTCTTTTCACAGTATTGATCTTGCACGAATCCTCTGATCTGAGCATAGTAAACCTTTTCATCATCTTCATCCGCAACAGAGACTATATCTCCAATTTGGTAGTATATACCCTAAAACACATTGAAAAAGTATAAATCTTTACGTAAAATAGACTTAAACTCTTAAAGCTTCTTAAAATCTTAGTCAATAATGAGTTAGTAGGTAAATGCACTGGGTAGTCACATATTCCAAATAGGTTCTGGGTCACTTGTTTGTGCTGCATCTGCTAGTGCTGCAACATTAGCATGAAAACTGGACTCCGTGCCACAAAGAGGTTGTGGGATGGGACATCAAGCTTAGGATACTCTTCTTTCACACCAGTCAACAACAACTGTTTGAAAATGTACTCATGAGGAACATGGTCAACTTGGTCATGAAGTTATTTAATGATCAAACTATGCAATACAAGACAACAGCTTACATGTAAAGACTGAATGGTTAACATCTGTCAACCTACAAACTGTATGTGCCAGTGCAAAAGAAATACGGAACAAAAATTTGGTGGATCTGGGGCAGAATTCCACTCCAAATACGATTAGATGGACGCATTCTTTTATGAGGGTAAATTGATAAGAAAAAGTCATGCTCAAGGAATCGGGGAATTATAGTTTCTGAAAGGTTCACTTCTGAAATTTGTTACAACTCAATTTAACCAAAAACTCAAAAGATTAGAGTAGTAAGCTGCTGACAACCATCTCGTTGTACATATATAAAATTTATAAGTACAAAGTTTGACAGGATGATACCATTTTGGACTACATCTTTAAAGCAAACTGGAGCAGGTTGTGTGTTCTTAAAATGAACCTATCACACTTAACGTCCAAGAACAAAAACAGAAGCAGATGTTCATGGTAATGCAGACTTTGAGCAGAGACAGAGATTGAGAGATAAGGAACAATAGCTACTGTGACAGATTACTGGGAAAGCTAATCCACTGTTTTAAAACAAAAGTCATAGCGATTTAAGGATACTGAAAGACTTGCCCAGTGATAGAAGAAGAAATCACTAAAGTAGGCCTTGCTACTGAAAATCATTGAAGAACTGAGAAACAGGACTGTCAATGGATGCTGGGCCATTCCAATTTGGCTAAACAGGGAGACTTGGAAGCTTTAGACTTTAGAACGTTGCCCAAAAAAAACTACAAGTTTGCAGGAAATGTGCACCATTGTATGTAGACAGCGAAGAGTTTGTTAAAGTCTTAAAACTTGAACTGTTCTCATGTGAAAGTCAGGAATTGAATATTCAAATATGTTTTTATAAGCTATCAATATTTGTGGGGATCATAATGTATCATTCATATGAAGGACTATTGCTCAGGCAAGTTAAAATATTTTTAAAAGAATTTATGGTAGTGGATTTTTCCCACGTAGAGATACAAAACTGCACTCTGAAAAGTACTTACCCCATAGAAAATAGATTCACTTGTGATTATCGTAGACACAGATTTTGGTGCTTTAATTGGCTGCAAAATATCACAATCTCATTTTATACAAATTCAGACTATTCCAAACATTCAAAATACTACTTTAAATTATTCCATGAGCAAATGATCATGGACCACAGACTGAGCAGCAGAATCAACCATCACAATGATTTGCAAGATGAGCCTACTTTCAACCATCAAACCATAACCTAGATTTGTCTTGTTAAGCATATCAGTGTTATAGAAAATTCAGCAAACAGTCTCCTGTTACAATTCTGATAACCAATAGGTCCCTTATTAAATGCCAGTGTTAACATGCTCCAATTCAAAACAGAAATATTCATCTTCATAAAGCAGTATTGATATTGTTATGGATCTGTTATAGCAACTCCTCTATTAGAGGATGTCATCGATTTAACAGGGAAATTTATTTTAACCCATTGCATCATGTTAAAGAATGAAAAATATTGGGTGAAATATACTCATAACAATTAATACATTGTCAGAGCACAAAGGCCATAACTTGAGAGCTCTCTGCCAAACGCAGTTCCTGGAATGGCCCAATGAAAAACCTGTTGCTGTCATGGTATAGGGCCAAAATTTTAGTTATGCATTGCAAAGAAATTAATTCTGCAAGCTTTATTTAAAAGGTAACATAAGATAGTCCTCCATACACATCCTGATCCTTTTAAGTTTTAATCTTAATAAGGGATCCATTACTTACCAGAATGCAAAAAAAAAGATTCCCATCAGCAATTCAGGGTGGTGATTTACTTTAAAAAACAAAAATAAGGCATCAACAATTAATGAATCTGCTATACAAGGTACGTCATCAGAAAAATTGAAAAAATATTTAATGGACAATACCATAATGTCGACTGCCCTATTTATTGAAGAAATGTCTTCTTCCCTTCCCCACCTAATATTAAATATTCAAAAGTTTTTGCAAATTGTCTTACATTTTTTAATTTGAATATATGTCTACGTCCCTTTCCTTTAGTTGAAACCTTCTTTTCAGCAGGAGGCATGGACCTATATTTTGTGTTCCGTAACCTTGCAGACCGCCTATGAATTTCTTGCTTTGCCTGTCAGAATGTAAAAAAAACAAACTACCGTTATTAGCAAAAACTTTGTCGTTATTCTATTATTATTGATGAACAAGGAAGAGTAGGCCATTTAGCCCCTTGAGATTGCTCCTTTATTCAATAAGATTATGGTTGATTCAATTGTAACCTCAAATCTACAATCTTGCTTACCCCGTATGCATTATGGAATAGTATTACTCCAGAGTAATGAACACAGCCCAGTACAATGAATAAATCTGTGAAGTAAAAAGAATACCTGTGTTCATTTACTGAAAAGGACAAATCTTAGCCTGAGTTCATCTGTTGCTATTGAATGAGAGCATGTCATTTATCTCATTAGCTATTTAAAACTCTGATTGTGTTTCTTCAATTTGATAAAGTTTTTTTGCTGAAACTACTTCATGAATGACATCAAAATCAAAATACAAGATGCCTTTAAAAAGGAAACTAAATGGGGCATCCATAGGAGGTTTAGCTAAAACTATACAAGACATTAGTCAGACCAAAGTTGGAATACTGTGATTAGTTTTGGGCCTCTTACTTGGGACTAACAGATCAACCATTATCTCAATTAATGCAGGAGGAGACTCTATGGGCTGAATGGCCTACTTTGGTTATATCTTCTGGCAGGTCCAGCCACATTATCACAGGACAGAGATGCCTCAATTGGCTAAGCTCACAGAAGTTCCCAACTTTAACTTCTAGTTGGTATTGAATCAACTTGAACAGAAAGTGGAATACAAGAACAACTGAAACCTGCAAAGACTGAATGAGGAATGTGTTCAATATTTTAGATTGGGAAATCTACATGGATGCTTGCTAAGAGCCAATTAAACCTCTAATACATCTGATGAAAAAATACAAACCTGCAATGTTAATCTTGTTATTCCTTGGGCAGATGCTGTCAGGTCTACTAAAATACTTCCAGCATTTTTTTTAACATTAACACTATCATATCTTGAATATTAATAAATTCAAGAACACTGTGAACACTGACCATTAAGACACAGGAATTTCAACAGCATTTGGGAATCACATTGTTCATCCCTGTCCCCATTTGCTCATGAAAGACAAACGTTTCAGTTTGGATTAAGCTATGACATGTCTTTAAACATGTTATTAAAATGTCTTCACGCTCTGTTCTATTCACAGCAGAAACGGTGACTCCCTAATCCGGATACCACTCCCAATCTCCCTCCTCTACAGTCAGCTCTGCGCCCAAGAGTCGGTGGAAAAGCAACATTCTCTGTCCACTGAAATAGTCAAAGCCTTGTTTGGGCTGTTGGGCAATGGAGGGGCTCCAGGGTATTATTAATTTCCGAAAAGGCAGCTTATTTTGAGCTTTGTTCATTTACACTTTGCACCTCTATCAGCGCCCCTTTTAGGATCGTGCAAGTTTTAATCAGATTTATTTGATTTAAATGATGATAAAAGTCTCAGGCTGGCGGGCTAGCCCCCCCCCCCTCCCCCTCCCCCTCCCCCTCCCCCTCTCACAGCGGCCTTCCCCCTCGGGCTCCTCCCAGCCTCACCTGTTTGCCACCTCCACCTCCTCCGCCGTTGCTCTGCTGAGCAGCCGGTGCTGAGCCGGGCCCCGCGGTCAGGCCTGAAACACAGCCGGCTCCGGGGCTCTTGCCAGCGCAGTTATTGCAGACGATCTCACCCTGACTGCTCTTCCTCCACATGGCCGAGGAATTGGCCTTGCACACGCTGCAGGACGGCTTCAAACCCAGCGGCATCTTCTCCCTGTCTCCTACAACAGCCGACCCAGAAAACAAACCCAATCAACCGCGGCCCCAACCTGTAACCCACAGCCTTCCCTCCCAAGATACAGCGGTGGGAGGACTCAGTGACCTATACCACCCCCACCTAGCGGTGGGAGGACTCAGTGACCTGAACCGCCCCCACCTAGCGGTGGGAGGACTCAGTGACCTGAACCGCCCCCACCTAGCGGTGGGAGGACTCAGTGACCTGAACCGCCCCCACCTAGCGGTGGGAGGACTCAGTGACCTGAACCGCCCCCACCTTGCGTTGGGAGGACCGAGTGACCACAATGGCCCCATCTAACGTTGGGAGGATCGAGTGACCATGCGGGAGGACCATCTCCCTGCGCCAAGCCCCCACCGACAGGTGGCAGGACCGGGATACAGCGCCCTCAACAGCCGAAGGAGCGCGATTCCGCGCGAATTGAAATCCGGGTCGTGGCGGCCCCTTGTGTCGAGAGCATGGTAAAACAATGAGAATGACGGAATTGTTCCAGCGCGAATAACTGGGCCCGTCGTGTCTGCACCGGCTGTTCACATAAACATCATGGTTTAGTGCCAAATACCTGATTTTCGCACATATCCTTCACAAAGTATTTCTATCCAAATAATCATTCAGTACCTTCTTGAATGGCTTAATTAAACATTGCCTGGCAGTACATTCCAAACCTGAACTTTCGATTGTTGCATGTTTTTTTTTCCAACGATAAAATGTTCACCCTCGATGATTCCCCACTGACACATGATCCACCCAATTTCCAAGAACCAGGACCAACAAACCACCCTTTCTTCTTGCACTGGACATGGACTCCTGTCAGAATGTCTCCTGAGCACATTGAAGAAACAACTGCCCCTTATATTAACAGATTGCCAGCAGATATTTGGTTAATTGAAGTCCCTCATGAATAACAACTCCATAATGTTGACATTTCTGTAATTTCCCTGTAGATTTGTTCCTCTACCTCCTTTCCACTAGTTAGTGGTCAACAGGTTACTCTGCACTGTAATTGTGTTTTCTTTTATTCCTTAGTTGTAGTCAAATTTATCTGTCTTTGAAGTTTCCGAGACATCGTCTTTCTCCAGCTTTAATGGCCTCCTGAACCAATACTGCTACTCTTTATCCTTCCTTTACTTTGTTGCCTGGACAAGTTATATGCAGTAATATTTAACACAGTCCTGCCATTCCTTGAGCCAGTTCTCTGTTAGCACCACAAGATCGTATTTCCTCTCACCGATCTGCATCTGTAACTCCTCAACATTTTTTAAAACTATACTCCATAATTTGCAAACATGTACACTAACTTTGTTTGAAACTTTATTTCTTTCTCCTCACTCTGGCTTCACTTCAAAACTTGCCATTTTCTATGCTAATACCCACTGAATCCTCAAGTATGAGAAAGTGAGGACTGCAGATCCTGGAAATCAGAGACAAAGTGTGGTGCTGGAAAAGCACAGCTAGTCAGGCCACACCTGAGGAGCAGGAGAATCAACATTTCCGGCAGAAGCCTTTCATCATTCCTGCTCCTCAGATGCTGCCTGACCAGCTGTTCTTTTCCAGCACCACACTGTTTGACTCTGAATCCTCAAGTATTTTGTAAACCATAGTATTCTCCTCAATTTTCTCTTGGGTCCCACACCCTTGCCAAATTAGTTTAAAATCCTCCCAAGCATGAGCAAAACAACCACAAGGAACTCAGCTCCAGTTTGTACAGGTGCCATCTTCCTCAGAGTCAATCCCAGCAATCTAAAGGCTTTCCTCCTGCATCATCTTTCCAGCTACAGAGTCCACCGCATCCACCTTTTTCAAAATTTTTCAATTAATACGTATATGTCCCCACTAGAGAAAGGGCTAAACTTGACCTCCTCTTGGGAAATAAGGCAGGCAAATGACTGAGATGTTAGTGGGGGAGCACTTCAGGACCAATGACCAGAATTCTATTAGTTTTAAAATAGTTATAGAAAAGGATAAGTCTGGTCCCAAAGTTCTATTTTGATGGGGCATTAGACAGGAACTTTTAAAAGAGCAGGAAAATCGGCATTTCGGGCAAAAGCCCATCATCAGGAATAGAGGCAGGAAGCCTCCAGGGTGGAGACATAAATGGGGTGTGGCTGGGGAGAAAGTAGCAAAGAGAATAATAGGTGAAAGGGGTGGGGATGGAGGTGAAAGATCAGAGGAAAGGACTTAGTTTCGCTAAGTCCCTTGCCAAACTTAGCGAAGGGAGTTTGGCAAATAGGACAGGTCATGGGGATAGTGCTGAGCTGGAAGGTTGGAACTGGGGTAAGGTGGGGGGGGAGGGGAAATTAGGAAACTGATGAAGTCCACATTGATGCCCTGGGATTGAAGTGTTCCGAGGTGGAAGATGAGGTGTTCTTTTTCCAGGCGTCGGGTGGTGAGGGAGGCCCAGGACCTGCATATCCTCGGCAGAGTGGGGGGGGGGGGGGGGAGGGGGAGTTGAAATGTTGGGCCACGGGGTTGGTGGGATTGCTTGGTGTGGGTGTCCCGGAGATGTTCCCTAAAGCGCTCTGCGAGGAGGCGTCCGGTCTCCCCAATGTAGAGGAGACCGCATTGGGAGCAACGGATACAATAAATGACATTGATGGATGTGCATGTGAAACTTTGATGGATGTGGAAGGCTCCTTTGGGGCCTTGGATGGTGGTGAGGGAGGAGGTGTGGGCACAGGTTTGTCATTTATTGTATCTGTTGCTCCTGATGTGGTCTCCTCTATATTGGGGAGACTGGACGCCTCCTCGCAGAGCACTTCAGGGAACCTCTCCAGGACACCCACACCAATCAACCCCACTGCCCCGTGGCCCAACATTTCAACTCACCCTCCCAATCTGCTGAGGACATGCAGGTCCTGGTTCTCCTCCACCGCTGCTCCCTCACCACTTGATGCCTGGAGGAAGAATGCCTCATCTTCCGCCTCAGAACACTTCAACCCCCAGGGCATCAATGTGGACTTCACCAGTTTCCTAATTTCCCCTCCCCTCACCTTACCCCAGTTCCAACCTTTCAGCTCAGCACTGTCCTCATGACCTGTCCTACCTGCCAATCTCCCTTCCCACCTATCTGCTCCACCCTCTGACCTATCACCTCCATCCCCACCCCCATTCACCTATTGTACTCTTTGCTACCTTCTCTCCAGCCCCACCCCTCTCCCCATTTATCTCTCCACGCTGGAGGCTTCCTGCCTCTATTCCTGATGAAGAGCTTTTGCCTGAAACATCAACTTTCCTTCTCCTCGGATGCTGCCTGACCTGCTGTGCTTTTCCAGCACCACTCTGATCTAAACTCTGGTTTCCAGCATCTGCAGTCCTCATGTTTGCCTAGAAACTTTCAAAAGTTGATCAAGGGAGTCTGTTTACATGTAAAGGACCATCTGGCAAGTGGAAGGCTTTCAAGAGAGATAATGAGAGTTCAGGACCAGGATGTTCCAGTTTGAGTGAAGGGCAAGGCTGGCAGGAGCAGGAAGCACTGGATGACTTGAGATTTTGAGGCATTAATCAGGTCCATGCAGCTGGGATCAAATAGATCTGTTGAGGAGTATAGGGGATATAGGAGTACACATAAGAGGGAAATCAGAAGGGCAAAAAAAGGGACACAAGATAAATTTGGCCCATAGGGTAAAACAGAATCCAAAGAGGTTCTACAAACATATGAAGGGCAAAAGAGTAACTAGGGAGAGAATAGGGCACCTTAAAGATCAACATGGTCATCTATGCATGGAAGCACAGATGGGTGAGATCCCCAACTAGTATTCTTCATCAGTATTTACCATGGAGAAAGATATTACTTGGGGAAGTAAATAGTAATGTTTTGAAGAGAATGTGCTGGAGATCTTGAAACACAAATCTCCAGGACCTGATCAAGTGTATCCCAGGACATTGTGGGAAGCGAGGGAAAAAACTGAGGGCCAGTCCCTAGTGGAAATATTTGCATCAACAGCCCCAGGTGAGGTGGTGGAACGTTGGAGGGTGGCTAATGTTGTATCATTATTTAAGAAAGCCGACAAGGAAATGTCTTGGAACTGCAGACTGGTGAGCCTCACATCAGTGGTGGGTAGCAACTTGGGAGATATTGAGGACTGCAGATGCTGGAAAGTAAGAGTCAATAAAATGTCGAGCTGGAAAAAGCACAGTAGGTCAAGCAGCAGAGGAGCAGAGGAGTCGACATTTCGGGCAGGACCCTTCAGTGGTGGGTAAGTTGTTGGAGAGGATTCTGACAGACAGGATCTATGTACATTTGGAAAGGCAAGGACTGATTAAGGATAGTCAGCATGGCTTTGTGCGTGGGAAATCATGTCTCACAATCTTGATTGAATTTTGAAGAGGTGACCAAGAAGGTAGATGAGGGCAGTACAATAGAACATCATCATCAGCCCTTTCTAAACTCCACGTAGACAAAGTTCCACAAGGTAGACTGATTTGATTGATTTGTTGCCATGTGTACTGATGTACAGAGAAAAGTTTTTTTTACGAGCAGTACAGGCAGATTGTGGTAAGTCATAGAGTCATAGAGATGTACAGCACGGAAACAGACCCTTCGGTCCAACTTGTCCATGCCGACCAGATATCCCAACCCAATCTAGTCCCACCTAGAGTCATATAGAGATGTACAGCATGGAAACAGACCTTTTGGTCCAACACTTCCATGCCAACCAGATATCTCAACCCAATCTAGTCCCACCTGCCAACACCCGGCCCATATCCCTCCAAACCCTTCCTATTCATATACCCATCCAAATGCCTCTTAAATGTTGCAATTGTACCAGCCTCCACCACTTCCTCTGGCAGCTCATTCCATACACGTACCACCCTCTGTGTGAAAACATCTTTCCGACAGGAAGGAGACCAGAATTGCATGCAATATTCCAACAGTGGCCTAACTGTACAGCTGCAACATGACCTCCCAACTCCTGTTCTCAGTAGTCTGACCAATAAACAAAAGCATACCAAGCATCTTCTTCAATATCCTATCTACCTGTGACTCCACTTTCAAGGAGCTATGAACCTGCACTCCAAGGTTTCTTTGTTCAGCAACACTCCCTAGGACCTTAGCATCAAGTGTATAAGTCCTGCTAAGATTTGTTTTCCCAAAATTCAGCAGCTCACATTTATCTGAATTAAAATCCATCTGCCACTTCTCAGCCCATTGGCCCATCTGGTCAAGATCCTGTGTAATCTGAGGTAACCCTCTTCGCTGTCCACTACACCTCCAATTTTGATGTCATCTGCAAACTTATTAACTGTACCTCTGATGCTCACATCCAAATCATTTATGTAAATTACAAAAGGAAGTGGACCCAGCACCGATCCTTGTGGCACTCCACTGGTCACAGGCCTCCAGTATGAAAAACAACCCTCCACCACCACCCTCTGTCTTCTACTTTAAACCAGTTCTGTATCCAAATGGCTAGTTCTCCCTGTATTCTATGAGATCTAACCTTGCTAATCAGTCTCCCATGGGGAACCTTGTCGAATGCCTTACTGAAGTCCGTATAGATCACATCTACCGCTCAGCCCTCATCAATCCTCTTTGTTACTTCTTCAAAAAACTCAATCAAGTTTGTGAGACATGATTTCCCACACACAAGCCATGTTGACTATCCTGAATCAGTCCTTGCCTTTCCAAATACATGTACATCCTGTCCCTCAGGATTCCCTCCGACAAGTTGCCCACCACTTGTCCTTAACACCCTTCTTAAACAGTGGCACCACGTTAGCCAACCTCCAGTCTTCCGGCACCTCACCTATGACTATCGATGATACAAATATCTCAGCAAGAGGCCCAGCAATCACTTCTCTAGCTTCCCACAGAGTTCTAGGGTACACCTAATCAGGTCCTGGGGACCTTCCAGCACCCAGCCCATATCCCTCCAAATCCTTCCTATTCATATACCCGATCAAATGCCTCTTAAATGTTGGAATCGTACTAGCCTCCACCACTTCCTCTGACAGCTCATTCCATACAGGTACCACCCTCTGTGAGAAAAAGTTGACCCTTAGGTCTCTTTTATATCGTCCCCCTCTCACCCTAAACCTATGCCCACTAGTCTAGACGCCCCCAACCCAGGGAAAAGACTTTGTCTATCTATCCTATCCATGCCGCTCTGACGCTCCAGGGAAAACAGCCCCAGCCTATTCAAGCTCTCACTGTAGCTCAAATTCTCCAACCCTGGCAACATCCTTGTAAATCTTTTCTGAACCCTTTCAAGTTTCACAACACCTTTCCGATAGGAAGGAGACCAGAATTGCACACAATATTCCAGCAGTGACCTACTAAGTAAGGATGTATCGATCAAAAAGACTTAGACAGAGGCATACAGGTTACATTGAACAAGGTCTAGATTAGAGTGGTGCTGGAAAAGCACAGCAGTTCAGGCAGCATCCGAGGAGCAGTAAAATCGACGTTTTGGGCAAAAGCTCTTCATCAGGAATAAAGGCAGAGAGCCTGAAGGATGGAGAGGGTGGGGGTGGGGAGAAAGTAGCATAAAGTACAATAGGTGAGTGGGAGAGGGGATGAAGGTGATAGGTCGGGGGGGAGGGGTGAGTGGATAGGTGGAAAAGAAGATAGGCAGGTAGGACATGTCATGGGGACAGTGCTGAGCTGGAAGTTTGGAACTGGGTTGAGGTGGGGGAAGGGGAAATGAGGAAACTGTTGAAGTCCACATTGATGCCCTGGGGTTGAAGTGTTCTGAGGTGGAAGATGAGGCGTTCTTCCTCCAGGCGTCTGGTGGTGAGGGAGCAGCGGTGAAGGAGGTCCAGGACCTCCATGTCCTCGGAAGAGTGGGAGGGGGAGTTGAAATGTTAGGCCACAGGGCGGTGTGGTTGATTGGTGCGGGTGTCCCGGAGATGTTCCCTAAATCAGTCCGCTAGTAGGCGTCCAGTCTCCCCAATGTAGAGGAGACCGCATTAGGAGCAACGGATATAATAAATGATATTGGTGGATGTGCAGGTAAAACTTTGACACGGCATGCACTCAGCAGGATCCTCATTAGCAAGATCAGCATTATTTGAGGCTAGAGAATCCAATGATCAGTTTAACAATGGCCAGAAAGGAGCTGTTCTTGAACTTGCTGGTGCTTGTGTTCAAGCTTCTGATGGAAGAGGTTGTAGATCATTACCTGGGTGCAATGGGTCTTCGTTGATGTTGGCAATCTTTCCAGGGCAGCCAGCCATAATAGTAAGATGACATCACACGGGATCCAGGGAGAGATAGCCAATTGTATACAAAATTGACTTGATGGTAGGAGACAGAAGGTTTATTTTAGATTAGATTACATTACAGTGTGGAAACAGGCCCTTCAGCCCAACAAGTCCACACCGCCCCGCCGAAGCGCAACCCACCCATACCCATACTTCTACCCCTTACCTAACACTACGGGCAATTTAGCATGGCCAATTCACCTGACCGGCACATCTTTGGAGTGTGGGAGGAAACCGGAGCACCCGGAGGAAACCCACGCAGACACGGGGAGAATGTGCAAACTCCACACAGAGAGTCGCCTGAGGCGGGAATTGAACCCGGGTCTCTGGCGCTATGAGGCAGCAGTGCTAACCACTGTGCCACCGTGCCCAGTGGTAGAAGGTTGTGGTAGAAGGTTGTTTTTCAGTCTGGAGGCCTGTGACCAGTGTGCTGCAAGCATTGAAGATAGGACCACTGTTATTTGTCATTTATGTAGACAATTTAGATGAGAACATAGGGGTCATGGCTTGTAAGTTTGTGGATGACTCCAAAATTGGTGGTATATTGGAGAGTGAAGGTTATTTCTGAGTACAATGCTGAGGAATGGCAGATGGAGTCTGATGCAGATAAATGTGAGGTATTGCATTTTGGTAAGATGAACCACGGAAGACATACACGGTTAATGGTAGGGCCCAGGGAATATTATTGAACAGAGAAATCTACGAGTATGGATACATAGTTCCTTGAAAGGTAGGCAGGATGGTGAAGGTAGTGTTTTGCACATTTGCCTTCATTGGTCAAAGCATTAAGTACAGGACTTTGCTGTCATGTTAAACTATATGAGACTAACACAGCAGTGCACCTGCACAGCTGTTGCCTTTGCTGTTTGGTTTCAAGTATCTTTAGACATCAGAGTTCATTCTAAGAAAATCAGGAAAATTCAACTTTTTCACACAGATGGTGCATGCATTGAATGAGCTGCCAGAGGAAGTGGTGGAAGCTAGTACAATTACAACATTTAAAAGGCATCTGGATGGGTATATGGATAGGAAGGCTTTCGATGAATATGAGCTGGCATGCTGGCAAAAAGGACTAGATTAGTTTAGGATATCTGATTGATATGGACGCAGTGGGTTGAAGGGTCTGTTTCCATGCTGCTATCTTTATGACTTTATGACATTGGAAAGGCCACATCTGGCATACTGTGAACAATTCTGGTTTCCCTAGTACAGGAAGGAATATCACAGGAAGGAAAGGGTGCAAAAAGGATTTACAAGAATGTTGTCAAGACTGGAGGGTTTGAGTTACAAAGAGAAGGTGGCACAGTGGTTAGCACTGCTGCCTCACAGCGCCAGAGATCCGGGTTCAATTCCCGCCTCAGGCGACTGACTGTGTGGAGTTTGCACGTTCTCCCCGTGTCTGCGTGGGTTTCCTCCGGGTGCTCCGGTTTCCTCCCACAGTCCAAAGATGTGCAGGTCAGGTGAATTGGCCATACTAAAAATTGCCCGTAGTGTTAGGTAAGGGGTAGATGTAGATGTAGATGTAGATGTAGATGTAGGGGTATGGGTGGGTTACGCTTCGGCGGGGCGGTGTGGACTTGTTGGGCCGAAGGGCCTGTTTCCATACTGTAATGAATCTAATCTAATCTAATTTTCCCCCAGAGCGTAGGACGCTGAGGGGTGACCTTATAGAGGTTTATAAAATCATGAGGGACATAAATAAAAGTGAACAGCCAAGGCCTTTTCCCCAGAGTAGGGGAGTCAAAAACTAGAGAGCATAGTTTTAAGGTGAGAGGGACAAGATTAAAAAGGGATCAAAAGGGCAACTTTTTCCCATAGAGGTGATGCATATATAGAACGAGCTGCCAGAGGAAATGGTAGAGGCAGGTACAATTACAACATTTAAAACACATTTGGACAAGTACATGGTTGGGAAAGGTTTAGAGAGATGTAGACCGAATGTAGGCAAAGGGGACTAATTCTAGGTTGAAAGTTTGCTCATTGACCTGGTAGATTTGTTCTCACATGTTTGTTACCATGCTAGGTAACATCATCAGTGAGCCTCCGATGAAGCGCTGGTGTTCTGTTCTGCTTGCTATTTATGTGTCTTGGCCTGTTGAGGTCGGTCATAATACTTCCAGTTCTTTTTCTGAGAGATTGGAATTCCTGTGCGTGTCTTTGTTTAGCTTGTTCCAGGATGAATATATTGTCCCAGTTGAACTGGTGTGCCTCTTTGTCTGTGTGTATGGACACTAGTGATAGTTGGTCATGTCTTTTGGTCGCTAGTTGGTTCTGCCTGTCTTTCCAATGTAATGTTTGTTGCAGTTCTTGCAGGATATTTTGTATATGATGTTTGTTCTACTGGTTATTGGTACAGGGTCCTTTAAATTCATCAGAAGCTGTTTCAGTGTGGTGGTAGGTTTGTGGGCTACCATGATTGCTAGGGGTTGTAGTAGTCTGGTCGTCATCTCCGCGATGTCTTTGATCTATAGTAGCGTGGCTAGAGGCTCTGAGTGTGTCGTGTCTTCTTGTTCTGTTCTGCAGGAATTGGTGGACTACGGTATCAAGTACCCATTGTTCCTGAATACATTGCAAAGGTATTTTTCCTTGGCTTGTCTTAATTCCTGGGTGCTGCAGTGTGTTGTGGCTCATTTAAATAATGCCCTCATGCAGGTTTGAGGGTGTTTGGATGATTGCTCCTGTAGGAGAAAGTGAGGACTGCAGATGCTGGAGATCAGAGTCGAGAGTGTGTGGTGCTGGAAAAGCACAGCAGGTCATGCAGCATCCGAGGAGCAGGAGAATCGATGTTTCGGGCAGGAGCCCTTCATCAGGAATGAGGTTGAGAGCCTCGGGGGTGGAGAGATAAATGGGAGAGGATGGGGCTGGGACTGGGGAGAAGGGAGCTGAGAGTGGATGGAAGTGGGGGGTGTAGGTGAAAGGTCGGAGAGGAGGGGAGTGGGTTGTTCCTGTAACTGAGTATCTGGTCAGTGTCTGTGGCTTTCCTCCAGTGATTTGGTTTTGATTTGGTGGTGGAGGAAGCCAGGATTTGCATGTCCTTGGAGGAGTGAGAGGAAGAGTTGAAGTAGTTGGCCACAAGGTGGTAGGGTTATTTGGTGCGTGCAGACCAGAGATGTTCCCTGAACCACTCTGCAGGTTGGCGCTTGGTCTCCCTGATGTGGAGGAGACCACATTGAGAGCAACAAATGCAATAAGTGAGGGGGAGGATGTGCAGGAAAATCTCTGCCAGATGTGAAATGATCCTTTAGGGCCTTGGACGGAGGTGAGTGGGGAGGTGTGGGCGCAGGCTTTGCACCTTTTATGGCAGCAGAGGAAAGTGTTTGTTGGAGAAGATGAGTTGGTGGGGAGCGCAGACCTAACAAGGGAGTCACAGAGGGAATGGTCTCTGTGGAACGCAGATAGGGGTGGAGAGGGAAATCTATTTTTGGTGGTGGGATCTGACTGTAGGTGGCAAAAATGACAGAGGATGATGTGCTCTATCTGGAGGTTCGTGGGATGGAATGAGGGGTCCGGAAGGTTCCATCCTTGTTGTGGTTGACAGGATGGGGTTTGAGGGCAGAGGTACAGGACGTGGATGAGATGCAATAGAGAGCATTGCTGATCATGTGGGAGGAGTAATTGTAGTTCTTAAAATAAGATATCCTTGGGTGGAATTGCTCCTCTTGGGAGCAGATACAGAGGAGGCAGAGAAATTGGGAGTAAGGGATCGCATTATTACAGGGGGTTGGGTGAGAGGAAGTGTAGTCAAAGTAGCTGTGGGAGTGATGGGTTTGAAATAGATATCCATGTTGAGTTGGAGAGGTCCAAGAAGGGGAGGGAGGTGTCAGAGATGGTCCATGTGAACTTGAGGTCAGGGTGAAAAATGTTGGTGAAGTTGACCTCCTCAAGGGAACATGAGGTGGCATCAATACTAACATCAATGTAATGGAGGAAAAGGTGCACCACGCTTTTCAACTCTTAACTCTCCAGCACCTGCAGTCCTCACCTTTCTCCTGGGGACAACTGTGTACTTCCCAGTGATCATGAATATTACCCACTGTTCCCATGGGCCTGCTCATATTAATTCACAAATGGTTTACAACAATAAAAGTGTGTCTGCCATGCAATGTTTGGATCAAGACAACTGCAAGTGCAGACAGCAATATCAAGATCAATATATGCTGGTCGGAAATTTAAAGCTTAAACAGGGACAATCCATCTAGTCAATGGCATGTTCTCAAAGCTAAGGTGTTGGCATGTTTGAACAAGCTGTTCATGTGATAACTAGTGCCATAAAGCAAGGATGCATTATGGCTCATTCTTATTTGCAAAATGTCAGAGACCTATTCGCAGATGTCATTAGGTTCTGCTCAGCGAAGCTCTGTGATCCTTTCCAGACTGTGTATCTTTACCAAACTCTTAAAGATACAGTTTAGAGATATTCTGTGCACAGATGAATGTATTCTAATTGCTTACAAGGATCACATCCAGACTACAACTAAATACACAGGAACCTCGATTATCTGAACGAGATGGGCAGACACTATTTCATTCGGATAATTGATTACTCAGTTAATTGATTTCCTCTGGGGTTTGAAGATTTCTGTGAAGTCTGCTGCATGTTCAGGAGACTAGACAACAGCACATCACATGCGAGCCCCTACACCCCTATCCTCCATCCAACATCGCCCCCCTGCCTGCCCCCAAACCCTGTCGGCCCCCAACCAACCCCCTAACCCAGTCCAACTCCAACCCCGTCCAACATTGCCCACCCGTCCGCCTTGTTGGATCCAAACTAAACATTAGTGAGTAGGTTATTGCTAAATAAGCACTGCTTGATAGGTGGGCACCATTATTTTTCTGATGAAGGGTGGACTGCCCGGTAGGAACTGATCTGCTTTTTGTGTACTTGACAAACAAGGGCAACTTTCCACGTAGTTGGATAGATAGCAGTGTTAATCTGATTTGTTAGTTGTGGATTTGCTTAGCTTGATCATATGGTGCTTTGATGCTATTTGGTACCATAAGTAATCCTGTGTTGTAGTTTATTCAGGTTGACAGTTCATTTTTAGATGTGCCTAGTGCTGATCTTGGCATACCATGTCCATTATCATTGAACCATGGCTGATTCTCTGGCTTGATGTAATGACAGAGTGTGAGAATTACCAGGCTGTAAAGTTGCAGATTATTTGAGTACAATTCTGCTGCTATTACTCCACAGTACCTCATGGATGTAGATTGCTAAATCTGTTTGAATACTTTCCCATTTGGTACATTAGTGCCACACAACTTCAGTCTAAAATTGTAATTGACTTGGGTCTTGCAATTACAGTCAAAATGTTATAAATTTTAATTTGTAGGAAGACATAAAAACATCCAGGCCTGGACTTGCAAGTGGCAAATAACAGTCCTGCCACATAAGTAGAGGGCAATGACCATGTCCAATAAGACAGAATTGAGCCATCACTCCTTGATGTTCAATGGCATTACCATTGCTGAATTCTTCCCTGTCAACATCCAAAGCTTTTCCCCTTTAACCAGAAATGGAAATAAACTGGCTCATGCACTGTGGCTACAAAACCAAGTCAGACTCAGAATTCTGCAGTTACTCACCTCCTGTCTTCCCTGTGCCTGTCCAACATTTCCAAGGCACAAGCCAGAAATGTTGCGCAATTGTCTCCACTTAGATTGTGCAACTCCAACAACCCTCAAAGTTCAACTCCACTCAGAACGAGTGGACTGTTTGACTGGCACTCAATCCACCAACTCCAATAATTCACTTTCTTCACCACTTACACAAAATGCCAGTTCTAAATAGTACACAAACACCCATGGTTCTTTGACAGCATCTTCCAAAGAGCTAATTTCTGCCATCTAGAAGGACAAGGTCAGCAGATGTATGGAAACACCACCACCTACAAATGCCTTTCCAAGTCTCACACCATCCTGACTTAGAACATAAAGCTATATCTCAATTTTTTCACTGTCGTCACAACCAGCTTCAGCTGTTTCACTAATGGTCTTTGTTTCAACAGAAGGTCAAAAATAAGGATATTCATTCATGATTGCAGTGCTTATTATTATTTGGAAATCCTCAGTTATTGAAACAGACTATATTTGCATGCAGCAAGATCTAGGGATTATTTAAACTAGGGCTGCCACATAAGTCGCATTTGTGCTACATAAGCACCAGGTAATGAATGCTACACAAACACCAGGTAATGACTGCTTCCATGAAGAGAAAATCTAGCCATCTTCCTTGGACTTTCAATGACAATCCCATCACTAGATCACTCTTCAACATTTTGTGATCCTGGTGATGAATGGGTTACTTTAGATTAAATTGTAGGAACATAGGAATTAGGAATGGGAGTAGACAATGCAGACCTGCGAGCCCGCTCCACCATTTAACATGATCATGACTGATCTTATCATGGACCCAATTCCACTTTCCTGCCTGCTCCCTGGGTCCTTTATCCTGCTTTTCATCAGAAATGTATCTACTCCTTTCTTGAATCTGTTAATTGACTCTGCTTCTACTGCACTCTGGGGCAATGAATTCCACAGATTCACAAGCCTGAGAGAAATAGATTCTTCTTATCTCAGTTTTGAGCTGAACTCCTCTCAAACACAGTATCCTCTCAATTCTATGACTGTTCAATGTCCACCTTATCAATCCCCTTTAGCATTTTATATACTTCAATCAGATATCCCCACATCCTTCTGAACTCCAGCAAATATAAGCTCAAGCTATTCAATCGCTGTGTGCATGATAGCCCCTTCATTTTTGGAATCAATCTGGTGAACATCCTCTGAACTGCCACCACATCCTCACTGGACCAATCACCAGTTAAGCACAGTGGCTACAAAAACACTTCAGAGGTTTGGAATTATATGCCAAGTAACTCATCTCCATATTTCCAGAGTCAGTTCAACGTTGATGAGGTGCAAGTCAGGAAGGTGATGAAACTCTGTCCACTACCTGTACTCCAGGTGTAGCTGAACAACACAAATATCAACACTATCCAGGACAAAGCACATTCTAGACAGGAAAGTCATCTATCACTTTGAACATTTACTTCCCACTCCACCAGCACTTATCCATGCAGACACTGCTGGAACTAAGAAACATCTTGACAAAGTTCTTTTTACAGCTCATGGCAACCCATGATCTCTACTACCTAACAGAATAAGGACAGCAGATGCATGGGAGCACCACTATCTGCAAGTGCACATCCAAGCCCATGCGATCCTGACCTGGAATTGAATCATTGCTCCTTTACTGCTAAGTTAAAAATCACACAACACCAGGTTATATTCCAACAGGTTTAATTGGAAGCACACTAGCTGGTGCTATAACCTGGTGTTGTGTGATTTTTAACTTTGTACACCCCAGTCCAACACCAGTATCTCCAAATCATGACCTTTATTGCTACTCTGTCAAAATTCCGGGCATTCCTCTCTAATAGCATTGTTGGCCCAACTATACCATGACTAAGTGGATTTATATCGACTTTTTTGTAAAAACAATTTTCACGTATCAAATCAGGTATCCCACAGGTGGAGGACAAGACACTGATGCAACATGCTTAGTTTGTCATAAGAGTCATAGAGATGTACAGCACGGAAACAGATCCTTCGGTCCAACCCGTCCATGCCGACCAGATATTCCAACACAATCTAGTCCCACCTGCCAGCACACAGCCCATATATCCCCCCAAACCCTTCCTATTCATATACCCATCCAGATGCCTTTTAAATGTTGCAATTGTGTTAGCCTCTACCACTTCCTCTGGCAGCTCATTCTATACACGTACCACCCTCTGCGTGAAAAGGTTGCCGTACAGGTCTCTTTTATATCTTTCCCCTCTCATCCTAACTCTATGGCCTCTAGTTCTGGACTCCCCCATCTCAAGGAAAAGACTTCATCTATTTATTCTATCCATGCCCCTCATGATTTTATAAACCTCTGCAAGGCCACCCCTCAGCCTCCGACATTCCAGGGAAAATAGCCCCAGCCTATTCAACCTCTCCTTATAGCTCAAATCCTTCAATACTGGCAACATCCTTGTAAATCTTTTCTGAACCCTTTCAAGTTTCACAACATCTTTCCGATAGGAAAACCAGAATTGTGCGCAATATTCCAACAATGGCCTAATCAATGTCCTGTACTCAATACTCTGACCAATAAAAGGAAAGCATACCAAATGCCTTCTTCACTATCCTACCTACCTGCGATTCCACTTTCAAGGAGCTATGAACCTGCACTCCAAGGTCTTTTTGTTCAGCAACACTCCCGAGGACCTTACCATTAAGTGTATAATTCACGCTAAGATTTGCTTTCACAAAATGCAGCACCTCACATTTATCTAAATTAAACTCCATCTGCCAATTCTCAGCCCATTAGCCCGTTGATCAAGATCCCGTTGTAATCTGAGGTAACCTTCTTCGCTGTCCACTATACCTCCAATTTTGTTGTCATCTACAAACTTACTAATTGTACCTGCTATGCTCACATCCAAATCATTTATATAAATGAAGAAAAGTAGTGGACCCAGCACCGATCTTTGTGGCACTCCACTGGTCACAGGCCTCCAGTCTGAAAAACAAACCTCCACCACTACCCTCTGTCTTCTACCTGCATCCAAATGGCTAGTTCTCCCTGTATTCCATGAGATCTAACCTTGCTAATCAGTCTCCCATAGGGAATCTTGTCGAATGCCTTAATGAAGTCCATATAGATCACATCTACTGCTCTGCCCTCATCAATCCTCTGTTATTACTTCAAAAAACTCAATCAAGTTTGAGAGACATGAGTTCCCACACACAAAGCCATGTTGATTATCTCTAATCAGTCCTTGCCTTTCCAAATACATGTACATCCTGTCCCTCAGGATTCCCTCCAACAACTTGCCCACCAGCGACTTCAGGCTCACTAATCAATTTTCTGCTTATGAAGAAAATGGTATCATGTTTCTATCTTTAAACAGAAAAAGGAATATACTTAAATGCAAAACCTAAGTTTGTTTTAAGAGACAGCCTGATGGCAATGGTTCACTGAAAATCATATGCATGCAAACATGCATAACAATTTCGAGACACTTTCAGGAAAAAAATCAGTTTGCAAAAGTAACATGACTTGTATCCAGTTCATCGATCCTACCTAAGGGAGGAACTCCTGGCTCTCAGCTATTAGATTCTTTTAACCTTTTTAAGTGGTATGTTCATATTTGTGTATATGGAGGAATATAATAATTGAAGGTGAGATTCTGACTGCCAGAAATCTTTGGATAGTAATAATTTATTTTTAAAAAGTTTCTAATAAGGAAATAGAGACATTTATCATGCCCTGACCAATGCCTCAAATTTGGACTGGTTAGCTCAGCAGTCTCCAGGGTCCATGTGCATAGTTGCTAAC
The DNA here is from genome assembly GCF_047496795.1 of Chiloscyllium punctatum. NCBI lineage: Eukaryota > Metazoa > Chordata > Chondrichthyes > Orectolobiformes > Hemiscylliidae > Chiloscyllium > Chiloscyllium punctatum. The sequence continues at coordinate 72,246,939 of NC_092746.1, forward strand.
TGGATAATTCTTCTTAAAAATACAAGCAACCCATCATATTCGCTATTTCAGCATAGTGCTGAATAAACATCAACCATTTCTATTTTAAAAAGTTCAGAAATGTGAATTTATTATAAATATTAATTTACAGTTGTGTTGCTCAAACTACTATCCATTTCCATGATATTACATTTAACCAAAGGAAATTATACTTTTAAAACAGTAAATAGAGAACTGCAGTTTTCACTGAAACCAACATGAGAATGAACTGAATTTTATTGTTTGACTTCAGAGGAAGAATATTGACTTGCAAAATTTAAAGTAGAATTATAGGAGCTTGAAAAAGAAAGAAGAAAATGAAAATACAGGCTCTCTTCACAATTCCAGGTAGGTGGTCCGACTGTGAAGTTAAACAATTTTTAGATTTTAGTTCTTTAGAACAATAGGTCCAATCAAAAAAGTTAATTTTGTACAGTTTAACTGTTTTAAATATTTTGCATTGGCCAAGCATTTCAATATTACTGTATCAATATATAAAGTGGGAATGTATCAAGTATAGTACTATGAAAGTGCAAATAGTAACATTTTTGCAGAGAGATAAATCAAGGTTAACAGTTGGCTTTATTATAAAATTCCCATTGTCTTAAAAAATAGTCTTGCTTTTTTTTTCTGATTTTCAAATTAATCCAAGACATTTAAAATTTGTAACAGAATATACAATTTTGAATCTGAATGACCTTGTGACCATGCACAGCCAACATTACACAGAATGGACCATGGTTCAAACTCCACAAATTAAACAATGCTTTTACAAAAACAAAACCCCACAAAACTATTAACTTCATATACAACACCCTTACATATCTCAACTTTGCAGTACATATTCAATGCCATGTAAAACATGTCTTTTTATTTCCAATATCAAACTGAAATTACTTCAATACACTACGTTGTCACAGACTGACTCAAGGTAAAACCGAACTATAAGAGAAACATCTCAAACTTAAACCAGTTACACGTCTTGGGCTTTGCATGGTTGATATCTAAGCTCCAAATTTTAAAAACTGAATTAAATTCTCCAAGTTAAAAAAAAACCTGGTTTAAAGCATGATGGTTTTAAAAATAAAAACTTTTCTAATAAAAATTAGCACAATTAGTTCATTCCAGATAATTCATTCCTTGGAAAAGCTTGATTTTTTTAGTAGATCAACCAAATTTTAGTATTCTGTGAAAATTATAACTATAAATCTCCACAGAACAATATCCAATATTTGATGCAAAACTGTCCACCCAAAATACAATTGGCAACAATCAAGCTAAAAGTATTTTCAGTCATACTTGTGTTCATCTGATCTTAAAGTGATAGTCTCTGATGCTTCAAAAATATGTGGCAACCAACCAAGTGGGTCAGGCAAAGGCACAATGATGGGCTGACTGAGTAGGCCAGACATTTGATTGATTGTTGTGGCTTTCATGTCATTTTTACTTTTTTTTGCCTATAAGGGATGGCTTTGCAGTAAAGAAATCTTCGGCCTATATTTCAAGTCTATTTCTTAAGACCAGTGGCACTGACAGTGCTTTTAACTGAATACTTCTTTATAGTAAGGAAAAGACTCTACGATTGCACTTACAATAAAGTATCTGTGGAATTCAAACGCAGCGCGCCTGTTAATATCCACTTCTGATTTTAAAAAATAATCTGTTTTAAAACAGCAACCACTGAACAAATCAAAGCGTAAGCTACATTTCTGCAGCACCCATGCCACTTGAGTTCGAATTAGCATCGATTTTCATTAAAAGATGCCACCTCCTGGAAATTACTCCAGAGTTCTGATTCGTTCAGACTAGTGCAGGCACGAGCTGAATATAATAAAGTTATATTTACTTGGTTTCAACTGTTTAAATTTTGGCACCACATTTCACTTATGGCAGTGCTTCCTTTCCTTTGCAATCGGCTTCTAAGTATTTCAAAAGGCTCTCTATAGTGCATTTCATGGTGCTACCAACAGTACTGTTGGATAAGATCGCCTCACTTTCATGTTTCTATCAGTAATTTTAGTTTAGATCCTTTAGAATTGCTAGTTGGTAAGTAAAGTAAGTTAAAGACCAAGGATCCAAAAGCTTTATGCTCTTCATTGAAAACTCAGGGACTGGTGCAGGGCTGACAACTAACTGAGACAGTCTTTTGAGAGCTCAAACCTTTTATGGATCCCACTACCACTGATGGGTTTCCCAGCCCTCCTACATGATGCATCAGTCTACGGTTCATGCTGATCGAAGCTTTTGGGACAAAACATAAGTGACTGCAACAGATGCCTACATCGTTGCATTTATACCAAATGAATTTGTTCTTCCCATTCATTTGATGATGTGTTAATCTGCTGGGAGTTATCACCCAACAACATTACACTTCGGCTGTCACTCACACCCGATGTTTCTGCTTGTGGCTCAGATTTTGTAGCACCAATACTTTCCGAAATGTCTTCAACTTGGGTTCCTTTGCCTTCGCTCATGACTGTAGCTTCAAACAGAGCATGATCTTCCTGAAGGCTGTGGAGCATCTCAAGTCTGCTTGATCCTTGTTCCTCTGCACTGCTGAGTTGCTGAGAATTTATATCAGTTTCAGAAGATGCCGAAGGAATTAATGCAATGCTCTGAGGATTCATATCATGGAACCATGCCATGATATTCCCAAGGAGATTTGCATTCATGGCAGGATCTGCATCTGTGGATTCTGTTCCTTCAACAGATGAAAATAAGCTACTTTGTACATCAAAAGGCTGAGAGCTACCAAACCTGCTGGAGTAAGGATCACTATTACCCAATCTCATAAAGCTGTCTTCCAAATCCATCAGCTGAGAGTTGCTCAAAGCTCCAGCAGTATCCATACTTCGCTGGGCTGTGTCAAGCTTTGAAGGTAAAGAAGTACCAATGGCCCCTAAAGATAACTCGTTGTTAAGGAAGTCTTGCGGCTCACCACCCACTGCAAGAGCAGACTCTTGCAAAGACAGCTGGATAGCTAGCAGGATATTTGGATCATCATCATCAAGTGAGCTCAAAGCCTAACAGAAAGGAAACAATTGTATCATCAATGCCAAGACTTCATGAACAGTTTTCTTCTATATATTAAGATATGCAGATTAAAAACTATTTTAACTGTTTGAGCAGACTCTCACCAATGAACAACAGCAGACTAGCTAAAACACAGTATATATGTTTTTTTTTAAAAAATGACAGGGTTATAGGGACAAGTCCATTTTAAATTCAGATCTATAGATACAGACAGAAGAAACAAGAACATACCATTTGGTAACAATAGTAAGCTGTATAAACTGCAGAGAGACAATTAATCATCACACAGGACTTTGGAAAAAGGGGTTTATCCAAGTGTGCTTTTTGTTCAAAGAGGCAGATCAGTATAATGTCAGATCTTTCTATTGGGAATGATGCAAAATGGGCATTCACAGTTCCCCACACAGCAAATTTCCATCCTTTTTGGTCAATGAGATGCTGAGCAGAGGTGAGTACCCACACACAGACTGTAAGATAAATTACTTGCGTTGTAAAAAGAAAATCCTCCCTCTCTGCTCCCCCCAGCCTAACATAATGCAGAGCACTTTTGTGGAGAACTGACAGCTCAGCACTGTGGTATTAAATATTAATTTCAATTTTCTTCAATTGCTCTGATTCTGTACTTACTTGACTTCAATACTGAAATGCTTTTTTTAAAAAAAAGTCTATATGATCACAGAAAAATGAAAATACAAAAATGCTCATTACAATCCCTCTTTGACAGCTTTTTATTTAAGGTGGGATGTTTAATAGGAACCTATCAGTCCTTAGCTTCGGCTTCTCTTTCAATAATAGCAAGTTCAAGATTTGAAATTATTGACTTAAATACAAGTTACTGACATCAAACTCTGCCATAAGTTACATGCCAAAAACTAGACTGTGAAGGATCAAATATATGGAAAGTTTTGAATTACTAAATATCTAATAAATTGTAGAACAATACATTAATCAAAATAAATACAATTGTGTACCATTTGTCTTTTTCTTCAATTTAAACATGCAGCAAAGCAAAAATAGTTGAAGGATAGTGGACTACACTAAGAAAGGTACCTGCAGAGAGTCTTGATTCTCAGAGTGACTGACAGGTGTATAGTCATGAAGTGAAGAGCTGTGCAAAATACTCATGGATGCTGAACTCACCATGGAAGCATGTCGTCTGCTGTTACCTTCATGGGTATCTAGAATCAAAAAACAAAATAAAATTTAACTGTGATACAGAATACTTATGGAAAGGTGCATATGATTATTTTTGTCCTCTGTGGAATAACTCATCAATAACTTGTATTAGCTCAAAATAGATGTTTCCCATAGCTTGGACAAATTGACTAAAGCATAATAGAGTCAGATACGTTGCATTGAAAAATTATCTTGCTTAAAATAAATATGACTAAAACGTACTAAGCTATGTTCAGTTTTTACTCTCTATCTTACGCTTTAACCGCATGCTATAATCTGAATTGAATATTCTCATATCTTTGGTTTTATGATACAATGGGCATTGTGAGGTAGGCCAGCGTGTCTTGGAGCCGATCGTGGAGCCTTAGAGACAGCAAAGAGACCAGCTAAAGATAGCAAATTCTGTTATTTTCAGGCATTTTACAACAATCAACAGCGGTTATATGGTTACCATTATTGAATTCAAATTGTCTAATTTACTTAGTGTAATGGCATCTAGGTACCCAAGTTGATCAACATCCACTATGGTAGGATTTGAACTCATGTCCTCAGAAAATAGACCTATGGTCCTGGATTAATATTCCATTGGCATAATCATGATGCCACTATCTTATGTTCAGCTGAATTAAAACTGCTGGTAACTGTAAAAATACAAAGGACTTTCAAATCAGCTCGATTAAGCATTTACAGCAGAATAAAAGTATGTAGAAGCATTCTAAGTAAAAAAAAATCTTAGGTTTGCTGCACCAACAAGCATTCCCAGATTTTTGTTTCAACTTCATTCACTGACCACGGTCATAAATTTGGAGGAAGTTATTGCATAAAGACTTAAAAGGGCAGGCAGTTTTTCTTTTGCATGAATAAGAAGTTAATGCATCCCTTCCTTTCCTCAGCTACCTCCAAGACTTAAATGCCAGTTTCTAGTTGACTGAGCAGGTGACTACTTCTGCTATTTAAAACAAAATCCAGGGGCTCTTGTGGTGCAGTCGTATTGTCCCTACCTCTGGACTTGAAGGCCCTAGGTTCTAGTCCCACCTGCTCCCAAGGAGTGTCATAACATCTCTGAACAGTGATTTGAAAATATCTATAACAATCTTTCTTGTGCTCCGGTGACAATAGTAGGGTTCTTACCTCTGGACCAAGAGGCCCCAAGTTCTAGTTCCACCTGCTCCACAGGCATATCAAAAGCTTGTACAAACAGGTTGATTAAAATTACTATAAACAAGCTTTCACAAGTGAAATATCAGTTTTAGAATCTACACCAGAGATTTGGAATTTATTGTGGATGAATCTTGGGATTAATACACATCATTCTTTGCTGTCACAGAACATAAAGAAGTGTAATGCAACACCTTTAAAAAAAAGCTTCTTTCCTATTCAGCACAGCTTCTGGCTAATACTACTGTACGGAACAGCTTAAGGTTTGGCCTAAGATACCCCCATTAGGATCTTTGCTACTATAATCTGTTATTTTATTAATTGTATGATAAATAACAAACTATCTTAGCATTGGCATGTGTCATTGTTTAAAAGTTCGAAGAAACAAGAGGGAGAGGCAGGAATGCATGGTTTAATTTAAAGATTGTTACACATTTTAGGCTTTTGATATATCATTTAGAAACATCATTATGATAAAGTAACTCTTGATATTTGATTAGCTTTAATATTACAATGTTAGCATGTGTATCAATGCTACAATGTGGGACTCGAAGACTTCAGAAATAAATGATTGAAGGAAAATTTTCATTGTTTGTAAATCTACAGGAAACCATAAGATTAACAACCAGTATATATTAATTTGAACTTAAAAACCAGTGCATCTAATTAAGCTAGCACTTCTAACTAAATAAACCATGAATAAAAATGCTTTAAGCTCCTTGTAATTTGCCTAAAACACGTTCAAGACCTAAATTCCCAAGAATATTCAGATTATAGTAGTGCTTAATTTGTATACACTTTATTTTCCAAGTAATACTATTTTCTGAATGAAAGGCAGTTTTGCACTGTGGAATCAGTAAGGCTAGGCTGACACTAGCCATGCTGAGTTTTATTGGCAATGGAGTGAAGTTTGTAATTTCAACTCTTTGGTCCTGGTCTTAGTTCCTATCAGTGAAAGAAATGTCAAGTTCACTGTATAACTTAAAATCCAGAAGAAATGAAAGTCAAGAGCAGCTCGTTTTTTTTTAACATTTTTAAAAAAAGCACTGAAAGTTCAAAGTTTAGAAAAATAAGAGTAATGTGTTTTCACTGTTACCTATAGTACTATCACTGGGCTCTTCAGGATCTGGAGTGTTACTGCGAAGGCTATGCATATCTCGCCGCCGTTGTCTATGCCGTCGTCGATACTGGAATTCAGCATATTCCTAAATTCAACAAATAAGTGGTTGCATGCTTAGGAAAAAATTGCACAGTACTTGAACATCTAGCCATAAAACAGGAAAATCGTAGCTCACACCAGTCACAAAATCGTATATCTCGTCAACATCTGCTATTATTAATGTGCAACAATATCCACTGATCTTTTCCTATTGCAATTACACCCATCTACCAGTGGTGACATAGAAGTAGCTTGCTTTTGCACCTGTCAGTTCTTCAGCCTATGACATCTTTACAGTATATACAGACATTTGTGTTAAAGTTTTTGTGTACTTGATAATTTCTCAAACTATTCTATACATTACTATTTAAGTACAAACATAGAATCAAAATATGTCATATTAAAATAAAAGCCACAGACAGCTAGTTACTCTCCATCTTTAAACCTACTTTAATTAAAAACTACACCTGATACTCGTGCAGTACTTAAAGAATGATATACATGCACTGGATGCAATTTGATGGAATGCAGTTTCACAGTTGAAAGTCATATGATTTTTCAAGGATAACCATCAGAAAATGAACTTTAGCTGGTTTTTGAGTGCAAGGCAACACAGCTGATGCTTACCTGTTCTCATCTTATGACCAGACAGACATTTCTGAGGTGTCACTGAGGGAACAATTGATGGAATATTACGTCCAATTGTGGTCTCCTTGTTATAGGAAGGATTTACCAGGATGTTACTGGGTATGGAACATTTGAGTTATAAAGAAAGGCTGAATAGGCTGGGATATTTTTCACTGAAGCATAGGATGTTGACAGGTGATCTTATAGAAGTTTATAAAATAATAAGGTATAGACAGGGTTAATGGTAGTTGTAATTTCTCTAGGATGGGGAATTTGAAGAATAGGGGCTACATATTTAAGATTAGAGGACAGAGATTTAAAAAAGACATGTCAGCCAAAGTCTTTCCAAAGTATGGTCGCGTGTGGAATGAACTTCCTGAGAAAGTGATGGATATGGGTACAATTACAACATTGGAAAGAACATTTGAGTAAGTGCATGAATACGAAAGATTTGGAGGGATATGGGCCAAAAGCAGGCAGATCTGACTAGTTTAGTTTGGGACTATGTTCAGCATGGACTGGTTGGATGAAAGGGTCAGTATCCGTGCTGTATGACTATGAGAAGAAGAAACTTCATCTTCTTTTCCTTAATCTAAAGATACAAAGGCTAATTGTAACAACCTAACTCTATGTCTGTAATCAGTTGATTTAATACAGACCAACAAGTACATCTTTGACCTTTGGGTTCATAAGACTTTGTTCCTCATGCGGTGTACCTCTTCCAATCAAATCAATGCTGCTTAGAGATACCACTTTACCCATATGCAGACTGCAATCAGTAAGGACAGGTGACACCTCCTCCACAACAATCCTCAATACCAGTGCTCTGCAAAGTTGCGCACTGAGTCCTTTATTTTACTCCTTACACACTCAGCACTGGGTGGCCAAATTCAGTTCTAACTGCATTTGTTGATGATAGTACTGCAGTAAGTCGGATCTCAACCAATGAGACAGAGTACAAGAAAGAGATAGCGAGTTTAGTGGCATTGCGTAAAGACAACAATCTCTCTCAATGTCAGCAAAACAAAAGGAGCTAGGAAGTGGAGAAGAGGATGCTCCCCTCTCTAGATCCATGATGCTGAGGTGGAAGTGGAGAAGAGTTTCAGGTTCCTAGGAGTAAATATCATCATTGATGTATCCATGTCAATCCATACAGTCAAGAAAGCACACCAACACCTCTGCTTCTTTAGAAGGCTAAGGAAATTCGGCATGTCCACAAGACTAACCAATTTTTATCATAGAAAGCATCCTATTTGGATGCATCACAGCTTGGTTTGGCAACTGCCCTGCCCAAAATGCAAGAAATTAGACAGTCGTGAACACAACCCAGTTCACCACGAAAACCAGCCTTCTTGCCACTGACTACATCTAAATTTCCTGCTCTCTCAGGAGAGCAGCCATCATCATCATGGACCTTTCCTACCCCAGTCATACTCTCTTCCACCCTCTTCCGTCAAGCAGAAGATATAAAAGTTTGAAAACACGTACCAGCAGATTTAAAAACAACTTATTTTCCAACTTATCAGATTTATGAACGGAACTCTCATATTAGAGTTGATATTTCTCTGCACCTTGTCTGCTGTAACACTAAATTCTGCATTCTGCTCTATTACCCGGATGTACTTATGTAAGGTATGACTAGTCTGATAACATGCAAAACAATACTTTTCACTGTATCTCCGTATATATGACAATAATATATATCAAAATCAAATCATATGCATTACCGTATTTTTAGTCAAAATCACCTTGAATACAAAAACGGGCAACTGAGCAGTTAAGTAACAAATATTTACCATCACTCAGTGTGAACTTGGCTGATCCTTTCACCAAAGTTTAACATAAATTTACCAGATACAACACATCCTTGTGAAGCCACTGTATATCAAAAAGGTGCAAATAACTGGAATCAAGATTAGAAGTCACTTAAAGGAGCTGTCCTGTGCAGTCATTACAGCCTAAAAAGGCTTTTAAATAGAAATCATAAAACCCTTACCTGCAGGCCTTCTATGTCTTGTCCTCCATACCTGCAGGCCGTTTTGCATAAAGAAAATAAGTAAAAAAATTATTTTTAACATACCACACCCACAAAGGGCTGACATCTGGCATATGTGGTCTTCCAGTGTCAGGCACAGAGACAGAAAGTGTGTCTGTCCCTAAATCAAGCTCAGCTTATAGGAATGGTGTCAGGCTGTAAAAATTGTGCACTGAAGTGCGAAAGCCTGACACAGAGAAAAGTATTAGTTTTAGTTGATGAGAAGTTAAAAAAAAATGCTACATTTTGAAATTAATGATAGTTAGCAGCAGAATTGGTGGTACCATTCACTATCACCTCCTATTCAGGATAGCTCCTTTAAATAAAGGTCCTCCTATAAACTCTGCACTGAAAGGGCTATGTGATATAACCGCAAGCAGTGTTTACCTACCTCTGGTGATGCAAAACCTAAATATTCCCAATCCCAGGTTCCACCAGCAAAACTGTAACAAACAATTCAAAATTCTGTCAATATGGCACTTACTTAATCTGAACTGAGTTACATGGGTAGCCAATAACAACAGTTTTTGAACTAATGACCAACATCTGTAATTCACTAACTTGCTTTGAAGTAAAAATTCAAACTTTCAATTGTTCGACAAGTATTTGTAAATTACTGTGGCACTGAGTTTATAATTCAGGGCTAACACTACAGAAGTAAGAAACATGTAATTTAACAGCACTGTGCTAATCTTAAATTTAACAGAATGTCTTTCCATTATTAAATAGTTTAAATTAAGTGGGGTGACTGAAATTTATGGTAATTTCACATTTTTCTACTTCTGTTGAAATAGAAATGAAAGAAATCCAAGCACCCAAAATACAGAGCCTTCCTAAATAAGCAAAAATGGACAAAGACTGTACCTATATTTAATCACTATATAATAGTGGTCTCGGGATTGCACCACGTGATATACCATACCAGTATTCTACATTTTTGTGCCCTTTTACAGTTTCTGCACAGAGACGAAGAGTGCAGTTTTGCTATAGCTCCCTACTGTTTAAATGAGATTTCAGCTTCACATGTTTCTCAGCAAAAAAAAAATCTATCGTGGTTTCAACCCATTCGAACAAGTGCCATGGATTCCGACTTTATGTTTCATAGATTGTGAACACCATCTGAGTTAATTCAAATATCAACAATGTATGTACATGAGATCAATGTGGTTTGCCAGGCACAGGTAAATGGTCTATAAAGTTTTAATAAACAGAAAAATAGGATGAGATAACCTGGGATTGGGCAAAATGATCTTTGTACCTATCCAAATGCAGAACTTGCATGTTTATGAATAATGAAGTCTAATTTGTAGATATAGTTTTCATGCAAGGAAAGCACTAAAATGCTAATGATTCTGATCTGCACCATTTTCAACAGCAAAAACAGTAAAATGCATGCTTAAGAAAATCCTAAATTACTGTAAATGTTGCCAAACAGAGCAAAACATGCCATTAAATTAAGAGGCTTTGCTTTAAAATAGTTAAATTCTTCATGATATTTTATCTTGGTGTATTAAATTATTCTGTATAGTAATGCAAATGGCTATTAAAGTAATGTATAACTGGGCAAGTACCTGCGTCTCTGCACTTCTGGTGAGTCCGCAGGTGCAACACCACGAGCCACTGAGGCCAAGAACTCTTGTCTTTTCTGTTGGACGAGACATGCCGCTCGGATAATTTTATGGCGAGGAGTGCGGAGGTAAGGGCGGTTTACTTTCTGAGCCAGATCTTCAGTCACCATCTCTAGGTCTGTCTGTTTGAATAGAATGGGTGTAAATTATGTTAAATTGCAACATCACCCAAATGCAACGTATTGGCACAGGAAAGTTTCGTGGATGAACAACGAGCTATTTGCTGCTGGATCTTAGATTTTCTGTATGGATAGCAAGGATTCAAAAGTGTCCTGATCCATAAAAAGGAACATGAATGAAGTGACTTTACTGGCTGAATGAAATGGTACGATTTGTAAGAATCCTGATGAGTCCATCACACTATATCAGACATTATTTCAATAAATTTTTTTTCAGTCACTAAAGTTGTAATGACCTGACATTTTACAAAAACAACAGAAAGATGTTAATGTATTGACTGGAACCAAGTCACTTGTAGATGGATCTCAAAATGAGTTCTCTGACTTGGGAGTGTCAGAGGCTGAGGGATTACCTTGTAGAGGTTTATAAATCATGAGGGGCATGGATAGGATAAATAGACACTGTCTTTTCCCTGGGTTGGGGGAGTCTAGAAGTAGCAAGCATAGCTTTAAGGTGAGAGAGACAAGATATAAAAGGGATCTAAGGAGCAACTTTTTCCATGTAGAGAGTGACGTGTGCGTGGAATGAGCTGCCTGAGGAAATGGTGAAGGCTGGTACAATTACAACATTTAAAAGGCATCTGGGCTGGGTATATGAACAGGAAGGGCTTAGAGAAATATGGGATGAGTGCTGGCAAATGGGCCTAGATTAATTTAGGATGTAGGGTTGGCATGGGCATGTTGGACCAAAGGATTTGTTTCCATGCTGTATATCTCTAGGATGCTAATTAGATTAGATTAGATTAGACTAGATTCTACACAGTGTGGAAACAGGCCCTTTGGCCCAACAAGTCCACACCGACTCTCCGAACAGTAACCCACCCAGGCCCATTTCCCTCTGTGTAATGCACCTAATGCTATGAGCAATTTAGCATGGCCAATCCACTTGACCTGCACATCTTTGGACTTTTTTTATTTACTTAATTGGTACAAGTTTCTCCCAGTCACTAATGTCAATGCTGTTGTGCTTCAGGGATCACTTCAACATGACCAGGAAGCATTTTCTCTTCTCCATCATCCAATGCTGGCCATTTTAATTTAGAAATAAAACAGCTTTAGAGACACTTTTCTGCATCTGGATACAATGCCCAGTCCACTGAAGTTAAGTTTGTGGAGTTATGCTTGATGGTGGAGTTGATAGCAAAAAGACAAAAGTGTGTTTGACATCCTCCCGAATGAGGCAGGGCTGGTGGAATTTCTTTATTGCTAATTGTCGCTGATAGAGCAGAGGATTGGCTTAAGTAAAGAATATGGTGACAACTGCTTTGTATACTGGATGACTCTTGACTCACTTTTGGAGGTTGTGGTGGTCAAACAGAGGTGGCTGCCAAAAAATTGGAGGTGCTCAACATATTTCAATGCCTCTCCTTCAATTTGGAGATGACATCAAATATTTTGCTGACTAGGCGTGGATGATGTAGCTCTGTTTCAGCAAGATTCAACTAGCGACCAAGCTTCTTGTACTGTATGCAGAATTGGAGAAAGAGTGTTTTGCAAATCTTGTGCAGAGTGGGCAATGACACTGCTGTGATCTGTATAATCATGCATGTCTACAATGGTTGGTTTAGCACTGAGCTTGAAGAACTTTCTATGTATGCAGCAATAAATCAATAGTCTTCTGGTGTGACTTAACTAATTACTCTATTGCCTGCATAACAATAGATATGGTCATGGAAGGAGTACTCAGATTTTGGTCTACCAGACTTTTACTGATACAAATCCTTTCACGTGGGGCATGAAATATCCCACAAACTGCGGTTGGTCAGAGATTGAAAACACAATGCTGAAAGTCCTCAAAAGATCAAGCAGCATGTGGAGAGAAAGTGTTATTTCAGGTCTCTGACTCTTCATCAAACTTGAGAAATTAACTCTTTTCTCTCTACAGGCACTAATTGATCTTTTGACGACTTGCAGTATTTTTTGCTTTTATTTCAAATTGCTAGCACCTGCAGTATTTTACTTTGTTTTTGCCAATAATTACAAATGGGGCCAACTCCAGCCACTTTAAAATATCATTATTTTAGCTAGTTCAGTTGGTGTGAATCCATGATGAGAAAATGTTGCCATTGCATAGTTCAAATATTGACTCAAAACCAGTGGACCTTATTGTACATAGATGAAAGCTTAGTGAAGTTAGGTAGCTTAGCATTACACAAGTTTCCTAGCACATTGTGTACTCTGTTCTATATTTATCAATACACTAATTAAAAACTTTTAGCAAATAGAAAACCTAATACTACATCATTGATTTTTGGCAAAAGTACCTGCATGAGCTCAAATATTTCTTTCTTTGTGCTTTTAGGTTCCAGAAAAAATCCATAAGGGTAGGAGCACTTCAAGATACGTCTGGTTTTCAAAAGTTCATGTACTGCTTCTTCAATAAAAGTGGTATCTGGGGACCCTCCTTCAACTGATAAGATAAAGCAAGACATATTACACAGTGAAGAATGATACTTTATTATCTACTGTTATTTTTCCAAAACAAAAAAAAAAATGAAACAGCTGGAGAAGCTGCCTCCAAGCTTCCTGGACTACCCCAAAGCATTTCAAAATGTTAAAAAAATTCCTTTTCAACCAATTAATTACTAAGTCCTGTTTCATACACAGAAAATAAGGACTGCTTAGTTCTCAGGGAAGTTACCTTCTCTAGAATGAACTTAATTCCTATCAAGTATGATCCTGGTAAAGGAGGTTTTGATATTTATTTGGAAAATACAAATTGCTCTAGATGAACAATGTAAAAAGTCACAATTATGTCACAGTGGTACTGCAGGGAGACAGGTTTTCCAAATGTTTGCCCTTGGAGGTTGCATATATGTCCAGTTTGGAGCCTCAGGGACAACATCACAAGGTTAAATCCATGTTTCCAGTATTTGCATGTATAGCAAGCTTCATAATTCTTGGTACTTAAGTTTAAGATGTATTCAATAGTGAGCCAATTATACAAGAAAACACTTTGTTCAAACCTTCATGCCCTCAATATAAACAAACTAGTCAATAAGCCCTGATTTTTGGGCTGGAGTATACAAATTCAAGCAAATGAAAGATAAATTAGACAGTCAGCTCTAGGAGAAGGATTCTGAGTAATACAAGATGGAGGACAGGAAAAATATCTGGCTGTTACAGCTGCTCCTTTCTTCAGGTATTTTAGGTGCTGGAGGCGATTTCCTCAAATTCTAGGAGCAGCAATTACTGATTTATATGCTGTTGCATTGTTTTGGAACTTTGGGGAAAAAAAACCTCAAAACAGCAGCAGTTTTAAAAGGGAGAAGGTAGACAAAGGAAATACGTGTTGCGGTCAGCGCAGGAGAGAGAGAGAGAAAGAAACTGACACTACTTTTGCTGTTTGAATTCATGTATCGCTGGACATCGGAGGGCATCACACAGAGGGTGGTACGTGTATGGAATGACCTGCCAGAGGAAGTGGTGGAGGCTGGCACAACTGCAACATTTAAGAGGCATTTGGATGGGTATACGAATAGGAAGGGTTTGGAGGGATATGGGCTGGGTGCTGGCAGGTGGGACTAGATTGGGTTGGGATATCTGGTCAGCATGGACGGGTTGGACCGAAAGGTCTGTTTCCACGCTGTACATCTCTATGACTCTATGACTAAGTTAATATTAACACAGAGTGTGGAAATAGGGAACTTCATTTTTTTAGTTTTGTTGTATTGTTTTATGTTGATTTATAAGATCTGAGGTAAACCTAATAGTGTGCATTCTTTGACACTGAGGTAACGCGAGGAGTCTCACAGAGAGCAGAATGCTTTTACTTTTGCCTATCTCAGTTTTCTCTCACAGAATTTGCCTCCATTACTACTCCCAGTTAGATCTGGTGATGCAGCACAACAAATCAATCTATCTACTAAATCAGCTCCATAACATATCTGTTCATGGCTCCAGCTCCAAGTCCCAGATTGTAACTCATGTTGCTTTGGCTACATTAACTTTCAGTCCAATCCCAGTTACAGAGATGCATACTATGGGCAGCACACTTCACTCAGTGATCTTGGATGCAAATTCTGCTGCATAGATCTTAGCAGGGCTACTGACATTTAAAGTGAATTGAGTCTGCTCTCTGACATGGCTTTCTGGGATCAATGTCGCTGGAGTCATGCTAAATTGGACGAAATTGAGCAGTGCATATAATCTTGCTAGCAGGAGACACAGACCCTTAACAAAAAAAAAAGAGATCTGGAGTCCTGACTCATTGGAGGTTGATAAACAAAAATGCACCAAGAAAATCAGATTAGATTTCTTCCTAGCAAAGATAAGCCCAATATCCACAGTAATGTTCTTAACATAGTCAAATCTGTGATTATTTCTATACGTGGATAATCCAACTGTTATGGACCAGATCGAACCCCCTCAAAAAATATATTAAAGGTAGCCAAGAAACTTTTTATTATTTTAAAGGGAAGTGACAGACGTTGCATTCTAGATGTAATTTGATTGGTCAAACTACAATATTTGAACTAAAACACACGATTCATACATTATAATTAAAATACAACAAAAGAAAGAAAGAAAGAAAGAATTGGATAACTTAAGTCTACTCGAAAACTTAAAAGAATAATTGATTATTTAAACTACTAAACAATAACTGTCTCAATATAGTAATATCCCATAAATACACCCTTGACAAAAGGCAAATTTGGTAAAATAGATAGTCTCACATGCAATTCTACAGTCCAGTATGAACAGAATCACGAGGGTATAAACATTCAGCTTTAAGACCCCAGCAACTGCGACTGAAACCTAAAACTAAAATCCTGGTTCTGTGGGAACTTGACCCTACCCATTCAGGCTGCTTCTATTGTTCCAAAAAAAAAACTGAAGGCCTTACAAACGGTTTACTCTAGTGGCTTAATAGACTGCTCTTCAGCTCTCTCTCAACCTTTCTTCACAAAAAGACAAAACACACCTCATAAAGCCGTAGTATTGTCACACAACCCATGATGAGACATTTCTATTTTCCTTCTATTCAATAATTGGAGAGACCGTAAACTTGTTATGCCAGAAAGCCAGAGTCTGAATGACAATTTCAACGTTTATAAACTCAGGACTGTGCGAAAGTCCTCTCAATCAGAATTGCAGACCATAAGGCAGCAACTTTATAAGGCAGTAAGCAACTTTAAATCTATAAGAATTTATTTTTAAGATGAGTTGTGGAGCAAATTAGCACATAGATCCACTACATTTCCATCAGCTATGTACATGTTTTTGTTCAAAAGCTTTTTGCTGGAAGGTTTGCTGCCAAGCTGAAGATATGTAAAATTAAAGAGAATCTGGTGGCACTGATGTGTATTTGGCTGAAGCATGGAAATGGTAGAGTTAACCAATTTTTATTTTGAAAGAATGGAAACTATAATTAAAAATTATGTGAACTGAGTGGAAAGGTCAATACATCACGTTGCAATGATAAAAAAGATGTGGACAGCAAGTAACCGAGAAGAACAATTAACAATGTAATAGATGCGATAGATGGATGCTGGATGAGTTTCCTGAGGAAGAGTGGGATACATTCAGGGGGGGAAGAATGCTAGAAACAAGCTTTATGATCAAATAACAGCACGACAGCAGATAAGTCTCAAGAGTTGTGTTGGAAAGTTGGTGGCTTAATATTATGTCACTGAATAAGTAAGCCTGATGCCCAGAATAACGCTCTGGAAACATGTGTTCAAATCTCATCATGGCAGCTGGCAGAATTCAAATTCAATGATTACATCTGCACAGTAAGGCTAGTTTCAGTAATGTTGTAGAAACTCATTTAAAATTCTCTGGTAATTAAACAGGTTATCCTGGCAATCTAGCCTATATGCAACTCAAGAGCCATAACAATGGGATTAGTTCTGAAATGGCATATCAAACCATTCAGCTCAAGTGCAATCAGCAACATACACCAAATTCTGGCCTTACCAGTGACACTCAGATCTCATGAAAGAATGTTTGTTTTAAAAACCTGATCTTCAGATTGGACCACTTAACTTTCTATCCAATGATGCAACGATCATTCTCCACTAAATTAATTCATACATCATTAAGCATATAAGTCTTGCTTTGATTTGCTTTTCCAAAATGTAGCACATCGCATTTACCTAAATTAAAACTCCATCTGCCACTCCTCAGTTCATTGGCCCATCTGATCATGGTCTCGTTGTAATCAGAGGTAACCTTCTTTGCTGTCCACTACACCTACGATTTTGATGTCAACTGCAAAGTTATAACTATACCTCCTATGTTCACATACAAATCATTTATATAAATGACAAAAAGTAGTGGACCCAGCACCGATCCTTGTGGCTCACCACTGGTCACAGGCCTCCAACTTGAAAAGCAACTCTCCACTACCACCCTCTGTCTTCTACCTTTGAGCCAGTTCTGTATCCAAATGGTTAGTTCTCCGTATTCCATGAGATCTAACCTTGCTAACCAGTCTCCCATGGAGAACCTTGATGAATGCCTTACTGAAGGCCAAATATATCATGTCCACTATTCTGCCCTTATCAATCCTCTTTGCTACTTCTTCAAAAAACACAATCAAGTTTGTGAGACATGACTCCCCATGCACAAAACCATGCTGACTATCCCTAATCAGTCCTTGCCTTTCTAAATACATGTACATCCTGTCCCTCAGGATTCCCTCCGACAACTTGCCCACTGGTCTATAGCCCCCTGACTTTTCCTTACCATCTTTCTTAAATAGTGGTAGCACATTAGCCAACCTCCAGTCTTCTGGCACCTCACCTGTGACTATCGATGATACAAATATCTCAGCAAGAGGCCCAGCAATCACTTCCCTAGCTTCCCACAAAGTTCTGAGGTCAGGTCCTGGGGATTTATCTACTTTTATGCATTTCAAGGCATCCAGCACCTCCAGTGCTGCAATATGGACATTTTTCAAGATGTCACCATCTATTTCCCCACCTTCTATATCTTCCATGTCTTTGTCCACAGTAAATGTTGATGCAAACTACTCTTTTAGTACCTCCCCCATCTCCTGCGGCTCCACACATAGGCTGCCTTGCTGAACTTTAAGGGGCCCAGTTGTCTCCCTAGTTACCCTTCTGCTCTTAACATATTATAAAAACGCTTTGGATTATCCTATTGGGAAGATGTTGTGAAACTTGAAAGGATTCAGAAAAGACTTACAAGGATGTTGCCAGGCTTGGAGGATTTGAGCTATAGGGAGAGATTGAACAGGCTGGGGCTGTTTTCCCTGGAGCATCGGAGGCTGAGAGCTGACCTGATAGAGATTTATAAAACCATGAGGGACATGGATTAGATAAATAGACAAAGTCTTTTGCCTCGGGCGGGGGAGTCCAGAACTAGCGAGCATAGGTTCAGTGTGAGAGGGGCAAGATTTAAAAGAGATCTAAGGGGCAATTTTTTCGCACAGGAGGGTGGTGTGTGTATGGAATGACTGCCAGAGGAAGGGGTGCAGGCTAGTACAATTGCAGCATTTAAAAGGCATTTGGACCCTCTTGTCTTTAACCCTCTTCTCATTGCACAATACCAAATCTAGGATAGCCTTTTCATTTGTTGGGTCCTGAACACAAGTCTTAAAAACCATCCTGTGCACACTTCAAAAATGTATTTGCCAACATAAGGGAAGTGGGGCAAAAGATGGCTACAACAGGTGTGTGGGATTGAGAAGGCAGCTGTGAGAGGTATGGGAAATAAAGTCTGCAATAGGTGGGAAGGGAGATTAGCAGACAGCAAATGGGGATGCAGGAAGGTTACAAATGGGGTGCGGTGCAAGAAGCAGCTGCTTGAGGGATATATAGGAAAGAATGAGGCTTTGAGGGTGTTTGAGGTGGTGGGAGAGAAAAGAGACACAATTTTACCATGTCGATAAAGAAAAACACTGTTAACTGGGCTCCAAGAAAACTTTAAATCACAGAAGGTAATGAATTCCTTGTGAACAAATGTTAAATCTCTAGTTGAAGGTTGCATACTTCAGGAGTTACTAAACTTGGAAAAATTATAGCGATTCCTATTGAAATGAACACTGCCAATTTTTAAATTTAAATCTGAGATTGCATTCTGAGCTGCAGTAGATCGAGCTGTAACTGCCTTGTTTAAAGCATCCAGCTTTACAGACATGCTTTCAGTTTTGCAGCAACATAAATACTGTAGCATCTTGGGAATGAATATTTCCTGTGTGTGTTATGGCTTAACATTTAATGGAAGGAGTGTTATTTTTGAGGATATGCATGAACTATTCCAAATCTGCTCCTGCCCAAGTCAAAAAACCCTACATATCAACACAAATACAGTATTGTTATGATGTAACATACCAGCTAATAAAATGTGACGTGAATAAAGACAACTCTCAAGAAAATTTTGAGAAGCCCTTGAAAAATTATTCTGACCACTTCTCCTCCTATTGAGCTTCCAAACTGCAATCAAACCACAAGTTAACAGAACCTCTGGAAACTGTTAAAAAAATATTGAAGACTTCAATAAGGTAAATAGATTCAATTTATTTTCAGGCAGCATCCAACGAGCAGCGAAATCGACGTTTCGGGCAAAAGCCCTTCACCAGGAACAAAGGCAGCGAGCCTGAAGCGCTGCCTTTGTTCCTGGTGAAGGGCTTTTGCCCGAAACGTTGATTTCGCTGCTCATTGGATGCTGCCTGAACTGCTGTGCTCTTCCAGCACCACTAATCCAGTATTTGATTTTCAGCATCTGCAGTCATTGTTTTTACTTCAATTTATTTTCACTCTGGCAAGTCATAAACACTAGATTAGATTAGATTACAGTGTGGAAACAGGCCCTTCGGCCCAACAAGTCCACACCGACCCGCCGAAGCGCAACCCACCCATACCCCTACATTTACCTCTTACCTAACACTACGGGCAATTTAGCATGGCCAATTCACCTGACCTGCACATCTTTGGACTGTGGGAGGAAACCGGAGCACCCGGAGGAAACCCACGCAGACACAGGGAGAACGTGCAAACTCCACACAGTCAGTCGCCTGAGGTGGGAATTGAACCCGGGTCTCTGGCGCTGTGAGGCAGCAGTGCTAGCCACTGTGCCACCCTGCCGCACACTATTCATGATAGAAATTTAAGGTGGCCACTAACTGGGTTAAGTGGAAAAAAATAGAGGGAGGAGTTTTTATTTAAGACACAGAGGATGGCTGGTTCACAAAATG
This sequence comes from Chiloscyllium punctatum, assembly GCF_047496795.1. Lineage (NCBI taxonomy): Eukaryota > Metazoa > Chordata > Chondrichthyes > Orectolobiformes > Hemiscylliidae > Chiloscyllium > Chiloscyllium punctatum. Next base: position 72,267,115 of record NC_092746.1, read on the forward strand.
ACCCATCAAAAACAGAAGTGGAAGTAAAATCGTTCACAGTCTTCAACATAAACAAATATTCTTTAAAGTTCTATCATCTGCTGTAATACAAGAAGAAAGCCAAGATTAAATACAGCCTGCAGATGAGGGAGGATTAACAAAAAGAGAATATTGGATTGTAGGCTACAGATGCAAATCAAATTCCAAAATAACCCCCATTATGTGTAATCACTTTTTAAAAGAAATACTTGGGTCTCAGAATCACCAAATTGTTGTGGTGCAGAAGGCTGTCTTTCAGCCCATTGTGTCTGCACTAGATTTTGTGCTCTAAAGCAAAACACGCAGTAATTTTGGATACAGGAAACAGAGGCAACTGGAACTTATGAATTTTCCTGCAGCTCTGACTGGGGAGTGAATGACTCAAATTTGAAGTACTACACCAACAGTAGTATGCACTTGCAGTGTGACAAGTTTACATACGCAGTTTCTATTCAGTAACCACAGGAATGTCTATGACAAAAGGTCACAAAAGAGCAATAAAATGTAACAACAGGAAGCAAGTTTTCACAGGCAGGACATTGGTACTATCTAAAGACCTTGAAGAAAAAGCAAGAACAATAGTTCTTTCAGAAAGTTGCCCAGGCCTTAGGAGTCAAAATGCCTTCTGTAAAATGTTATAAAAGAAAACAACCTGCTTTGTAACTCCAGGCTGTTTTCCAAACTTCTGTATATCAGTGCACCTGCCATAAAACAATAGCACTAATCTCTTCAGAGTATATTAATTATTGGTTTTATCACCTACCTCCCTTCAGAGCTCTGCTCAGTTGTTCCATCTTTTCTTTGGCAGTTTTCAGAAGGCGTTGCTCTAACTAAAAGACAAAAAGGGCTGATTTTTATTTGATTCAAAGTTGGCAGTATTAAATGACAAATACTCCTGCCGTAACATACCTTATAACTATGCTCGTGATTTTTAAACCTTGTGTAGTAGTGCATAAATCTGTCAAGTTCCTGAAATTTCTTGTGCTTTTTCTCAGCCTGAAACAGAAGACAGATTTGCCAACTGCATATTTCTCGACAAAATAATCAATGGATATAAATACACAATATTTACTCAAAAAAGGAGGACTGAGATAAGCAGTTGTACAAATATTCTACATCAAGTCAGGAGTCAAGAGAAATTTACAAAGGGAGAAGAAATACAAGCTAAACAAGTCTACATGAGACATTTTATAAAAAGCACATTTTAGACCAGCACATTATGTTGAAAAACTATTAACATAATTTCTTCCTTCACACCAACCCAACCACCTCCGCTTTTACTTATCATACAACGAGGTTTTAAAAAAAAGCAAAAAAAGCTAAAAAGCATAGAAGACAAGAACAAACCACAAAAACCTGAAAACATCAACTTATTAATTTCACTTCCAAAAAAATGCTTACTTCAGCTGTCATTTCCTTGGACTGTTCTTCAACCTGTTGGATTACTTCATATCGAGTGCATCTATAATAGCCTCCAGTGGACGAGCTGTGCTTCTTCCATTCTTCCAAACATATCCAGCAAAAGTCATATTTGCACTGTGGAGGATGCAGACATGTTTCAGTGTGATTTGGGTAAGTTGAGTGAATAGGCAAATGCATGATAATATAGATAAATGCAAGGCTATCCACCTTTAGTAACAAAAATATTAAGGCAGATTAGCTGAATGATGATAAATTGGGAAATGGCAGGTTCATAAAGGCATGGATGTCCTTTCACACTACTCACTGAAAACATACAGTGAAGGTGGTAAATGGTATGCTGGCCTTCAAAGTGACAGGACTTCAGTACAGCAGCAGGCATATCTTGTTGCAATCTGTATAGGGCCTTGGTGAGACCACACCTGATCTGCCATGTACAATTTTGGTCTCACCTGGAAGACAATGTTTTTGCTATAGAGTGAGTGCAGTGAAGGTTGACCAGATGGATTCCATGGATGGAAAGACTGATGTACGAGGACAGGTTGAACTGGTAAGGATTATATTCCTTGGTGTTTAGGGGAAGAGGGGCTCATATTAACCTATACTTCTCTAACAGGACTCGACAGGAGAAACCCAGAAAGGATGCTTCCAATGATCAGAGAGTCCAGAACCAATCTGTCACAGTCTCAGCATACAGAGTAGGTCATTTAAGGCAAGTGAGTAGAAATTTCTGTGGAATTCTCTGCTTGAGAAAGTGTTTGAATTGAATTGAAAACATTGAATATTTTCAAGAAGGATTTAGTATAGTTCTTCAACCTAAATCTTAGGGTAAGGATAAATTATACAAGAGGGACAGGTTGCACCTTAATACGTAGGGGACCAGCATTCTGGCAGGCAGGTTTGCCACTGCAACACAGGTGTGTTGAAACTAAATAGTGGGGGGGAGGGGACAAACTGGAAATTTGAGGAAGTTAAAGGGAAAGTGAGAATAAGAGAAGTTAAGAAAGACAACAGAATCAATGGAGCAGAAAACTCAAGAAGGGATCATACAGTATGGTTAAGTGAATTAGGGATTGATAGGAAGGGTGAGGGGAGAAACAAATTAAAAATATTATATATGAATGCAGAAACATAAGAAATAAGGTGGATGAGCTTGAGGGTCAGTTGGAAATTGACAGGCATGATGTTGTGGAGATAACTGAGATGTGGCTTCAAGTGGACAGGGCCTGGGAAATGAATATTCAAGGCTATACATGCTATCGAAAGGACAGACTGACGGGCAGAGGGGATGGGTAGCCCTGATGGTGAGGAATGATATTTTGTCCCTTGCAGGGGGCGGGGGCATAGACTCAGGAGATGTAGAATCAGTATGGATAGAGCTGAGAAGTTCTAAGGGTAGGAAGACACTAAAGGGAGTTATCTACAGGCCCCCAAACAGTAGTCTGAATGTAGGGTGTAAGTTGAATAAGGAGTTGAAATTGGCCTGTCACAAAGGAATTACTACAGTTGTAATGGGGGATTTCAACATGTAGGTAGACTGGGAGAATCATGATGGCATTGGACCTCAAGAAAGGGAGTTTGTGGAGTGCCTCCGAGATGGATTCTTAGAACAGTTTGTACTGGAGCCTACCAGGGAGAAGGCAATTCCAGATCTGGTGTTGTGCAACAAACCGGATTTGATCAGGGACCTCAAAGTAAAGGAGCCATAAGGAGGTAGTGACCATAATATGATCAATTTTAATCTGCAATTTGAGAGGGAGAAGGGAGAATCAGCAGTCAGTATTGCAGTTGAACAAAGGGAACTATGGAGCTATGATGGAGGAGCTGGCCAAAGTTCAATGGTTCAATACCCTAGCAGGGATGGCAGTGGAACAACTAATGGCAGGTATTTCTGGAGACAATGCAGAAGGTGCAGGATCGATTTTTTCCAAAGAGGAAGAAATCTTCCTAAGGAGAGGCAGGGGCAGCCGTGGCTGATGAGGGAAGTTAAGGACTGTATAAAGTTAAAAAAGAAGAAGCATAACATAGCAAAGATAAGTGGGAAGCCGGAGGATTGGGAAACTTTTAAACGGCAACAGAGGATAACTAAAAAGGCAATACACAGAGGAAAACAATGAGGTATAAAGGCACACTGGTCAAAAATATAAAGGAGGGTAGTAAAACCTTTTTTTAAGGCATGTGAAAAGAAAAAAAAGTTGAGTTGAAATGGGCTTATGAAAACAGAAATGGATGAATTTATTATGGGGAACAAGGAAATGGCATTAGAGTTGAATAGGTACTTTGGATCTGTCTTCACTGGGGAAGCTACAAGCCATCTCCCAGATGTAATAGTGGCTGGAGGACCTAGGGTAATGGATGAACTGAAGAGAATTTATATTAGGCAGGAAATGGTGTTGGATAAACTGTTAGGTCTGAAGGCTAATAAATCCCCGGGACCTGATGGTCTGCATCCTAGGGTACTTCAGGAGGTGGCTCTAGAAATCGTGGACGCACTGGTAATCCCGCATTGGTAATCATTTTCTAATGTTCTATAGGATTCAGGAACAGTTTCTGCAGATTGGAAGGTGACTAATGTTGTCCCACATTTCGAGAAAGGAGGAAGGGAGAAAACAGGGAATTATAGACTGGTTAGCCTGACGTCAGTGGTGGGAAAGATGCTGGGGTAATTATAAAAGATGAAATTATGACTCATTTGGATAGCAGTAACAGGATAGGTCAATCAGCATGGATTTACAAAGGGGAAATCGTGCTTGACTAATCTTCTGGAATTTTTTGAGGATGTAACTATGAAGATGGACAAGGGAGAACCAGTGGATGTAGTGTACCTGGACTTTCAGAAAGGCTTTGATAAAGTCCCACATATGAGATTAGTGAGTAAAATTAGGGCACACGGTATTGGGGGCAAAATGCTGACATGAATTGAAAATTGGCTGGCTGACACGAAGTAAAGAGTTGTGATAAATAGGCCCTTTTCGGAATGGCAGGCAGTGACCAGTGGGATACCACAAGGTTTGGTGCTGGGACCGCAGCTGGAATGCTCTGCCCCAGAAGGCAGTGGAGACCAAGTCTCTGGATACTGTCAAGAAAGAGATGGAGAGAGCTCTTAAGGATAGTGGAACCAAGGGTTATAGGGATAAGGCAGGAACAGGATACTGATTATGGATGATCAGCCATGATCATAATGAATGGTGGTGCTGGCGAGAAGGGCCAAATGGCCTACTCCTGCACCTATTGTCTATAAAGGGATCAAAAGATATGGAGAGAAAGTGGGAACAGGGTATGAAGTTGACTGATCAGGCATGATCATATTGAATGGTGTAGCAAGCTTGAGGCGCCAAATGGCCTGCTCCTCCTCCTATTTGTTATGTTTTTAGGGTTCTCTAACATTGGATGCCAATATTAAGGTCCACAATTCAAACAGTTCACTTTTAAAGTACACTTCTTTCTTAAAATTATGATAATTTTATTGGGATATATTTCAATATAACTGCATAGAATAAATGATATATTGAAAGATAACATAACTCAATCATGATGACTGTGTCCACACAAAAGTATTTTATGGTCGCTAAACAGGTCTCATTATACGGTCAATAATAATGTTAGCTTAGCTAAGGGTATCCAAAAATTTCTGCATTCCCAGGTAAGTATAGGAAAGGCCATCGAACTATGATCCTATTCTCCAACATACTGTTGCATCAAGGACAGATGCCCACTAAGTTTAGGAAGATGTATTCCAGAATCTGTTCACAGCCTATTTGGAACTTGATGAATTTGAGAGTCTGTAACAGTGTTAAACCCCAAGAGACAGTATGTAAAGTAAAAGTCACAAATACTAAGAAATGCAATTACTTAAGTCTTCTATACTTGGAATAAAAAATGGAGGTAGCAGTATTTCTGAAAACAAAGCGAAGTGACAGCAAAAGAAGATAAAAACAGTGAGTACAACCTTTTTTCTGGACAAGGTTAATGAGCATTAGATGCCAGAAATTAGGAAGGATTTGCTTATTTGTCTAATTATGTTAATTATTCCTGCTGCAAAATGTTAATGTTAGGAACCGGTGCTTCAAATTAAATATAACATGACAATTGTACCTCACCAAATAGATTACAGAAATACATAATTCCACAATAAACCCGGGTATCATCATTTATATAATAGTGTTAATATATCACAAATTTGCTCCATACACAATTAGTAAAACATTGATTTCAAGTAGTTTAGCAATCTCTCTCTCTGGATAGTCAGTTTACAATACTCACCTTGGCACATTGCATGTGATTACAGCCCTCATTCTTTTGAATTGGAGATTTGCAGTTGGCGCATGGTTTAGAGTTCGACAGCAACCAAAGACAATTGGCAGCATCTTCAAAAGCTTCATTTACACCAGCAACTGTTAGCATTACAGAAGATGGTGAACTGGTTTTATTTTGCTATCAACTTAAATTATTTCCAACCACTTTAAAAATTCAACATTGTGAAAAGCTACAAATTACACATATTGCTTTCTTTACAGGCAATGTTCAATGTGCATTGCTTTAGCGGTCAAGTACACAGGCTTGTTTCCCAATTTCAATTATACTGTCATGGAAAAGTGACAGAAAGCACACAGGAATGATTACTTTCGAATTCACACAGACGATTGTCATGTGTTTGCTGAGCTTGCAACATTGACAGACGTTTGGCAACAAGTTAGTTCCAATCAACAAAAACAAATTGTTTGAGAAACTTAGCAGGTCTGGCAGCATCTGTGGAGTAAAATCAAAGTTAATGTTTGGAGGTGAGTGACCCTTCTTCAGGAAAAGGTGGTCTATATGCTGAGGATGGGGCAGGGGCTTTGCAAACACCTACATTCCACTGGCAACAATGACCCCAAGCTTCCAGTTGCCTGCCACTTCAACACACCACTGCTTCCTGGCCAATAATTCCATCTCAGGCCTACTGCAATACTGCAGGAAGACAGTGCAAACTGGAAAAATAGCATTTGTTTTGCCTGCTTTAGGACCCTGCAGCCTTCAGGATGAGTTCTAGAACCTCAAAACTTCCCTCAATGCCCTTTACCCATCCCTATATCTTAGGCCCTGTCATGACATGGGCTGCTTTCAGCACAACCAACCAATTTTCACTACTTTATGGTTCCAGTTATCAGCTTTTCTTTGTTCCTAGCTTACCTTTATCCACCCTTTGCCTGTCTAAGTGTCTTTTTCTCCCTCTGGGCTTTATCTCCACCTATTTGCTTACTCCCCACCTTCACCTCACCCACTACTCCATTGACCCAGCACTGTCCCCAGCATGTGAACCACCTCGTGCTAGCTACTAACAGTTCTGGAGAAGGATCACTGCACCTGAAATATTAACTCTGTTTTCTCTCCACACATAGAATCATAGAGATGTACAGCATGGAAACAGACCCTTTGGTCCAACCCGTCCACACCGACCAGATATCCCAACCCAATCTAGTCCCACCTGCCAGCACCCGGCCCATATCCATCCAAACCCTTCCTATCCATATAACCCATCCAAATGCCTCTTAAGTGTTGCAATTGTACCAACCTCCACCACATCCTCTGGCAGCTCATTCCATACATGTAAAAAGTTGCCCCATAGGTTTTCTGTGTGAAAACATTGCCCCTTAGGTCTCTTTTATATCTTTTCCCCTCTCACCCTAAACCTATGCCCTCTAGTTCTGGACTCCCCGACCCCAGGGAAAAGACTTTGTCTATTTACCCTCTCCATGCCCCTGTTTTATAAACTTCTATAAGGTCACCCCTCAGCCTCTGTCACTCCAGGGAAAAGAGTCCTAGCCTCTCCTAGTCAACCTCTCCCTATAGCTCAAATCTTCCAAGCCTGGCAACATCCTTTTCTGAACCCTTTCAAGCTTTACAACATTTTTCCAATAGGAAGGAGACCAGAATTGCACGCAATATTCCAACGTTGGCCTAACCAATGTCTTGTACAGCTGCAACATGACCTCCCAACTCCTGTACTCAGTAGTCTGACCAATAAAAGAAAGCATACCAAACGCCTTCTTCACGATCCTATCTACCTGCCACTCTACTTTCAAGGAGATATGAATCTGCACTCCAAGGTCTCTTTGTTCAGCAACACTCCCTAGGACCTTACCATTCAGTGTATAAGTCCTACTAAGATTTGTCTTTTCCAAAATACAGCACCTCGCATTTATCTGAATTAAACTCCATCTGCCACTTCTCAGCCCATTGGCCCATCTGGTCAAGATCCTGTTGTAATCTGAGGTAACCCTCTTCGCTGTCCACCTCACCTCCAATTTTGGTGTCATCTGCAAACTTACTAACTTATGCTTGCATCCAAATCATTTATGTAAATGTCAAAAAGTAGAGGACCCAGCACCGATCTTTATGGCACTCCACTGGTCACAGGCCTCCAGTCTGAAACACAACCCTCCACCACCACCTCTGTCTTCTACCTTTGAGCCAATTCTGTATCCAAATGGCTAGTTCTCCCTGTATTCCATGAGATCTAACCTTGCTAATCATTCTCCCATGGGGAACCTTGTTGAACGCCTTACTGAAGTCCATGTAGATCACATCTACTGCTCTGCCCTCAACAATCCTCTTTGTTACTTCTTCAAAAAACTCAATCAAGTTTGTGAGACATGATTTCCCATGCACAAAGCCATGTTAACCATCCCTAATTAGTCCTTGCCTTTCCAAATACATGTAAGATCCTGTCCCTCAAGATTCCCTCCAACAACTTGCCCACCTCCGACATCAGGCTCATTGGTCTATAGTTCCCTGGCTTGTCTTTACCACCCTTCTTAAACAATGACACCACGGTAGCCAACCTCCAGTCTTCCGGCACCTCACCTGTCACTATCGATGATACAAATATCTCAGCAAGAGGCCCAGCAATCACATCTCTAGCTCCTCACAGAGTTCTAGGGTACATCTGATCAGGTCCTGGGGATTTATCCACCTTTACCCGTTTCAAGACATCCAACACTTCCTCCTCTGTAATCTGGACATTTTGCAAGATGTCACCATCTATTTCCCTACAGTCTATATCTTCCATCTTAGTGGGCGGCATGGTGGCACAGTGGTTAGCACTGTTGCCTCACAGCGCCAGAGACCCGGGTTCAATTCCCGCCTCAGGCGACTGTCTGTGTGGAGTTTGTACATTCTCCCCGTGTCTGCGTGGGTCTCCTCCGGGTGCTCCGGTTTCCTCCCAAAATCCAAAACAATGTGCAGGTTAGGCGAATTGGCCATGCTAAATTGCCCGGAGTGTTAGGTGGAGGGGTAAATGTAGGGGAATGGATCTGGGTGGGTTACGCTTCAGCGGGTCGGTGTGGACTTGTTGGGCCAAAGGGCCTGTTTCCACACTGTAAGTAATCTAATCTAATGTCCTTTTCCACAGTAAATACTGATGCAAAATACTCGTTTAGTATCTCCCCTATTTTCTGTGGTTCCACACAAAGGCCTCCTTGCTGAACTTTGAGGGCCCCTAATCTCTCCTTTTGTCCTTAATGTATTTCTAAAAACCCCTTTGGATTCTCCTTAATTCTACTTGCCAAAGCTATCTCATGTCCCCTTTTTGCCCTCCTGATTTCCCTCTTAAGTATACTCCTATTGACTTTATACTCTTCTAAGGATTCACTTCATCTATCCTGTCTATACTTTACATATGCTTACTTCTTTTTCTTAACAAAACCCTCAATTTCTTCAGTTAACCAGCATTCCCTATACCTACCAGCCTTTCCTTTCACTCTAACAGGAATATACTTTCTCTGGATTCTCGTTAACTCATTTCTGAAGGCTTCCCATTACCTGTGAACATCTGTCCCCAGTCAGCTTTCGAAGGTTCTTGCCTAATACCGTCAAAATTGGCCTTTCTCCAATTTAGAACTTCAACTTTTAGATCTGGTCTATCCTTTTCCATCACTATTTTAAATCTAATAGAATAATGGTCGCTGGCCCCAAAGTGCTCCCCGACTGACACCTCACTCACCTGTCCTGCCTTATTTCCCAAGAGTAGGCCAAGTTTTGCACTTTCTCTAGTAGGTACATCCACATAATGAATCAGAAAATTTTTTGTACACACTTAAGAAATTCCTCTCCATCTAAACCCTTGACACAATGGCAGTCCCAGTCTATGTTTGGAAAGTTAAAATCCCCTACCATAACCACCTTACAGACAGCTGAGAGCTCCATACGTTTGTTTCTCAATTTCCCTCTGATTATTAGGGGGTCTATAATACAATCCCAATAAGGTGATCATCCCTTTCTCATTTCTCAGTTCCACACAAATAATTTCCCTGGATGCATTTCCAGGAGTATTGCCAGACCTGCCAAGTTTCTCCCTCAATTTCTGTTTTTGTTTCAGATTTTCAGCATTCACAGTTCTTTTTTTTTTAAAAACTTTAATTACAGTCAATGTTGGTTTTGAAAGTAAAAGGAATCAGATGGACAAAAAAAAAGCGGCACCTTGCCTTTGGAAGTAAAATTGCATGTGGGCAAAGCATCCTGAAAGTCCTAGCGTGTAGCATAGATCCACCCCACTACAGTACAGCCTTTACAGAAAGAGTGTATGTTATAGATTCAAAAGGATGATATCCGGAATGTAAATATGCAGCTATAGAGAGAAGACACAAAATACCAGGAATCTTCTCCCAGAGAAACCGAGATGGAGGAGGAAATTTAACAGATGTACACAATTCTGAAAAATTTTGATCAATATATGTGTGGGAGGAGGGTGGAGAGAGACAATTTTGCAGTAAAAATAACCAGTTTCGTCTTATGGCATGCATTTTCTTATTTTTCTTTCCCTCAGAACAAAAAGATGACAAGAGCTTAGGGGAGGCGATGGCCTAGTGGTATTGTCACTGGACTGTTAACCCAGAGACTGAGGTAATGTTCTGGGGACTTGGGCTTGAATCCCACCACAGCAAATGGTGCAATTTGAATTCATTTTATAGAAATAATCTAAAGTTAAGAGTCTGATGATGACCATTAATCCATTGTCAATTTGCTGAAAAGCAAACTGCCATCCTTATTTGGTCTGATTCTAGACCTACAGCAACATAGGTGATTCTTTACTGCCTTCTGGACAATTATGGATGGGCAATAAATGCTGCTGAGCCAACCATGCCCTCATCCCGCGATTGAATAAAGCAAAAAATACAACAAATCATAAGAAATTTGGGAGTGGGAAAGGAATGAGAAATCTAACAAGAGAAAACTCAGATGAGGTTAATGGTTAGGAATAGACTGAAAGGCACATTGGTGAAATGTTCAAATTTTGGTAATGTCACAGACTACAAAAATGCAAAAAAGACTTTAAAGAATCAGACAAGAATGTGAAGCGAGTCTTACGTTCTTCTGGTTTCATTTCTGTAATTTTCTGTAGCCAGCTTTTCCACGTTGGACAATCACAGGGTTCGTGGGCTTCTCCGAGACACTCCCTAAGAGAAATAATACATTAGTATCCGAAAAAGCCTCAGTTGGAAGAAATGTTTCCAAAGTAATTAATTGATTTGGAACAAAAAACAATTAAGATATCGGCCAGCCAATGATGCAGAGCTGTGTTGTATTATGGAAGTGCACCAAAAATGAGGGTTCACTGAATCAATACATCAGGTCAATTCTGACTTGCATTAGCATAGAGAAGAGCAACTGAATGGTCCAAAAGACAGGAGTCAAAGTAGATCATGCAATCCAGTGGGTCTGCTCTACCATTCAATGAGATTGTGGCTGATTACATTTTCCTATCTTTTCCAATAAGCATTGATTCCCTTACAAACGAAAAAAATGTAGACCTCCCAACTCTGGGTATATTTAATGATACAGTCTCAACAGCCCTTTGCAGTAATGAATTCCAAAGACTTCCTACTTTCAGAGGAGGAATTCATCATCGGTGTCCTAATTGGGTGATCCTTTACTCGGAGATTATGCCCTCTTGTTCCCCTCTCCCATAAAGGGAAATAACATTTCAGTTTTTACACAACCAAGCCCTGTGAGAATCTTTTTGTGTTTCAAGACAGTCTCCGCTCAACCTCCGCTCCAACAAATACAGGTCCAACATACTCAACCTCCTCTAAAGATGATGATCCCTGGGATGACTGGTTGGCTACCGTGGTGCCACGGAATACAGGGAGAACTAGCCATTTGGATACAGAATTGGCTCAAAAGGTAGAAGGCGGTGGTGGCTGGTTGTATTTCAGACTGGAGGCTTGTGACCAGTGGAGTGCCACAAGGATTGGTGCTGGGTCCACAACTTTTTGTCATTTAAAGAAATTATTTGGATGTGAGCATAAGAGGTACAGTTAGTAAGTTTGCTGGTGCCTCCAAAGCTGGAAGTGCAGTGGACAGCAAAGAAGGTTACCTCATATTACAACGGGATCTTGATCAGATGGGCCAATGGGCTGAGGAGTGGCAGATGGAGCTTAATTTAGATGAATGCGAGGTGCTGCATTTTGGGAAAGCAAATCTTAGCAGGACTTATACACTTAATGGCAATGTCCTCAGGAGTGTCGCTGAACCAAGAGTCCTTGGAGTGCAGGTTCATAGCTCCTTGAATTGCAGGTAGATAGGATAGTGAAGGTGGCGTTTGGTATGTTTTCCTTTATTGGTCAGAGCACAGGAGTTGGGAGGTCATGTTGCAGCTGTACAGGACATTGGTTAGGCTACTTTTGGAATATTGCGTGCAATTCTGGTCTCCTTCCTATTGGAAGGATGTTATGAAATTTGAAAGGGTTCAGAAAAGATTTCCAAGGATGTTGCCAGGGTTGGAGGATTTGAGCTAAGGGAGAGGTTGAATAGACTGGGGCTATTTTCCCTGGAGAATCAGAGGTTGAGGGATGACCTTATAGAGGTTTATAAAATTACGAGGGGCATGGATAGGATATATAGACAGAGTCTTTTCCCTGGGGTGGGGAAGTCCAGAACAAGAGGCCATAGATTTAGGGTGAGAGGGGAAAGAGACCTAAGGGACATCATTTTCATGCAGAGGGTGGTACGTGTATGGAATGAGCTGCCAGAGGAAGTGTTGGAGGTCGTACAATTGCATCATTTAAAAGGCATTTGGATGGGAATATGAATTAGGAAAGGTTTGGAGGGATATTGGCTGGCTGCTGGCAAGTGGGACTAGATTAGGTTGGGATATCTGGTCAGCATGGACAAGCTGGACCGAAGGGTCTGTTTCCATGCTGTGCATCTCTATGACTCTAGTGAACCCTTTTCTCTGGATTACTTCCGATGCCAGTGCAACCTTCCTTAGATAAGGGTACTGAAACTGTTCACAAGATTCCAGGTATGACCTAACTACTGCCCTGTAATGTTTAAGCAAGGCATTCCAATTTTGATGTTCTATTTTCTTTAGACAATTTCTTGATAGGGAAGTAAAGAAAATTTTCCTTTCATATTGTCCAATGAACTTACTGTCAGCTTTTTATGATTCCACAAGATTATAAAGTATCAGAGCAAAATTAGGCCATTCAGTCCATTGAGTCTGCTCCGCCATTCAATGTTGGCTAGTATATTTCTCAACCAGCTCTGAACTCCTCCTTGCAACCCTTGATCCCCTTACTAAATCAAGAACCTCTTAAATACACTCAATGATAAGGCTCCCATAGCCCTCTGTGGCAATAAGTTCCAGAGTCAACACCCTTCAGTTGAAGAAATTCCTCCTCATCTCAGTTCTAAAAGGTCATCCCTTCAATCTAAAGTTGTGTCCCCGGGTCCTAGCCTTTCCTACTAGTGGAAACATCTTCTCCACATTCACTCTATCCAGGCCTCTCAGTATTCGGTAAGTTTCAATCAGATTCCTCCCCCACACCTCATCCTTCTAAACTCCATCGAGTACAGACCCAAAGTCCTCAACCGTTTGTCTTATGACAAGTCCTTCATCCCCAAATCATTCTTACAAACCTTCTCTGCACCTCCTCCAATGCCAGCACATCTTTCTTCAGATATACAGCCCAGAACTGCTCACACAATATTCCAAATGTGGTCTGACGAGAGCCTTATACAGTCTCAGCAGTACATCTTTTCTCTTGTATTTTAGCCCTCTTGAAATGAATGCCAACGTTGCATTTGTCTTCCTAACTCCCAAGTGAAACTGAATGTTAACCTTAAGAAAATCTTAAACTGGTGCCCCCAACTCCCTTTGTGTTTCAGATTTCTGAAGCCTTTCTTAGTTTAGAAAATATTATACACCTCTATTCTTCCTACCAAAGTGCATAATCTTACTTTTTCCCACATTATATTCCATGTGTCACTTCTTTTCCCACTTGCCTAGTCCGTCAAAGCCCTTCTGCAGTCACTCTACTTCTTCAATACCAAGTGTCCCTCTACTCATCTTTGGGTCATCTGTAAACTTAGCACCAATGCCTTCAGTTCCTTCATGATTCATGCACAAGAACCCCCAAAATCCGTTGTGCTGCAGCTTTTTAGAGTCTTCTCCCATTTATGTAATATTCAGCTTCTCTATTCTTCCTGCCAAAGAACACAACCTCCCATTGTTTCATGTTACATTCCACCTACAAATATAGATTAAGTAAAAGCGAGCTTGTGAGGCCATAAGATACATGAGTTGGCCTTTTGGCCCTTTGAGCCTGTTCTATCATTCATGACTGATTCGTTACCACTTCATTGTTCTTTCTCCCTATCCATTGATTCCCCTATTGATCAAGAATCTATCTTAGCCTTAAATATACACAAGGACCCTGCCCTCACAACTCTGTGTGGCAAGGAATTCCAAAGGCCCTAGCCCTCAGAGAAGAAATTCCAGACAGCAAGACATCATGCATGAGAAGCACCTGAGGGAGACAGATATGGACTGGAATAAAGATGGCAGCTTGTGAGGATAGGAAGGATCATTTGTTTGAAGTACTGTACAAGATTGAAGGTTTCAGATTCTTGGAATATTGGGATCAGTTCTAGGTTGATGAGGGACAAATTACACCTCAACAGGACTGGAACCTGTGGTGCTCCTCGTCAGGTTCACTTGTGAGTTGGGAGTGATTAAACTAAGTTGGAAAAGGATAGCACTAGGACACATTACGAGAGGGGAAAAAGGTGGCATAAAGCAAACACTTTGATTAGTGTACGAAAAGAATAGTGCTGCATTAGCTAGGAACAAACAGAAAAAATAAGGAAAACAAATAAAAGTTTACAATTCATGGACGTAAATAGGCAAGTGAATAATGCTTGATGAATAAGATTGGTAAGTTGCAAGTGCGACTAGCTTGATAGGAACATGTAAGGGCTATGATGGAAAAGTGGCTTTAAAAGGTGAGATTTGGGTGATTATTATTTAAGAATACTTATTATTGAGAGAAATAGGCAAATAAAAATGGAGGTAGGGCAGAAATATTAATTAGAGAAAGATGCAGTAATGTTAGGAACAGGAAGCCTTGATGAGTTAAAATTCAGAGGCTATTTAGTAGTAAAGAACTTTTGTTATTCAAATATTGATTAGAACAATATTTAAGGGTACATTATGACAACTTTATATAACTAGTGTTATAATTATGCATATATCATTTTCTGCACAAACAGGTCAAAACAGGAAAAGAAATTTTGCAAATAGGTTGCAAAGGTTTATTGACAGTAAGTCTGTGCAGACTTAACATTTTTATTAATTATACATAATTGCTAACATTATACCATCTTCTTCTGCAGCATGGCTGACCCACTGAGCAACAAGAACTGTGGGGCAAAATGAGAAACACGACAGCAAGGAAAATCTGACTAAAGCAGAGATGAACAGGAAATTATTATGGCCATATTGCAAATTTTTCAGTGGATCTATCCTCCAGATTTAATTAACCAATTGTCAAAATTAACAAGATGTGATAAAATTGGATCTTTACAGTAAAAAGCTGAGTACTCCATGTAATAAATGGAATTTAATTTCATTAATTACAAATTCAACAGGTCAGGCACAATATGAATTGATTAGCAATGATTATATCACATGAGCATAGTGGGTTGATGCACTCTGATGCTGAAAGAATCACGAATTATATTCTGGGATCCAATTGATGTAAGGTATGTTGTGTTCAATAAAATAATACAAACGATCATGGAAGAGTATATTGTACATCCTAAGAAATCGCAAATAACCACCTGGCGACTTCTTATAATGCCTGAAAATAGAAAAGACTATAGAAATTAATCACCAAATAATTTTTAAACATCTGCAACTTAAAATTCTGTGCACTAACCAACAGAAGAGGTGTCCTTTTCCACAATCCACTGCTGGTGCACTTAGTAGAGGAAAGCTCAGTTGGTCCATTGTAGAACCTGATCTTTGACAGGTTAATCTAACAGCTCTTTCACAACCAGGAGTGGGACACCACCTAATAACTGGATTATTTTCCACAAATGCCTAAAATAAAAAAAAAGTACTGAAATGTGACAAACAACAATTATTAAGAACCAAAGAAAAGAGTAGCTGATTTAATGCTTTCACATTTGTGCAAGCTGGACCAAAACCCAACTTAGACTAAGATATAAATACAGTAACCACTTGGAAAGCTCAGCTGGTCTGGCAGAACCTTTGGAGAAGGAAACAATTAATAGTTTCAAGTTCAACATGACTCTTCTTCACAATAGCTGAAAACTCATACTGGACTTGAAATGTTATTGTTTCTCACTCCACAGATGCTGACAGACCTGCTGAGTTTCTTCAGCATTTTGTTTTTATTTCAGACTTCCTTCATCCTTAGTATTTTGCTTGTAAAAGACGGAGGTAAAACTAGAACCTCAAAATTTAATATTAAGACCGATCATGCCAATTTATTTTCAATAACAGTTTTGAAATTAGATTTCATGTTAAATCTTTATACAAGTTTGTGAAAATTTCTTGAATGATAGTGCATTTAACCCATCCAAATTTCCCTCAAACAGACAGATACAGTATAGCACAGCATACGCTGCTTGTTGGTGATGGTGTTCCTTTGAGGCATACTGTACCAGAGAATAGTTGCAAACATGTCAAGGTAATTTTCAGTACCATATCTGAGAATAGTCAACAACCATTCGAGTGTGCTGGGAATGACAGAGCAGGACAACCAAATTGAATATGCTCCAATTTAAAGATCACACACCCAATGGTGTCACTGAATAGTGCTTACAAAGTAGAAAACCTGATCATTCATTTTCTGCCGATTGGTCTATAATACATCATTAACGTAAAGGTGACAATTTATCTCTTCTGGCATTCATGTCCAGACTAGTGATGCAACTTAGGATGAAAATTGAACAGATCAGATCAGTCTGAATACACGCTTGGGCCATTTTGGGGAAAAAAAAGACAATCTAGAGCTTCTGCTGAATCATGAAATGCTCCTTGAAAACATAGGTGTGAACAGTGGGTGAAATATAAGAGTCTGGTTTTACAGTGATTTGACTGAAAACTGGGTTCAAAGATTAGACTTTTTTTGACTTTCATCCAGTACATGATAATCTTATGATGTGCTGCACCTTCTTCACTGGGGTTTACCGATTTTGTTATTTTTTGCTGTTCAGTGCCATGTTCCTGCTTTCACCCCATACCCTTTGAATGTGAAATAACAGGTCGATTTAAAAAATGTCTATCACCACCAGATGCCACACCAAGCATGCCAGAGTCATTGCTGTGCAAGTTTACACATTAGCAGAGGCAGACACAGACATTTTTGCCTCCATGTCTGCAGGACATGCTCGACAAGGCAAACAGTTATATTAAACTCTAATCAGTAACCTCAATGTTATCCTCGATAGCAACTGGGATGGAACAGCACAATCAGGTCCCGTGACTCACTAAGCATGCTTGATCGAAATGATGACCTTCTGCTGCCTTTTTGGAACAACAACAGGCTCAACTGGGAATACTTCAAACAAAAATTCACGTATATGGACATTCACAAAGAGAAAGAGGCCTTCAGATAGAAACACCCTCAATGAAACAGAATTTATATATTTCTCAGAAGCAAAGGGAGGACATCCTACAAAATTCCTGTTCTTGATGAGGTCCTAATATAGTTTTGGGTGAACATGTGTTCAGCAAACTCCACCTCAAGTTGAAGGGAGCATCAACCACAAAGTTACAACTTCCATTTGCAAAGGAGTAACTGGAGAATATGCCATACTGCTTTCAGCTGTAACATCCCAACAGACTCAAAGTACTATGGAGGTTGGGCAACATCAAGAAACAGTGGAAATGTTCAAAAAGGGGAAAAAAAAGGGAGTCAACAAAATGAGCAGAAGAACCGAATGATAATGAATCACTAATCAAACATGGAGGTTAATTGAGCTAAGAAAATTGAATACGAGCAAGGTACAAGAACATTTAGCAAAGACAATGCAATAAGCAGCACAGGGAGTTTGTGTTTAATATTGCTCCATTAAGTTAAGTTACATTAAGTTACTGGGCCAGAAAACATGTTAACTATCACTATATTGATTTTAATTTTGGTTGCTGCAGTACCTGACTGAATTGGTGCCAGTTTAATCCAAAATTTACTTCTTAGACTTGGGGTTTGCCCTCAGTGTCCAGTCTTCCTGCACTGCATCACTGCTTGAGATTGGAATCAAGGACGCCACACCCACAAGGCTCCAGATTATATTTCAGAGTCAATGCTCAATCCCACCTGTCAACAACCCTACCAATTCCATCTTTAGGAACTGCTACTGCCCCCAGAATCTGCTCGGACATGACAGAGATGCCCAATTGCCAGCAGCAGGGTCCCAACCACTATGCACTTTCTCCTTCATGTTCCTCTTTCTCCCTTCAGAAAGGAAGCAACCAGAATCCAGCTGATCAAACACATTACCACTAAGAATGGGAGCAATGATCTGCTGCAGGAGCACAAGGCCCTGGCGAAGGATCCCAGGGTTTTATTTTGCGATGGGAGAGAAATGGGGTGAATGAGGGTAAAGAGCGGATATTACAACTTCAGGGCATAACATTGCTGTCAGTACATAGCAAGGTTTTCAGCACAGTGGTCCTTCATAGATTTAAAACTAGAAGATTGTTGCCTGAGTGAAGCAGGTTTCTCGGATGGCACATCATGCAGTGAGCAGATCTTTACACTCAGGAGCATCACAGGGGCAAAGTCTTGGCCATCAGAAACCACTTATCATCAGCGTCGTTGATTTCAGGAAAGCCTTCAATAATATCCATCGCAGGCATTTTGATACATAGCAAAGCAAAATAGCATTCCAGGTAGCTATATTAATATTTTCAAAGCCTTATACCAAGATCCAGTTTTGACTAGTAGAGGTATCGTGGATTCCTTGAAAATCACAGAAATATAGCAAGGCTGCATTTCTCCTCAGTACTCTTCCTCTTGGTTACTGATAACATCACAAGTAAAATCACAAGGTGCAGATTTGTGGTAACCTGGGGGAGCAGCTTTAGTTGATGAACCTGGATTTTGCAGAAGACTTTGCCTCATTGGGGTCAAGAACTGAATGATAGTGAAGGAAATATCTGGAGTCATTTAAAAGTTTCTTGATTCCAGGGATTCAGGAGGGAGGTAGGAGAGAAATATACACTGTGTACTCCTTTGGAGAAATAAGCTAATGAAACAAATGCTTTCTCCTTTCTACATTCATTTTCTTTTTCCTGTTTAAAACCTGTGCAGATCAATTTTTGCACTTTTTGTCACCAGTTGAGAATGAATGCCAGGAATTGAACCTGCAAGATCTGATCACAGCTATAATACTGAACATTTTGGGTCCCTCATCCAAGAAAAAGGAAGCTGACATTGGAGGTAGTCCACAGAAGATACACTACACTGATACCAGGTATGGAGTGATTGTCTTAGGAGGACAGGTCGAGTTGATTGGGCCTGTATCCATTGAAATTTAGAGGACTGAGGGCAACCTAACAAACAAACAAGATTGTTAGTGGACTTAACAGGGTGAATGGGAAAAAAATTGTTTCCCCATGTAGGGGAGCTCAGGACCAGAATAGCATTCCAATCTTCTTCTCCAGTATGGACCCAAGTTCTTTGTGTCACAGCTACACCCAGAATCAAATGTCAATGCTACCATTTGCATTGGTACATCGATCATCCTCTGTGGAACTTTAGAGCACCTGAGTATGCTCATCTCAAAGAACCTGCTGGACCCAAGGTCATAAGGTCATAATCCTAGAGTAAAGGGTCACACAGTTAAGACAGAGTGGAGGTGGAATTTCTTCACTCAGAAGGTAGTGAATCTATGGAATTCTTAACCATAGAGATGTGTCGAGGCTGGGCCAATACATCCTTCCACATCCGACAAAAATGTACCTGTAAAGAAACCTGGACTACACCTTCTCCCACCCTGCTTCCTGTAAAAACGCTATCCCTTATTCCCAATTCCTCCGCCCCTAATGCATCTGCTTCCAGGAGGACCAATTCCACCATAGAACAGCCCAGATGGCCTCCTTCTTCAAAGACAGCAATTTCCACCCTAAATGGTCGATGATGCGCTCCAGCACTTCTCCTCCACTTCCCGCACTTCTGCTCTTCAACCTCACCAAGGACAGAACTCCCCAGGGCCTCATCTTCCAACCCACCAACCTCCAGATTCATCATGTTATCAACGACCATTTCCGCCACCTACAAACAGACCCCACCACCAGACATCTATTTCCCTCCCCACCCTTCTGTGTTTCTGAGAGACTAGCCCCTCCGCCTCTCCCTTGTCAGGTCCACATACCACCCCCCCCCACCGCCCCCCCCAACCCACCCTCCCGTCCCAGCACCTTCCCCTGCCAACACAAGAAGTGCAAAACCTGTGCCCACACCTCCCCCCCTACCTCCGTCCAAGGCCTCAAAAGGATCCTTCCACATTCAGCAGAAATTTACCTGTACTTCCACATGTCACCTAGTGCATCCATTGCACCTGATGTGGTCTATATTGGGGAGGCAGGACGCCAACTTGTGGATCGTTTTGGAGAACATCTCTGGGATAACCGCACCAACCAACACCACCGCCCTATAGCTGAACGCTAACTCCCCCTCCCACTCTGCCGAGGACATGCAGGTCCTGAGCCTCCTCTATCGCCAAATCCTAACCACCCGAATCCTGGAGGAAGAATGCCTCATCTTCCATCTTGGGACCCTCCAACTACATGGGGTAAATGTGGATTTCACCGGTTTGCCCATTCTCCCTCCCCTGACCTTATCCCAGTCCCAACCTCCCAACTCAGCACCGCCCTCTTGAACAGTCTCACCTATCCATCTTCCTTCCCACCTATCTGCTGCACCCTCCTCTCTGACCTAACACTTATCCCCACCTTCATTTACCTATTGCATTCCCAACTACCTTGCCCCCCCCCCCCCCACCCCCCCACCCCCTAACCCCTGACATTTATCTCACAGCTCTCTTGGCACCCAATCCTCATTCCCAATGAAGAATTTATGCCTGAAATGTCGACTCTCCTGCTCCTCAGATGCTGCTTGACTGGCTGTGCTTTTCTAGCTGCACACTCTTCAACTCTGATCTCCAGCATTTGTAGTTCTCACTTTGTCCGAGGCTGGGCCAAAAGGCAGATCCAAAGCTAAGGCAGAGTTTTAAATCACTAAGGGAATTAAGGGTTATGTGGAAAATCCAAGAAAGCAGAATTGAGTATTATCACATCAGCCATGATCTTATTGAATAATGAAGCAAAGTCAATGGCCTGAACGAACCCATTTCTGCTCCTATGTCTTCTGGCCTCTGCACTTTATGGCACAGTTACACACTACCTTCACGATCAACAATATTAGAAAACAACAAGATTTTCTAATATTTCGAGTAGCCTTTAAAATATAATCCCAAAACTAAAACACAAACCTAAATAAAAAGTAATTGTCTTCAACAATATTGTCAACATTTTCACATTCCTTTGAAAGTGACAACTGGAATCTATACCAGTAATGCTCTTACATTGCATGGAGTTCATAATCACAGCTGAATCATCTCTCTGGCACTAAAAAACTAATTTTACATTTTCAGAATGTCAAATTTTCCTTGTATGATGATAGAAATGTTTTCCATGTAATTAAAAGCTTTCAGTACTTCAGCATCTCCACTAATTCCTTGTATGTCCACTGTTAATACCATTCTAGAGAGAGTGAAGGATAATCAGTGTTTTAAATTTCCTAGGTTTTGTCATCTGTGAAAATCAATCAATGCAACTTGCTGCTTGCTCTACTTGACATTTTTGAGGCTGTTTATCTAGATCATCCCTCAAGTTGTATAAGAAGAGTTCAAATTCCTGTCATCATAACTTTAAGACCTTACTCATCAGGTTCTCATTAATCTGTTCCATATTATTTTTTCTACACTTTACTTAAAAGCTTATAACATTACAGCCGAGTTGGCTTGATGGCTGGTTTGCAATACAGTACCATGCTATTGCATGGGTTCAGTTCCTGCACTGGCTGAACATTACCATGAAGGACTCTTCCTTCTAACCTCTCCCTTCACCTGGGGAGTGGTGGCCCACAGGTTAAACCACCACCAGTCATTTCTCTTTAATTATAGTGTAGCCCTATAGTCCTCTAGGACTATGGTGATCTTACCTTTACTTACCATATAAGTGAACAATGTTAGTGTCCTAACATTTTTAAATACATATAATGTAACCAAACACATGAATACTGAATTAAGTAGTTAAGAACACTTTCAAGGTGGTTATCTGATTACAAAGCTTACCTTAATGTCAAACTGCAAATAACGTTTGTCCATTTCTCTGGAAACCAAGTTTTCTATTATATCTACAGGAACTAATTGAAAGCAGTCACAGGCGGGACAAATTATATTGTGGGCTTCTCCCTCTTGAATCTTGATATTCAAAAACCTGTTGAAAGTATAACTGTTACTAAAAACAAAAGGGAATTAAATTTCTTTAATATTCAATCTCTTGAGTTCAAACCAACCAAAACCTAATGCCTCAGGCTTTGAGAGTAGCAGTGAATAAACTAGTTACCAGCTGGAACTTGTTTCAGTTAGAAATTTCAGTATACAGGGTGGATAGGTTAACCTTTATTAAAGCATTAAACTTAAACCTGAGAATATCATTGACAGTGATGGCCATGTAAAATAGAGAAATTCTGTAGTCAGGATTAATTATCTAAAATTTAACTGGCAATGCCAATATGATCAACAAAAAATAAAATTGTAGTCAGTGAATACTTAAATTTACCCCTTAGATTGGAAATGTGGTACTCAAGTTTAAGTATATACATAGTTACTTATTTTTTAACACCAAGTTTATGAAATTCACACAGCTTCAGCTTTGAATACTGACTATTTCTTATGAAATATTCTCAAAATTTGAAGGCTGAAATATTATGGTATCAGGAATGTTGGAGATGGGACCCAATTTGGGAAAGACATGTAAGGACTCCTTGGAAGGCCTGCTGGGCAACTACGTCCGAAAGATATACAAAGGATAGAAGGGGATTTGCCTGCATACTTACCTTGGAAATGTTATGCTGATTGATAGATGCTCCAACTCAACGATCAGTCAGCATAACTATGCTGACAATGAGCAACGTTCACCCACCACTCCCACAAATACCATCTTCACTGACCTTTTGAAGACTCTCTTTGGAATCAGACGTCTCAGGTGAAATTGGGTGGGCCACAGAAATATTTCTGGATCATGTCAATGCATGCAAGTTTGAGGCTGACTGGAAGGTCTGAAGCAAAATGCTTTGCAATCAATACTGATGTGTCCTTTTAGCATTGTTTTACACTGTAACTTTATTTGTATCCATTTTCTCAAACTAGAAACTAAGAACTCAAGGAGGTAATTTGTAAATAAAATGAACTTGAAGAGAATGACTTGGGCAGGAAAAAGTTAATATCACTGGTAAACAAGATCTTCTTGAAATTTCCCTCAATTCATATTAGAGCTCACAACAAATAATTCATGTTGTGCACAGTTGGCTCTGATATAATGTGATAATCCTGTTCTTGTGCGATCTCGCGTTATAAAAAATATCACGCAATAGCCACACCATTTAAACGAGTAGGGTCAGAATCGTGTTATAATCAATACAGGAAAGTTTGCATTCTACAAATAACAGTCTAAGTTCTTAAACTGCATTAAAGCCTATTCGCGTTTAAGAAACACATGTTATAGCAGAACTGACTGATATTTGGTTTTACTCATTTTCAGCAGCAGTCAGAGACTTTTGGAGTTGAGTTGCCAAACGTCCTGTATTAGCAATCAGTTGGACAACACTGCCTTAGAAAGGTAATTTTAGATATTTAAAATCTAGAATTTCAGTTTTAGTTTCTTTTGATTACTTTTGTACAGTATTAATTATAAGAAAGATATAGGGCAGGAATATTGAAAGCAGTGCAATGTCACTGAGTATTATTTTAAAATAAAATTGCGGTGTTTCCCACATTTAAACATGAACTATTGTTTTCTTGAATGTTTCTGGGCATCCATATTTTCACACCCAACTCCACAAGGTCTATCTATACAATCAGTAAAGTAATATATTAGATAATACATCAAGTTTTGCTTACAGGTGAGAAATTCTGCATAACTGTTCAGTAGTTGCATAACTTGCTTTAGGATATGCAATCTATTATTTTTATGTACAGGCCTTACACACAAGGAGCACAGAGGTGCACAGACCTTTCACGGTAATTTAGAATCACAGCAGAGGAAATCACTGAGCTGGTCAACCTTGCTATGTTATAGGAGATGTTCCACAAATATGAGCTCACCCAGAGGCTTACTGCCCACAGTGCAACCAGCATCATTGTTCATTGATTTACACTGAATCACTACCAACCAACTAAAAAATTTTAAAATTCCACATTAAATTACTTCATGACCTCACCTGCTCAGCCCACCATGCTCATCTATGACCTTCACCAATCCTACAACTTTCTAAGAACTTCTTGTATTTTAGAGTGCCTTAAACAAAATTGTTATAACACAGGAAACAACCATTTGGCCCATCATTCTTTTAACATTCTCTATTAACAAGCAATTCGTTCAGTGTCATTCCCTGGCCGCATTAATTCTTCCCTTACAAACAACTGTATAATTCTCTTTCAAATGCGACAGTTGAAAATGTTTCTAACATACTCTCCAGCAGTGCACTCCAGATCTCTAGAACTTACTTCATGAAAATGTCAATTTTGCATCTTTTACCAATTACTTCAAATCCATGCCCTCTTGTTTTGATCCATTCACAAAGTTTCACAGAAAACGGACACCTATTATGTAACGTCACCAACCCAGATGAAGAACTATTTTTTTTTGAAGAACTGGTTCTTTCAAGGGCCAATAAATCTCCTGTTCCAGCAGCAGCAAAAAGCAATGATGACATTCTAGTTTAAATATAAGAAATTATCCCAAGGCATTTAAATTGTGTTTATTCAGTGCTTTAACATAATAAAGCATCCCAAGGCATTTTTCACAGGAGACTTACAAAGAACACTCAACATTAAGGCATTAAGGCAAAGAGATTTAAGATTTGCTTTGTCAAAGTTGTAGATTTTCAGGAGTATTCAAAGAAGGCGAGTATGAGAAGTGGTGACATTTGGCAAGGAAATTTGAGATTTTTGGGGACTCCTTAATTGTCATAGCATTTCACAGGAATAATACAAAGCAAAATTAGATAAAATTAGGATAGCACACTGGTTCAGTCATTAGTGCTGTTGCCTAACAATGCCAGGACCCAGGTTCGATTCCAGCCTTGGGTGACTGTCTGTGTGGAGTTTGCACGTTCTCCCCACCTCTGCATGGGTTTCCTCTGGATGCTTTGATTTCCTCCCACAATCTAAAGATGTGCAGGTTAGGTGGATTAGCCATGGAAAACATAAGGTTACAGGGATAGAGTAGGGAGGTGGGTCCGGGTGGGAAATTCTTCAGAGGGTTGGTGTGGACTCAATGGGCCAAATGACCTGCTTCTACACTGTAGGGATTCTATGATTACACTGAACCATGTGATATTAGGATTTATCACCAAAAGTGTTTGGTCAAAGAGGTAGGTTTCAAGAATTGTGTTAAAAGGAAGAACAAGAAGCAGCATGGTGGCTCAGTGGTTAGCACTGCTGCCTCACAGCGCCAGGGTCCCAGGTTCAATTCCAGCCTTGGGCGACTGTCTGTGTGGAGTTTGCACATTCTCCCCGTGTCTGCGTGGGTTTCCTCCGGGTGCTCCGGTTTCCTCCCACAGTCCAAAGATGTGCAGGTCAGGTGAATTGGCCATGCTAAATTGCCCGTAGTGTTAGGTAAGGGGTAAATGTAGGGGTATGGGTGGGTTGCGCTTTGGCGGGGCGGTGTGGACTTGTTGGCCTGAAGGGCCTGTTTCCACACTGTACGTAATCTAATCTAATCTAATCTAATCTAATCTAGTCTAAAAGAAACATGCTGAGGGAGAGAATTACTAGGCTAGGGCACAGACAAAAGGGAGAATAAAGAGAAAAAGATTAAATGAGAGGAAGTAAAAAATAGGGGTTCAGGTCTGCACCAACAGCCAAGACGTGTGCAATAGTGGACAGGGAATTTTCAGCTACAACAGAAAATAGACTTGACTTTAATAAATCGTCTGTTTGCATCGCAACTTGTTGAAAGGTATTTGAAAACCAAGGTTGTGCCAAATGGGTGACCTAAATTAACAAGTCTATTAACATTAAAAATTCAAAAGTCATCTTTTTCCCAGAAGCCACATCAAATTACCTTTTATCATGAAGTACATATTTAACAATCCCTTCTGCAAACTTGTCGCTAATTTGTTTGACT